>NC_067413.1:23152367-23805939 GCF_009764475.1 Pristis pectinata
CAAAAGGAGGAGACTTTTATTTTTACTGTGCAGGTTATTACAATTCAGAATGCTTTGCCGCAAGGATGTTGGGAGACATTCATCAAGAAAGAATGAGACATATCCTTGAAAAGGAAGCCCTTGTAAAGAGTAAGCTAGTAGAACTAGTTGGCAACTCTTTCAGAGAAGCACAGCTCTGATGCCATGTATAAATTTACCAACAAAACCACTGTTGTTGGCCAAATCACGGGTGGTGATGAGTCAGCACACAGGACTGATATAGAGCATCTGGGTGCGTGATGCAGCACGGTAGCGTAGCGGTTAGCGCGACGTTATTACAGCGTCAGCGATCGGGCTTCGATTCCCGTCGCTGTCTGTAAGGAGTTTGTATGTTCTCCCGTGTCTGTGTGGGTTTCCCCCGGGTGCTCCGGTTTCCTCCCACATTGCAAAGACGTATGGGTAGGTTAATTTGGGTTTAAAATGGGCGGTGCGGACTCGTTGGGCCGGAAGGGCCTGTTACCACGCTGTAAGTAAAAAAAATTAAAACATTGACAAAACCAAGGAGCAAATCGTTGACTACAGAAAGGGGAAGTCAGGAGACCATATGCCCATTCTCATTAGTGGGTCAGAGGTGGAGAAAATAAGCAGCTTCAAATTCCTGGGAGTTAACACCTTGGATAACCTGTCCTGGGCCCAGCACATAGATGCAATCACGAAGAAGGCACACTAGTGCCACAACTTTCTTAGAAGCTTAAGGAGATTTGGCATGTCACCAAATACTTTTACAAACTTCTACAGATACACTGTTCCCACAGCTACCATCAGGCAGAACATACAGAAGCCTGAGGTCCCACACCACCAGGTTCAAGAGCAGCTACTTCCTTTCAACCATTCGGTTCTTGAACCAACCAGCACAATCCTAATCACTAGAGTTTAGCAACACTATGAGCACTTTGATCACTTTGCACTAAAATGGATTATTTTTATTTGTGTTCTTTCTTGTAAAAATTGTGTATCATTTATGTTTAATTTATGTTTTTTTTGTGAATGCTGCTTATATGATGCTGTGTGCCTGTGATGCAAGTATGTCACACCACTAGGTTCAGGAGCAGCTATTTCCTATAACCTTCAGGTTCTTGAACTGGCCTGTACAAACCTAACCCTACCTCAGCAATGGAACATTATAGACCACTTCTTGCACTACCATGGACTAGCCCCTGATTTTGTCTTTTTTTTGCACTAAGGTCTTGTTTTTCCACAATTTTTTTTCTCTCTCTTCACTTTGTACAATTATGTATAATTTATATTCTGTGTGTTGTCTGTACCCATGTGCCTGTGATGCTGCTGCAAGCAAGCTTTTCATTGCAGCTGTATCTCACCATATTTGTTCACATGACAATAAATACCGTTTCACTTGACTTGACATAGGACGTATAATGGGTCAAATAGCCTAACTTTATGTTCTATGAACAGTGACCTGACCCCAGTACTGCTAAAAATAAATACAACCTACATATGTCATTAAGTTTCTTAAAAAAATAAGTTATATCAGTTTTAGAGGTTTCATCAGATGTTTTAAATATATTTGTGGTGAATTTAAACACAACACTTAATGTTGGTTGCATCTCAGTCTTGAAACTGATTCCACACCCAGCTCCCAGCTCAGAAGGCCTGGCCAGCACTGTGTCCATCTTGTGTTTTATGATGTGATTTTGGCTCGAAATAACATGTTTGGCAAACATGGTGTATTGTCCAGGAAATCATTAAAGGATTGGGATCTATTATCTATATTTTTAGGCAAGGTGACATTTGCAGGCAAACTCAATTCCTGGAAAAATATGGTAAGAAACATCTCTTCCTGCAGATTTGCTGGCATAGATCTACTGATTCCACAGCACTGACAAGCAAACTTCCTGTCATTGCAAGTTGCACAGCTGCATATTTTAAGTCCTCAGGAACCACAGAATATAGAAATCTAATCTCTTTCTAATTTACATCTATCCGTGTTAAAACAAAATCCTCATCTCCCAAACTTGATATCTAACTATATTGCACTTAGGGCCACTGATTTTGAATATGCCCATGTGGAAACATTCTCTCTATGTATAGCGTGTAATTGATTTTAGCTTTGAAGACTAATACCAAGTCCCTGATGTCTTTACTAAAGGAAAAAGGTACAGTTAGTTCAAAGTTCTCAGCTGTAATCTCTCAGTTCATTCCTGTAAACCTTTTCTATACCTTCACTTGTTCTCATTTGTACCTTTACTAATATGGTGATCAAAAATACAGCTGTGGGCTGTGTAGGATACTTTAGATAAAATTAAAAGCCTCACTTTTTGTGCACAGCAACAACAAAAATGACCAAAAAAATGCTGCAGTAACTCAATGGCCAGGCAGCATCTGTTGAGGGAAATGGACAGGCAATGTTTTGGGTCGAAACCCTTCATCTGGACTGAAAGATAGAAGGGAGATAGTGACAGGAACGGGTGGGGTAAGGGCTGGCAAATGATAGGTGGATGCAGGTGAGGAGGGTTGATAGGCAGAAGGAAGAGGGATGGAATGAAAATAGCAACAGAGGCTGGGAGATGATAGGTAGAGGCATCAAAGGGCTGCAGACGATGGAACCTGATTGGAAGGGAAGGTGAAGCATGGAACCAAATAAAGGAGGTGAGGTGGGCAGATGGGAACAGTAGGGGGAGGGGACCCAGTGGGTGGAGGAGGAACTGGGTGGGTGGATTCCATCAGCCCAATGTAGATGGGCGGATAGAATGGATGGAGGAGGGGAAAGGAACAGGGTGTAGGTGGCTGCGGGGGATGGGGTGGGCATAAGAGGAACTGAGTAGATCAGGAGGAGAGAGAGAAAAGGGACAGAGGGGGAGCAGCTTCCCTGAAATTGGACAATTCAGTGTTCAGGCCGTCGGGTTGTAGACTACCCAGGCAGAGTTTGGGGTGCTGTTCCTTTAGTTTGCGTTTAGCCTTATTCTGGCAGTGGAGGAGGCCGAGGACAGACATGTTGGTGTGGGAATGGGAATGGGAATTAAAATGGCTCACAACCAGGAACTCCAGATGGCCATGGTGGACGGACTGCAGGTGCTCGGCAAAGCGGTCAGCTAGTCTGCGCTTGGTGTCACGGATGTAGAGGAGGCCATGTTGATACACCGAATGTAATAAGCAAGGTTGGAGGAGGTGTAGCTGGATGTCTGCCTCACTTGGAAGGGCTGTTCAAGGTCCAGATGAAGGGTCTCAACCTGAACCGCCAACTGTCCATTCCCTTCCACAGATGCGGCATTACCCGCTGAGTTCCTCCAGTGGTTTATTTTTTGCTCCAGATTCTAGAATCAGCAGCTCTTGTGTTTCCAACAAAAATGGCCATTTTATTTGCCTTTGATGGAGTTGGATGAGCAAGAAGACAGAGCATCCTCACTTTTCTTCAAAAAGTGCCATGATAAATTTTGCATTCAACAGATCAGATTAATTTTGCTTTGTGTTTGATTAAAAAATTGGGGGCTCCCTATGGACCTTCTTTCCTCTGTCACCTTGATGTACTTTAGGCTCTGGATGCACTGAAAAAGAAAGACTTACATTCAAACAATGCCTTTCAGGATCTTGGATTAGAAGACCACAAGAAACTGCAGAGAGTTGTGGACATAGCTCAGTCTATCATGAAAACCACCCTTCCCTCCATGGACTCTGTCTACACTTTCTGCTGCCTCAGAAAAGCAACCAACATAATCAATGACCCCTCGCACTCCAGACATTCTCTTTTCTCCCCCCTTCCATCATACAGAAGATTCAAAAGCTTGAAAACACACACCAGCAGGCTCAAGGACAGCTTCTATCCCGCTGTTATAAGAATCTTGAATGGACCTCTTGTACGTTAAAGATGAACTCTTGATCTCACAATCTGCCTCGTCATGGCCCTTGCACCTTATTGTCTACTGCACTTTCTCTGTAATTATAGCACTAAATATTTACCATTCTGTTATTGCTTTTCTCTTGTATTATCTCAAGGTACTTATGCTTTGAAATGACCTGTATGGATGGCTTGCAAAGCTAAGTTTTTCACTGTACCTCAGTACATGTGACAATAATAAACTAATACCAATACCCAATGTGGTTTATGGACAAGGGAAGTAATTTGGAAATGAACCAACTGATCCACTCTTTTTCCTCTTTCTTTGTAAAAACTGTTGTAATATCAGAGCTGTGACAGCCAATTTACAAAGGTAATTTTTTTAAATGTTATTTGAGGGATAAATATTGGCCATGATTGGAGAGAATTTGATGCTCTTTTTCAAACTAGTGTCCTGGATCTTTTATATTCCAAGTAGGAGAACAGGATGCATGACAAAGATTATTCTACACTCTGCACTTACCGTGTTGCATTCTCCAAAGCCCTGGAAAAGGCAGAGTAGTCAACCAGCGATTGTTGCAGTGAATAGAACCAGGATGCTGCATCCTTGATGAGTGAATTAGAAGCTTCTCCTCCCAGTGCATTCTTCAGAGCTTGATAGAAAGCTGTCTTACTTTCTGACTTTCCAAAAGTTTCTTCAAATTTCTGAATAGTCAATCAATAACAGAAAATGAATGTCAGTACAATCCCTCTATCATTTGAAAATAAATGTGGAAGTTTGTAAGCTTGAAAATAACCTTGTAATTATTGAATTGAGAAATGTCAATTTAAAGTGAAATTGAATTATATGAGCCAGGAAGAAATGTTTAGCAAGAAATAAGACCCATTTGTGGACAGCTTTTATGTGAAAATTTTTATGGAGGTCTGAAGGGTAAGTTTTTCCACACAGAGGGTGGTGAATATCTGGAACGAGCTGCCAGAGGAAGTAGTGGAGGCAGACACAATTGCAATGTTTAAAATGCATTTGGACAGGTACTTAGATAGGAAAGGAATATGGGCCAAATACAGGCAATTGGGATTAGTATAGATAGGCATTAAGGTTGACATGGATGAGGTGGGCCAAAAGGGCCAGTTTCTGTGCAATATGTTTCTATGATTCTATGAAAATTTCACATAAAAACAACTTTACTGTCAAGCAATTAGGAAAGCAAACAATTTGTTTGCTTTTATTGCAAATGCATTTGAGCACAAGAGCGAAGACATTTTACTGAACTTATGGAGGGCTCTGGTGAGACAGTATCTGATACAGATCTTGTCTTCCCATCTGGGATTTACTTGCAATAGAGCAGGTGAAACAAAGACCCTTCAGTCAGAGTAAACATCCCCCCTGCATCATCCCTTTGGAACCCCCTAATAATTTTGATAGAAATCCTGGAAAATAAATGGCAGCAGATAGCAGATGTGAGTAAAATCAGAGTCAGTTTATGCATTGGTCCAAGGAAGAGCCAGTTGGGTGGGTTATGAGTCAGTGCATCAGGAAAAGAGTAAGGAGAGGCACTTGGTAAATTATTGCCCCCTCAGTGTCCTTGAGGAATAGAAGGGTGGAAGCAAGCCATACCTCAGCCATAAAGGAGCTGATGAACAGCAGCTGTATCTCTGAGCATGGAGAAAAAAAAGATACCCCTACCCAAAGTATTCTCAGCAATCCCCAAAATGACCCCATGCATATCTCTGACACATTGAAACAGCAGTCCTGAAGTGGTCATCTCATTTGTGGGCAGTGCTTCATCAAGGAGGTCAAAAAGAGCAAGGAATGAGGAGAGAAAAAGAATTCAAAATTAAACAAATAAACAACAAAAGTAGGAGAAACCTACTATCTAACAGAATGGCACAAGATGAGCAAAATTTCATAAAAAGTTATGCCTCAGATGAAACTTCTGAACATCCTAGTGCACACTTTTTCACTAAATTTACAATAAATAATGCCAACCTACACAGCAAATTAAGAATAAAAGAACTGTTCCTTCTCCAGTTTCTCTCCTATTTCCTCTTTTATATCCTCTGAACTTATCCAGGATTCACACCCCTTCTTACCGTGATATTCTGACCAACCTACCAACAACAAAATTTCCCTTCCTGGCTCCCACATTTTGTCAATGGAACTCCCTCTTCAAGTACTACTCCCTCTCTTTCATATATGCCACCATAAGCCCTCTTTTCGAGAACTTAAAGAGTGTAATTGCTCCCCTACAGGCGATGATATTATAAGCTACCAATATCAGAGGATCCAGAGTTCCTGAACATCTCTACATCTCTGTCTTGACAGGTTCTGGGATGCTCTTGATGCCTAGAATTGACTAGATTCATTTAATATAAAACTTATGCATTGTGGCAACAAAACAAATGGTAATGCTACATTCATAAATATATACTAACCACTGTTATGTTTTTGGAACACTAAATTAATAACATGAACCTCAGAAGTATCAACTTTAAATAAAAATAACAATTGGATAATTGACATTTTTGATCACTTTATGAGTTCATTTTATTACTGAGAAGGTCTGTTTAACTGCTTCATGCTTTTACTGGAGTTGGAAACACTAAAGCTTTTAATAATTTGAATACATGCCAACATACTTGGCCGTCCAATTAAATCTAGATCCTTGAACCTCTTGCTGTGGTTTAATGCTGCAGATCATGAAGAGATTGTCAGTTACTTTTTGAAGGTAAGGGGACTGTCGAGGACATTTTACAAGGAGGAGAAGGGATAGGTGACATCCCATTGCAGACATTCCCTCTTAGTTTTCTGAATTGGTACGAATGGAACAGCTTTAGTGAGTAGTGGCTACAATGCAACTACCTGATGGACAGTGCCGAGATGGAGAATTGCATCTTCAGATGGAAACGCACTGAGGAATCACAAGAGTGGCAGAAACCTAATAGGATAGTGAGAGATCTGAGGACCACATAGAAACAAAGTATGACATAGAATAAGTGCCCAGTGAAAACAGACAACTCAAGAGATGTGATGAAGCAATATGGCATGCCATCTCCAGATGTGGGTTTACAATGAAAGTGAACAACACTGAGAAACAGATCTGCAGAGCAAAGTGAAAAGCTTGTCAGAGAAACAGATCAGGGTGAGGTGCTCTAGAAGACAAGATATTCTGAATTCAGGGTCAGTGAAAGTTAGTTCCTCTTCAGTAGCCTGAATCAATGGCACCACTTGAACAGTGACTTGGTAATGTCAGAACAATGAGTCTATTTGCAAAACTCAAAGCAAGGTAGTTTGGAGGAAGAGTCTGTAATCAGATTGAAAAGCATGAGAGAGCCAGTGCACAGAGGCTCTCGAGAAACAACTGTGACAGTACATGGGTCCACAAGCAAAGTAAGAAGCAAAAAGCCCAGCACAAGTGTGTTATGTTGATTGTGTCAATCAGATAGAGGGTGAAACTGCACAAGTTGTGGGGAAGGACTTGGTCTCTACAAGAAACTTACAATTTACAAAATTGCTGAATTGACTGAATGAGGTGCAGATTGAGTTGGATGCTTTGAGACAGGACAGCACCAAATGTGAAGGTATTCCAAAGCTCTGAGGATTCTCTGAAGAATGATACAGCAGGTGCGGACTTATTAAAGCCCCCTCAGTGCAACATAACCAGAGTGTGACAGGATAGACTCAGAACAATCATGTTAAACTTGAATGTCTTGGTGACAATATAGACAGGGAAAATCAGAGAAGGTCTTTTGGCTCTAAAGATGGCAGGGGTCTACAGTGAGTCATATTGGGAGTCAGGGTGCAAGGTTGTGTGAAAACAGAAGGACAAAGGTGGAGCGCTTTAAGAAGTAACCCAAGTAGAGGTTGTTGTGACTGAGCACATGCTATCCCATAATGCAATGTTTAATTGTAAGTGCAGTCATTATTTATAAGTTATTGGACTCTGTGTCAAGTTTTATGTGGGTGGTTTAGTACAAACAGATGATTGAGGAGACAGTAATTCAGAATGAATAATACAGTGAGAAAACACGGAAGAAATACGTGATGTAACAATTGCAGAACATAATGTGAGACCAGATGCATGTAAGGAGTAAAGAACTGAGGTACTGATTATTAGTGTTGGTGTGGGTGCTGCAGAGACATTAAGAGCAGCTTCCAGTGAAAAGTTAAGTAAACAATGAGACAAATTTTTTTTAATTTTTAATTTTTTAAGCTTTACAATAATGTAGATAATTAATAGATTGCAAAATCTCATAAAACTTAATTGATTGTAAAGATTGAATTCCTTTTTTAAGCAGAAGAGTTTAGTATATATACCTTTAAGAATTGATTTGTATCATGCGTTATGATACTTTATGGTACGCAGACACGATTATTCAACCGAGGGTTACTGCCTTCAATAAAAAACATTCTATCCAATCTCTACCTCAACCTGATTGACTTGCAATAACATAAAAGAAACCTTAGATATGCTGTTTGGCAAGACACAGATAAGACTTGGGAGGTATAGGAGTCTCAGACTGGAGTGGTTGAGATAGGGTGCTTAATACTTGCTCTTCCTGCTGCCTAACTTCTTGCTCTTTATGCAATTCTTGGCTGATGTTTCACAACATTACATCCATGACTACATTTCAAAAGTACCTAATTTCCCATAGACCATATTGAAACTTCTTGGGGTGGCGTAAACCCTTATACTCTTTTCCCAGTGCTAACTATGTGGTGGAGGATGTCAGTGCAACATCTTTTCTGACAAACGCATACACTTTGGAAAACAGTAAAAATGAAGTAAACAATTTAAAGGATGGCAAGACATTGGACTTGGCTTGGAGCTGGAAGCTAATAATACCAAAGGTCAAGTCCTGGAATTAGAAGTCTAGACAGGAATCCATGCCAAAGTTAGTGCCCGTGGAAAAAGGAGACAGAGTTGATTATTATTCTTTTATGTAGTGAAATCAAATAGAGTATTACAAATTCTATTTGCATTCACTGTCCACTTGCTCCTGTCAAATTACAATTTGTATCTGGTCTTGCTTCACTAAGTGTTTCTCAGGTCACCTTATACAGAACAGGAGGAGAACTTTTTATGGAGATTCAATATCCAGTTTACAATGAGTTCACAGTCTCTGCTCAGTCTTTCAGTCACTGCTCTTATGAAAGGTCATTGACCTGATATATGAACACTGCTTCTCTTCTCACAGATGCTACCTGACATGTGGATTATTGGCAGTGTTTTCTATTTTATCTCAGGTCATAACTGCCTCTGTTTGTGACACCCATATATTAAAGAACATCTTATGGTAAGATATTCAGTAGTATGGGCACAGGCCAAATGTATGATACTTAATTACGTGAGAAATTATCTGAGATAAATGCCTAATTATGTAATAAATTTAATGCTTTGGATAGAACACCATAGTTTGGATCATCAACAAGCTGGACTATTGACTTCTCCAGGAAAGCAATAAGTGCTCACACTTTATGAAAGGGACCATTGAACAAACCTTCCTAATAAATCATTCTGAGAGAGTTGAACACCTTCAGAATGAAGTATTTTGCTGGCATCTGTTTAAGGTCAACACCAGTTTCATGGAACAAAACCTATACTCATGGAAAATAATAAGATTGGAAGAAACTATGAAACATAAAATTGCCGTTCCATTCCATCAAACTTTTCCCACAGTTTTGGATCCTGTATTTTTTCTCCATTTGTCCAGTATTGGCACAACAGCATGTAATACAAATTCAACAACAGAATCTCAGCAAACTTCCCTCATCCTGGACTCTAAAGATTCCGTCATCCATGGTTTGACAAAGACCTACTTTACAGCTTGTTACTGCATTCATTTGGAAGGTTGCATACTCAAACGAAGCACATTACTACAAAAGAATCAGGGCTGCAGGTATTTCTGGATATCAGGAAACATTGTCAGTGAATTTCTTAGGGGAGGCTTCCCTTAACATTCAGAAATCTTTCAATCTCTGGTCTTAATGAACACAGTGACTGAGTCTTCACTGTCCTATGGGACTGAGAATTCCAAAGGTTATTCACCCTCTGTGTGAAGAATTTCTCATTATCTCAGTCTTAAGTGGTCTCCACCTTTTCTGAACCTGTGCCCACTGGTCCCGAACTCCCTTCCACCTTCCCTGCATCCAGCTGACAAGCCCTTGAAAAATTTTGGATATTTCAATGAGTTCTCTTGTTATTATTCTAGACTCTAGAGAATACAGTCCTAGCCTATCAAACTCTCCTTACAGCAAACTTGGCATCCCTGGAATCAATCTAATGAGTTTTTGCTGCACCCCCTCTATGGCACGTATATCTTTTTTAGCTAGGGAGACCAAAAGTGTAGAAAATACTCTAGTTGTGGTCTCACTAAGGCCCTATACAATTACAGTAAGACTTCCTTACTCTAGTATGCAAATTCTCTAGTAACAGACCTCTTGGCTTCTTAATCACTTGCTGCACCTGCATGTTGGCCTTCTGCAACTTGTGTACAAGCACTGATGCTACTCAACCTCTCACCGTTTAACAAATACTCTGCTTTTCTGCCACATGCATCGAAGCAGGTGTCTTCATGTTTTTCAACATAAAATTCCATCTGCCAAAGATATCAAAAGGAGTTCAAGCTCTTTGAGTTGGAGATCCAAATAATTTGTTCACTATGGCGATGGACTCGATAACATGGAAATTTAAAGCAAAAATGGAAATCATAGAGTCATAGGTTCACAAAGTTATACAGCACGTAAACAGACCATTTGGCCCAACTCGTCAGTGCTGACTAAAGTGCCTCCCTGAGCTAGTCATGTTTGGCTGTTTGGCCCATATCTCTCTAAATCTTTCCTGTCCATGTACCTATCCAAATGGCTTTGAAACATTGTAACTGTACCCACCTCTACCACTTCCTCTGGCAGCTCAGTCCATATACCCACCACCCTTTATGTGAAAAACATGCCTCTTAGGTTCCCTTTAAATCTTTCCCCTCTCATCTTAAACCTATGCTCTCCAGTTCTAGACTCACTTACCCTGGAAAAAAGAATGTGACCATCCACTTTATCTGTGCCCCTCATGATTTAATGAACCTTTATAAACCCCTCAGCTTCTTTCGCTCCAGGGAAAACAATCCCATCCTATCCACCCTCAAGCTCTCCAGTCCTGGAACCATCCTTGTGAATCTTTTTTGCACACTCTCTAGCTTAATGGCATCCTTCCAATAACTAGGTAACAAAAATTGCACATAATACTCCAGTGTGGTCTCCTCAACATCTTGTACAGCTGTAACACAATGTCCTAAATTCATGTAGTCAATGCAAGTGTGCTCTATGCCTTCTTCACCACCCTGTCTACCTGCGTCACCAATTTTAGGGAACAATGTACTTGTATCCCTAAGTCCTTCTGTTCTACAACACTCCCCAGGGCCTTGACATTCACTGCATATGTCTGCCCTGGTTTAACTTCCCAAAATGTATCACTTCATACTTGTCTGAGTTAAATTCAATCTGTCATTCCTTTGCTCACTTTCCCAGATGATTTAGATCCTATTGTAATCTCAAACAACCTTCTTCACTGTTCCCTACAACACTAATTTTGGTGTCATCCACAAACTTACTAATCAAACCAAAATATTGAATACAAAGATTTGTGAAATCAAGACACCATGGGTAGTTACACAAAGTTAGGGTGTAAATCTTGTAGTTCTTCTGTCATTAAGCCTCAGGTGATATCAGGAATTCTATTGTGGAGACAGTATCTCTTATTAGGTCATCATGTACAAGTTTAAATAAATTTGGAAAATATGGGAAGTGTTAAATCTCCAATGCTGATCAATCTAAAGTCAAACTCAGTGCCCGAAGCCCAGTTTATAAACTGTGACCTAACAGAATTTGGTGCGAAAGAAGTGATTGAGAAACATGATGAGAATGAGGTGACTTGGGTTCAGTGAATATATTGTGACTTTTCTCATGTTCTTGCCAAATACAGTTGTAACTGTATGGCAATACATGTAGGTAGCCTGTGGCTTAGAAAATGTAATGATTTATTTTCAAATCTGTATACAGCAGTCCATTACCCTCTCATTCAGTCTGTCTGAACAAAAACATACTTCATATCAAAGGGATTTGATATATTTTTCTGAAAGTTGATTAATTGATTATTTAGGGATTATTGCATTGCCTGTTTTTTTTTTACTCATTATTACTGAATCCAATATTGTAGACATTGGAAGCAAAAAAGTTGTCATTTGGTCTAACAGAATGTTTGTGCAAATCACAATTAAGTGTAGATCAACTGAACCTGTAACTCAGTAGAAAGCCACAATGAAAGGGAGCACATGCTGTGAAATCAGCACCATTATACTTGAGTGCCATCTCTGATCCATACTTGTGTTGACTGGTGCTTCTTACCGGAAGCACAGCTATGGCAAAATTTCTCTCTGCTACCTTAAAGTTGATTGAGCACAGGATCATGAAATGTCATTTGACCAATCATCTCCATTGCATTCACAGAAAATGTATCATTTGTTTCGTCATTGGTGCTGGATATCTTGGAGAGTTTAAGGATAATGCCATAAACTTTCCGATATGAACAGGATGATTCTGAACTATTCAGAGAGGAATGCATGGGTTGCTTTCTGGTAAGTGAAATGCTAGTGCCATGAAATAATTCACAGCAATAGAGTGGTTAATTTGTAACATTACAGGATAGAGTAATAAACATCCATTAACAATTGTATAGAAAGATCATAGTGATAAAGCCTGTTCTTCAAAGGGGTTGGGAGAAGTTAAGTCTTGTGAAGAGGTAGCATTGTAGTACACAACTACAGTTATAAAGATGAATACTGTGGACTGTTTCCAAAGGATTTGAGAATAGGCTGCTTCCAGAGGGTTTGACATGTCTTGTCTGTTAGGGCACAGGCCCTTACTTGGCATGTTTCCCTGAAAACATGGGAAAATAGGACGCATCATAGTTTGGTGCATTACTTTAGAATGGCAGAGGCACAATGTCAACATTGCAGTCTTTCCATGACTCCGATCTTTATTAATTGTATGATAACAGAGACTATTTAAATCTTTCCTGTATTCCAAATTTGCTATTTATTGACAGCTGTCCAGAACACATCATATTGCTTATGCTTGTTTCTGGCAGGAAGGAGTTTATCAGCACCTTGCTGAGCAAGCATCTGTAAATCTCAACTTATAAAGCATCAAAGCCTTCTTGTAATGAGCAAGTCTAATGCCTCAGCTTTGTTAATAAGCAATACACATGTTTCTCCACAGGATCTAAAAGCCAACAGCTACAGTGTGCCAAATTGACAAAACACCAATTTGAGGAGACTATTCCAATGGAGCATAATGCAATTGGAGCTGTTGTTAGGCAACAGACACAGCATGTGGGGCAGAGCTACCCCTCAAGTGGAAATGGAGAAGCAAGATGAGGGGAAAACAAATGGAAAGTACATATGTTTTCCAAAGATTTTGGCACACAACACAAAAAAAGAGAAAATTGCAAATAGATACCTAAAAAATTATACGCATGATGGCATTCAATATACAGGAATTTTAGATTAGCTTTTGTTAAAATCCTGCTTTGTAATTACTTGGCTGCAGTTTCTCAAATTATTCAATGTCCAAATTAGGCAGGAATCAGTTAGATGAATTTGTTGGCTGAAGATCAGAAGAATTCTATGGAGACAGGGCAGAAAAGCCACTTGGAAAATTCAAATTTCATTATAATAAGAGTTGCTGGAGAGGTAGAGCCTTTGGGGTAAGTTTAGTCTTCCCTTGAAAACCATAGTTAATTGGAAAGAAGGCAATAATTTTGCAGTCCAGATTATCCAGCCTGCACTGCCTTGGAATAGAGTTCCCTTTTAGGAGTATGGGAGTACTGACATTTTGTAATTCCTTAAGTTAGGCACTATGAGATACAAAATGAGGCCGAGGAGAGTGCAACAAAATGAATGAAAGGTCAACAATCTGAGGCACTGGCTCTGTTACTCTCCCTACAAATGCTGCCTGTCCTACTGTGCTTTCCTGACACTTTCTTGTTTTATTGCAGTTAAAGACTAAAGCAAAAGAGAGTAAGTTAGTGGAATGAAGGGAATGAAATAAAGAAAGTTGGAAAAGAGGGAGTGTGATGGAGATATCACTGGATGGTCTAATGTTTTTTGAGATTTTGAAATTAATTGAAGACTCTCTTTACAGAAGAAAGCAATGTGAATTGATCTGTGGTCTAATGATATGGGATTAGACAACCACAATGCAGAAAATTCCTTCCACTACAGATTGTAGATCCTCGACTTCCTCATCAATGGACCTCAAACAGTAAGGATTGGTGACAAAATCTCCCTGCTGACCATCATCACAGGTGCACCTCAAGGCAGTGTGCTTAGCCCCCTGCTTTGCTCCCTGTACACACATGACTGTGTGGTTAAGCACAGCTCCAATGCCACATACAAATTCGCCGACGACACCACTGTTGTTGGGCCAATCACAGGCGGTGATGAGTCAGTGTACCGGAGTGAGATAGGACACGACACCTGGTTGATTTTGTGTAATTATGTATAATTTACGATTAATTTATGTTTATCTTGTGAATATTGTGTCTCTGATGCTGTGTGTCTGTGATGCTGCTGCAAGTAAGGTTTTCATTGTACCTGTACATACAGTACATGTACTTGTGCATTTGACAATAAACTTAACTTTGACTTCGATTGTATAGTTATTCTACAAATCATCGGAATTATCTTTGGATTAATGAGAAACTTAACAGAACATTCAATGAATAGGCCTGTCACTTAGTGTCAAGTCCTGACTCTTGGAAGGACTGGCATGGGGTGGGCAACTGGACATGCACATTTTCCCAAAGATTCTGACTCACACTGTGTTCTGTTTCAGAACCCTCCTGTACCTCACCCAAGTGGCTATTGCCAATACGTGAACAACTATGATTCTGAGGGAGGTGGAAACAGAACCCTTATCATTGTTGCTAACTGAGCTTTAAATTCCTGGGCGTTAACATATGGGATGACCTGCCCTGAGCCCTGCACATAGATGCAACCACAAGGAAGGCACGTCAGTGTCTTTACTTTCTTAGGAGGTTAAGGAGGTTCAGTTGTCACATAACACTCTAATAAACAGCTACAGATGTACTGTTGAAAGCATCCTGACTGGTTTGCATCATGGTCAATTCAAATGTGCAGGAATGTAAGAAGCTGCAGGAGCAGCTCAATACATCACGGGCACATCCCTCCCCACCATCGGTAGTATTGACAAGAGGCGCTGCCTTAAGAAGGCAACACCCATCAAAGATCCCCACCATCCGGGCCATGCCATCTTCTTGCAGCTACCATTGGGCAGGAGGTACAGAAGCCTGAAGTCCCACAACATCAGGTTCAAGAACAGCTACTTCCCTTCAACCACTTGGTTCTTGAACCAACTGGCATAACCCTAATCACTACAGTTTAGCAACACTATGACCACTTTGATCACTTTGCACTAAAATGGACTTTGTTTTTTTGTTCTAATTATGTTCTTTCTTGTAAAAATTATGCATAATTTATGCTTAATTTATCTTTTTCTTATGAATGCTGCTTATGTGATGCTATGCATCTGTTATGCTGCTGCAAGTAAAATTTTCAATGCACTTGTGCAAACATGCACTTGTGCAAATGACAATAAACTCGACTTTGACTTTCGTGTCCACACAGGGCACAGACATTTCAAGCACAAACAAACATACACAAACACCTTCTATTTTGGATTCACTGGAGAACAATCAAAAGCAGGAACTTAGTTGATTTCCAGTAGAGCTGAACCAACATGCCCAGACAGAAGGTGAGGATCTGAAATTGTCGCTTTAATTCTTCATCCCCTTTAATTGACCATGTTAAACAATTATTTACTAAGTGGCCTCCACTGTCTTTATCATTGGTAGGCCGAATTAATGTGATTAAGATGAATATTTTACCAAAATTTTTATATTTATTTCGAGCGATTCCAACTTTTGTCCCGAAATCTTTTTTTGACACTATTGATTCTAAAATTCTTTCATATATTTGGCAGAATAAAAACCCAAGGTTAAGTAAGAAATATTTACAAAAGATAAAAAAGGATGGTGGTTTGGCCTTGCCTAACTTTAGATTATATTATTGGGCAATTAATATCAGATATTTAATTTTTTGGATACAAGATTCTGATGTAATTTAATGGCCCAAATGGGTATCCCTTAAGCACCAATCAGTTCTTGAATTTTCATTAGTTTCTATTTTAGGTGCTTCACTCCCTTTTGCACTTAACAAAATTAGTAAACATACCACTAACACAATTGTTAAACATGCAATAGGAATATGGTTTCAATTTCGTAAATTTTTTGGATTGAATAAATTTAATTTGTCAAGTCCCATTCAATCTAATTTTTTCTTTCATCCATCCAGAGGTGACTCAGCTTTTTCCATATGGAAAAGGAAGGGAATAGTATGTTTTCGTGATCTACTCATTGATAACTGTTTTTCATCTTTTGAACAATTGTCTAACAAATACAATTTGCCTAGATCACACTTTTTTTGATATTTGCAGATTAGAAATTTTTTAAAAACTACTATACCCTCTTTTCTGACACCTTACAAAATTGAAACTACGGAAAAAATTTTAGGTCTTAATCCTTATCAGAAGGGCTTGATAGCAATAATTTACGATTTAATTATGAAAATACGTCTAGAATCATTAGACAAAATTAAGAATGAATGGGAAAGTGAACTCCAGACATCTATACCTATAGAGACTTGGAAGAAAATTCTTAATTTAGTTAATACAGCTTCAATGTGTGCCAGACACTCGTTGATACAGTTTAAGGTAGTCCACAGGACCCATATGTCCAAAGATAAGTTAGCTCGTTTTTATAACCATATAAATCCTATATGTGATAGATGTAAATCGAATGTGGCTTCTTTGACACATATGTTTTGGTCCTGTCCTCTTCTGGAAAAATATTGGAAAGACATGTTTAACATTATTTCAAACGTATTGAAGATTGATTTACAACCTCACCCTATCACTGCAATTTTTGGATTACCAAGGATAGAGTCTGGCCATTTATCTGCTTCAGCTAACCGTATGATTGCTTTTGTTACATTAATGACCAAACGATCCATTTTGCTTAAAATGGAAGGATCCAATACCCCCTACTACTTTTCAATGGTTTTCTCAAACTATATCATGTTTAAACTTCAATTTGAAGATATTTTCGCATGATGTAGATCCCCTTTCAATAACTTTCCAACTTGGAGGAATGGACTTGACGACATAATATTGCTCTGTTTCTACTGAGAAATTTTAGCCCAGTTTTTTTTTCTTTTTTTTTTGTTGCTTGTTTTTTTTTAAAAATTATTTTTTTGTTTAGTTTATATTGTTTATAATTTTTCTTATTGATTTGGGTTTTTTAAAAATGTATGTAATAAATCTTTTTCTTTCCTTTCTTTTATATTATATTCATTTACTAAGAGATCATTGGATCTACAGATTTTAAAAATATTTTATTGTTCTTTATGACTATCTATGCTATGATTGTTATCCTGATCTCTTTGTATTACATGTATAAATATTGATGTTATCTATCAATCTGTATTAATTTGAAAACTAATAAAAAGATTGAAAAAGAAAGTAATTCTGCATCCCACTCCCACTCTGATCTATCAGCCTGTGGCATCCTGTACTGTCCTGATGAGGTTCAATGTAAGCTTGAGGAATGGCATCTAGTCTTCTGTATGGCTCATCGGAGCCTTCTGGATTCAACATTGAATTCAACAATTTCAGGTAATTTGCTTTTACTGTTTGAATCAGAACTGGCCATTTCTGCAGTAGATTATCCATCTGTAATATTAACACATTTTTTCCTCTTTTTGGTAACACTAATCTGTTGGGCATTTTCTCCAGCAGTGATCTGCATTTCTCAACTTTTACATGCTCCTTTGTTTTCTCTCTCTAACCGCCTTCTTAATCTATCAATCAGATGGCTTCATCAATATCTTATCACCATGACAAACCAAGCTTCACCTGATCAGAGGTATTCCCCTTGCCCTATCTTTCCCTCCCCCACCATCTCTACAACTTCAAATTATCTTGTTTATCACTCTTTCCCAGTTCTGATCAAGGGTCTTCAACCTGAAATATTAACTCTGTTTCTCATTCCACAGAAGTAGACTGACCCACTGAGTGCTTCCAGGGATTCTGTTTTTATTTCAGGACTCAGATACACACTGGATTGTGAGTTGCATAACTGAGCTACGATAATTTACATTGCATAATTCATAAAGAGACCTATCATTCACAATCATAAAGGATTCTGAGGATGAATGACTGGATGGATGCAAGAAGGATTTTCCTCTTTCAGAGCATCTAGAGTTAGGGTGCACATTTCAGAATAAGTAGTCGCACATTTCAGACAGGGATAAGGTGGAATTTACTCTCTCGGCCTCATGAACCATTACTCCATAGAGCTGAGGAGGCGGAGCCATTGAATATATTCAAGATGCAAATTGCTAAACATTTAAACTCTCAGGAGGTTAAGGCATTTGAGAGAGTGCAGGAAAGTGGTTTTGAGATAACGATGGGATCAGCCATGATTTTGTTGGAGGACGGAGCAGGCTCCAAGAGCTGATTAGCGTACTCTTGATTCTGCTTCTTATGTTCTTATGTTAGAAGGAAAGAACACTGGCAGTTTTTCTTAAATTTTTTTTCATCTTACCTTAATTGCTTTTGCTCTTCTGACAAGCCCGTCCTCCTCTGCATTCCCAATCATTAAATCCACTGCATGGAACCGTCTGCTGTGGAAGGCTGCAAGAGGGGTTTCTCGGAGATATATCCCATCAACTACAGGGCCCCATGCTTGAAATGGACCACTGATTGATAACAGCTGTGGAGTCAAAAAGAAACAAATGTGTAGGTAAGAACTTTGCCTGAACACAGTACCTTGTAATGTAAGATATGTTGAATTCACAGGAGTCACTGGATGACAAAAGGCAAAAGTCCCTATTTTCCTTCCACCATTCTGGTAGTCACAGAATGCAACATGACAATCATATGGTACATTGGAGTCAATACCTATTTGATGCAATCAATCTCTACTAATTAGTTTACAACACATCCAGTCATGTTGTAAGGAAAATCCCAGAGTGGAGAGCTTTGGGAAAAGTAGGCTCAAAGCTATCAATTCTCCTGAAACATGCAAGACTCATCACATTACTGATGTACTGCTTCTTGAACTGGTAGGTTCTTCAAGAAATTTACCTAATTTACATTTGAATATATCAATACTCTTTCAAGGTATCATGAATATTTAGACAACTGACAAGTGAAAATCAGCCTTCAATATACTCAAATAAAACAAGAAGGTAATTAAACAATTCTGTGCTTCCATGATTAAGAATTATATCAGGATTTGTAAATTCTACCCCATAATTACTCTGAAGGCACAGTGTTTATAGGCTTGTGGTATTTTAAACTTCAGCTAAGTCCAGCATTGCTTCTTCACAGGCAGTCCTTTGGAATCAAGATGATTTGCTTCCATGACAGTTCTGTAGGCTGAGGCGAGATGTGTCCTGCTGCAGGGTTTCGACCCGAAATGTGGACAATTCCTTTCCTCCTACAGATGCTGCTTGACCTGCTGAGTTCCTCCAGCAGATTGTTTGTTACTCCAGATTCCAGCACCTGCAGTCTCTTGTGTCTTGAGCCGTATCCTATGTGGGATCTGCCGTGGGCTGGACAGGTAGAACTTGACAGACCAGGTGAATGGATTTATGGGTTCTTACATGGTCCTTCCTTTGCTTTGGTCTTCACATACCCCTTCCTCTACTTTGGCCTCACATGTTTCCATGCCAGATATTTGAAATACCTGGAATCTTTCTGGAAGCTCTGTCAATGACTTTCATGAGTTGATGTGGAGCTATACTTTGTCAAGAAGGCTTTGAGGATGTCATTAAAGCATTTTTTCTCTGTCCACTTTGAAATCCCTTGCTGTTATAGAGTTTGGAATGGAGTGCTTGCTTCGGTGATCTGGTGTCAGGGACACAGATGATGTGGCTTGGCCACTGAAGCTGCTTGACCATGATTACAAGATCACAAGATCACAAGATCACAAGATAAGGGAGCAGAAGCAGGCCATTCGGCCCATCGAGTCTGCTCCAAGGAAAAGGGAAAAAGAAATGGGGTGGGAAAAAAAGAGAGAGAAAAAAAAACTATTCTAATCCCATTTGCCAGCCTTATCCCCATATCCCTTGATACCCTGACTATTTAGATATCTGTCTATCTCCTCCTTGAATACCCCCACTGATCTGGCCTCCACTGCTGTGCGTGGCAAGGAGTTCCACAATTTCACCACCCTCTGGGTAAAGAAACTTCTCCTCATCTCTGTCTTGAAACTGTACCCTCTAATTCTAAGATTGTGCCCTCTGGTCCTGGACACGCCCACCAAGGGAAACAGCCTAGCCACATCTACTCTATCCTTACCTGTCAACATTTTAAATGTCGCTACGAGGTCCCCTCTCATCCTTCTGTACTCCAGCGAGTACAGTCCAAGAGCCGACAAACGCTCATCATACTTAAGCCCTTTCATTCCTGGAATCATTCTCGTAAATCTCCTCTGAACCCTCTCCAACGTCAGCACATCCTTCCTAAGATGCGGGGCCCAAAACTGCGCACAGTATTCCAAATGAGGCCTCACTAGCGCCCCGTAGAGCCTCATCAACACTTCCTTACTTTTATACACTATACCTCTCGAGATGAATGCCAACATAGCATTCGCTTTCTTAACCACCGATCCAACCTGGTGGTTAACTTTTAAGGTATCTTGTATGAGTACCCCCAAGTCCCTTTGTACTACCGCACTATCAATCTTCTCTCCTTCTAGATAATAATCTACCCGCTTATTTCTACTTCCAAAGTGTACAACTGCACATTTCTCAACATTGAATCTCATCTGCCATTTCCTTGCCCATTCTCCTAAACTGTCTAGGTCCCTCTGCATTCTTTCTATTTCCTCTATGCTCCCTACTCCTCCACTTATCTTGGTGTCATCCGCAAACTTAGCCACACAACCATTTATTCCATCATCCAAATCATTGATGTACAAGGTAAAAAGGAGAGGCCCCAACACCGACCCTTGCGGCACACCACTAGTAACCGGTAACCAACCAGAACGAGATCCTTTTATTTCCACCCTTTGCTTCCTGCCAACCAGCCAATTCTCCACCCATTTTGCTACCCTGCCCATAATTCCATGACCTCTCATCTTATTAATCAGTCTCTTGTGAGGCACCTTATCGAAGGCCTTTTGAAAGTCTAAATACACAACATCTACCGCCTCTCCCTTATCCACCCTACCTGTGATTTCTTCAAAAAACTCCAATAGGTTGGTCAGACAGGACCTCCCCTTCACAAAACCATGTTGTCTAGGTCCTATCTTGCCTTGCGCCTCAATTAAAGCTTCGATGCTGGGGATGTTGCCTTGTGAGATGATGTCAATGTTGGTTCAAATATCCTGCACTCATGGCCCTTCTCCAGTGCTTTAAGCTTCTTATTCTATGTTGTCCATGTCATGTCTCCAGGAAAGCTGGGATCACTGCTACTTGGTAGACCATGAGCTTGGTGTCAGACTTGTGGTCTTGCTCCTTGACCACTCAGTGGCTGAAGACTGTGCTGGAACACTGGAGGTGGTAGTGAACTTTGTCACTAATGACTACCCTTTGCTGAGAGGTGGCTCCTGAGATATGGGAAGTCCTTCACGTTGAGCAGGATCTTCATTGTCAGGGACAGTGTTCGGTGGCTTTGGGGGGGGGGGGGAGTGTCATGGTATTAAGTTGGTGAAGGATCACAGTCAATCAGATATTTATAATTCAGTAAAAAAAATCAACAGTGTCTTGGAGCTCATTGTCTAACTGGTAACTCAGTGACTGAAGTTCATGCGATCTTGGTTCTGGAGTGAAAGCAACAAAGGATGAACAATTTTCTGCACATCCTGCAGATTTGCTCCACTCCAGCTCTCATTTGTTGGAGAGGAGGTGATAGTTTGGTGACAGAGCCTTGCTTGACATTACACCACTGATTCAAATCATAAAAGCACCCTTCTCCTCAGCTCATAATGCACCGTTCTCCACATTCCACATGATTTGGTAATACTTTCTTGGCTCTCCCACCACACACTTTCTCCTCTGCCCATTTCTCCCTGTCCCCTCCCAACTAATCCCTGTTTAAAATGATGTTAATCTTAAAACCTGATTGTCAATGTGCAGATTAGTCATTGGCACAAATGCAGAAGAGTGTTCCAAGGCTCATAAATCATTTTAATTTTTTCTTTCACTACATTGGTGAGAGTTATCACTGCTCAGTATGAATACTTTAGGAATGTGAATGAGCCAGTTCAGGTGTAGTTTAGGTTGACAGACTCTTCTCTTGTGTAAATGAAGAACAAGATGGATTGAATGTCCTTTTTATGTTTATTCTTTTCTAATGCTCTTGGTACTCATCCCAAAAGTGTACCTTGAGCTCAAAGCATTGAAAGGGCACTCTACTGTGATCATATGTTTTTTTTAAATCATTTCCAAGAGCTTAGGTGTAAGGTTTATGATTTGGCACAGAGCTTTCCATGACAGAAGCATTAAATTCTAAAACTGAGTTTTACGTGCTGATTTTTACATAAGTTATGAGTTGTTTCATAACCTGACTGAGACTGTCCAGACTCATTTGCCTTATGACGCTTCCATTTGGCAGAGTTGCATCTTATTATTTTGGGCTGGATTTGGACCCAGCAATCAGAAGTGAAGGATTATTGCTCTTTGCCTAATCATCCAGTCAGCATTAAAAGAGAACCTAAGACCCTTGGTTTTGCTTTTGCTCCAGTCTTCCACTTCAACATCCTTCAGAAAGAAAGATATTTCAAGTTGTAGCAATTCTCTTTTGAAAGACAACTGATATTTGAGCAAAAGCTAGCTGTGCGATCAACCCTGGCATCTTGTCAATCGGATTACTTAGTCACCAAGTGCCTTGAGTCAAAGTTTCACAGAATGATACAGCATGAACGAGCCAATTTTGGCCATTTGAAAACCCTATCCATTATTCCACTGCTGTGTCTTTTTCCAGGACCCTACAACGTTTACCCCTTTAATTGTTTATCCAATTCCCTCTTGAAAGATATTATTGAATCTGCTTCCACCGGTATTGCAGACTGTGCATTCCAGATCATAACAACTCACTGGGTAAAAAATATTTCTCAGCATGTTGCCTTTTGCTTGGCTCTTTGCACAATGTAGTTGATTGGAAAATATTCATATCTTCATAGTGACAGATGTCACCACAAAATATAACATTAATGGGAAGTAAGGTTTTTGGATGGGAAGATTCTATGCAAGATTAACGATATAGTATATCTTCAAGTATTATTTAATGAATTATTACCAACCTTAGTTTGGGCAGTGTTCAGGGTTAGTGCAGGTAGACTACGAAGGCAAGATAAAAGGATGGTCTTGTTATTAGTTGGACAGCCAACCTCTTTAGCCAGGTTGATTACTTGTTCCTGTGCTCTCTTCCTACTCATCACTGCACTTGGAGAGAGGGCTGATCCTCCCTTGAAAACATGGAAGAAATTTAAGAACAGAATGTGAGTTAGTGTTGAAGGTGAATTGTTATCAGTATGTCAATTTTAATCAATTAACTTCCTAGTAATCTGCACAGGGGATGAAGAACCCCTAAGAATCCTGTGTTACAGTATTCACATTGTAGGTCTCCACCTGCCATTGTAGAAACTTTAATAATTCAGAAAATGGAAAAACTCAGCAGGTTAAGCAGCAACTGTGAAGAGAAAACGGAATTAGTTTTCAGGTCTGTAACCTTTCATCTGTTAAATTAGCCTAGGTAAGTTACTCCACTGCATGCATAGTATCCTAGCAGTATGGATAGAGGATGTTTAAGAAAGTAGATGACGTCCCATCAAGCAAAATGTTTTATTTTAGATAATGTTAAACTTCTTTGGCATTGCTACAGATTGCCTAAGTGAGTACGTTTCCAACAACACTTAAGAAGCTTGGCAACATCCAAATCAAAATAGCTCATGTTTGGATGGGATCTGTTACCCTAAGCATCCATACACTCCATCATTGATTTGGAGAATGAGTGAACTGTTGAGAACCAAAATTCATCCATCATTATGTCTGCAGATTAAGTAAAATAATAGTGCTTTGTTTCTCAGTTAAATACCCAGGTCATTCATTGATCTGACCACATTACCATGTGAACAGTCCTCTGGGCCCGTGAACTCTGCAGTACTCCAATGTGCAAATTCGAATGCCCTCTGTTTCAAGGCAGCTTTTGTATTTCTAAATCATATTCCAATGATGTAACATTGTTTTATTGAAGTTTTTGAATGAGATGTTTAGCCTACAGGAACACACCACTCCAGGCCTCAGAATGTTTACAATTGTAAAGCAGCATCAACCAAGCTAAAACACCAAACATTAGGGGGACAATATTATCATACAGAGTACCCTCAAAAATTATACAAGGCACATGGGAGGGGTGAATTGGTTGGAGGTGGGCTGGGTCTACTCTGTACTGAACTGACCAGCAGATGTACTAGGGTTTCCTGATTATGTTGTACACACTATTGGTACCAAGTTCACATATAGGTCAGTAAAGTGAAGAGTAGTTTAGCCCAACTCCAGTCCACCAACTAAAAGGGCACCCATCCTGACTAAATTGTGTGATACTTCTATTTCCATAGTCACAATGTCTGAAACTGCCTTCGCTTTGAATTATCAGCAGCCCACTATATACTTTTTATTATTCATTGACATTGCCCAAACCAGGAATGACAACTTTGGCTGGGGGCCTACTTGGCAGGTTCATCCTATGTCAACCCTTCTCAAAATCCTTGGGCAGGCACGGTAGTGTAGCGGTTAGCGTAATGCTTTACAGTGCCAGTGACCCGGGTTCAATTCCGGACACTGTCTGTAAGGAGTTTGTACGTTCTCCTTTTGATTGTGTGGGTTACCTCCAGGTGCTCCAGTTCCTCCCACATTCCAAAGACATATGGGTTTGGAAGTTGTGGGCATGCTATGTTGGCACCAGGAGCATGGCGACACTTGCGGGCTGCCCCCAAAAGATGCATTTCATTGTGTGTTTTGATGTACATGTGACTAATAAAGATATCTTATCTTCTGCTCCAACACAGGTCACAGAATACAGCCGTCCTTGTGAATCACTGTCTTCCCATTCGAATTGAAAAACAAATGAGAAATTCATCTGTGGTCAAAACTAATCTGGTCAGAACCATCACTGGTCTTTGATCTGAAACGTTAACTGTTTCTCTTTCCTGCCCTGTTGAGATTTCCCAGCATTTTCTGTTTTGTCTCAGATTTCCAGCATCTGCGTTTTTTCTGATTTTCATCTCTTGTCTACTGTACTATATTGTCGCTATATTGTTACATTAGCACATTATAATCTGCATCTATAATTCATTCCATCAAAGTCAGGGAATGAGTTTTTGAGAAGAGAGCACAATGTGTTGATGTGACTGTATCATGTGTCTAGCAAGACCAAATGGGGTAGAACTTCTAACCAATCAGTTCTTTATTACTCACCTCCATGAATGTCTAACAGCCTTTTTGCCCATCATTAACAATCCTGAATCTTATTATAGCACTGAAGCCCCAGCAGAAATCTATCAGCCAGGAATTCCATAATAGTTATAATTAAACTGATCGCAAGATAAATTTATAGAAGTCTCAGTAGAATGGTTAATGCTTCTGTACTAAGTAAAGTTTTTTTTTACTACAGAGAAAAGATAACTCACTACAATTATAAAGAGCATTTCTGTGACAATACTTGGAGTACTGTTGATACCTGCATTCCTAGAACAATGTCCATATTGTGATTTTCCATAATGCAAAGCTGCACCATTTGCATGTACATCATGAAACACTAGTTGAAAAAAAATAAATTTTGTACTTTTTTTTCCACATAAATTCCGAGAGAGTGAACTTTATTCCATATCTCAAATTCTTGGGTAGTGATTTGTCAATTCTGTAAGGGCAAATTTCCACAGCCTGAACAACCACCACGCACAGGTCACCTTTGATGTGTACAGTTTTGGTTTCCTTACCTCAGGAAGGGTATACTTGCTGTAGAGGGAGTGCAGCAAATCTTCCTGGCAAGATAAAAATCTATGAGAGATTCAGTAGGCTAGGACCCTATTCTCTAGAATTTAGAACAATGGTAGTGACCTCATTGAAATGTACACAACTCTTAGAAAGCTTGACTGTAAAAATTCAGGGAGCTTGTTACCCTTGGCTAACGACTCTAGAGTTAAAGGTCATAGTCTCAAAATAAGAGGTAGACCATTTAGGATTGAAGTAAGGAGAAATTTCTTCATTCAAACCAGAGATCAAAAAAATTCTGTCCATTAAATGCACCAAGTGATATTGGATAGGCCATGAAAATGATACTTGTACTCCCTAAATTCCTATAGTTCCTCTTTAAAATGAGTTGCGCATTTATTTTGTTAGTTCTCCTTTCCTTGCCTTTTCTTGCTCTACTTGTTCTAGCAGATATTCTGCAAACATTCAAAGCTGCTTGTGTTTGCACAATACATCAATTTCAAGATGATTAATGAAACAAGAAGGTAGAATATAATCTTCCATATATTTCATTTAATCTACCCATTTTTATGCTTCACTGATTGCCAGATGCATAAATAAGTTACTTAAAGGCATTAAAAGATTGCATTTATTTAAGACAAAGTGCCTTCAACACCCTCCTTATCTATTTGTAAAAGATTACTAAATGTTCATGTAAAGATACGGCTTCAAAAGTCACTTCATTCTAATAAAAAAATTATTAACTGAGTGTAACAGTCTCAGTCAAAATATGATTAGTGAGGTAAGATTTGCTCTCTATCAGAGAACTCTGTATCAGATATTTCCTCCATAATTTGTTTCTCCGGCTGCTAGGCACAATCATTCGCTGGCAGTCAAATTACCTCCAATTTATAAGGGAAATTATAAAGGAGGCTTGCGAGTACTCAATGGAATAAATTGTTACCATTTAGTACTTCTATTTATATTGTGTTTCTATTTATATATCATAAACTCCATTTATGAGAAAGTGGCAGACAATCTTTCATCGTAGAATGTAAAGGCTATGTGAGTTGTGCTCCAGATTGTAAAATATTCCACTTTATGTCACATTTAAACCTGGAAATTCATATTAGTTTAGAGAGTTACGGGCAATCAGTTTTGATGCAGGGTCACAAATTGATTAAAATCTTATTCTCTTTATTATTGATGTTGACTGATTTGGTATACATTTCCAACATTTTCTATTTTTATTAAAACAATAATTCTTATGTTCTAGATGTTGTTGGCAAGACTTATACTTACAGCCTAGCACTAGTTACTATAAGAAGGCGATGGTGCTCTTTAACACAACTGCTTGGGGAGGTTTTGCTGGGCCAACTTAAAAGGAAGTTAAGAGTCAACTAAGTAAGTACAGGGCAGAACTTGCATTTTGACTGGACTGAAAAGGGATGTTAGATTTCCTTCCTAAAATGATATTTGCAAATCAGGTAAGTTTTCTGTCAGATTCATCTGACACTTTACCACAAGAAGTTTTTTAGTTCTGGATTTTTAAAAACTGAACTAAAACTTTCTCCTGGAGTTCTTAGTTACGGTTCTGGTTATTAGTCCACTGATGTTACAATGGACTACACAGAATATATGGCACAAAAACAGGTCATTTTTCCCAAACAGCCCATGTTACTCAGGCTCCACTTGTGTTACTTCTTGTCTCTCTTCCTCCAGATCTACCAGCACAACCCTTTATTACCTTTACCCTCCCATAACATGGCTAGCCTCCTTTCATATGTACGCTAGTTGTTCCCATGATAGTGAAATTCCATTATCGCCGTCACTCTTTAGGGTAAAACATTACTTCTAAATTCCTGATTGGATATCTTGGTGATTATCTTATATTGGTGGCCTCTAGTTATACTCTTGCTCACAAGTGGAAACATTACCTCAGTATCTAGTTCATTAAACTCTCCAGAATTTAAAGACCTCACTGCTCAGCCTTCCTATATCTAGAGAGAAGAGACTCAGCTTGTTCGTCCTTTCATAATATATCTACTCTCACATTTTGGTGACAACCTTATAAATCTTCTTTGTACCCTCTCCAGTGTCTCTACATCCTTTTCATAATATGACGACCAGAACTGATGAAGTGTGATCTAATACGTTTAGAATAAATTTCGTACTTTTCGATTGTCTCCCTCTAGAAATAAACCCAGATGGCAGTTTGCTTTTGCTTTCATTGCATTGCATCACCAGGATCCAATGATTAGTGATTAACATATTTGTACTCCAAGATCCTCTTTGTTTCTCTATGTAAACTGGGGCTTGCACCTCCCAAGTAACTAGACATACAGGTTCTCTGCAGCTTATGAACACCTGAGCCAGGGCCTCAATATTTTACAATATATACAGTGGCATGCAAAAGTTTGGGCACCCCTGGTCAAAATTTCTGTTACTGTGAATAGCTGAGCACGTAAAAGATGAACTGATTTCCAAAAGGCATGAAGTTAAAGATGACACATTTCTTTAATATTTTAAGCAAGATTACTTTTTATTTCCATCTTTTACAGTTTCAAAATGACAAAAAAGGAAAAGGGCCTGAAGCAAAAGTTTGGGCATCCTGCATGGTCAGTACTTAGTAACACCCCCTTTGGCAAGTATCACAGCTTGTAAACGCTTTCTGCAGCCAGCTAAAAGTCTTTCAATTCTTGTTTAGGGGATTTTTGCCTATTCTTCCTTGTAAAAGGCTTCTAGTTCTGTGAGATTCTTGGTCTGTCTTGCATGCACTGCTCTTTTGAGATCTATCCACAGATTTTCGATGATGTTTAGGTTGGGGGACTGTGAGGGCCATGGCAAAACCTTCAGCTTGTGCCTCTTGAGGTAGTCCATTGTGGATTTTAAGGTGTGTTTAGGATTGTTATCCTGTTGTAGAAGCCATTTTCTTTTCATCTTCAGCTTTTTTTTTTACAGACAGTGTGATGTTTGTTTCCAGAATTTGCTGGTATTTAATTGAATTCATTCTTCCCTCTACAGTGAAATGTTCCCTGTGCCACTGGCTGCAACACAAGCCCAAAGCATGATCAATCCACCCCCGTACTTAACAGTTGGAGAGGTGTTCTTTTCATGAAATTCTGCACCCTTTATTCTCCAAACATACCTTTGCTCATTGCAGCCAAAAAGTTCTATTTTAACTTCATCAGTCCACAGGACTTGTTTCCAAAATGCATCAGGCTTCTTTAGACATTCCTTTGCAAACTTCTGATGCTGAATTTTGTGGTGAGGCTGCAGGAAAGTTTGGAGAAAAAAGGGTGCACTCTTTCAAGATTATTGATAACTTTCCTGTAGATAGGTGACCAGAACTGCACACAATACTCTAAATTCGGACTCACTAACATCTCGTACAATTTCAACATAACATCCAACTCCTGTATTCAATGCCCTAATTTATGAAGGCCAATGTGCCAAAAGCTTTCCTTACGACCCTACCTACCTGTGATGCCATTTTCAAGAAATTATGGATCTGTATTCCCAGATCCCTTTGTTCTACCACACACCTCAGAGCCCTGCCTCACTGTATAAATCTCACTCTGGTTTGTCCTCCCAACGTGCA
Source organism: Pristis pectinata (assembly GCF_009764475.1). Classification (NCBI taxonomy): domain Eukaryota; kingdom Metazoa; phylum Chordata; class Chondrichthyes; order Rhinopristiformes; family Pristidae; genus Pristis; species Pristis pectinata. The sequence continues at coordinate 23,181,917 of NC_067413.1, forward strand.
ACACCTTACACTTGTCTGCATTAAATTCCATCAGCCATTTTTCTGCCCATTTTCCAAGCTGGTCAAGATCACACCCCAAGCTTTGATAGCCTTCCTCGCTGTCCACTATGCCCCCAATCTTGGTGTCATCCACAAATTTGCAGATTTAATTTCCCATATTATCATCGAAATCATTAATATAGATGATAAACAACAACAGACCCAGCACCGATCCCTGTGGCTTACAACCAGTTACAGGCCTCCAGTCAGAGAGACAACCATCTACTCCTGCTCTCTGGCTTCTCCACTAACATGTGGTCATTTTTCAGAGAATGGGGAAATTAGAAGGCAAAAACCACCAGGTCGTAGATAAGAGGAAGCAGCAGGAAGCACAACCAGAAGGCATGTTCCATTGCTCTCAAGGAGAAACTTAAAGCCAGGTTGGTGAGGATGACTAAGACATAAACAGTAGCTGCAGTAGTCAGAGCTACCCCTTGGTATCCTGCTTGGAGAAATCAAGCTACAAGGCTGACAATTTGCCATAAAATGCTGAACAAAAAACAAGAAGAATTTCTGTACAAGTTCTATAGCAGCTTTCACAACTTCAGAGCATCTAACACAGTCAGTGAAGTACTTCTAAAGTATACTCTCTTCTGTAATCCTTCAAATCAGCAACTAATTTGTGCACACTAGGATCCCATAAAGAACAAGTGATAATGATCACATTGTCTTTTCTTGTGATGTTGATTGAGGGATATCTCCTCCAAAATATTGTTGTAGGATGTTTACATTCACCAGAGAGAGCTGCTTCTTTCAAAAAATGGCTCCTGGAATGGCGTAGCGCTCCTAAATGAGTTTTTTTAAAATCTTTCATTCTGGTAGATCCTGTGATATCCTCACTATAGTATCCCCTCAAGTATCCATCCATGGTGGTACAGGTTATATTAGACACTGCTTTGAAGAAAAAGAGACTCACAGTAGTAACCAGCAATTAATGGTTGTCCATCTTACCCTCTCCGCAGTACAACATCTTCTAGCACCTCAGCATCTCCAGTACTTCTCCTCAGTACCTTACCCCAGTTTGTTATTGACATCCAAGACATGATCTAGAACAGGATATTTACTTACTATGTTCAAAAATATTTCCTTTGTACCCATAAGTGGTGAAAAATCTTACACTGGGAAACAAGATAAAAAAAGTCCTGATCATTATGTGTTTTCAGACTATTTCACCAATGGGAGGCCTCAGAGCTTGTCCAATTGGCTGACATTTAGTTTCTAAAAGGATTCTCTAAGCAAAAACCAGGAATGTGAGCCCTAGTAAATACACTGACATTAATTGTGAGCCCTCTCTTCCTTTGGTCCAGTGATGTGGAGCAAGCTGAATATTCTATTCCTCATACCATCTATTCTTATGTCCTCTCCTTTGGCCTGGTTTTAAGTTTACCTGGTTCTATGTTTACCAGATTACAGTTGGTGGACCCCACTTCAGAATAATGCCTCTAAAGCATGCAACACTCCCTTGTCAGGCACCTTTGCTCATCTGTTGCACACAAGGCTTTGGTAACAGCTACTCAAATGTGGTTATATTTTTAACTGTATACAAGTAATGGAGAAGCAAGCTGTACTTTAATGTTAGGATGGCATGGTGACACAGCTAGCAGATGTACTGCCTGATTGTGTCAGAGACCTAGGTTCAATCCTGACCGCAGGCACTGTCTGTATAGCGCTTGCATGTTCTCCAAGTGACTGCGTGGGCTTCCTCTAGATGCTCCAGTTTCCTCTCACATCCCAAAGTCGTGCAGAATGGTAGATTAATTGGCCATTATAAGTTGCCCCCAGTGTGTAGGTAAGTGATAAAACCTATGGGGAATTGATGGGAATGTCGGAAGAATTAAAAAAAGAATAAGTGTAGGTTTGGTGTAAGTGGATGCTTGATAGTTGGTATGGACTTGGTGGGCCGAAGGATCTCTCTCTGAGCGGTATGTCTCTCTGATTCTATGACTAAAATGCGTTAACATAAAGGCAGCATGAGGTACAGCACAGCAAGAGATAAATCGTGGCAATTGAAGATCAGTTTCAGCTTTCCAGTCGGCTCAGTAAATTCACTCATTGGTTTTGTGTTAATGGAACATGAAAATTAGTTGCATTAACAAAAACGTAAAGGATTATGATTGGGAATCATTTGCACAAATTTTCTTGAAGATACCTACAGATACATCAAAATCTTTTGTCTTCACTATTGTTCCATGTTATTGTTCCATGTCTTAAACTCCATTATTCTCCCGTTACTTCCCAAAGTGAAATTTTTAATTTCAGGCACGGTAGTGTAGCAGTTAGCGTAACGCTATTACAGCACCAGGGACCCGGGCTCAATTCCCGCCACTGTCTGTAAGGAGTTTGTACGTTCTCCCAGTGTCTGTGTGGGTTTCCTCTGGGTGAACCATAGAACCATACAGCACAAAACAGGCCCTTCGGCCCACCATGTTGTGCCGTCCATCAGACCACCCTCACACTACCTAACCCCATCCTCCTGCATATCCCTCTATCTCACGTTCCTCCATATGCCTATCCAACAAGCTCTTGAACCTGTTCAATGCATCTGCCTCCACCACCAACCCAGGCAGTGCATTCCATGCACCAACCACTCTTTGGGTGAAAAACCTCCCCCTGACATCTCCCCTGAACCTCCCACCCATAACCTTAAAGCCATGACCTCTCGTCTTGAGCATTGGTGCCCTGGGAAGGAGGCGCTGACTGTCTACTCTATCTATTCCTCTCAATATTTTATATACCTCTATCATGTCTCCTCTCATCCTCCTCCTTTCCAGTGAATAAAGCCCTAGCACCTTAAGCCTCTCCTCATATTCAATAATCTCCAATCCAGGCAGCATCCTGGTAAATCTCCTCTGCACCCTTTCCAATGCTTCCACATCCTTCCTATAATGCGGCGACCAGAACTGAACACAGTACTCTAAGTGTGGCCTAACTAGAGTTTTGTAAAGCTGCATCATCACCTCGCGGCTCTTAAACTCAATCCCGCGACTTACGAAAGCCAACATCCCATTGGCCTTCTTAACTGCTCTTTCTACCTGTGAGGCAACTTTCAATGAACTGTGAATATGAACCCCCAGATCCCTCTGCTCCTTCACACTGCCAAGTACCTTGCCATTTACCCAGTACTCTGCCCTGGAGTTTGTCCTTCCAAAGTGTACCACCTCACACTTCTCCGGATTGAACTCCATCTGCCACTTGTCAGCCCAGCTCTGCATCCTATCAAAATCCCTCTGTAAACTCCGACAGCCCTCCACACTATGCACAACACCGCCTATCTTAGTGTTGTCCGCAAACTTACTAACCCAGCCCTCCACCCCCTCATCTAAGTCATCTATAAATATCACAAAAAGTAGAGGTCCCAGAACCGATCCCTGCGGGACAGCACTAGTCTCTGTCTTCCAATCCGAGGGCACTCCTTCCACCACAACCCTCTGCTTTCTACATGCAAGCCAATTCCTAATCCACACAGCCAAGCTTCCTTGGATCCCTTGGCCTCTGACCTTCTGAAGAAGCCTACCATGAGGAACCTTATCAAATGCCTTACTAAAATCCATGCAAACCACATCCACCGCACTGCCCTCATCAATCTTCCTGGTCACCTCCTCAAAGAACTCTATCAGGCTTGTGAGGCAAGATCTTCCCTTCACAAAGCCATGCTGGCTGTCCCTAATCAGTCCATGATTCTCAAGGTGTTCATAAATCCTATCCCTTAGAATCCTTTCTAACAGCTTACCCACCACAGACGTGAGACTCACTGCTCTATAATTCCCTGGCCTATTCCTATTACCTTTTTTGAACAAGGGGACCACATTCGCAACCCTCCAATCCTCCGGCACCACCCCCGTAGACAACGAGGACTCAAAGATCCTTACCAGCGGTTCAGCAATCTCCTCCCTAGCCTCTCGAAGCAGCCTGGGGAAAATCCCGTCAGGCCCCAGAGATTTATCTGTCTTAATATTATTTAACAACTTCAACACATCCTCTCTCTTGATATCAACAACCTCGAGAACATTACCCCTACCAGCACTCCCTTCTGCATCATCAAGACCCCTCTCCCTGGTGAATACCGAAGAGAAGTACTCATTCAGAACTTCTCCCACTTCCGCCGCCTCCAGGCAAATTCTCCCACCTTTGTCCTTAATCTGACCTACCTTCACCCTAGCCATCCTCCTACCCTTCACGTACTTGAAAAAGGCCTTGGGATTTTCCTTAACCCTACTAGCCAAAGCCTTTTCATGTCCCCTTCTAGCTCTCCTCAGCCCTTTAAGTTCCTTCCTCGCTACCCTATATTCCTCACGGGCCCTGTCTGAACCTTGCTGCTTATACCTCACGTATGCTACCTTCTTCTCCCTAACAAGTCGTTCCACCTCTCTCGTCACCCACGGTTCCTTCACCCTGCCATTCCTTCTCTGCCTCACTGGGACATATTTATCCCTAACATCCTGCATAAGATCCCTGAATATCGACCACATCCCCATGGTACATTTTCCTTCAAAAAGGACATCCCAATTTACACTCCCAAGTTCTCTCCTTATAGCCTCGTAGTGAGCCCTTCCCCAATTGAAAAACCTCTTGTCCTCTCTGCACCTGTCCCTGTCCATGACAATTTTAATGGTTATGGAGCAATGGTCACTGTTCCCCAAATGCTCACCCACCAATAGATCCTTCACCTGTCCTGGTTCATTTCCTAAAACTAGATCTAACATGGCATTCCCTCTAGTCGGCCTGTCAACATATTGCGTCAGGAATCCCTCCTGGACACACTTAACAAATTCCGTCCCATCCAAACCTTTGGCACTAAGCAGGTTCCAGTCTATATTTGGGAAGTTGAAGTCTCCCATTATAACAACCCTGTTATTTCTGCTTCTCTCCAAACACTGCCTGCCAATCTGCTCCTCTATATCTCAACTGCTACGGGGGGGGGGGGGGGGGGGCCTATAGAATACTCCTAGTAGAGTAACTGCTCCTTTCTTGTTCCTTAATTCCACCCATACGGACTCTAGAGATGATCCTTCTACAACATCCATCTTTTCCACAGCCGTAACAGTGTCCCTGACCAGTATCGCCACCCCTCCACCTCTTCTCCCCCCTTCCCTATCCCTCTTAAAACACCGAAAACCAGGAATATTCAATATCCACTCCTCTCCTGACGTCAGCCACGTCTCAGTAATAGCCACGATATCATAGTCCCCCATACTTATCCAAGCCCTCAGTTCATCCCCCTTATTCCTGACACTTCTTGCATTTAAGTAAACACACTTCAGTCCATCTACCTTACTACTTTTACAGCCTGTATTCTGCTTCTCCTTCCCCAAAGCCTCTCTACCTGTTTAATCTAACTTTTCCCCATTCCCTTCTTCCTCTGACCTACTCCTCCGGTTCCCTTCCCCCTCACAAACTAGTTTAAACCCTCCCAAACCACCCTAGCAAATCTCGCCGCAAGGATATTGGCCCCCTTCTGGTTCGGGTGTAACCCGTCCTCTCTGTACAGGTCCCACCTTCCCAAGAAGAGATTCCAATGATCGAGAAATCTAAAACCCTCCCTCCTGCACCAGCTTCTCAGCCACGCATTTATCTGCCACCTCCTCCTATTCCTACCTTCACTATCACGTGGCACTGGCAGCAATCCCGAGATTGCTACCCTTGAGGTCCTGTTCCTCAATTTTCTGCCTAGCTCCCTGAACTCACTCTTCAGGACCACATCCCCCTTCCTACCTATGTCATTGGTGCCAATATGGACCACAACTTCTGGCTGCTCTCCCTCCCACTCAAGAATTCTGTGGACCCGATCAGTGACATCCCGGACCCTGGCACCTGGGAGGCAACATACCATCCGGGATTCATGCTCACTGCCACAGAACCTCATGTCCGTTTCCCTGACTATCGAGTCCCCTATCACTACCGCATGTCTCTTTCCCACCCTTCCCTTCTGAGCAGCAGTACCAGTCCCAGTGCCAGAGACCTGGTAACTGCAGCTAGGCCCCTGCAGGTCATCCCCCTCAACAGCTTCCAAGGCAGAAAACTGAGGGGAACAGCCTCCGGGGCTCTCTGTCCTGTCTGCCTGCCTGACTTCTTCTTCCTCTTCCCTCCCCTGACAGTCACCATTCTATCTGCCTCCTGAACCTCAGATGTACCTACCCTAAGGGGGGTGACTGTCACCTGATGCACTGTGTCTACATAACTCTCTCCATCCCTTATGCTGCGCAGTGTTTGTAGCTGCGACTCCAGCTCATCAACTCTGAGCCGAAGTTCGTCCAGCCTCAAGCACTTACTGCAGATGTGGCCATCTTGGACCGCAGCAAGGTCCACGAGTTCCCACATCAAACAGCTGCAGTTTCCTCCCACATTCCAAAGACGTATGGGTCAGGAAGTTGTGGCATGCTATGTTGGCGCCAGAAGGGTGGTGACACTTGCGGGCTGCCTCCAGAACACTCTACACAAAAGATGTATTTCACTGTTGATATACATGTGACTAATAAAGATATCTTATATTATCTTAATTTTGATGTTTGTTTACTGACTGAGATGTGCACTTTTTTATTATTTTCTAATCTGTTCATAACTCAGTCCCAAGAATGAAATAATTACGAAAGGTTAGATAAATCAAAAATTGGTGATGATGACGTTAGATTTCCACATATTTTCCCACCAATCCATTGTAAATCTGGTGAAGCATCCATGGAGAGAATAAAGAAAGGATTAAACAAATCAAGGGATACAGGGATGGTGCATGAAAATGGTGAATGAGGGAGAAGATCAACAATGATCTTGTTGATTGGCAGAGACTACTTGAGGGGCCTACTTCTGCTTCTTTTTCTTATGTTCAAAGTTCTTCTATCTCATCAAAACAGAAAATTCATGTGGGGTTAGAGAGAGTACATGCAGGCTGGGGAAGTGGGGAGGGGAGCTCAAAGTAAGTGGTCAGCCATTTAGTACTGAGATTATGTTTCATCCAGAGGGTAGTGCATCTTTAGAAGTTCTATCACTAAGAACATGCAAGTATGCTATTTATATTTGCCTTACTACAATATTTGCTAGTGTGCTATATTTGTGTTGGGAAAAATATTTTATGACTCAAAAGCACAAAGCTCACAGTCTGAAAATAAACATGATGTAATTCATCGGCTTGAGTATAAAAATACAAAGAGAAACTTATTTCTGGACACAAGACCTAGCACAGAACAGTTGAAACTTCGAAATTTTAAGAAAAAAACCCAGAAAAACAATGACAATTGTCTTCTTAAAAAGGAAAGGAAAAATACTTGACACGTTTCAATATACATCTCAGTTGGTGTCATGAGGTGTCTGAATCATAGAAGTCTACTGTATAGAATTGTGTCATTATCTCCTTGTATCCATGAAAGCTTTTTGTTGGACTAATCCAAAAGTCATCCTTAGTGTTGGAAGACCCTCTTCTGATATGGAAACCATCAGTCAATTCTGCTTTTCTTTCCATGAGAAAGATATTGACTTCTGCACTCCCACCCACAAACGTTTTCAACTTCTCTGCTTAAAATTGCTCCTTCCTATAAAAGCTCTTATTTTATCCCCCAACTTTAACACTGTGTTGGTCTTGCACATAAACATGTGCTAACACTGCACACAATGGCAGTGGAACAAGTTATTCACTCCTTTATCACTGACGTTACTTCCACAATGGTTTGCATCTCCCTCTGAGATACAAGAACAAGATGTGAGCACCTGAAATGGACATTTTGGTGACAGAACAGTAAGTGACTAGGTTGTGCAAGGCTCACAAAGAGGTGAACTAGAGCCATTATCTATTCTTTCTATTAATTTGACACCCTACAGGCAATTTTACATGAAATCAGGAAATTTCTATGGCATAATGACACAAATTGAGCCTGCGTCAGTTCTTTGTAAGAGTTATTTTGTTAGTTCCACAAATCACAGATTAATGCAAACATCACCTTTCTAATTATACATCTAATTCCCTTTCAAAAGGTGGGCACTGATTTTGTCTTCATTGCCCTTGCAGACTTTATATTCCAGGTCATAAGTAACAGGTTCTGCTTTCTCCTCATCTCTTCCTTGGTGCTTCTACCGGTTATCAACCCTCCTGCCAGTGTTCTCCATATCTACGGCAAAAACTCCTCAAAATTGTGGGCACTTCCACTTAATCTCCCTGTAACCATCCAAGGGGAACAATATCATATCATCTATTTATGTTTTATTCAAGTTCCTTATTCTAGCTGCTGTTCCAGAAGATCTACTCTACACTCCAAGGCCTTGACATCTTTCCACTTTCTGAGCCTCAACCAATGCGATATAAAGGTTTAACATAACATTCTTTTGTTTCCGCTCTATCCCTGTAGCCATAATTTCCAAATGCTTTTTAACAGGCTCATCAACTTGTCCTATCACTTTCAAAGCTTAATTTATGTTAACTTTATTTTAAACTGCTCTTTAAAATAAAGCCCAAGGCCTAGAAACTCAATTGTGCAGCACATATTTTAAATGCTATGTGATTGTCTTGTAGCAAAAGATGTATTATGAAATGCCATTGTAACCATATAATGCATTGGGCAGATAGTAAGACTTTTAATTGCATGCCTTGGGGGAGAGAAACACCTTCACAACAAGCATGGGGTGATGTCAATTCATGTGCAATTGGCAGATTGCCTGCAAGATTAAATTATAAATATGTAACCTTGGAACATGCACAGGAAAACAGACTTGATGCCCATTTGACACATCCCACTGAGTTCCTAATAATATTAGCATTTATCAAACAGAAGTAGGGGAGAAACTAATGGGACTGAAAACTGATAAATCCCAGACCTGATGACCATGAAAGAGGTCAGCATGGAGATAATAGTTCCAGGTTGATCTGTATTTCAACTCCATTATTTATCTTTTCTCCTTTTAATGCCTTTTTGTAACAAAGATCTCTCTTTGTTGATTCAGCTACAAACCAAGACTAGTTGAAGATGCTGTGCCTCAGAGGAGTCATTAACGCAAGACCCTATTTAGAGTCATATAATTGTAGAGTTATATAGCACGGAAACAGACTCTTCTGTCCAACTAATAGAACTGAATCAGTGTATTATGAAATGCCATTGTGATTCAGTTCATTTTGCCTGTGTGTCATTTTATTCCTTTATAGACCAGCTTAAATGTTGAGGTGATGTCCTGTTTTATAGATTTTCTTCACCACATCAATGTCTTGGAAATATTCCGTCCTAAATGGAACACTTAAGTATAGATTACATGTTCTCTGCAGCTCTTCAACATCATACTTGAGATACAACTTATTTGTCCAAATTAGAACAAATGCCTTGACTGTAACACACGAGCAGTGAACAAGACAATTAAAAATACTGTAAGCTCCATTGAAAACTGCATTACCAACAATTGAAGGGAACCGGCAAATGGAGAATTGATACTCTCAATCAAAATCTGTATTAAATATGCAGCTACCAATAAGTTACAGCAAAAAGGGGAGAAGAGCATTGAAGAAGATCCAAAATAGCTACAAAAGTGAAAAGCACAGAAATTCTGTAATGCCTGTGTAACATTAACACTTACATCATGTACCCAAGACCCAGACTGGGGCTTGATTCTACAATGTTTAACTGCCCAATGGTGAGCCTGCACTTCATGAAAATGAGGAAGAAAACACACTTCCTTTTAATTGAAAGTTCAAATGATTTAAGAATTCTACTTTTTCAGTGCAACAGATTCCCATTTTCCCGAACTGTTTTGCTGCTTGTTGCAAAAAACAAGGTTGATTTATGAGGGGTGAAAAACATCTACTATTGCTTACATTGCTTACATATTCGGTAACTGAAATGTATAGGGAAGTCTGCTTCCTCTTATAGTTGTCTTCCTCCTTCACTTACTCTGCAATCTCATCATGTCCAAATCACCAGAGTGTTCCACCTCTGAGCAGAAGGTTGCAGATTCGGTTCAAGCACATATATTTGCTGAAACTGTATTTCACAACCAAGACTATTTGGGCTATATGTCACAGAGGAGTCAATAATGCAAGACCCAAATTAGATTCATAGAATCATAGAGTTATACAGCATGGAAATAAGCCCTTCTGTCCGACTCGTCCATGCTGACAAAGTTGCCTACCTGAGCTCATCCCACTTGCCTGCATTTGGCCCATAACCTTCTAAACTTTTCCCTATCCATGTACTTTCTCAATGCTTTCAAATGTTATAACTGTACCCCCCTCTACCAGTTCCTCTGGCAGCTCATTCCATATACTCACTGCCCTCTGTGAGAAAAAATTATGGCGAGAGATTGTTTGTTTTCCCTGGAGCGAAGGAGGCTGAGAGGTGACCTGTTAGAGATATATAAGATTATAAGAGGCATAGACAGGGAATCAAAAACAAGAGGTCATAGGTTTAAAGTGAGAGGAAGGAGTTTTAAAGGGAATTTGAGGGGAATGTTTTTTTATATAGAGAGTGGTTAATATCTGGAACTTGCTGCCAGAGGAGGTGGTGGAGTTAGATATAATCACTACATTTAAGAGACATTTAGACAGGCAATTAAATTAACGAGGCATAGAAGGATGTGGACCTCATGTAGGCAAATGGGATTAGTATAGATGGACAAAAAGGTCAGCATAGACAGGGAATCAAAAACAAGAGGGCATAGGTTTAAAGTGAGAGGAAGGAGTTTTAAAGGGAATTTGAGGGGAATGTTTTTTTATATAGAGAGTGGTTAATATCTGGAACTTGCTGCCAGAGGAGGTGGTGGAGTTAGATATAATCACTACATTTAAGAGACATTTAGACAGGCAATTAAATTAACGAGGCATAGAAGGATGTGGACCTCATGTAGGCAAATGGGATTAGTATAGATGGACAAAAAGGTCAGCATAGACAGGGAATCAAAAACAAGAGGGCATAGGTTTAAAGTGAGAGGAAGGAGTTTTAAAGGGAATTTGAGGGGAATTAGATATAATCACTACATTTAAGAGACATTTAGACAGGCAATTAAATTAACAAGGCATAGAAGGATGTGGACCTCATGTAGGCAAATGGGATTAGTATAGATGGACAAAAAGGTCAGCATGGACGTGTTTGAGTGAAGGGACTGTTTCTGTACTGTACAACTCTATGACATCTGCAATGGCATCATTAAACATTCTAAAGGATTGAGGGGGAAAGACAGCACTCTTGTCAATGTTAGGAACACGTTACATAATTGATTGCTTTAAGGCTATACGTAACCCACAATTTGAAAGCTTATGTTATATTAGCTGAAACATGCTGATGGTTTAAAAACACAGCAAAACACAACACAGTGACAAGCAGCACCATTGCTCTCAAGCAATGGTCCAAGACTAATACGTCAATGCCTTGGAGTGGGTTTTGCAACCAGCTTGGAGGCCAATGTAGAAAATGTAGCCATTTCAGCTAGGGTCTTACAAATAGCCAGTATTCATAACACCGCAGCTGGGTTTAAATAAAATTAATTCCCAGGATATGAACATGCTTAAAAGGATGGCAGTTATTTCCTGTCCTTAGATGACTTAAGGTGATACTGAGTCATTATTTTACTGTGGTTGAAGAACAAGGCTTATCACTACCTTCTCAAGAAAATCTAAGGATGAGTAATAAATGCCATCTTTAACTAAGACATGAAATTAATTAAATGATATCAAACTACACAAAACAGGAGGAGAAAAAAGAATTTTGATTTGGATGGTGAGTTTAACTCATTGTCTGGCAGTTTGCTAACATGCTTCCTTCTACATTTCTACTTCTCCCTTTTCAGTAAAACTGCTGAGAGGAACTACTAAAACTGGCTAGTGTGGTATATTTGCACAAGCTGAACTGCATCACATGACATCTCTGAGGTTTAATATATTTAATAATGAAAAGTGCATTGCTGCAGTAGGTGGTCCAATCACCTGACCCTTGATAATGCTATTTCTAAATCCCATCACAGATTTTTTCGAAATTTAATTTTACAGGATTGATGTGTTGCCAATATTTATTGCCCATTCCTAATTGTCCAAAGAAGTGGCAGTGAGGTACCTTTTTAAATTGCTGCACTTGTAAAAATACTTCCAGTGCGAGTTTCAGTATAAAAAAAAGAGTAAAGTACTTCTATGTAGAAAGTAGATGTGTATGTGGCACCTTTTAAATATCTGCTGCCTTTGTCCTTCTAGGTAGTAAAGATCACAGGTTTAGGAGGTGCTTTGAAAGAAGTCTTGATGAATTATTCCAATGCATTTTACAGTTGGTACTCACTGGAACTACAGTGCTTTGGAGGAGGAGGGAACAGATGTTAACGGTAGCAGATGTGTCAACATTGAAGGCAGCTGATTTGCTCTGGATGGTGTCAAGGCCCTTGAGTATTGTTGGAGCAGTACTCATCCAAGCAAGCAGGAAATCAGAGTCACATAGGACAAGAAAAAGGTCTCTCAGCCCACCATGTCCATGCCAACCATCAAGTACCTATCTATAATAATCCTATTTATCAGTACTTGGTCCGTTGACTTCTATGCCTTGACAATTTAAGTGCTCGTCTAGATACTTCTTAAATATTGTGAGAATACCTGCCTCCAACACTCATTTAGGCAGAGGGTTCCAGATTCCAATCACCCTCTGGGTGAAAAAGTTCTCCTTAGGATCCCTCTAAACCTCTTGCCTCTTTCCCTAAACCCATGCTCTCTAGTTTTAGATACCTATGCCATGGGGAAAAGCTTCCTGTATTCTAGCCTCTCTATGCCCTGTGTAACCTTGTATAGCACTATCATGTTCCCCCTCAGGCTTCTTCACTCCAGGGAACACAAACTTAACCTATCCAGTTTCTCCCTGTTGCTGAAATGCTCCATCCCAGGTAATGACCCGGTGAACCTCCGCTGCACCCTCTCCAATGCAATCACATCCTTCCTATCGTGTGGTGACCAGTACAGTACATAGTACCATGGTCGTGGCCTAACCCAAGTTTCATGAAGTTGTTTCATAATCTTCCTGCTCTTATATTCTGTGCCCTGGCTGATGTGGGCAGGTATCCCAGCTGCATCCTTCATCAGCTTATCTTGATTCTTGGAATTTTACATTGAGGTCCTTCTGTTCCTCAGTGCTCCCTAGATACCTAACATTCATTGTGTATGTCTTACCCTTACCTGTCCTCCCAAAGGGCATCATCTCCCATATCTGCCATTGTTCTGTCAATCTAACTCAATCGATCAATATCATCCTGTACCTATAACTATCCTCCTCACAATCAGCAACACCACAAGCTTTCATGTTATCTGCAAATTTACATCATACTTCCTATATTCATTACCATTTTGTTAAAATCACAGTAAAGGTCCCAGCATCAATTCCTGTGATACACCACTGGTCACAAAAACAACCCTTCACCATCATCCTCAGCCTTTATTATCAAGCCAATTTTGAATTCAAGTTGCCAACTTGCCCTGAATCCCATGGGCTCTAACCTTCTGGATCCTATCAAAGTCCTTGTGGATGACATTGATTGCACTACCCTCATCAATACATTTTGTAACACCTTTGAAAAGTTCAATCATATTGGTCAGACAGTACCTCCCCTAACATAACTGCTCTGACTATTTTTGATTAATCCCTGGCTTTCCAGTAAAGATCAATCCTGTTTTTCGGATTTTATTCTAGTAACTTCTCTATCACTGATGTAATTACCTGGCTTATCACTGCTGCCTTTTTGAATAAAGGTACCATATTTGCTGCCCTCCAGTAACCCAGCACCTCACCTGTGGCCAATGAAGAAATAAATCAGGGTCCCTGCCATCTCCTTCCTTGCCTCCCACACCAGCCTGTAATGCATCTCATCTAGATCCTGGAGATTTATCCACCTTTAAGCCTGCAAAGCCACCCATCACCACCTCCTTTTTAATAAAATATTTTAGAATTTCATCATCTCTCTCCCTGAATTCTCCAGCTACCACGTCCTTCTCCTTAGTGAATACAGATGAGAAATATTCATTTAAGGCCTCATCTTATTCTCTGGCTCCATGCAGATTTCCATTTTGGTCCCTAATGGGTCCTTTTATTTTCCTAGTTATCCTCATTCCCCAAGCAGACATGATATATGCTTTGGGAATTTCCTTAATCTGGTCCACCAGTGATATTTTATGCTCCCTCTTTGCTCTCCTAATTTCTTTTCTTACACCCTCCCTACACTTCCTATACTCCTGCCATGCCTTGTCAATGGTGAAAAGCCTTGAGGGTGAGTTATGCACTGTAGGATATACAGCCCTTTGCCCGCATCTGTAGTTCACTTAAGTTTGTGTTATTGAGGGTAGAGGAGCAAAGCAAGTTTCTCTCTATGCAGGTAATGAAGGTGGTTGATTAATCTTGATGATCTCCACCGCAACACACAAACCTGCATCTGACTCTGGAAACTCACCAGAGTTACAGCATTTTGATAGGTGATTGACAGTGATGATATGGTCACCCATGGTTTCTCCAAGTTTTTTTAATGTCTTTAGCAGACGTGTATCTCTCCTCTATCTCAAACAGATACGGGTTGAAGTATTTTCCAACCTCGCAATTACCTATGCAAATCTCTAGTTTTCTGCTGAGTTAATAAGCATGTGATATACCTTGAAGTCAACTTGTGCAAATATGATTGCTTTCGTATGTTCCCACAGTGTAGCTTCCACAGTGTGTGCATCCACCTCAAGAAAATTATTGACCTTATCAACATTTAAATTCTCTCCAAGTAGGATGTTGGCTATCCACACACTTTATACACCACCCATGAAGTCTGCTTGTTGTTGTGTTAACATTTTTCTTCTTTTCTTTCCAAGATGCTGTCACAGTATTCAAGCCTGTTGTGTGTTTGCACTTCCATTCTTGGTTTGTTCCACTTTTATGCAGACTTATGCTGACTTCCACGTATGAGCTCTGCTCTAAAAATCATTTGGTTCAGCTTTAAGAGCAACTGCTGGTGCTCCATAATGGGAAGCATCTCCCTTTAGTTCTCCCTGATCTGACCTGTAGAATTTGTGCAAAATCCACAGACACTAGAGACTGCAGATGCTGGAATATGGAGCAAAAAACAAAACTGCTGAAGGAGGAATTCAGTGGGTAAGGCAGCATCTGTAGAGGCAGAGGCAGAGGGATAATCAACATTTTCGGTCAAGACCCTACATCAGGACTAAGGAGACAGCATCAGACAAAATCCACATGTCCAGTGTGTAATCATGAGATTGAACCTTCCAGGTTTGTTTACTGTTTTTTGTTTCCTTGCAGCCCTGGAGCTTTCACACAGTTCACAGGTAAAGAACACCATGAGTGCGATCCTGAATTTCTTTCCAGATTTATATTCAATTCTTCTGATCCTCTTCACCAATTACAACACTTCCTAAGGTGGACCTTACTGAAGATCTATTCAATCTAATTCTACACTCCAGCACAGGATCCACAGCCCTCAGGCCAAGGCTCTTCAAGTAAAAACCCAAATACTCCTTAGATGTGGTGAGGATTTCCTCCTCTATCCTATCAGTCAGTGAGTTCTAGACCTCTACTGACCTTGAAGTGAAAACATTTTAACTCATATCCCCTTTAATCTTTCTAACAGTTACTTTAAATTTGTGCTCCCTAGCTTTGACTACTTTACTTAGGGAAATAAAATTTTCCTGATACCCTTGGAGCTCTGGTACGATCCATTTACAACAACAGTTCCAGGGCATAGGGACATCAAACAATGCTGTTTATTCAAATTCTAATAGCAAATCACCTTTTACATGTGGTGCTGCATGTGATGTCAGACCACGTGACATTTACGTAATGATATCCAAATATACATTGAATACAAGTAGAAAGTTCAGCTAAGGCTTTTTATAACAACAAGGTTGACTTCCCCTTCTAAAAACAGTACAGGTGCCAGAGCTTGATTTTTAATGTGTCTTTAAAGTCTACTTTTTCTGTATATAATCCCAGAAAATTTATGACAAAGGAGACCGTTTTGGTCCCTCATATCAGTGTGAGTCAATGAATATCTATCTATTCAATCTAATTCTAAATCCCAGCACTGGGTCCACAGCCCTGCAGGCTATAGCACTTCAACTACACATCCAAATATTCCTTAAATGTAGCGAGGGTTTCTTCCTCTTTGGATAAGTACATGGACAGGAAAGGTTTAGAGAGATACGGGCCAAATGGGACTAGCAGGACAAAGTGGACACTTTGGTCAGTATGGACCAGTTGGGCCGAAGGGCCTGTTTCTGTGCTGTATTACTCTATGATTCTACCACCCTATCATTCAGTGAGTTCTAGATCTCTAATGACCTTCAAGTGAAAACATTTTAGCTCATATCCCCACTACTCCTTCTAACAATTACTTTAAATCTATACTTCCTGGTTTTGACCCTTTTGCTTAAAGAAATAGCACTTTCCTGATGAGGTTCATTTCTGACAAAGGGTCTTTGACATGAAACATTAACTCTGTTTCTTTCCACCAAAGAGTTCGCGTTTCAGGTCTGCCTGACCTTCTCAGTGTTTCCAGCATTTTCGATTTCTGTAACTGATTTCCAGCCTCTGCAATTTTTTGACTTTCTTTCCTATTTCTTCTATTTAGACCCCTCATAATTTTATTTTTCTTAATTGTCTCCCCTCAGTCTCCACTGTTCAAAACAAGTCAGCCTATCCAACCTTTTCCAGTAACTACAATCTTCTCTCTACTTCCTGATCTCTGGGATGAACTGTGGCAAAAGATGGGTAATACTATGAAACTGAGAGAACAGATCAGTCTGTATTGATTGCCTATGTGATTCTTGAGATCTTAAAGTGTTCTATACAAGACTTTGAGAGAAGTTGCACCAATTGTTTATTCTGTTTCTTCAGGATTCGTGCAGTTCTTTTGGCAAAGTTCTGGTGGCCACCTCTGTACTTCATGCTTCCATGTATGCACATATCATGGACAGCCTTGTAAGACTTCTCTACGCAAAAATAGGCATTTCGTATGTTGAGAATGTGCTTCTTTTCCTGTCTATAAGAAAAATATGTGTTTTTTCCCTCTGGTTTGGAGCAATGACAGTAACTGATCAATCACTCACTCTGAAAGGCAGGTTGAATGTACTTTCAGGACAGGAGGCAAGTATGATCATGGACAACTTGCCTAAAGTGTACTTTAATAAAAGTTAGGTCACATCACTGAAATGCTTGTTACTGAGAAACTTTGGTCTCGGCCCAAACCTCATAATACAGAAATCTTCAAGGTTGAAAAGAATGGGAACTAAGCATCAAGGCCTATAATTATGTTGGTCAACAGACATTGAAACTGGATGTCATTGATGGTTTATCATTAGCTTCCAACTGAAAATCTTCAAGGATTGGTTGCATGTAGTTTTAATATGTTCACTTTCTTACCTTGAGAAAACAGCTAACAACATATAGTTCAAGATATTTGCTTTGAGAAAGGTGTCTCCTGAGATCAGAAAATCTTGCTTCCTGTGATTATTTATATTATTGAATGGGCATGGGATGACACTGTGTGTTCCTGGCAATGCTTGCTAACTTTGTGGCCAGCAGAAGTTGCTTTTGGCATTCACAATTCATGTGGGTAATTCAAAGCTGCACAAAACTTCTTTGAAATTCCAAATAATGTGTGACTTGTGTGGATCTCATAATTCTGTGTTTTGGCTACATAATACAAAAGAAATATCAAGAGGGGCTAATGAGTTGTAAAGATGTAGATGAAGATATCTAAGATATAGTCCATATATTTCAACAACCCCTCAGTTCCAAGATGTGTTGTTACAGAGTGATTATGCACAGGGGAGGTCATTTGACTGATCAAGTCCATGCTAGTTTCCTGTAGAACAATTCAGTCAGTCCCATTCCCCAACTCTATTCCTGTAAGTGTATTTCCCTCAAAGGCCTTTCTGATTTCCTTGTGCAATTATTGATTGTTTCTACTTCTGCTTCTGCTGCATAGAGTGAGTTCCATTCCACTTACTGTGTAAAATAGTTCTTCCTCACTTTGCTTCTGTACCTCTTGCCCAAAATGTTAAAACAAATATTTATTTGCAAATAATAAAAATAAACAAATAAAAAAGTATTCGTTTGCTGTGCTTAAGACAGACCCAACCATACTAGAAGCCTCAAATTTGTCAACCAGCCTTTTATGTGGTACTATATCAAACTCTTCCTTGAGATCCACAGAGAGCAACTTTCCAATATTTGATCTAAAGATTCAATTGGGTCATTTAAACATGATGTGCCTTTTACAATCCATGTTGGCTTTCCTCAAAGCTCTCCTTGTGCCTATTATTTTCCCCCTGATTATTGCTTCTACAACTGATGGTAAATAGAGCAGTCTCTCATTACTTGGAATACCATTATGCCCTGTCTAGATCAAGGGTATTACATTTTCCATCTTCCAATCCTCTGGTACTTCACGCACATTTAGGGATGCCTGGAAGGGGATGACAAGAACTTCTGATATCTCCACCCTCACTCTCCTTCACAACCAGGGACACAAGCCATCTGAACCAGGTGCCTTAAGTGCTCTAAGCACAACCAGCTTTTCTAGTATATCCTGCCTATCAATTTTCACCCTATCATCCTTCCAGGTGAGGCAGTGCTTCACCTTTGAGTCCGAGGCAGTGACGCTTTGCATGCTCTCCATCACTTCAACAACTTCCATTTCCCCAGCCCTGACCAACTCATTTTCACTATGGACATCAAGTCTCTGTGCACTTCCATCCCCCATCAGGAAAGCCTTCAAGGCTCTCTGTTTTTTTCTCGATAACAGACCCAACCAGTTCCCCTCCACTGCCACCCTCCTCCATCTGGCGGAGCTGGTACTCACCCTTAACTTTTCTTTTTCTCCTCCCACTTTCTCCAAACTTAAGAGATAGCCATGGGTACTTGCATGAGTCCCAGCTATGCCTGCCTCTTTGTTGGCTACGTAGAACAGTCCATGTTCCAAGCCTACACCGGTAATGCCCCCAACTCTTTCTCTGCTACATTGACGACTGCATTGGGGCTGCTTCCTGCACCCACACTGAGCTCGTCAATTTCATCAACCTTGCCTCCAACTTCTACCCTGCCCTCAGATTCACTTGCTCCATCTCCAACACCTCTCTCCCCTTTCTGGATCTCTCTGTCTCCATCTCCGGAGACAGACTAACCACAGACATCTTCTACAAACCCACTGATTCCCACAGTTACTTTGACTACACCTCTTCCCACCCTGTAGCTTTCTTGACTGACTCAGTGATGCCAATCTTGCCTCTTAGGTAGAAGACCATGAGTTCAGTGTCCACTCCAAAGACTTGAACACATAATCTAGGCTGACACTTCAGTAGAGTGCTGAGGAAAAATTGCAGTGCTGGTAGTACTAAAATCTTTATATGAGATGCTAAACCCATAAATGTTCTCGTAACTACTTGAGAAAAGACAGTTTTTCCCCTTTGTCCAGATTATTAATTAACATCATTAAAAGAAATTATAATTAAAACATGGTCAAAACATTAATCATTATCTCTTTGCTTCGGATCATTGACAACCAAGATTGGCTACCGTGGTTCCCATAATAATTAAATTTCTGAAATAATTAATTGGCTGGATTATTGACCTGAAGACACAAGTCAAATCCCACAGTAACAGAGGGGGAAATTAAAACTGAAATAATGCAAGTCTGGGGATAAAAAGCTTTTATCAGTGATGGTAACCGTGAAATGACTGGACTGTCTTAAAAACCTGTCTGGCTCACCATTGCCCACAAGGGAAAGAAATCTACTGCCTTACCTAGCCTGGCCTACATGTGACTCTGGACCCAACAGAGTGTAGTTGCCTCTAAATTGGCCTCTGAAAGCTAATCAGACCAGGTCCAATTACAGATGGGCACCAAAGAGAATCAGTGAACCAGCACTGTCCACATCCCAAAAATACATGAAAAGAATTTGATGTCATGAAGGGCATTACAGATGCTATCACTTTCTTTCTTTTGCTTTAATGTGCTAAAGGGCTATTTTTGAGTTGTCAGCTGAATTTATAAAGCTCCTTTGATGTAGAAATCACACAAAAGAACTTAACAGAAAGATTGAATGCTGTGCAAATAAGCTGCTATTAGATTATAAAAAATATAAGGAGCAATAACTACTCAACTAATGAGGGTTAACTAAAAGTTCAAAGACATTGTCTTGAGGAAGGTCTAAGCAGGAAGCAGAGAGATTTAGAAATGGGAAAGGTCTAAGGGAAGTGAAGAGGTTCATAGATGGAACTTGAGAATTACAACAGCCAGCCAATAGTGGGGTGAAAGAAGAGGAATGTACTTTAATTTGCATAAGACTGAAATCAGAGAGTTCTGTGGGAGACGGTGATGGGTAAATCATGAAATGATTTGAAAATAGCAATGTATTTTATATTTGTGGCTTTAAAGGCGCATGAAGGTCTGATTTGCATAATATCGGTCAGCATGGACAAGGATAGTGACTAATCAGGACTTGTTGTGGGATATATGCACAGCAGAATAGTTAAAACTAATGACATGTGGCCAGAACTAATTTATATTCATGTAGTAATAACCACAATGTTACTGATAAAGTTGCAAGTTAAAGGATCATCAATTTTTGAAAGCTGGAGGAAAAACAGAATAGGAGGGAGTCAGAATTTTCTTATGAGACAGACAATTGAAATGATTTGTTTCCCTTAGTGAGGGTATCTAGAACTTGTACAATAGCTTCAGAGTAAGGAGTCGTCCATTTAAGATAGAGAGGCAGAGGAATTTCTTCTCTCAGAAAGTTGTGACTTCTTGGAATTGTCTAACCAAAGGAACTGTGGAGATCAAGTCATCGAATATATTCAAGGTGAAGACAGACAGAAAGTTGAACTACAAGGGAGTCAAGGGGTGTGGGGAAAGGGTGGGAAAGTGATGTTGAGCCCAAGGATGGATCGGCCAGTATTCAATCTAAGAGTGGATGATGAAGGACTTTGAAAGTAGATGATTACATGCATCATGCAGGGTAGTCATGCAAAGAAGGTTAATGTGAGCTTGAGGAACAGCACTTGAGCTTTTGACTTGGCACACTTCAGCCCCCAGGACTCTCCAATAAATTCAATTTCAAATAATCACTCATTCCAGTCTTATCCAGCCGATAGTTTTCTTTCCCTCTCCTCTTTTTGGTTTCTCATATTTCATTTGTCTTCTATTTATACCTTCGCTAACTGAGCTTTTGTTATTCAGTGGTGTTTGCCACTTTTTCAACCAACATCACCACCATAATTTGTGTCACTCAACTTTCTTTGTCTCCCAATCATAAACCTTTCCTTTTGTCTCCTCTGTTCCTGCCCACTTTCCCCGCAGCTATTAACTTGTTTCATTTCCAACCTCACAGCTCTGATGAAATGTTAATGACCTGAAACATTCTGTCTCCACATAACAAAAAAGAGAAGGACTCAGCTACTCAAGCAGCATCTGTGGATGGGTTGGTGTGCGTTTGGCCTTTTCATTGCTACAAAGAGGCTAAGTGCAAATTGGACGAACAACATCTCATACTCCACTTTGGTAGGTTACAATCCAGTGGTATGAAAGTTGAATTTTCCAGTTTCAATTCACCCACATTCCCTACGTTCCTTTTTACTTTCCTACTGGTTCATGTAGGTTCTCTCTCCCTTTGTTGACAGTTTCCATTTTCAGATAACCCACTCCTCCCACACACACTCATGTGTCCACCTAGTATTCTTCTTCCTTTGTTCACCTTCCCCCCCCCGCCCCCGTTCCATCTGTCCATCATCCCCTCCTCCCTCCCGTGTCTGGTTCCACCAATCACATTCCACCCTCCCTTCCCCCCCATACTTCTACATACTGACATTATCTCCTCTTTGATCTCAGTCCTGATACAAAATGTTTACTTACGCAGTTAGCCACGGTGCTTGACACACTGAGTTCTTCCAACATTGTCCGTTTGTGCCAGGACCAGAATCTGCAGTCTCTTTTGTCCTTGTCCTCTCTCCACATCTGTTGCTTGACCTGCTGAGTCTTCACAACATTTTCTTTTTTTATATACTTTGGATTTCCAGCACCTGCCATGTTTTGGTTTCAGCTTTTTGTGGTTTGTCAACTGCCTGAGCAAGTTCCTGCCCATCTGAGTGAAATGCGTGAACCACTCAGGCAGCTGTGTAAGGATGTGGAATGGTGGTGGTTTGACCCCTATGAACAAGGGCGTCAAGTGAATCATGAAGGCAGTCACAACACAAACTATGTTACAATATTTTGATCACAAGGGGCTAACATTACAAGCAAATGCCTCAAAGGTTTTGGAGCAGGAACATCAGTCAATAGCTTACCGAAGAGCATTAATAAATGCAAAAACTGAGTAGTAGCTACTTGGACTGGGGCAGTTTCACCTTCACTATATCCAATCATGCTGACTGTCTGAAGTTCAGTATCCTCAGCACCTTTTGTGTCCTTTTCTTTGTATGGTCTTTTCTCAGGATCTGGATATTGCAACAAGGTTAACATTTATAGTGCACTGCCAAGTGAAGGCAGCCTAATGAATTCAGGCATATTACTACAATAGAGACCTGCCATTGCTGAGAAATGAGTATAATATTAAAGATGAAGTCCACATTAGACCAAAACCGGCTGTGGCAGAAGGTAGTGATGACTCAATGCACACGACACTCTGCGTTATGTGACAGAAAAGGACATCTCATGTTGGAGAAAAAGGAGCCGTCTCAGATCTATGAAAAGACCTATTTGTCTGAAGAAAATGTGGAGCTACTGGGGGACCCACCACTAACCCTATAGAGTGGGAACGTACAAGTTTAACAAAAGGACCCTGAAGAGCAATAACTAGAAAGGACCAAACTGAGAAGACAGTATGTTCGACCCAAGTATCTTTTCTTTCCTTGTCTTTTGTTATGAAATGAAGCTTGTAATACATTTGCTGTGTAATATGTTTGCGGACAAAAATTATTCATCTAATGCTGGCACCCCTTTACCAATTGTTTTTTTGCAATTAACTTCCTGCTAGTGTTGCAACAGTATTTGGAGATGGAAAATTCCAGAAGGAAACTGTTTAAGAAAATGCAACTCTAACCATGTTTGCTGGCTCTTCAACTGTTTCATGAAAAGAGTTGAGAGTTTAAATTGTTGACTGCTTCCAGCAAGTTAGGTATCTGGTTAGAAGTGCCAACTATATATCAATACATTGGTAAGAAAGAACAGAAATGGTGAAAGAACTCAGCCAGTTAGGTATCATCTGTGGAAAGGGAACCCAATTAACATTTTGGGTCAGGAACCCTTCCTCAGAACAGGGATTCTTCCTTGGCAAAACAGACACAGCATATAATTCCTATCACTTGAAACAACCAGCGGTAACCCTGTGCAGATTGCAACAGCAAAACAGAATTTGATGAACAAACCAATGAATCACTTATCATAGCAAAACTGTTTCAATTGGTTGCACTGGCATAAAGAAGCATCAAGATGCACTTGCAGATATTGACCAATGCAAAGACCTAGGGAAACTCAGAGGCATACACATGTACCAACGCACACCAATGAAGTCAAATGCTTAGAAGTATGCTTTTTAGTGCAGTACCCAAGCTCAGAAGGCTTCAAGCTATATAAAAAAATAAGGAAAAGGAACAGACGCACTAAGTGCTTTTGCTATCTGCAACAGGAAGCACGCGGAAAACAAAATAACCACCAACCAATCTGACATCACAACTTCAAATAGCAAGAGCTGTTACTCGGCAGCTCGCGCTTGCTGTTGCTGCAAATTCCGCCTGCCAAAGAAAGCTCACAACGTCAAGCGTCTCATCTGGAGTTTGATTTTACTTTGGGAGATTTGGCTACAAAGCTAAAGCCATCAGGATAATGAATGTTCCTCACGAAGACTGCAAGACACCTGCCATGTCATAAGAAGGCGCACTGCTTGAAAGGTAAGTAATTTGTTGCCAAAATATATGAAATTGTTTGTAAAAATATCAGTTTTATTGTCACCTATAAACCAAGAGAGATTTTTTTGTACAGATATTTTTAGATTCTTTTTCAAATCCCTCTGAGGTCTCACCCCTCCCTGACTCTGCAATCTCCTCCAACGTACAGGTCTACAGGTTGTCTGCTTCCTTCCAATCCTGACCTTCTGAACAGCCTCAATCTCAAACTCAAGCTCTGGCATTACCTCCCTAAATACCTCCACCTCTCTCTCTTTTATGATGGCCCTTAAAATTGGATTCTTTTACTGAGCAATGTGTCCTGACATTTTGTGCTGTAACTTGTTTTATTGACAATCTTCCCATTCAATGCCTTAAAATTATAAATCCAAACTTTTGTTATTGATTCTCCCTCTTTTCCAGAAGAGGCCAACTTCTGCTGGGGTCCAGCTATGTGGCTATCAGCTGGATGCACTATAACGCCAACTGACAATTGCAATCTGCAAAATCAAATAATTATTTTCCATCTGTGTCATATGGAGTTAGTAAAAGATAAATTCTTTCTTTGATTAATTGTGAAGGACTAGGAATCCCGTCAAACAAAAGTCCCATTATGATCAGGAACTCATGATTCCTATTTCATTAAACTCTTATTCCCCCATCAATTCTGTGCTCTGAATAATTCAATTTGTACATTCTCGCCTTTGTTTTCAAATGCCTCCAAGGCCTCTCCTCTCTAAGCTCCTTCCAATCATCTGAGATAACTGTGCTCTTAAATTTCTTAAGGATCATCAATTTAATCTCTTTACTACTGGCGGTCTAACTTTCAGCTACAAAGCTCTAAGCTTTCAAATTCCCTTTGTGAATATTTCCACCTCTAATTTTCCCTTTCTTCTTTTAAGACAATACTTAAATCTACTCCTTTGGCCATGCTTTTGTCCATTTTTCCAAATACCTGTTGATGTGTCTTGGTATCTGACACATGGATTACTGTACCATGTTTAGAGAGATTTAAAAGTGTATTGATGTGTTTGTTGAGACAAGAAGATGGTCTGGAGGGCATGATTAGTGTGTGTGCGCATGTTCTGCCAAAACGTAATTAGTGGGTTCATTTGTTTTACATTGTCTAATCGTTTTCGGCTTTAGTTTAGTCTGACAGTGCTGGACCAGCCTTCAAAGTAAATTCTGTAATAGGGCATTTCAGTTCTGAACTTCTACTACATAGCTATTTCTAATTGATTTTTTTTCCAAGGAGGATAAACATTTTCTGAGTTCTAATGAAAAGCCATTGACCTGAAACATTGACTCTTTTTCTTTCTCCACAGATACTGTCTGAGCTGCTGAACATTTTCAGAATTTTCTGTTTTTATTTCAGATTTCCAGCATTTTGCCTTTCCAATGAAGTACACGTACAAACACTGAAATTGCTTTGTAGCATTTGTAACAAATATATCTGAGCATCTGCATAAAATTCTTCATTTTACAAAACTGTCAATCTGTTTATAATCCTGCCAAATACTGTTAGCGAGCAATAGGATTTTAACTGAACATACATTTAAAATGTAACTTTTGATCTGAGTTTATTTCTTTATCATTCTCCCGCAGCTGGCACTATCAGGCAAGAAAAGATTTATTTTAAACTGTAAATTAAGGTTGCAAATTAAATTTCAAAATTAATGTGCAAGGAAACTTTTTTAAAAGGAAAGATTAAGCTAAATTCATCACGAGTTTTAATATTTCCCTCCTGAAAGACTGAAATAGTCTATTTACAAGAGACAGCTTTGTTGTTTCAGCATGCGTGTGATTTTATTTTGTTCATATATGGACTTTGTTCACAAGGTTGGGATTTATTGACCATCTCCAACTGCCTTGAATAGACATTGATGGTGGAATTTGTTGCTGAGTTGCTGTAGCTGACGTGGTGAAAAATTCTCCCATTGTGCTATTAGGGAACATATCATGGATTTTGACTCAGCGACAATAATAGAACAAAATCCAGCTCTGGATCAAAAAACAAACTGCAGGAAGAACTCAGTGGGTCAAGCAGCATCTGTGTCGGCAAAGGGTTGACGGACGTTTTGGGTCGTGACCTTGCATCAGGACTGAGATTCACAGATGAGAGTGAGGTGTGAGACGGGCTGGTGGGCGATAGGTGGCAAGAGATGAGGAAAAAAAATGGGCATTTGGAGCCAGGTGAGGGAAAGGGCGGGGAAGATAGAGACAGAAGCTGGAAGTTGATAAGTGGGCAGATGAAGCAGATAGGGGAAGGAAGGGGAGGCCAAGGGAGAAGAAGTTCAAGAGGATAGGTGTGTGAGTGATGCGAAAATGGAAATGGAAAAGGGAGAGAGAACCTAAGTGGACCAGTAGGAATGAAAAAGGAACACAGGTGGTGTAGGTTAACTGAAACTGGAAAATTCAATGCTCATAGACTTTCTCCCAGCGTGACAATGGCTAACACGAGGGGACATAATGTTAAGGAGATTGGAGGAAGGTATAAGGGGGATGTCAGGGGTGAGTTTTTTTTAAACACAGAGAGTGGTGGGTGTGTGGAACGCACTGCCTGCAGAGGTTGTGGGGGCAGATACATTAGGGACATTTAAGAGACTCTTAGATAGACACATGAATGATAGAGAAATGGAGGGCTATGTGGGAGGGAAGGGTTAGATAGATCTTAGAGCAGGATAAAATGTCGGCACAACATTGTGGGCTGAAGGGCCCGTACTGTGCTGTGGTATTCTATACCATTGAGTTGTAGGCTATCCAAGTGAAATATGAGATGCTGTTCTTCTAGTTTCTGTTTGGCCTCACCAGGGCAGTGAAGAAGGTTGTGGATAGACAGGTTGGTGTGGGAGTGGGAAGAAAATGCAATCAGGAGGTCAGGATAGCCTTTGTAGACAGAGCGCAGGTGCTCCGCAAAATGGTCGCCTCATCAATGCTTGGTCTCATCGACGTAGAGGAGGCCACATCAAAAGCACCGAAAACAATAGATGAGGTTGGAGGAGGTGCACGTGAATCTCTGTCTCACCTGGAAGGGCTGGTTAGGGCCCTGGATGGTGACAAGGGAAGAGCTGCAGGGATAATTGTTGTACCTCCTATGGCTGCAGGGGAAAGTAACGGGGGACAGGATGGGGTGGGTGGGGGTGATGAGTGGACCAGGGAGTCACAGAGAGAGTGATCCCTGTGGAAATCAGAAATGGGTGGGGAGGGGAAGATGTGACTGGTGGTAGGATTCTGTTTCAGCTGGCGGAAGTGGTGAAGGATGATATGTTGGACGTGGAGGCTAGGGGGGTGAAAGTTGAGGACCGAGGGAACTCTATCTCTGTCTCTCTTGTGGGAGGGGGATAGAGCAGTTTGTTTCTGGTATCTGCAACCTCCTGTGCAACCAGCTCAGGATTGTGTGCTTTGCAAATTATATGCATTTTTGTTTACTCAGAAACCACAAAAATATTTTTTTTGAAAAATGTTATGCTCTGAATATTTCCCAGTCTTTTGTGACTCATTCTCCGGATCAGTAATTGCCTTCGATACACAACCTACAAAATGCTGCTCTGAGCGCTGGCTTTCATAAAAATTGTAAAGAATAATAGACCCAAAACAGACCTTTGGGAATACCACAACAAACCACTTCCCAGTCTGAAAAATATCCTCCTACTTCTATCCTCCGCTTCCCACACTGAGACAAAACCCTATCCACTTTGACCTTATTTCTATGTCCTTCCATTTATTTATAAGACACCTTATCAAGTACCTTTGTTACATTTACATATACATCTCCATGTCCTTCACATAGTATTATCACCTAAAGCACCTGGATAAATTGATGGGACTGCAATTTTATTGTCCCATTCAGCCCTAATGCAGTGCCCCACTCACATCAGATTGGATAAAGCACTGGGCTGGATGTCAGAGAAGAAGATTTGCAATTACATCCTCCTGAATAAGAGTCAAAAAGATTCTGCGGATGCTAGAATCTGGAGCAACACACACAAAGTGCTGGAGGAACTCAGCAGGTCAGGCAGCGTCTATGGAGGGAAATAAACAGTCAATGTTTTGGGTCGAGACCCTTCATCAGGACTGGAAAGGAAGAGGGCAGAAGCCAGAATAAAAATGTTTATTTCCCTGCATAGATGCTGCCTGACCTGCTGAGTTCCTCCAGCATTTTGTGTGGATTGCTACAAAAATGCCTCAACCTATTTGCATTTTAGCACAGTTCAGCTTCACCAAGAGAGATTTGTAACTGGTAGTCTTGTATGCTCAGAGTTGATGAGGAAAGTTAGCAACGTGAAAAATTGTTGGCTGATTCATGTAAATAAGTTGAGCATTTGGCTTCACGCAGTTTGAAGAGTGTCACAAGTGTCAAGGAGACAGATATGTACATTGTTTCCAGATGTGACAGGAAAACAGGCCAGCATCAGTGTTAATGTACTCCTAAAAGGTGTCATATCATTACTCCTCCCTTTTTCCAAACATTATTGCCCCTTGTAAGGATGAAATTCTCACTAAGCTCTTTGAAAACAAACTACTCCAATAAAATCAGTTAGAACCATGTGAGCTCCTTGTCGATTGTGCTTGTGCCCAGTTCTCAAAAGAACTATCGAAATTAACCTTATCTCCTGTTGTTTCCACACTGGATCTATGATTTTTTTTCAATTCTGTTTTGAAAGCTGTTGATGACTCAGATGGTGACTTTTAGTTCACAGAAACTTGCTGCTTAATAGAATTTTTCCTGATTTCATCTCTGGTACTTCTTCCTTAAACCTTAAGTTTGTTCTCTGCTTATCAACTCTCCTACCAGTGGGAACTGTTTCTCTTGATTGATTCATTAAAAATTCCATAATTTTCCACACCACTGTTCAAAACTTGTTTTTATCCCTTTCGGTGGTAGATTTTCTGGCTTTGAGTGGTAGGTAAAGAACTCAGTGAGTTACTGCATTGCATCTTGTGGATGATGTACACTGCAGCCATTTTAGACCATCATATTTAAAAAGGACGTTAAGTGCTATGAAAGGGCACAGACAGAATCTACTGTAATAGGAAAATGGTACAAGACCTCTGCGGGCTTTTGGTGTTTGTTCTAAGACCAAACAAGCTCGCCATCATTTTCTCAAGGCAATTAGGGAACAGGCAATAAATGTTGGCTTTATCAACACTGAATGTATCCGGTGAATGAATTAAAAATCAGGTCCTTTACTAGTGATTTATAAAAGGTTGGCATAGCTTTCCTACATTTATTTCCTTGTACCTCTGTATACATAGCAACAGAACCCAT
This sequence comes from Pristis pectinata, assembly GCF_009764475.1. Lineage (NCBI taxonomy): Eukaryota > Metazoa > Chordata > Chondrichthyes > Rhinopristiformes > Pristidae > Pristis > Pristis pectinata. The sequence continues at coordinate 23,211,089 of NC_067413.1, forward strand.
CTACTTTGTGAACAACATTTGAAGATCATCTTACAAGGTGTAAAGATTTGTTACCTACATCCCTGGAGTTTATAAATTCTTTCACCTTTTGTGTCAATCGTGAAGGTTCTGAGATCTCTGTTCATATGACGAGCTTGTGCACAGAGGTCCAGGCACAATGTGATAATAAATGGTGTTTATTACACGTTTGGACATAGCTCACCTAGAATTCATTTATGTGTGCAAGGCTCACAAAAGTCCACTGTTGAGAAAGCAGGCGGAGACAACTTTAAACTTTCCTTTAAGGAGACGTATCAGAATTTGTCCCAGGCAGTGGAGTCTAGGCCATACATCCTGCTACAAGTCCAAAGATCCTTGAAGGTGACAGCACAGATGGATTATATAGTTAAGAAGGTATGTGGGACATTGGCCTTCATTAGTCAGGACTCTGAATACAAGAGCAGGGAAGTTATGTTCCAACATTATACAATATGGCTCTGACCTCAGCTGGAGTACTGTGTGTAGTTCTGGTGACCACACAATAGGAAAAATGTGATAGGGCGAGAGTGCTGCGGAGATTCACCAGGATGTTGCCTGGGATGGAGCAGTTCAATTATGAGGAGAGACTGGTGAGGCTAGGTCTATTTTCCTTGGAGCAGAGGAGGTTAAGAGGGGACGTAATTGAGGTATAGAAAATTATGAAGGGTATAGATAGGGTAGAGTGCAGCAAACCATATCAGAGGAAGGTAAAACTAGAGGACATAGATTTAGGATAAGGGGTAGGAGATTTAGAGGGGATCTGAGCAAGATCTTTTTCACCCAGAGAGTGGTGAGTACCTACAATGCACTGCCAAAGAGAGTGGTGGAAGCTGAGTCACTGACCGCATTTAAGAAGTGTCTAGATGAGCACTTGAATCACCTGTGCACTGAAGGCTATTGGCCAAGTGCTGGGAGATGGAATTAATTACAAAAGGGTGCCCATTGGTCAGTGTGGATGAGGTCGGCCAAATGGCCTGTTTCCATAGCGTATGATTCTACAACTCTATGACCCCTGTATGGCCTCCCAACTTTGCTGAGAGTCCTTTTTGGACCACTTTGCTACAAACACCCACACTCCATCCCCACCACCTCAAAACCCTGGTCTGAACATGTCCTGACCACAAACAGCCAATAGTCAATCACAACCCCAGATACTACCCCAATTCAACACTATCCCTTGCTAACCTAACATTCAAAGTCCTAGTGCATTGAATACTATCCCCCCCACCACAAACCACCCCCCCCCACCTACCACCAACTCACCAACTGAAACTGACCCTCCCACCTGCTCACAACATAGAAGCATTCAGATCTAATAGGGACAAGGTTAAACACTGGATGCTTCTGGAGACATTAGAATCCCATTGCTCTTTACTGAAAGTGTTGAACAAGTGCTGAATTATCATTTAAAGTTACTACAAATGAAACAAAGCATAATCAAATGCAAAAGGTTGGGGTTAGAAATAGGACTGTAAAAGGGAATTGAGAGGCCTGTTTACAATGTTGCACAGGGGAGTCATGTGGATGAAACACTATATCCCACATGGGAGTTTACGGAAAGTAACCTCCTCACCGTATTACACAGGGGAGCTTCTCAAGCAGAGAACACTGAAGCAGAACTACCTCAGAGCAAATCATTAAGTGGAATTTTTTTGTCTTTGAGAAGTGCAATCATACTAGTAGTTGGCTCCCCACACCCAAATGTATCATAGATTTTCCATTTCCGTTCGAGCATAACTTACATCCTTAAGAAAAGTACGAAGATTTTATGCTGTGAATAACTTACCACCGAGCACAAACTGGGTGGGACACAGTGAAATTTCTCACCTCAATTCTCGAATAAAAGATGGCTAAAAACATGCAAATGCCGCACTGCTGACAACATGGGCTCCCAACTGCAATTTTAACCACAGGCCCTGCCAGAAAAAAAACGTGTGATTTCCCAGCAGACCATACTGGTGGCGAATAGCATCCTAGCCAAAAACTGAAATTGCTTCCCCATTTTTCTTTGGTCACAAAACAGACCAAGAAAATACTTTGTGGGCTGGAAAAGGAAAGTTTGTGCATTGCTATCTGGCACTCCCCAGCCAGCAGCACACTGTTCACTCTTGTCATCCCTTCTCCAAATTGACAGTAAGGATATAAGATCATAAGGTAGAAGTGGTCATGTCTGATTGCTCCTAGTACCATGTATATGTGAATACATAAATAGGAAGAAAATACGAGCGATTAGATATGATGGAAGAGTACAAGACCATGAAGAGTTTAGGTATGTAGACAGAGGGAGTTCCTATTAGCAAATGTTTAAAGGGTACAGATTTAAAGGGCAAATGATTCCGGTAAGTTAAGAGACAAAACTATTTTACACATAAAATGGGTATGGTCTGGAACTTAAAGCCGAAATGGTTGGAACAAAGTCAGTCAAGGCTTTCAAAAAAGTAGCAGGACAGACATGTGCAGGAACAATCCAGGGCCACAGGGAAAAGGACTGACTGCTTTGCTCTGCAAGGAGCTGTCATAGACTTGATAGGCCAAGTGGTCTCTTTCTGTGCTATACCATGATTTTATGAGTGCCAGGTAGAGAGGTGTAGGTTTAAATTCCTGGGGTGCTGGGATCAGTTCTATGGATGAGGTAGAAATATAAACAGAATGATGGTCTTAAATGGGACTGGGACATTAACCAGGATATCAGGGAAGCATTTTAACTTATTAGGCAGTGTGAAGGGTATTAGAACTGCAGTATCTGGGAGAAAAGACAAGCTGTATTGAAAATTAGAAGAAAAGATCAAAAGAATACAGATAGTTCAGGATAAACAAGAAGAAATAAAAAAGTCAATTAGCACAAATGCATATGTATTAATGAAAGGACAGTAACAAATAAACTTGATGAATTGCAGGTCTACATCACTGTATGTGGTTTATAATACAATGAACATAATAAAAACTTGGCATAAGCATGGAGGAAAGAAGAAGAAATTCCTGGGTACAGTGTATTTAGGACGGATAAAGCAAAAAAGATCAGTGGAGTGGCAGTGATGCTCAAGGATAATCTCCGTTGGACAATATTCTTGAGATAGTCTAGAGGAGTTATTTGGTAGAGTTAAGGAACAGAATGGAGCTGAATGTTTTCTCATGAAAGCAAAAAGTGAAAAGTCAGGGAACAAGGCTGTAGGCAAATGTCAGAAAACAAAATAAGTAATTTCACAGGACACCAATTAACCTAACATTGATCGGGCAGAGAAGCCGACCAAAATATGATCACAAAAAAATTAAATTTAGTTACAGAAAGGTTACAAAGAAGCAAAAACATAAACAAAGATATTCTACTGCAAGATGGCTATTTTCAATGATCATAGAAACGATTTAGATTGGAAATGAGTATTGGCCAGAGTCACAGTATTTAAGCAAGGGCTATCCTTCGAGATGTAAAAAGTTCAGATAGAAAACAAATATGCTCCCACAGTGAAAAAAAACGGACAATACTGGAAATTTTCAACAAGTCAGGCAATACCTGAGCAATGAGAAAGAGAATTAAAACTTAAGGTCATGGCCTTTCATCAGAACTAGGAACAGGTGAAAATTGCAGGAAATCAATATTTGAACTTTTAAAAAACACTTAATAAATACAACACAAGAGGCTTGTTACAGAAACAGTATCAACGCAGCTACACAACAGGCTTAGGAATGGGTGATGATGATTTGTAATGAACTTTCACAGGGAAGCCTGTTCTATATATTGCTGGACACTCCACACTGGGATTACAGCAGGGCTTTTGAAAGATTACTGGAGGATAAGGGAGCTCAGTCATGTGGAGAGATTGCAAAAGATGAGATGGTAGAGCAGAGGAGATTAAAAGTGGCATTCAAAATTATGAGTGGTTTTGATATGGCAAGTAGAGGGAAACTGTTTCCTTTACTTCTGTATCATCTGATTAGTTACCTACCCTTGCTAGAGGGAAATGAAGGAAACTAGAGGATTGTTCAGATTTGAAATGCACTGCATGAGAATAGTTGAAACAGCATCCAAAGGAACTTTCAACAGAGTCAGCACAGACAAGATGTGTCATTTGGACTCCTTTATGCCTTGAGATTAAATAGGATAGAAATTCATCCTTGGCTGTTTGGGCTATCACACACATATAATAGCAAGAATATATTTTGCCCTACTTAATAAATTTCCTTCCACAGAAACCAGTAGAGCTGAATTTCAGAAGCAAGGCATGACGTACAGCTGCTACTTTACATGCACATGCACCGCATTTTGCTGTCAATGAATTTCCACTTGATGATTCTGCTTCCATGACCCAGAAATTGTTGAAAGAGGCACATCACATGGTCATTGTACCACCTGCCAATGAATATTTTGGTCATGCACGCAATGAGGTAGACTTCAGTACGGCATGACTGAGTTACTGAATCACCATTATGCATTTCCTTTCACACTCTGTGGCACACATAACAGAACTATGGTGTCCAGGATGGAAGCTAGGTCCAAAGGAATGTGGTCTAAATATCAGAGGCCCAGCTGAGGCCTGGGAAGGGGCCTGGCACTGAAATTAGAGGACCAGTTAGAGCCAGGGAGAGATTAATGGTTAGGAGATCTCATTAGGTTTAAATTAGGTGGAGTGGTGGGATTTAATTGTTGTTGGACGTCTGTTCAGGGGGCAGGGGCTTGGGTAGAATTGTAGATGTGAGATCAGCATCTTTTGAGTCAAGGGTGTAGATTGGTGCCTTCACTGAAAGGTTTGGGGTTGGGGATCAGGGATGTTGAGGATTAGGCCAGTCAGCAATCAGGGAGTCGAGGAGGTAAGGGAGTCAGGCAATTGCAGGGGCAGGAAACATCAAGGGTATCAAGTCTAGGGGTGAGATAGGTCATGTTGCAGTGGTGATGCTGTGAAGAAATGATGTAAGTCATAGGACTAATTTTAGTGATGTCATAGAGTTATACAGCATAGAAACAGGCCATTTGGCCTGCAACATCCATGTTGACCAGTATTGACCAGCTCCCATTCATATTAACCCCATCTGGTTGTCCTGGTTATTCCTGGACTGACCAATGAAGTTCAACCCTCAGAAAACTGAAAGCTAATTCCTTTGACATGAGGGATTATGCCATCTAATTTGTATCATGAATATGATCTTATATTACCTGATATGAAATCAGAATGGCAAATGTAATTTATACCGAGAAGTATGTGATCAAATTTCCAGAGTGAGACAGAAAGAAAGTGAAATGGTGGCTATTGAGTTTTGCTCTGGAAAAGGCCATTTGGAATATTGTATGGCTAAAATAAACAGCAACCATGCAATTAAATTTCTAGGTGTACGATTCTACTCATTAGGAAATTTGGGAGTAAAGTTCCTTTCTCCTCTCCATATTGAGGAAGTAGCTGCCATCTGCAAATTGTTCTCACGCATTGTCAGCATGTAGTTTCACATGTGTTTTGTAATAGGACCCAGTTGAAATATCAAATTGTGAAACATACTTTGCCAGGAAACCCATGTTTCTCTGAGCAGGCTGACTGCTTTTAACATTCTGTAACTATTTCACGTCCTCTTCTATCAATCATGCAGGCTTGTAGCTCTAACCTTTCTCCTGTATTAATTTCATATTTACCATTACAAAATTCATAGGCATTTAGGTACCAGTAATATTGTGGTTAGATGATTGAACCTACAAACAATGTGCTGGAGGAACTCAGTGGGTCGAGCAGCATCTGTGGGAGGAAAGGAATTATTGACGTTTTGGGTCGATAACTACCACTTACAGATCCAAACCACATTGTGGTCTCCTCTAAAAACCAAATACAGATCAAGTGATGGCATTGTTGTGCATCTCATTCAATCCGCAAGGCTGACCCTGAGCTTCCAGTTGTCTGTCACTTAATGCTATATCCCACTCCCACTATGGTCATTCTGTTGTTGGCTTCTTACACTTTTTTAAACAAAACCCAATATGAGCTCCAACATCAGCAAATGATCTTCTGATAAGGTACATTACACTCACAGGACTCAACATTGAATTCAAAAATTTCAGATAACCAGCCTCTCTAGTTTGAGTCAGAACTGGCCAGTTCCAATGAACAGGCATCACCCTATAACATTAACTCAGTCTCTCTCTCTCCACAGAAACACCCTTCCCAGATGGATATTTCCAGTATCCCTTATATTTCAGTCTTCCAGCATCTCACAGTTACAACACTTTTTTTCTCTTTCTGTCCTCATTTATCTCCATATATTTACATCTACTTAAAACAGATTAGCAGCAATTAACAAGACTTCACTGTTTTCTTTCATTTGAATATAGAACACAGAACAGTACAGCATAGGAAAAGGCCCTTTGGGTCTTTGATATCTGCGCTGAACAACCTGGCACCACAACAATTTGTATTACAATCTCTCTTGGTCTCTACTCTATCATAGATATTCCCTTTGTTCTTTCCACATGCCCACCCCTCTGCAACTTGTTTGATTTCTAACCTTTCCTGTTCCAATGTAAGGCCATTAACCTTGTTTCTCTTTCCACAGATGCTGCCTGACCTATTGAGAATTTCCCACATTTTCTGTTTTATTTCAGATTTCCAGCTCTGCATTTTCTTTTTGCTTTTAAAAGCCACATTGTGAATGTGATCTGACTGTTTCCCATGGCAACTGGGAATGGACAATGCAGAAAAGGTTCCTCCTGCCTCACATAGCAGTAAATCATGGCCTCATAGTACCCAGTTTTAAAGTTTACGCACAGATGGCAAGTCAGATTCATTATCATTTGCAACTCATGTGCACAACATTCATTGAATCTGAATCCCTTCCAAAGACTTCCACAACTTCCCCCATAACTTAGAATGATACCCAACCTCACTCCTTTTAAAATGATCTCTTTTGTCTATGAACTGGTCGATTCTTTTTTGCAATATTTTTATAAAATAAGGAATTTATTAAAATATCACTCAGTCCTTCTGAAATTCTATCATGGGCTGCCAAAAGTACAAAAATAAAAAGGTTTATCTTGTCATATCTCCAACTATCCTGCAAATTGATCTTTCATCCAAGTCTTTCTATTTAAAATATCAGCTGACATTAATTAAATTGCAATGTCTACATCTGACAAATCTTCCATTGTGCCATTTGTGCTAGTCTTGGATCAGTAGCAGCATTTTCTCAGCTGATCAATTGTAGGCTCACATCACATTCCAAAGGCTTGAATATGGAAATCTAGATTGGGATCTTGTTGTGCACAGATCCCAAACTGAAATGTGAGCTATTTGTCTTTACACAGATGCTTCCTAAACTTCTGAGTGCTTCTAGCATTTTCTGTTTTGATTTTACATTTCTAATATCTTCTTTGATTTGCAATAACATTAAATGGGAGCCTTGCTAGTGATCCTCCTAACTGTGAATGATTAAATGCACTGCTCTCTTTGTTTTTTTCCACTTGTACAAAACATTCATGTAGTGAAGACCAGTGATTAGTAGTAACTAAGAGATCTCAAGATAGTCTAGGGTCTCGAACAAATTCTGTTTGGTTGCAAAGCAGTGCTCAATACACCTCTGACACAAAACCAGAGAAAATGTGTCACTGGAGCACAGTTTGGGGGGGGGGGGGGGGGGACACTTCACTCGACAGAATAACCATGCTTGACACTGACACCGATTGCCCAAAACACAAGTTCTGCTCCTCAATATTAACTTTTCATTCATTCCATAAGCAGAAAATACACTTATAAAATGAACAAGCTCAAAAGTAAAAGTTTTTTTTAAATAGAGAAACAATACCCCTCTGATGTAACATCCCATTTTAAATTTTCTTGTCACAAGCTTACAAACAAAGCACAACGATCATACCCAAAAGATGATGTTCGCCATTACTTTGAAACCTTTATGAAAATAAGATTTTGGTATCTAAAATTTGCACATGTGCATTAGCAAGATGTTTTGAGAGAGCTAAGTTGATGGAAACTTTGGTCTGCACGTCAAACCCAACTTCCCTATTTTGAGATTCAGCTGATCAATCTGATAGCACAGTAGTTGGTTGGAAAGCTGCCATGAACTTTGTTTTTAAAGTCAGACAGACATTCTTACATCTTTGACCTTTTCCAAAAGCGTTTAATTTTTTGTCTGCTGTTTTTTAACAGAATTTATTACTCATGGTCAATGAACTCTTGCTGGTTGGTCAGATAGTTAATTAGTTGGTTTCTGATGGTCATCTGGGTGAATAAACTAATAGTCAGATGGATGTCACAGAAGAAAAGAAAGACTTGCATTTATATAACACCTTCTCCAATCTCAGGACAGTCCAAAGTGCTTTACAGCCAATTATGTGCTTTAGCAGGTTTATCGTAACTAACATGGGAAACGCAGAGTAAATTTGTACATTGCAATGTCCCACAAACTGCAATGAAGATCAACTGCTTTCAGTCATGCTGGTTGAGGAAAGAAGAATGAATGAGAAATCTCTTGCTGTTCTGTGGAATAGTTTTGCAGGAACTTTGAGAAGGGCATCAATTTATCACTTCAGCTGAAAGGCAGAGCTTCTGACTTCCTTGGTGCTGTACTATAGGGTTGGCCAAGGTCATATAATTAAGAAGATGAAGGGAACCACAAACCCTTCTGACTCAAAGAGCAGTGTGCTGTCACTGGGCCACAAGGTCAAGAATAATATCCACAAATGAGCTGGTCAAAAAGCAAGAAGGAAAATGAAAGCCCAATAGGGACTTTATATATCTAAATAAAATATGCTTACGAAGTCTAGGCCGCATGTGAAATTGTACTCTGGAACTGAAAGTACTGTATTTAACTCAGTGTCTGACATAAGCATTGTGATGATGCAGCAATACACGGGGCATTCTCCTTGACACAGGAGAAAACAAACGCACATTGGGTGACCGCTTTGGGAAACACCTACGTTCAGTTCATAGGGGTCCCCCAGGGTTTCTTGTTGCTTGCCACTTCATTTCTTCACCCCCACTTCCACACTGCCCCATCTGTCTGTAGCCTCCTACACGGTTATAATGGTGCCCAAAAGGAACAGTATCTCATCTTCCATCTGGGTACATTGCAGCCTTCCAGACTCAATATCGAATTCTACAACTTCAGGTAACTTACTTTCTCTGCCTATATCAGAATTGCCCATGCAAATCATCCATCTGTGATACTGCCTCAGTTTTTCTTTCTGCATTAACAGAACTTGACCTGCTGGGTGTGAACTATAGCTTTGTATTTCACATCTTTTCACATCCTTTCTCTGTATTCTCACTCTCTAACTGACTTCCTATAGGTTTTGCTCCTTTTTCTCCAACATTAAGTCATCAACAAGAGAATCTCTACAATTTATCCCCATAGCAGTCTTGGCCTCATCCTAATCCCTTTGTCCTATCCATCTCTTCCCCACCCTCTCTACAACTAAAAACTAATTGATTTCCTCTCTTTCCCATTACTGACAAAGGGTCTTTGACCTGAAATGTTCACCCTGTTTCTCTTCCCACAGATGCTGTCTGACCTGCTAAGTATTTCCAGCATTTTGTTTTAATTTCAAGCACTCCCAGGTCAGTTATAGTAAGTGAGGTTCAAATTAAGGGGTCCACTGCAACCATTCAAATCTGAGTTTTTGATACACAAGTCTATCGTACAAATGATAAAAGTTCTTTCTTTTGAAAAAATAATACTAAGACAGAGACTAGAGAAATGTTGTTCATTACTCTTTTATTCAATGTTTTTACCTAACTGTGTTAAGGAATGTTAACACTGAGGAATGGAACATTTGTTCACTTCAAGCACTCACCATCAGCTCTGAGCAACTCATAAGTCAAGAGCAACAAGTATCGAAAGATCTCAAGAATGTAGCATAATCCTTAAAATCTACACAACATTCATACTACAGCTGCATGACATTGTCATTTCCTACACATTTGCACAGCAATTTTAATGACTTCAGGATATCTCAAGCAACTCTGCAGCTAATACTATATTTCTGAAGTGCAGTCACTGTTTCAGCACAGGAACCATGAGACTGGATTTACCCTCAGAAAGCTTTCACAATGCAGCAATGAAATGGATCACTCTGCTTCAGTCTTCATAGATTGATGGATAAGTAATGTAAGTAATGTTTAGGCCACTGGGAAAACTCCCATTTCATTTTTAGATGGTGCCATAGCATGTTGTATGTTCAAGAGATAGACTAACCACAGATTATAATCTAATTTATAAAATATCACCTCTGACAATGAAGTGCATACTCACTGTTGCAAACAAGTTTCAGCCTAGGTTTTACTCTCATGTCTCTGGATTGGCATTTGAATCCACAGCTTTCTGATTCAAAACTGAGATTGTTGCCATCAATAAAAGTAATTTTATCCTATGAGCCCAAGCTGGTTTATAACTATCCTAATCCATAAAAGAATATCAACCTGCAGAGAGGAGATTTTCTTCTTTAATCTTGAGTCATGGAGTCAAAACGTCATACAACATGGAAACCTGCCCTTCAGCCCACCATATCTTTGCCTGTCAAGTTCCAATCTATTCTCATGTCATTTCCCAGCATGGCCTGTATCCTTCAATGCCATGGTCCTTCAAATGCTCATCTAGATACTTACAATCATTGAGTTATGGAGCCAAACAGCACATGAAACAGCCTTACAGCCCACTATGTCTATATCAACCATCAAGTACTTAAGTATACCAGCATTTGCTCCACAGCCTTCAACTACTTGTCCAGGTGCACCTTAAATATTGTGAGAGTACCTACCTCCACCACCTTCTCATGCAGAACATTCCAGATTTCAACTACCATCTGGGCAAAAAATTTCTCCCTCAGGTTCCCTCTAAACCTTTTAAAACTCACCTTAAACCGATGCCCTCTATCTCAGACACCTCAGCCATGGGGAAATTCATTTTACAATCTGCCCTATCTATGCCTTTTTAAATGTTGTGAGAACATGTGCCTCCACTACCCCCTTGGGCAGTGAGTTCCAGATTTCCCAAACCCCCTCTAAATCTCCCACCTCTTACCTAAACCTATATCCTCTAGTCATGGACGCTCATGCTCAGGAGGAAAATTTCTTGCAGATTACCCTACTTGTGCCACACATAATTTTATATACCTCAATCAGAAGCCGTCTCAGCCTTTTCCTTTGCAAAGAAAACAAACCAAACTATCCAGTCTCTCCTAACTGCTAAATGCTCCATTCCAGGCCACATCCCGGTAAAGCTCCTCAGCACCCTATCCAGTGCAATCACATCTTTCCCACAGAATAGTGACCAGAATTGCACACAACTTTCCATTCGTAGCCGAGCTAATATCTAATATAGTGATGCCATAGCCTCATTTTCAATGCCCTGGTTAGTGAAGTATCTCAAGTACCACTTCAACAATCTTATCTAGCTGTGCTGAAATTTTTTTTTTAAAAATGCAGATACTGGAAATCAGAAATTAAAAGAGAAAATGCTGGAAACACTCAGCAGGTCGGGCAGCATCTGTGGAAAGAGAAGCCAATTAACATTTCAGTCCAGGTCCCTATAGCCACTTCAATTCACCATCCTACTCCCAATTCGCCTTTGCTATCAGTAGTCTCTTGCACTGTTTCAACAAGCCCAACAGAAGGTCGAGAAACAACACCTCATCTTCCATCTGGACATGTTGGGGGACTCGAGATTGAATTCACCAACTTCAAGTAATTCACTCTTTCTGAGTGCAACAGAAGTGGCCATTTCTGCTTGTTGTTATCTTGGCTTTGCCCATCCTCACCCCTCCCTATCCCACCATCCCTACCTCTCCCTACCCCACCATCCCTACCCAACTATCCCTAACCCTCTCAACCACACCATCCTTACCGCTCCCTACCCCTCCTTACCCCATCATCCTTACCCCTTCCTACCCCTCCATCCCTACCCCACCTTCTCTGCTACCGAAAATGAACTTGCTTTTCTCTCTTTCCCAGTTCACGGACCTGAAACGTTAACAGTTTCTCCTTCCATGGATGCTACTGGATCTGCAGAGTGTTTCCACAATTTTCTGTCTGATCTACCAGTCCTATTTGTGCCTTCAGGGATCACAGAATCATTCAGCGTGAAAACATGGGTGATTGTCCATGTTGATAATCAGGCCTCTACTCCTACCCTGATTCCCATTTATTCTCCTCACATTCCTTCAGCTCTTGTTTCAGAAGCCTTCTTGTTCAGAAGTCAGGATTGAACCCGCAGACCACTGGTTCTGCGAGGCAGTGGCTCTACTAGTTGCACCACTGTGTCTTACTTTGGGGGAAGCCTGCAATCCTAGAAAGTCCCCATGTCCACTCATCCTCTGGGCCAAAGAGAAACTAGACTACTTTTTTCATCCATTGAGAGTAGAACTTGAATGCAGTGTGAGATGTGGTAGAGATTGGTGACAGCAGCCAGGAATGATCATGAGGCTATGGAGCTGAGAGTGATGGGGACCTTGATTTCTACTAGGAAGACTGCTGGTCACATATGTGAGCCTGTATTTGATTTTGCAAGGACTCGTACCTCAGTGAGCAGTGTTTTGTTGAAGCATAGCCTACTGAGACGTGGATCTTCTGAAAAGCCATGGGTGAAACCTGGGTGGCTAAGGTCTTGGATATGGAGCCCTTCTGTGTTTCCTCTCAAGTAGGCCCTATGGCTGCCTGTGGTGCCTCTGGTATCTATCCAGTCATTCAGCAAGAGGAGTATTAGGAGCAGACAAATAGCCATTGCAGGTAAGCTTTAAGAACAGAAGTATAGTAACAGGTATAAGAAAGTCTCAGTTTTAGGTGTGAACAATTTGTAGAGAAAGCAGTGAGGACTGGGGTACTGTAGAACAGCCTGACAAAGAACGTAGTCTGAATGTGATTGTCCCTGGTTTCAGGGGAAACAGCATTAGTCAGAATTAATGTTCTGTGAATAAACAAGAACTCTTCTTTTTCAGATCAGTGAGGTTGAAAATCAAGCAGGAAGGCAAAAAAATATATGTTGTGCTATGGCTGACATTATCTGAGTGAAATTCACACCAGAATTGTGTTTCTGGTGCTAAAGAAAATCCCAACGAGAAGTCAGGGGCTAAATTTCCTGCCAGGTTAAATTTTCCACCCATTTCCTGAAATGGGTGCAATTTTGCTTTACTCTGAGTTAAACCCGTTTTCAACTGCATAGCATGATTTCTTTCAGCACTGTGAGAACAAATTTCTCACACATTGTTCCTAAAATTTCCATCAACAGGACATCAGTAGTAGATTGATTGCCATAAGCTTCCAGCTCCATTTTAGTTGTATCATACAACTACCAGAATGGTAGAAGGTAAACTAAATGGAACTTAGTCTAGCAATTTCAATGCTCTTAGTTTTTCTTTCAAAAGACTAGGTCCAGGCCATCGCACCGCCCAAACTCACAAACATTTTCTACTTGTATGATACATTAATATATTGCAATCTGATAATACATGACAATCTGATAAACAGCAGCTTCATTCAGTACCATTATTGAATATATCATCTTTTCTTATCCACAGTTTTTATGCACAAATGCTAACGATTACATCATGGGCAACACTTTTAAAACTGCACCAGCAGAGGCAGCATCAGCTGTTCCAGATTCCAATACAGGTAAGTTGTGACTCTATGCTATAAATGAATAATGAATGCTGATGAGGAAAGTTAGAAGACTACCATTGGAAAAGTGCAATAAAATGGTCTGATATAATCTGATTACACAAGGGCTGATCAATTTTATCTGCAACTTTCAGTACGCCAAAAGCATTAATGAAATATCTTAAGTCAGAAATTTACAAAAGATTTGCGTACTCTCCCACAACACAGATAAACCAAAATAAGAGAGTAATGTGAAGAAAATAAAACCCATAATAAAAGCATGCTCAGAAGTAATGGTTTAAGACTGCATGCTTGATTTGTTTTTCTGATAATTTTGAATATTTATCTAATATCACTTTTATGCATTCTTTTTCTGTAGCCACTGGAGAGAAACTTATCTTTGGCTGCTATTGCTAAACACAATTAACCATCAATTATACTTACCCTTCAACAATTAGTTCTATTATACAGCAATCTGTTTGCATTGCTTATCTTATTATCTATCCTTGAGCCAATGCTTACAAGTTACCTCCATCAAATCTGCTCAAAATCTTGAGCCTACAGAACCCCTCTTAAAATATAAATTCCTGCTTCTTTAGTCTCTTCACTTAACTAAATATCTCTGGGACTATTCCAACAAATCTCTCTTGTGCCCTCTCCAATGCCTCAACATGCTTCCTAAAACATAGTCCCCAGAACTGTTTTTCTCGTAATTTATAAAGATAACTTCTTGCTTTTCTACTCCATGTCTCTATTTATAAAGCCAAAAATCCCAGTGATACTTTGATCAAACTATGATGCAGCCTTCAAGATAATTCTCAGATTTTTCCATAATTGAGCTTCTTTAAAAACTGTCCTGTTTTGTTTATTTTGACTTTCTTATTCCTTCCTTTCAAATGCATTGCATTACCCTTTACTGTATTAACTTTCATCTGCCTTTCATCAGCCTGTTTCTATGTGTCTACATCCTCAATGCTTCTCAAACTTTGTTTTGTATGATCGACCAACTTTGAAATTATGCCTTGTCACCATATATCAAAAAGAGGAGTAATGCTGATTCCTGGTGGAACCTCACTGTACCGTTCAGCCAGAAAAATAACAGTTCACCACCATGATATGCCTTTCATCCTTTAGCCAATGTATCTTGGTTATAATCCCCTTCTGGTAATCCCATGGACTATAACTGATCCAGAACACTTTATCCACTTGGTTGGAGTACCAATTGCTGTCTTTCAGATGGAAATGAGGAAGATCTTGCCTGTCCTCTTAGATCCCATGACAACATTCTAAGAAATGCAAGGGAGCTGTATATAGAAACATATAAAACAGGAGGAGGAACAGCCTATCTGACCCTTCGAGCCTGCTCCTCCAATTCAATCATAGCTGAACATTCAAATTCAGTATTCTCTTCCTGTTTTCTCCTCATATCTCTTAAAACAGAAGTATACATAACTCCTTCTTGAACTTATTTAATGATTTAGCCTCAACTGCTTTCTGTGGTAGAGAATTCTTCAGGTTCATCACTCTTTGAGTGAAGACATTTCTCCTCATATCAGTCCAAAATGGCTTACCCCATATCCTTAGGGTGTGATCCCTGGTGTTGATATTCCCCACCATCAAAAACATTTTGCCTGCATCAAGTCTGTCCAGTTCCATTGAATTTCAATGAGATACTTCCTCATTCCTCTAAACTCTAGCAAATATAAGCCTAATCATCCAAATCTCTCTTGATACATCAGTCCTGCCACTCCAAGAAAACTCTAGTGAACTTTCACTGCATTCATAGCAAGGACACCCTTCCACAGGCATGGAGATCAAAACTGCACACAGTCCTCTAGGTGTGGTACAATTGAGTAAGATATCCCTATTCCTCTATTCAAATTTTCTAACTATGAAGGCCAACATACCACTTGCATTCTTAGCCACCTGCAAGCTTACTTTCATCGACTGCTATACAAAGGCAGCCAGGTATCATTGTGCCTCCCCCAATCTGTCACCATTCAAATAATAATCTGCCATTCAGAAAATTATCTGCCTTCCTGCCTTCTCCCAGGTATCTTGGACAAAACCATCTCCTTAAAAGCTTCACTAAAATGGATAATATGGTCAGAATATTGAAAATCGGCTGTCATGAATTCTTGGAATACAACAGTGACAACAGTTAAAAAATGGGTACGAATTTGACGGTAAATTAGTTTGGGATAGCGTCAAATCACGAAAGGGAACATATAAAACCAAATATCTCTTCACTTTAAAGTATGTTAAGCACTAAGTCTGTCACAAGCTTCATACAGATTCCCTGTTTATTAAACAACAGACAGCAACGACGTGTTGGTTACAATTTATGACTACCCACCACCAACGATAAGCCAACCAATCTTCAGGATGGGGGAGAAGCTGCGCATTGTAGCCGAGTAAGTTAAATCTTGTCAACATGATACTTAACAATTAATAAGTAGTATTCAGCAGCATCAGTGGGGAGAGAAACAAAACCAATGTTTCAGGTCAAAAACTTTACATCAGAACTGGTTAAGAGAGAAAACGGATGTGTTTTAAGTTAAGAGAGGGTAGGTGGAGTGATCAGAAGAAATGTCTGTGATAGGGCGCTGACCACAATTATAAAGATAACACACTTTAAAAACATTATAGTTAGAGACAAAAGAAGCAAATTGAAACAGAAAGCCACTTCTGTGGAAAGAGGGAAAAAGGAGTGTCATACAGTACACAAAACAGGCCCTTCAGCCCAACTGGTCCCTGCTGACCTAGATGCCCCATCCAAGCTCATCCCATTTGCCAGTATTTGGCCCATAACCTTCTAAACATTTCCAATCTATGTACCTGTCCAACTGTCTTTTAAAATTTGTTATTATACCTGCCTTAACCACTTCCTCTGGCAGCTCACTCCACATAGATACCACCCTTTGTGTAAAAAAGTTGGCCCTCAAGTTTCCCCTCTCACCTTAAACCTATGCCCTCTAGTTCTTGATTCCCCAACTGTGGGAAAAAGACTAAGTGCATTGTCCCTATCTATGCCCCACATGATTTTATACACCTCTTTAAGATTACCTCTTAGTCTCCTGCACTCCAAGAAATAAAGTCCAAGCCTGTCCAACCTCTCCCTATAACTCAGTCCCTCAAGTCCTGGCAACATCCTTATAAATCTTTTCTGTAGTCTTTCCAGTTTAATAATATCTTTCCAATAGCAGAGGACCAAAACTGAACTGGGTGTTTTCCTGAAATTTTTAAATTCAATATTAAATATCAAGAGCTGTAACATACCCAGATGGAAAAGGTGGTGCTGTTCCTCAAGTTTATTTTGGACTTTATTAGAGCAACATAGGAGGATGAAGATAGCAAGGTCAAAATGCAAGTGCGATAGAGAATTAAAGTGACAGGTGACTAGGAGCTCAGAGTCGACCTCAGCGGTGTTTTGCAAAGCAGTTTATCAGATCTAAAGGAAATCACACTGTGAGCACCAAATGGTCTGCAAAACAGATTGGCCAAAATAATCATGACGGACCTTCTCCCCATCTCATTCTGATCTGTGGCTCTCTGGACCTATCCAAAAAGTCTGGTGTGTCCTGGTGTATCCACCTGGTGTTAGGAAAGGTCAATAAGAGTTGGGGCAAGGAGAGGATGTGGGTAGGGGACAGGGAGCCGTTAAGCATGGACAGCACCAATCAGTACACAGAGGGATCAAATCCAGAATCAGGAAACAGTTTGAATATGGAGATTAGCATAGAATTTGGGCAAGAATTGATGGAAACAAGAGCCAGTTTCTGAGGATTGTTATTGAGGAAGGTCATGGAGTTGGTAGGTTGGGTAGTCAGTAATTAGAAGCAATGAGTGTTTGGGATGAATGGGTTAGTGATCTATGAGGTGGGGTGGTGGGGAATAACATTGGGAGTCAGGTGGAAGGGATTGGTTGCTGTAGGGGTGGGAGTGAGGGGCTTCATATCAGTGGTCAGGGGACTGGGATGGGGGCATTGTTACCCACTGCCTAGGACATGGTGAGAATAATAGGGGTAGTCATGATAGTGGGCAGTTTGCTGTAATGATGGGGAGCAGACAGGGGATTGATGACCTGTGGGAGAGCTGAGTACATTATTTAAAGGGATCCACCTGAAGCAGATTGCCAAGGGTGAACTGGAACTTGTTCAGGAAAAGTGTGCTTTAAGTAACAATGAAGAAGACCACATGCATTGTGTAAGCAACTTCTGTCTGAGGAGAGTCATCCATGTTTGCCTGCTTCTACCATGCACCTTGTAAGATGATGAACACTGAAGCCAGAGTGTGGCAATAATGAAGGGAGGCATCTTCTATAATATAGCCTGATTTAAAGTAATACTCATCCAAGTAGTGATTATTCTATCACTTTCCTGATTTGGGTTTTTGGAATAGATGTGGGTTTCAGCAGTGAGTGACTGAGGCAGGGCAGTGTAAGATAATGCTACAGAGATATTAACTTCCCTTAATAAAGTGGGTGTTCTCTCATTTTGATATTTTTCTGTCCCTAGAGAAGGTGATTGGTGGAGAGTAAGGTCCATTATGGCTGGACATGAGAACTACATCCCTCGTGCCTGTGTGGCTCGTGTTTACCATGGGTAAGTTTGTTAAATGCAGTTCAACTTTGAGTTTCTCTGTCTTGCAGTTTCCTCCCTCGACAACAACTCAAAATTATATAAAGCCTTCATTGTAATAAAATATCCTAGACAGGATGTTATCAAATAAAATTTGAGGTTAAACCACATAAATTTGGGCAGTTGATCAAAATTTGATCAAAGAAGAAGGTCCAAAGGAACATCTTAATGAAGAAGGCAGGAGTAGAATGCTGGATTTGGGAAGGGAGTTCCAGAGCTTGGACGCAAGGGAACTGTAGGCAAAGCTGCCAATGGTGGATTGTTGAAGTTTGGGGATACAAAAGTGGCCAGAATTGGAGGATCACAGTAATCTCAGAAAATTACAGGGGTGAATTAATTTAGAAAGCATGGAGGAGACATGCAGCTCTACATTCAGTATGGTGGGGTAGTGATGAAGCAATTGGATTTGGAGGAGCCCAGGTACTGTCACATGTATGGGCTTCTCAGATGTCAGAAGACCTAAATCTTCTGCCTTGAATCAAGAGAGGACCAATCACAAGAGGTATTGAATAAAGGAGGGTTGGAATCTAGCCTCGACCTGCAGTGAAGGATGAGCTAAACTTAAAGTGGACATACCTAAAGGTGGCTCCACGTGCTGGACTCCTGTGCCTCAGACCTGAAAAAGCAAATCCCTCTTGTCTTGCTGGATCAAGCTTGCAAAACAATGCAGCTGTCCTAACATGTGGACATGCATTAGACACTCATATTTTTTGTATGGAGGAAGTAGGAGTAATTTGGTGTCAGTTGTGAAACAGTGAATACTAATATGCTTTTAACAGTGTGTTTCCTGGTAAATTCTTTGCATTACAGTGAGACTTTCTTACATCCGTACTCCAAACCCCTTGCGAAAAAGCTTCCTGTACTTGCATGTTTTCTTTCTTTATCTCATGAACCAGCACACCATGATCCTTTTCTGAACTCATGTTCAATAGGTTCTCATCATTTAAAAAGATAATTTGTTTTTCCTGTTCTTTCAAAATGAATAACCTCACATATACCCTATTATACTGCATCCGCTAACATGCTTAACGTGCCCACATTCCTTTGCAGAAGCTTTACATTCTCCTTTTTGCCGATTTCCCCTGTGTACTATCAGAAAATGTATATGATACAGTCAAGTCATTTCATTCATGTCATAATACAAAATGTAAATAGGTGGGGCCATACCATCTATTCCTATGGCACCACAGTGATAACTGTTTGCCAACTTGAAAAAAAATTATTCTGACTTCCTGTTTTCTGTCCTTTAACGAAGTTGCTATCTGTGCTAATACGTTACCCATAGAAACCTTTATTTTGTCACAGATTTTTACGAGGTACTCTTAACAAGTAATTTTTGAAAATCCATAGTTACTATATCCTCTGTTCTTCATTATCTACCCTCTGAGATACACTCTCAGCACTATCTGCTACATTTGCTGAACACAGGTTTCCATTTGTAAATCCATGTTGATCCTGTCTAATATTATTATTTTGCAAGTGCCCTCATGCCACTTCCTTTTAACAATTATAGGTTCCTTACAAAACAATGGTGACTGCTCTCCCTAGACAGCTTGATCATGTTGTATGGCACTTCCAGTGATACAAAGTATTTCAAATCGTAGTTTAGAATGCTCTTCTAGATAATAAAGTAGTGGTATTTCAAGATCAATCTTTCTGAAATAATAAATAAGCTCAATTGAGCATGAAACCATTCCTCGCCCCATTTATCTGGTAAATAATCACTGGCACTGTGTTCTGCGCACAGCTGGCTCTTTGAAGGAATCGGAAGACGAAAGGCAGAAGAGTTACTGCAGCTGTCTGGCAACAGAGTAGGTTCCTTCTTGATAAGGCAAAGCGAAAGCCAAAAAGGTAAGTTCATTTTTGTCCAATTATACACAAAAAACGTGTACAAAATCATCAACAACTTTAGCAGAAAATTAAGCTGTTAACCCAACTGGATTTCTATTGGTGATTTCCAAAGTATATATCTGATTTTACTCTCCTGCTACTTCTATTTCAACCATTCAGTTCTTGAACCAAAATGCACAATCCTAAACACTACCTCAGTATAGTAACACTATGACTATTTTGATCACTTTTCACTACAATGGACTTTGTTTTTTTTATTTGTTCAAATTGTGTTCTTTCTTGTATAATTTGTTTAATTTATTTTCTTGTGAACATTGTGTCTCTAATGTTATGTGCCTGTATTGCTGTTGCAAGTAAGTTTTTCATTGAACTTGTGCATATGACAATGAACTCGACTTGACTCAATTTGACTTGTTCACTCCTTCTTTGAACCATCTAATCTTCTTTTCAACAATTTTGTGTTTTCTGCTTCAACTATGGTGAACAATTTCACATTTTTACCAAACATATGGTTCTTATTATATTACTTTTGTGCCATATTTCCCACCTGTGGATACAATCAACCATGATTAATGGTACCATTTTATCTTCTTGCATTTGTCCAAGAGAAACCAATGTATTTTTCCAAGTATGATTATTGACGGAATACTAGTAACACACATTTAGGTTTATGTGTGAAGACCTGCCATAAAACCTGCTCACACCCTGACCCCAAATTTTCCAGAAGAATAAGAGTTTCTCATAAGTTTATTTCTGCAGATATTCCATCAACTTCTACTGACACGAATGTGATCATTTGAAATAGTCCTTGTCGAAATTCAGGGTCTGAATCATCAGACTTATCAATGGCTACTTTGCAAAGTGCTGAATCGCTGCTTGATGTAACCTTCAGAAGAGGATGGATAAGGGGAAAGCTCACATTACAAACATCTCAGCAAACTTAAAACTACCTGGGTAGCACCGTTTACTTCCCCTCCCACCGGTTAAGAGCACAGCTATTGGTTACAAAAAGACTCACTTTCCTGATAGTGTTTTCCAGCAGCACATTCACATCTATTACTCACCAACATGTGAGCAATGTGGCATTATATTGTTGCAGCTTTAACAATTTTTTTTTGGTGATTGTGTGCTGGTTCTTGCAGGTACATATTGCCTCTCTGTCAGGCACTACAGTGATGCACGTCAGAAATTTGTAAAGCACTATCGGATCTTCCGCTTACCAAATAGGTGGTATTATATCCAAGAACGCCTCACTTTCCAGTGCCTAGAAGATCTGGTAAACCATTATTCTGGTGAGTATCACAACAACTTCCATTGCATTTACATCTATTTTTGGGAAGTGTCACATAAAATTGCTAAACCATCCAGAATTTGCAATCTCAAAGATGGCCATAGTGTGAATTAGAAACTTATGCTAACAGAAGGCAGGGGGCTTTTAAGGCTAATTAATTATTGTCATGAATTAAATATTCCAGCATGATGTTCTAGTCTAACCATTTATCAATCTGTTAAAAATTTGCTTTAAAGTGATCAATTGGAATTGCAGGTACCACAGAGCTGATGCATCATGTGTCTCTTGTTTCAGAGGTAGCAGATGGCCTGTGCTGTTTGCTGACCCACCCTTGCCTGGCTCAGCTCAGCCCTGAATGTCCTCCTGAACAGCCAGTTGTCCTACGTAACAGTAACTTCAGCTGGAGAAATGTCAACAGGTAACTGAACCAAAACATTCATTAGTTCCTCTTCCGCACAATCTCAGGAATGATTGATATTCAAATACCGAACAATTTAAAGATGAGACACGATGCTGCGGATGCTGGAATCTGGAGCAACACACTAAAAGCTGGAGGAACTCAATGGGTCAGGCAGCATCTACAGAGGGAACTGGATAGTCGACATTTCAGGTTGGAGACCAGAATGAAGAGTCTCAACCCAAAACATCCATTGTCCATTTCCCTCCATAGATGCTACCTGACCTATAAAGCAACTTAATCCTGGAGAGATTGGCACATTAACCTTATTTACTTATTTGATAGGAGATCCGCTGAAATCAAACCAAACTGGTATTGTGACTTAAATATCCCAGTTTCCATTTCAAACAATTAGATCCTACCGAAATATCCTCCAGCACTACTGACCTCCATATCTTTGAAAGTTTGAGATCCTATTCCAAGGCAGGGGCCATTCACCCAGTCTAGATATGACCTGTTGATGTGACCCATTACACAGTTCCTTCCAACTTCTAACACCTCTCATGCACTCAATCACCAAATTAAATATAAACAGGTATAGCAACTGGATAAATGTTGCATACTGATGTAAATATTAATCTACTAAACTAAAAGCATAAGTGCAGTGTCCAAGACAGATGAGGTGAGGATGAGGCCTTACCAAGGATGTGTAGAACTAAATATAAATTCTTTCATCTTCAGCTACATTCCCTAAGATAAAAGCTTACATTTTATGAGCAATTTAATTACTTCTTTGTACCCACACACTAGTTTTTAGCAAAATTTGTACATAGGTATCTAAACTGCATTACTTCTCCATAATTCCTACCCTGTAACTTGAACACATTCTGATTTGCCTTTCTCCAAACCTAATTTGATGGCATCACATTTTCTTCATTGTACTCATTCTTCGACGGTTCCCCCCATGCACTTTGTCTGGTTATGCATTTTAGTAGTTTCCTGCTCCCATTAATTAAGGACAAAAAGAAAATATAGTTGAATATGATGAGCCTAAAATACTGAGCTCCTCCCTTCACCGTCTCTTCCATCAGTGGCACACTGTGCAGCCATGATGGGGTGGGTTGTGTTGCATTCCCTGCCCATTAGTGGGACACCTAATGGTCATATACCAGCAATCGGGAATATATTCCTAAACCTCCTCACCTCACCTTCTCTCCCCAAGTCTTCTACAAATGACCACTTCAGAAATCTTCTACAAACAATCTTTTGGTCATCTATTGTAATATATCCTTAGGCACGTTCTAACTTGTCATTAACAATAACTTTCTTGAGAAATTTTACCATGCTAAATAGATGTAAAATAGTTTATTGATGGTTGGTAATAAATTACACAATTGAATAATAATCTGAAGCAATTAGTGTCTGAAGGGGGCAATAACTTCTTTTTCTTATGGTTCACTGGTAGGGCTGAACTGCTGAGCGACAACTTGTCAGCCAAAGATGAAACCTTCCTCAGTTACGGGCTGCGACACAGTATTGCATCGTACATGAGCTTGTCACAGTTGGATGACACCTCAATTGCTGGTGGCAACAAGAAGAAATGGCATCAATCTGTAAGATCCAGTGCTCAGAACCGGCACAGCTGCCTTCTCACTTCGCCACTAGGAGAACAATATGAGGATGACTTTGAATAACTTGTGCCCCTTGCCTGCTTGTGAATTACTTGTACTTAAGTGAGCTGTTAAGTGATGTGCCAGAGACTCTCACCATTCCATCACAAATCACATTGTTGTGGACCAGGAGAGGTGATTGCTCTCCGTGTCTTTTCATTGATTTTTAAAACAGTTTATTTGCATCTTCAGATAACTATGTTGGTGCACAGGTGTTCACGCAAGAGCTCTCCCACCTACCCCAGGATTTCTGCTTTGTATATATGATTATTTAAGTTGCATAACAGTATCTATTTTCCATGTCAAAATCCTATTCCTGTTCAATGGGAATAATTTAGTGAAAGTTTTGATGCAGTGCAGAACATTGTGCCTCGTCTCTTTTAACATTGTGAATTTCGACAGCTTACTTGTGGGGTTATGCAGTATGTGATGTTCTCTGCCTTCTTCTGAAGGGGTTAATCCAAACTTTGGACTAGAAAGTCAGCTGTGGCCACATCTGACCTCTGATTGGTAATACATCCATATTCTTCTGACATTCTATAGGTGAAAACTTAAATTGTTTTGATATTGGGAAAGGATGAAATAAGTGTGACTGTCATATGCTCCATTGTCAATTAGCTTGATAACACTCATTCAGAGCACTGCCTAAGACCAAGTTGGATATAGGGACCTTGTTGTACAAACAATGCAAGTTTTCTCTTCAATTCATCTGACCTTTACCCATACGATTGCAAGGTAACTGCAAAAATGGACAAGGGCATAACCATACATGTGAGGGACTCTAAGTCCAAAAAATAAAATTTACTTTTACAAAGTGGCCAATAGAAATGTAAGAGGCAATGGAAGCATCACTTGCACATTGGAGTCTGACCACACCACACCACACAAACTATTTTCAATTTAGAAATTTAAAAGGGGTTGGTTTTTTCTCTTGTGATCGTCACTGTATATTTTAGCAGCCTGCTTCATCTAATAAGGCTCTTGCTTCCCCACTCAAGAGTCATTGGCACACAAATTAACACACAGGCACAAGCACACACATCAACACTAATACATGTCTACACACATCAACAGACCAACATACACCAACAACTATGCTGATACGCAATGCATGCACACTCCTATAGTCACGCATGCACACTCCTATAGTCACACACGCACACACACATTGTCCTCAGATCAATAGCAGTAACAATGTGTTTATATAACAGCATCAATGGGTTGTACTCAGCTTCCAAAGAGGTTTCATGGACTGATCTGATGAATTTCTACAGAGGGGCTGATGTGTTTATCAGGAAATGATCATTCCTTAAAATATCAAAGAAATCAGTATTCTTAACTTAAATATCAAATGTACAACAGGTGTTCTCAAATCATAAGGTATAAAGACTATTATTGAATTATTACCATTTATGTTTATGTTGCTCAGTTTCTGCTGTGTAATATAGTAAAATAATTCAAATTCTAACCATTGTGGATTGGTGCTGTATTCAGAAATGTGCCCATTGACTCTAGTTTGCATGCATAACAGACTGTACATAAAAATCATACTGCAATAGTCCTTACCATTTACAGTAGGACAACTTATAGATCACACTTTGTTGTTATAGTGGTAAGAACATATTACAAGAATCATTGCATTCATATTTAACCACATTCTTTTGGAAAAAAGTCACAGTATCACCAGAAAGCCAGTATTTCTCCAGATCCAAATCCATGATTTCTTTTATTAGACTGATAGCTTTGCCAGCAATGCCATCATTTAATAGCCACCCCTAAATGCCCTTCAGAAGGTACTTCTCTGGCATTTTCACCACTTTCTTAAATTTATAGTTTTACACAGATGAAATGTCAGTTGGCTGAGGTCCCCCTTTAATGACACATCCACAGAGGAGGAGCAAGACCAGTTCCAAGAAATTTGCAGCCTTGATCATTTCCATCTTTGAATCTGCAGAAAGACATTGCCAGACAGTGGCATTGTGTGACAAACCATCTTAAAAAAATCATCTCACAGAAATTACTTTTTTGTTGCCACAACAAGAGTTCCATTTTAAACTGTAGATTATTCCAAACTTCCTCAGGACCCCAATAACATTGTCTCTTACCAGAAGTAGGGCTCGTTGGAAAAGTGTGGTGCCAGTCACTGCAACGAGGTTCATACTGGTGATTTCTGCATCACCGCGGTCCCCAGCGATCGTGACACTTGATGGAGATCCTCCAAAGTAACCAATGTTTCTCTGCAGCCACTGTAATGCAGCCATCTGATCCAAAAGGCCCCAGTTACCAGAGATTGCATCAGTTCCTGCATTCAACAAAATCATATTAATTTTTATTTCCCCAGTTTTTGCTTCACTCTTCCCTTCCAAAGATGCAGTAAAGTTCCAGGGAAACTATTTGCTCATACAAGTGGCAGTTTTTCACAGTATCCCACTCATGCTGTGTAAATGTGCCTGTCAAAAACTCTGCCATCTGCATCCAGCCTTGCATCCCATTCACCCAACACCTGTCTCACTGGACTGCATTGGATCCTGGTCCAGCAAAGGCACAATACTACAGTTCTCAAGCTTACTGTACATTCAAACAATTACTTGGCTTCATCCCCTACTACTTCTGTAATCTCCTCTATTATGTGCGTGCAGCTGTAAGCACTCCAGGTGAGGGCAGTGCACCTATATATCAGTTTGAAAGATGAAAATGTCCCAAGGTCCACCTTTATGCTGTTAAGGCCATTGCCCTCACCTGAAGCTCAAACCCATACATGCACTCCCACACTCACACAGAGCAATTGCTGCTGTAGGGCAATTAGCTGTGGGAACCTTGTAGATACTTAGCTTCTCCTGACTTTAAAGCCTAGCACTATTAGATAGAATTGGTAGTCAGAATATGTAGATCTGACATTGAGGTAGTATTGGCAGAATGACCCCTTTTGTATTGAAAAGTCCATGGTGATATATAAGGAATTAAAGTGTAGGAGACTTCAATTTTCAGCAAGAAAAATTTCTGCCATGCATTCCAATGGGTATAAAAATTCTCCAGTTTGCAAATTGACCTGTCATGTCTTTCTGCCTGGAGACCCAGTGAATACTCTTGAGGTGCATGAAGGTTTACACCAATAAACCCACATGGTAAAGTTCACAGCAAAATATGCCACTTTAATTCTCCATCAGGGAGATCAGAATGGCTTACCATCACTTAAAAATCCAAAAACTCCAACTCTATAGTTTGCTGTCACAACAATGACATTTCCAGCTGATGCAAGATTGGATCCATCAATGTTGCTTTGTCTCCCGTCTTTGTAATCTGTTGCACTATTGTGGAAGAAGATCAACACAGGGATGTTCCCAATCTGTCACACAAACAAAGTCAGGATTATTAAGGTATCAGGCCAGAGTTCATTTATTTGTCCAGCTGTTGCCTTTTCCTCTCTTGAAGCTGCAAGAGTTGATGGGACTCCAGCAACATGGGATTCCTCATGCTTGTGCTTCCTTTATGGACACACCTTTCCTGAGTACCGGAATGTTTTACCCAGCTACTCATATGATTTGGGTGTGCATTAGGTGTCCAATCCAATATGGAATGCATTCCCCTCCTGTGGATCCACCATATCTATACAGAGGAGCATGTTGCCAGAGGACAAGATAGAGACACCAAAGAAAGTGCAGGAGTTAACCAGATGAAACTGCAGAGCCTATGACATAAGAGTATTGATGTGATTTGACGGGGCGAACCTCTTCTTCATCTACGTTGTCAAAGAGATTGGGGTTGTATACAAAGCCCGATGGAAATCCCAACCAGCCTGTTTAGGGATCTTCCCTGATCCAGCTTCCATACCCACTTTTCAACCAAACACATCTGACCCACTGGTCCCTTACAGTGGCCTCCAAATCAATTAATCTCAATGGCTGGGAAGCTACTTATAGCCATTTTTGTTCAATGTTTTTTCCATTTGCATTGACTGCTTGAAGGGCTAAATTCCTCCCAAAAGGACAAAAACTCAAGCTGAAATGGGCAACAGAGGAACAGGAAGAGAACAGAATAGATAGATGTTTGTCAACTCTAGATGATAACTTGCAAGAAAAATAAATAGTGGTCTTGCTTAAGGCCACTTCTTTGTTATGCCAGGAGATTCAAATATGGGGTTCTAGGAAAGACAGACATGGATTTCGAAGAAAATCCTGGAAACTGGATAAGAAGGAAAGGGTGGAAACTGGGTTTTTAAGGATAGATGGATCAAGGGTGGATTTTTGGATAAGGTGGAGCTGACAGTTTTGTCAAAGAAATTTGATAGATCTGTAAACCTAAATTGTGACTCTATATTCTAAAGTGGAAACATCTGTCGAATTTCACTTCTGATCACTGGAGATTAGAACGTAATAGATGAAACAATCTCACTTTATGCTCACCATGCCATACTCTGTGGCCCCTGCAGACAGACATGTTCCAGCGTTTGTTGATGGGAGAACAATGGCTTACAACAATTCCTCAATTTATAAACATTCAATTTACAAATTTTTGCTAAATTCCATTAATTCCCTGAGGAACGTGTCTTCAATTCACAAAGAAATTGTTCACTTAGCACTACAATAGCACTTCAGTCCTAATGCATAGAATCCACTGGACCAAAATAGTCATGATGCATTTTGCCAGCCTTTGTGTTTTTGAAACTTCACAGCCAAATTTTTTCCAGGAATGGATCCCTTTTTGTAAATCGAGGAATTACTGTTTTCCTCTTCCTTTTGTGGAACTGTTTGGCTTCTGCTTCTCACCACTCCTGCTCACACTGCTGAAAAAAAACAATCCTCAGCTACAGCCAGCGTTGTCCCACCCTTTACCACTCAACTGACTTCCCGAGTTAACCCAGCAGCCTAGCAGGTCATTTGGTAGATTAGTGATTCAAACAGCTAATAATTCAAGACAGTCCCCCCACCATCTTTTCAGGGCAACTGGGAATGGGTAGCAAATTTTGGCTGTGTCAGCTATGACCACATTCCATGAATGAGTAAAAAAACCTGTAATTTTCTCTGTTGCCAAGAAGAAAAAGAAAGGTCTGTTTCTTCAACATCCATACTTACTATCCACTAGGAAATAATAAGAGAAGACAAAAGGCTCCTGATCACCAATGTATCTATCTGGCCATAAAAGAATTTGTTCTTGTGCATGATTTTACATATTGTCTGTTGTCAAGTTTATTGCCTTTGGCATACATACCCAGGTTATAAATGCCATGAAAATTAGCAGCAGCAGCACAGTACGTTACAAACATGACAAACATAAGTTAACAAACTTAAATTAACATAGATTATACATAACTTACATGACAAAATAAACATAACAACATTAGTTCAAGTTGAGAGAGAGAAAAAAGAAACAACTGATTACAGCTGAGATTTATAACTTTGTATACAAATGCAGGTCATTGGTCCACCATGATGTGACATAGCAGATTTATAGCAAACCCCTTGTATCGCCATACTATTACTACTTACAATGCTTTTAGGTACAAAAATGTTCAGATAGAGGCAGTCTTCATCCACAGTTGAGTAAATTGCCTTTGCATTCCCTGGCTGCAGGCAACTAGGCCTGAAACAAAAGAGATCATGAATATTACATTTTTATTGAAAACATCTCAGAGCTAATTTTAATTTTAGACCATGGTGTAAAAATAACAAGTGTTTAATTGGCTGCCTGTGGTGCATCTGCCTGATTTTCCCTTTGCCCTAGCTTGCCCCTTGTACATTCTGTTGACTATAACTATTGTTGGTAGATAGCCAGACAAATGTCTAATGGAGACACAGGAGACTTCAGATGCTGGAATCTGGAGCAAAAATCAAGAACTGGAGGAGCTCAGTGTGGTCAGGGGTTACCTATGGAGGGAAATGGGCAGTTAACATTTCGGGTCGAGACCCTTGATCTGGTCTGAAAGATAGAGGGGAGATAACCAGTACAAAAAGGTGGAGGGAAGGGTGGAGCAAGAACTATTAAGAGATAGGTCCATTTCTGACACCTCTCACCCCTTCCTTGATTTCTGTGTCTCCATCTCAAGAGACAGCCTATCAACAGACACCATTCCTTTCTCTCAGTTCCTCCGTCTCCACCGCATCTGTTCTTGAGATAAGGCCTTCTGAGGTGTCCTCCTTTTTCGGAAAACAGGGCTCCGCCCCCCCCACCATTGTTATTGATAGAGCCCTCATCTGCATCACCTCTATTTCCTGCACTTCTGCTCTTACCCCATCGCACATGAGACATGATAAGGACAGAGTTCCCCTGGTCCTGACCTATCACCCCACCAGTCTATGCATCCAGCAAATAATTCACTGCAACTTCCACTGGCTACAAAGTGATCCCACCACCAGCCACATCTTCCCCTCCCCACCCCACCCCTTGCTACTTTCCGGGGGGTCACTCTCTTGGTGACTCCCTGGTCTGCTCATTCCTCACCACCTATTGCACCCCTTCCCCAGGCACTTTCCCTTGTAATTGTAGGAGGTGTCCCTACACCTCCTCCTTCACCACCCTCCAGGTATAACAGCCCTTCCAAGTGAGGCACTATGCACATTCACATGCAGATCTTCCGGCCTTTTTATTGCATTTGGTGCTCCCAATATGGCCTCGTCCATACCAGGAGACCAGGAGCAGACTAGGCTCCGTTCGCCATGGCCATCTGGACCTCCTGGTGGCTAGCCATTTTAATTCTTCTCCCCATTCCCACACCAACAAGTCTGTCCTCAGACTCCTCCACTGCTATAATAGGGCCAAACCCAAACTAGAGGAACAGCCCCTCACATTCTGCCTGGGTAGTCTACAATATGATGGGCATGAACATTGAATTCCTCCAGCTTCCGTAAACTGCCCCACCCTGACCCTTTTCTCACTCGTCCTGATCTACCCAGTTTCCTCCTGCACTGACTCTGGCCCCCATCACACAGTTTCTTTCCCTCCCACACCCACTCCATCTGCCCACACACTTCATATCCCCTGGTTTCCCCATCCCTCACTTTCCCATCAGTCCGCCCCCGGCCACCCCACCCCCGCACCTCTCTCCCTTGATTCCATGCTCCACCTTCCTTTCCTATCAGATTCCATCTAAGTTCAGCCCTTTGTTGCCTTCTCCTATCACCTCCTGGCCTTCTGTCACTATTTCCACCCTAACCCGCCTTCATCTGCTTATCAGCCCCCTCCTGGATCCACCTATCATTTGCTAGCTCTTGCTCTATACCTTCCCTTTACTTTTTTATACTGGCTATCTCTCCTCTACCTTTCAGTCCAGACGAAGGATTTTGACCCAAACATCAACTGTCCCATTTCCCTCCATAGATGCTGTCTGACCCACAGAGTTCCTCCAGCATCTTGTTTTATGAAGACAAATGTCTAACCCTAGTCTTAATACAGCTCATTTTAATGGTCTTCCCTGGTAATTTATCCCATTACAACATACATGACATTTTCTCTTTTTTCCTTATTTACTTGATATTTCATTGCTCAACAGCTTGTCTGGCTCAATTTTTTCCAAACTTCAATGTGATAATTTTCCAGACAAGTTCAACTTCTTGTATCTTTTCTCATAATTACAATTCTTCATATTCAATTATTTGTTATTTGCCTCAGGATGCTCTCAAGGGCAATATTATCGTTCAGGAGATTAATCGACCAGAACTGGAGAAAGTTCATCCAATATATTGCTGGCAGCTGTGTTCTACAAGAAATATTGTTCAGTCAAAAAGAAATATCCAACAGGCACGGCTTTGCTCACCTGT
Source organism: Pristis pectinata (assembly GCF_009764475.1). Taxonomy (NCBI): domain Eukaryota; kingdom Metazoa; phylum Chordata; class Chondrichthyes; order Rhinopristiformes; family Pristidae; genus Pristis; species Pristis pectinata. The sequence continues at coordinate 23,242,284 of NC_067413.1, forward strand.
AGAAAGTAGCGTTCCATTCTCCCGTCCATTTGAAGGATGCTGGGGCCTTAAATCGGCCTTCACCAGTGGGCGGAGCTGCATATGGAACACCCAGGAAATGATTTACAGACTTCCATTCCACACCAACACGGGTCACTTGAGATTCTCCAAACAGAATTCCATGGCCAGGAATTAATATAGAGGTCAACTGGGGTTGGGTTTCTAATAACAAAGGGTCTGATTTGAAAAGAAATAATTATCTGTCAGTACAGGTGGAAATGTGTGATAGGAAATGGAATTGCCGGGTGTCAAGAGCACTCCTTTCACAGAATATTTGTGAAAGGAGTGCTCTTGACAAAGGGTTCTCACTTACTGTGAGCAATAGTTTGCAGAAATTCTCATGGAGTTTGTTCACTCACCATTACAGGTATGAATATCAGGACAGCAATCTGCATAATCCTCGCATTTTAAGTTGCACTGACAGGGCTCGTCAGGTTGATAGTTCCCACAGCGACCTGCACATGACCCTCCTATAACTGGAAAAAAGCAAACAATATTTAATTTGCTTAATAAGTTGTACTTAACATCTGACTATCTGTTGTGTTTATATTTCACCACAACCCAGCCTTCTATGGTTTGTAGTAAGTTTGCTTTTCACTAAAATGAGCAGATAAGTAATCTAAAAGCAAACTACTATGGTTGATTGAAAGCTGAAATAAGAACAGAGATATTCAGCAGGTCAGGCAGCATTTACCATGAAGTGAAAAAGAAAGTTAATATTTTAGGTCAATGACCTTTCATCAAAAAAGTGAGAAAACAAGCAAGTTTTAAATTGGCAAAGTAGGACAAGAGGTGAAGAAAAGAAATGATAAGTCTGTGCCAAGGTGAAAATAAAGAGAATCTCAGAGGCACAAATGATGTTGCTCCCATCTAAGGGAGGGTGATGAATGCTTGCCAATCATAGTGCTCTGTGGAGGAGCAGGAATAAAGGGAAATATACAAAGACATCAGGGGACAAAACAAACAAACTGCTGGAACTGTGAGATTCAGAACACAGTAGCTGCTCACAACTCTTGAAACAAAAGAAAATTTTGGAAATACTCAGCAGCTCAGATAGCAACTGTGGACAGAGAAAAATAGTAAATGTTACAGGTTGATGATCTTACATAAGAACTGCCCAGTTCTGACACAGTTAAGAAAGGCAGATTCAGAAATTCTTGAATTCAATATTGTGTCCCGAGGGCTGTAATGCCTCTGTAAGGAAGACATACTGCTAATCCTTGAGTTTATATTGCACTTCACTGCAGAAGGCCAACGATGGGGAGGCCAGAGTGGGAGTGGAATGGAGAATTAAAGGAACAAGCAACTGAAAGCTCAGGATCAATCTTATTGTCCAAGAGGGAATGTTCTGCAAAGTGGTCACCCAATCTGTGTTTGGTTACTCCAGTGTAGAGGAGACCACATTGTGAACACCGAATGCAGTACACTAGATTGGAAGAAGTGCAAATGAATCACTACTTCACTTGGAAAAGCTGTTTGGATGATGGGAAGGGAAAAGGTAAAGAGGCCGGTGTTACATTGGCTGCAGATACATGGGAAGGTGCCATGACAAGAGGAGTGGATATTGGTGGACATGGAAGAGTGAACAAGGGAGTTGTAGAGGGAATAGACCCTGCCAATGCTGAAAGAGGAGGGGAAGTTGAGTCTGGTGGTGGCATATCATCAGTGATGGCATAAATTCCAGAAGATGATCTGTTGAACGTGAATGCTGACGTGGTGAATGTTGAGGACAAGGGGAGATCAATCCTTGCTGTGGGAGCGAGGAGAGCAGCAGTTCAGGAAATGGAGCAGATGTGGTTGAGAACCCGATAAGCTTTGGTGGAGAGAAGCCACAGTTAAGGGAAAAGGAAGACATTTCAGAAGCACCAGTGTCATCAGAACAAGATACAGATGAAACAGGATAATCTGGGAGAGTCCTTACAAGAAGTAGGATGGGAGAAGATGTAGACAGATAAGCAGTCCTCATTTTTAATTGGCAGCTTCCCTTGTCATGCTTTGCTGGCAATGCTAATTCCTCACCATGTTAATTAATCTACTCACTGCTAATGCACCACTCAGATCAGGAAAGACTCCCAAACCTTAACCCAAGGGTGTGTTAGTTACTTGCAGAAAAGGCTCGTGATAAGAGTGCTACAGTTACCTTCAGCATCAATGTACTATGGAAGGAAAAACTGTGGCTCTTATTTTTAACCAAAAGCTAATCATTTGCTGTTGGAAATTGTCTGGGTGTACAGTCTAAGTTTTTTTCTTGACAAGTGATCAATTTACAAGTTCCAGTTAGTAGTTATCATCAGTGACACTGTACCCAGCATGAACGTGCACCGACTGAGGAGGAGGAAATATGTGGCTGGAGTAGGGTAAAAACATAAAATTATTTCGCAACAACTAAACTACAAGAACTGTTGTCAGTGCTCACATTTCCTGTGATAGACCACATCTGCTGCTTCTTTAAGCAGGATTCGACAGTGATGACCTTGTAGTCTGAGTTGACAGATGTGGGTGTCAGGGTAAAAGATACATCTGATCCCCGATAACTGAGGATGAAGAGAAACTGTGGCACAAGTACGACTGGAGGCACAAGCTATATGGGAAAGAAGCATAAACAGGTGACCAATTAACATCCCCCCTTCATGGACACACTAATTGGGATTTCAACACCTGACATGGCATCACTGAGCAAGTCATCAAGAGTGGCAAATCATCTGCACTTTGTCAGAAAACTAAGATTATTCATTTTGATTAGCAGAATAAGAAACACAATGGCCTAGATATTCAGACAGATAACAATGCTTATCAATGATAGTCAAACAAAAATCATTTTTTCTGGACCAGAACATAATCAGAACAATTTGACTATTTCCAGAGTCAAATCACACCACTTCAGAAATTCAACTGGGCACTCTTGGTCCTGAATATTCCTTGCTCATGTGACACAATTTCCACATTAGATGCAAAGAAACATTGTCCTTCCCCATGCAATGTGTCATTCGGAGCATCAATACAAGCAATAACTCTTGTTGGTTATTCTTTGAACAATCGGATGTCAATCATGGTTCTTTGAGCTGAGATCCCACTCATCCATCTCCTTACCTCCTTTCCTTTGAATCCCCAACCCATAGTAACAGGCATTCCACCCACCAATTTCAACCCACATTTCCCTCGATTGGCTTGGGCCATGAAACTAACTACCTCGATGGCTTATTGTTCTGATTTCCCAGTCGAGGCCTGATCCTCCCTGAGCATAATCTCTGGCAACACATGAAGAAAAGAGTGTAACTTTGATTCAGTAACACCTGAGGCTTTGAGTTTGGGAAGTACTGTAGGCTTCAGTAGTGTGCCCATGGCAATAGCTCTAAACTGCACCCTTTGGGGTACAAGATCAAGTAATTATGAAGGCAAATGGTGCGGTAGTCTTTGTTATGATATCCTTGCTGCAATTACACAGGACTTTGATTCAAACCAGAGTTGGAGTACTGTGTAAAGTTTTCATCTTCCTAGTGAAAGAAGGATATACCCACCTTAGTGGCAGTGCAGCATAAACTCACTAAATGATTCCTACGGTAAAGGAATTACCCTTTGAAAAGTGTGTAGAATGAGAATATATTTACTGGAATCCAACAGCATGAAAAACAATTTCATTGAAAGATGTAATATTCTGGGAGGATGGACAGGAAGGATAGCCTGTTGTGTTTTGTTATTCATTTTTTGAGATCTGGACATCACCAGCAAGCCAGCATTTACTGCCCATCCTTGAGAAGGTGTTGACTTCAGTCTTTCTGAAGGTACCCCCACAATACCTGCGAGGGAGGGAGATCCCAGTATTTTTCCCCAGTAATGATGAAGGAAGGGGGGAAGTATTACTGAGTTGGGTGATATGTGACTTGGAGTGGAACATGTAGGTGTTCCTGCTGCCCTTGTCCTTCCTGGTAGTTGAGGTCATGAACTTGGAAGGTGCTGTCAGAACAATCTTGGTGAATAGCTGCAGTGTGATTTGTAGATGTTACACACTGCAAGCACTGTGCACTGCTGGTGGATTGGGTATTATTCAACTGAGCTGCTTTGCCCTGGACGGTGTCAATCCACTTGAGGGTTATTGGAGATGAACTCATCCAGGCGAGCGAGGGCATTCCATCACAATTCACATTTGTGTGCTTGCAGATGGTGGAAAGGCTTTGGGTGTCAGCAGCCTGAATGCTGCCTAGGACTCATTACATATTACTTTATTGGCTGAGGAGATACACATGGAATTGAATACCATGATATTATCAGCAAACACTTCAAGTCGGGGTGGCACTACTGGGAGGTGGAGGTGGCGACTCACTGGCCTGGGTACCTGGGCGTGACCTGCATTCACAGCGCCCACAAGGGCTATGTCAAGATGGCCCCCTCCAACGGCTACTGGAGCATCTGCAGGCTGCTGGACTATTGGATGAACGAGAAGCAGCGTCAGCTGCTGGAGGTCACCACCAAGCTCTCCAGAGTGGGCATCTACTTGGACTTTGAGGACGGCCAGGTCTCCTTTTACGATGCCTGTTGCATGGACCTGCTCTGCACCTTCAGGACCATCTTCTAATACCCTGTTGCCCCATTCTTCAGCCCCAGCCGAGGGGTGTCGAGCATCCTGAAGCTCTGCCACTTCTGAAGCTTGCACCTCTTGCACCCACCACCACCGCCCCCCCCCACCCCCAACCCAGACAGCCGTCCACCTACGGTGCTGCCTTGTAGGCATTAAGTAAACGTGAAATGGTACTCTGCACTATTCTGGTTGAGCTTCTTACTGATACCCGCTGGTCCTGCCTTCTGGATAGGAGCAAACTCACACCCCCCCCACACTACCTCATTTGGCAAGTATAACCCAGAGGGTGAACATGTCTGGCGAGGGTAGAGCCACAGCCTCAGCGCCAGAGACCCAGGTTCGATTCGATCCCGACCTCCGGCGGGGTGGGGGTGTGTGTGTGTGTGTGTGTGTGTGTGTGTGTGTGTGTGTGTGTGTGTGTGTGTGTGTGGAGTCTGCACATTCTCCCTGTGACTGCGTGGGTTTCACCCCCACCCCCACCATGCTCTGGTTCCCTCCCACATCCCAATGACATGCAGGGTAGTGGGTTAGTCGGCCACTGTGAACTGCCCCCCTAATGCGTGGGTGAGGGGTAGAATCTGGGAGGCAGTTGATGGGAATGTGAGGGAGAAATAGGTGGGGGAATGATACAGATGGGATTGTGGGGGAGTGGAAGAATGGGATTATAAATGAGTGGTTGATGGTCGGCATGAAACTGATGGGCCGAAGAGCCTGTTTCTATGCTGTATCTGTCTAACATCCACACTTCTGATCTTAGGCAGGTCATTGATGAAGCAGCTGAAGATGGTTGAGCCTAGGACACTGCCCTGAGGGAATCCTGCAGTGATGTCCTGGGGCTGGGATAATTATTCTCCAATATCCATAATCATCTTCATATATTTCAGATATGTTTCCAACAACTGGAATGATTTTCCTTGATGTTCATTGATTTCATTGTTTCCAAGACTCCTTTATGTCACACTCAACCCAAATGCTGCCAAAGGCAGTTTAGAGCCATGAAGTCTCATAGAGCCATACAGCACAGAAACATGTCCTTCAGCCTAACATGTCAATTTTGATCTTTTTTCCCATCTAAACTAATCCCATTTGACTGCATTAGGACATATCCTTCCATGCCATGCCTTTTTTAGCGTCTGTCTAAATAGCTCTTAAGCATAGTATTGTATATGATTCAACCATCTCCTCTGGAAGAATGTTCCAGATTTCAACCACTATCTGTGTAAAAAACTAACCCCTCATATCTCTGTTAAAACTTCATCTTCTCATCTTAAACCTATGCCTTCTTGCTTTTGATATCCCTACCATAGGATATCTACCCTACCTCTGCCTCTCAAAATCTTATGTATTTCTATCAGGTCACCCCTCAGCCTCTTTTGGCCCAGGAAAAATAAGCCCGGCCATTCCAATCTCTCCCCATAACTCTAAGTCCTCCAAATCAGGGAACATCCTGGTCAATCTCCTCTGCACCCTTCACATCCTTCTTATAGTGTGGCGACCAGACCTGAACATAATACTCCGTGTGACTTAACTTAAGCAGTGTTTTGTAAAGTAACAATGTAACATCTCAGCTCTTATATTTTATGCCCCAATCCTGCCATATGCCTTCTTCATCTCTCTATCAAACTGTGTTGCCACTTTCAGAGAACTGTGGACTTGAACCTCAAGATGTCTCTGTTCATCAATATTCCTTAGTGCCCTACCATTTACTGTATATGCCTTACCCCATTTGACTTCCCAAAATACATCAGCTCAGACTTGTCGGGATTAAGTTCCATCTGCCAATGTTCTTCCCAACTTTCCATCTGATCTATATCCTGCTGCAGCCTTGGACAACCTTCCTCGCTATCCAGAACACCAGCAATATTCATGTCATCCACAAACTTACTAATCAAGGCTCCCTTATTCACAATCTAAGTCAGTAATATATATCACAAACACCAACTGTCCCAGCTCGAATTCTTGCAGTACACCGTTAGTCACAGACTTCCAATCAGAGAAACATCCTTTGGCCACTACCCTCTGCCTCCTGTCACCAAGCCAATTTTGGATCCAATTAGCCAGCTCACATTGCATCTCATGTGTCTTAACCTTCTGGACCAGCCTGTCACATGGAACCATGTCAAATACCTTACTAACGTCCATATAGACAACATCTACCATGCCTCCTTTATCGATTTCTTTTGTTACATCCTGAACAAACTCAATCAAATTCATGAGGTAGTATTTCCCCTGCACAAAACCATGCTGACTATCCCCAATCAGTCCCTGCCTTTTTAAAGGTACATAAATCCTGACACTTGGAATTTTCTTCCAATTTCTCTGATGTAAGGCTCACCGGTTTGTAGTTACCTGGCTTATTCCTGCCACACTTCTTAAATAAGGGAACAAAATTAGTTATCTTCCAGTATCTAAAGCAGGCACAAGAGGTCAATTTCTATTTCTTTTGTTTTTCTGCTAGTGAAGCCATGCTTCTGCCCTGAAAATAAGACTTGTTCCGACTCTTTCAAAGCAAGAGATTGGAAAGGATAAAGCTATAAGGAAGTAACTACTGTGAAAAATTTGCCAGTTTCACTCATAATAAAGTGAGATTCTGACTATGAGGTATCTTTCTAAAACTGTACAGAGGTCCCTCATGTGGGTTTGGAGTCACACAGATACCAGTCCACGTAAAGGTGGACAGTGAACTAACTTGAATTTTACAATAATCCAATAGTTTCTTGGTATCTTTTACTGATCCTGGTTACCTATTTTCAGACTTTCTTAAACACTCAAATGAAATTCTCAAATCATGATACAATTAGAACTCATGTTCTTATTATTCCAGATTCCAAATCTGTCAGAATAGTACCAGAGACTGATTATAAGTGACTGAAATGGAAATGTGATCATTTTCAGTACTGAGTCAAAGAGCATGTGTTCAATCATAGAAGTGAGTTAAAAGAAAAAAAACAACAAAAAAACATTATTTGCCACAGCAACACAGTCTCTTGTGCCTCTGTTATTTGCCAGAGACTGTTACTTGCTAAGAGTTCTTCCATAAATGAGTTGACTTTTGATAGAAATCTGTGGACACAATAAAGACAGTCCTGTTGGGAATCTACAGGCATTTAGGGTTACAATGTTCTACTCATTAAAGCAATTTAGCAAATTCAGTAATATATTGCACATGTTTTGGATGCTTTGTATTTCAAGCAACACGATGTCCTTCTCCCACTGGATTATCTGCTTGTGTTTACCTGACAGGCACCAGTCTCTGGCATTGTTCCTGAAGTCTTCAGTCATTACAGGAGTATTGCTGCTGATGTGTAGAATATCAAAGGAGGTCATTGTTGAATCAAGGACTGGAGACACCTTCAGTATTTGCCAATTATTCAGTGCAACTGCAGTCAAAACATAGTAATAATTATAATAGAAACAAAAACAATCATCATCATTATAAAGTGAAAATGTACAGTCACATAACTTACAATGTGTTAAGTGGTCTGAGTGAGAGTGGTGTGTGGTATGTGTCACCTTGCCCTCATTAACTTTTAAGTTCTGAAATGCAATGTATGAGAGAATGTTGTGACCAAATGGTGAAGTGAGAGAAAGAGAGAGAAGAGGAAAAGAAGAAATAATGTAAAAAGGAGATGGACAAAAGGAGAGGATTAAGAGATTTAAAAGAAATTTATCCTCCAGGCTAAAATGTCCATAGCTTGCATACATACAGTGAAATTAGCATTTCTAATTATGTCAGCCTGTCAACCATGCTTCTGTGGTAAGCACACTTGCCTCTGAGCCTGAAGGCTGTGGGTACATGTTCTGTACCAAAAACTTGAGCATTAAGACCTGGGCTGGCACTCTAGTGCAGTGCTGAGAGAGTGCTGCACTGCTGGAGGTTCCATCTTTTGGGCATGATGTTAAACTGAAGCCCTGTCTGTTCACTCAGGCAGAAATAAAAAAAACATTTGAAACGTTTCAGAGGAGAGGAATTACAGCCCATCCACTGACCCATATTTATCCCTCGATCAACATTACATTATCTAGTCATTATTGCATTGCTGCTTGATGTGCTGAAGTTAGCTGTCTGATTTACTTCATTACAAAGTGATTACACTTCAAGAGAGCTTCACTGACTCTGCACTTTATGGCCTCCAGAAAGGGATGGGAAGATTGCTGAAGAAACAAGTCTTTTTACTTTCTATTTAGTAAGTTTATCCAGTAAACCACATCGACCAGGAAACTGTTTGATGACAGTTGTTACAGGCAACTAAAGGCCAAATTTCTTGAAGCAAGAAAGGCTGGGATTTTGTGCTGCGATAGCTCCTCTGTGGGTTTTCGGACAATGGTTCAGGATAGAATGGGGAAAACTGTAGTGCATCTCATGCCAGAAAACTGAGACAGCCTGAAATACTCAACATTTTAAAAATGATTACATAAAATTGGCAAAATAAAATATGGCTGTAGTCATCCTCCAATTGCATTGATTTACTCCTAAGAGCTTTTTTGCATTGTTGCACTGCTACAGATTGATGATTTGGGAGATTGTGAGAGCATGAAAGAAAAGATGGAAACAGGCCAATTGGCCAACCATGTCCATGCTGACCAATGAGCACCCATCTATGTTAATCCCATCATCCAGCACTTCTATGCCTAAGCGATTCAAGTGGTCATCTAGACGCTTCTTAAATGCTGTCATTGATTGTTTCCACCACTCTCTCAGGCAGTGTATCAAGGTACTCACCACTATTGGGTGAAAAAGGTCTCCCTCAGATCCCCTTTAAAACTCTTACCCCTTTCTCTAAATGTACATCCTCTGATACAAGGAAGTCTTTTGCCGTCTATCCTATCTATACTCCTCATAATTTAATATTCCTCTATCATGTCCCCTCTTAACCTGCACTCCAGGGAGAACAGACCCAGCCCCTCCAGTCTCTCCTCATAACTGAAATGCTCCAACCCAGATAAGATCCTGGTGAATCTCTTCTGCACCCTCTCCAGCACTAAGTTCAAGTTACTTTATTGTCATTCATCCATGCTAAAAAACACATGGCGGAACAAAATGTCGTTTCCCCCAGACTCTCACAGAACAGAAGACATACAATAAACAACAGAAAACAAAAAAAAATTGTGCAAGTACAAATAGTGCAAAAAAACGGTATATATAAAATACAAATTTAGTGCAGAGTTAGTGCAAAACTGAGTTGGACAAAGAGAAATACAAGCTCAGTGTGTTGTACTAATTGTATAAACATGTTCAGCAGCAGCCAAAGTTCTTATATATCGTTGTGCAAACCAGGGCTTTTGAAGCGGCATTTGTCTACCAGGGTATTCAGGAGCCTGACAGCCTGGGGGAGAAAAAACTGTTGTGCAATCTGGTAGCTCTGGCCCGGATGCTCCGGTACCACTTGCCAGACGGCAGTGGGACAAATAGGTCGTGGGAGGGATGAGAAAGGTCGTCTATGATTCTGTAAACCTTATGTGTGCATCATGTATTGTAAATATCCGAGATGGAGGGAAGAGGTACTCCAATGATCTTTCTCGCTGTACTCGCAATTCTCTGCAAAGACTTACGGTCAGAGAGGTTACAGTTACTGTACCAGGCAGAGATGCAGCTAATCAGGACACTCTCAATGGTACCCCTGTAGAATGTGGTGAAGGTGGGGGAGGGCAGGTTTGCTTTTTTCAGCCGCTGTAAAAAGTGGAGATGCTGCTGTGCCTTCCTGGCGAGGGAGGAGATGTTAGTTGACCAGGACAGATCGTCTGCTATAGGTATTCCCAAGAACTTATAACAGCTGACTCTCTGTACAATGATGCCATTGATGCACAGGGGTAAGTGGTCAGCCTGAGCCTTTCTAAAATCCACAATCATCTCTCGTTTTGTCCATGTTCAAGAAGAGATTGTTGACTGAGCACCAATCCGCCAGCCTCGCCACCTCCTCTCTGTAAGCTGTTTCATCATTCCTGCTGATGAGGCCCACCACTGTTGTATCATCAGCAAACTTGCTGATATGGTTGGAGCTTGAGTTGGCAGAACAGTCATGGGTCAGCAGCGTGAACAGCAGTGGACTGAGCACGCAGCCCTGGGGGGCTCCAGTGCTCAGCCTGGTGATTTTTGAGATGGTATTTCCAATACAAGCTGACTGTGGCCTTTCAGAGAGTCCAGAATCCAATTGCAGGTGGAGGTGCTAAGGCCCGGTAAGATGTAGCTTCCTTATGAGGTTCTGTGGGGATGATAGTGTTAAAGGCGGAGCTGAAGTCTATGAAGAGCATTCCTATACTATGGTGATCAGAATTGCATGCAGTACTCCAGCTGAAGTCTGACTAATGTTTTATAAAGTTGGAGCATAACTTCCCTGCTCTTGTGTTCATTACCCCAATTAATGAAAGGCAGTAACCCATAGAGGAAGCCAATCCAATCCAATCAATTGTTTCACCTTTGCTAAAAGGTAATGCCATGCCAATTCCCACCACTATCTAAAAGGCACTACCAAATAGTCATCACTATCATTTTGCTGGTGTCTGCAGTGGGAGTGAGTCATCAGTTTTAGGCTACATGGCCTGCATTGGGAGTTAGTTGGGGCTCACTTGTAGCACTCTTGCTTCTGAATCAAAAGTTGAGAGTCCAAGTTCCTAATGAGATTATTCATTTGGAGACAAGCACATAATTAATATTGAGACAGATGGCATTGCTGCTCTACTGAAGGTTTCGCCTTTCCTTGTGAAAGTTAAATTAAGGCTTTTTCCACCATGTCATGTGGTCATAAATAATCTAAAGCTACCCTCTGAAAAGAGTAATAGATTCGGCTGCTCTACTGGCTAATAATCATCCCTTAGCTCACATCACTTAAACAAATAATTATCCCCTTGTCATCTGTAAATTGGATATACTACAATAACTTCACTTTAGAAGATATATCGTTGGTTCTAAGGTGTTTTGGATTGTTATGAAGTTTTGAAATGAAAAGTTTTCCATTTTATCCATTATTTAATACTGTAAATGTCAGACCAGAAAAATGACCTTTAGCCCTTTAGCTTTTGGGATCACCAGCTCATATATTCAAAATTCAGAGAACCACTTTACAACTCAAATGATCAAATGACATGAATGGTGACCATTCAGTTCAGAACAACAAATGCCAGACTTGTTTCTTGTGGTTTTGGTATGCGCTTCACAGTATTATGGTGGAGCCTTTGCCAGGAAGCATGTGGTTTTCTTTTGTGAAGGCAAGTGATATATGCATTGTCTGTGGTATATCAGTGTGTTACAGTGGGTGGGTTCTTTTGTTTTATGTGGTTTCCCTAAGGCAGGGAGAAACCATAACGAAGGCTAACAATGACTATAGAGCATAACTGGAAGGCCTCTGCCTTTCTTTCAGAAGATACTTCATCTCCTTGATATTCTTCCTTCCTTTCATAAAATAAATGTATTTCAATAGCTACGAAACAGCTTGCAAAGTATGAATCAAACAATTATCCTTAATATTTGAATTGTTTATACGACGTGCACTCTCTATGCCATACATTCTTTGCAACGCTTATTGCACTCTTGTGTTTAGAAGGTGCTCGTAAAATTTCTTGTTGAGTTTTTTTCTTATAACAATTCTCTCACTGAGTTGCTGGGAATAGAAATCCAGGATTTTGGCTTAATGTCAATGATGAACAACAGCATGCCTTCAAGTCGCAACGTTATGTGATTTAGAGTAGAACTTGGTGCTAGGTTCTGAGAAGTTGTTTGGTTTGGTTAGTCATTGGTGTCAACCAGACATAGAAACCCAACATCATGTTTAAAAGTCTCCCAAATGAAGTTTCTGTTAAATTCATGTTAACTTGTAAAGTTTCTGTCTAGTTTGGATAAATATTTCTCGTTCACCCCTAAATTAATCCCCTAAATTAAGATGTTCCATTTAAATCATGGAGCTTGCAATGGGAGTAACTACTAGGGACCAAGAGCTCAGTATCACACTTTCACTCCACAGTGAGCAAAACAATGCCAAGAAAAAGAAATCCTGCACCAGCACAATGAACCACTATGTCTAAATAAAGAGAACAGTCCACATTGTGCATCGTGTAGAACATATTTTTCTCTGATTCTAATTTCCTTTTTTCTTCACATCTTTATTTTATAATTAGGCAAGGAAAGTTGGCAAGTATAAAATCTTTAAGTGTACCTTTCTGAGGAAGTGGCGGAAGGCTAGCTTCAGGGCACATATTGAGTACATGATTCCACTGGCTTACTGCAAATAAAAATTAAGAGGTAAGTTAATGCATCGTTCATAACCTGAGAGATTGATCTTTACAATTCTGCCTTGTTGTTTTTATTTACCCCTCCTCTCCTGAAGGTACCAACTTTTTTTTTCAGATGCTATATGCAATGTCTCACTCATGCAATTATTCTACTTGTATGAATTCAACAATGAGTGCCAACAGACCACACGGCTGTAGTTGTGGAAGCTTAATTACAGCCGTCTTAGATCCTCAACTAAATTCCTCATGGATGCATTTTCCAACAGTGCAGTGGACAAATAATTGGAATCCTGGCTAATTTTACTACTCTGTCCCTTTACCCATCACCCCAATTGTCACATGGCTGAAGTTAGGCATACAATTTAACCTCAGACTTTCCTGGTCTATATATGATGGTTCTATGTTCAAGATTCCCTCAGCAGTTTTTTTCACCATAATTTAGAGCAACAGTTTTCCAAGTAGAGGATTTGTTGCCAAATTGGTAGCACATTTATCAGTCAAGGCTGCATTCAAATATCCGTGGCTTGATTCAGAGTTCTATTAAAAGTGGTTCATTCCTTTTACCAATTTTTGGATCTCAGTTACTGTATCAATGGAAACACAATTGGCCATATTGAAGTTTTCCAGACCCATAAATAAAAAACTTTGCACATTTCGAAGTGGTGATGTAAGAGTTGTCAAGAACAGATGAAGTAGCCAATAAATGTATCAGAGTATCTCTGCTTCAGAGTTAATGCAAAACACTACCAGATGCTCTTGTCAGATCAGTCAAGTTGATCATTAAAACATCAGGGGATAGAGTTTCCTATGTGGACACCATCAGCAAAGTGTAATTAAGGATATAAAGCATTAAAAAAAATCACCAAAATTACAGTGAAATATCAGACAAACTCAGATGGACATATTTGCTGAATGCATAAATTTCTTTGCTCTTTTGCAACTATTAATCCTAGTAGTGAATGTGTTGCCCTCAAACTAGAGAGGCATATATAAGAACTTCTTAAATTTACTTTTGTCCAAATAAAGTGTACAGTTAAGCTTAGAATTTTAGGTGAAGCAGAAAAAGTGCCAATGTGCTGGAGTTTTCATTTTTTTAGCCATTTGTTGAAAATTTGTGTGTGCTGAGATTTGCACTCTAGTTTCTACTTCCCTAAGTTAAATATCTTTTCTTCAGTAAATGACAAAATGAAAATATACAGGCTTCCAGAAAGGAATGTTTTCATAAGTGGCATATCTAATGATGGTTGATAGACTGATCATTTTAATGTTTGCACTTAAAAGGGAAAAAGGTAGTTACTTCCACTAATTTGTGCTCAGGCATACGCTAATAAGATCAAAGTGTTTGTGTAAGTTGATATTGGTAGGTTAGTGTACAAATGTGCATTTTAGATGTCATTCCTTGAAGCTGAATTGTTTACATTGACAAAAAAAATCACCATTTTATTAATACAGTAACAGAGGACTGAAGGGGAATCGTGGTTGATTTGGTACATATGGATTTTCAGATGGTGATTAATAAGGTGCCACACTTAAGGCTTGTTATCAAGATTGCAGGCCATGAAATAAATGGATAGAAAATTGGCTAAGTAATAGGAAATAGAAAGTAAAAGTGAAAGGTTGTCTTTTGGACGGGAAGGTACAAAGGAGTTTCCCTGGGTTCAATATTAGAACAACTGCTTTTCTTAATAGTCATTAACAAGATGAACTTGGGTGTTCCGGGAACAATTACCAGACGTGCAGATGACACATTTAGAAGCAATGTGAACTGTGAAGTGGATAGTCATGGACAAGGAAACAGACAGACTGCTGGAATGGGCAAATAGGTAACAGATGAAGAATAATGCTTAGAAATCTGAAATGTTACATTTTGGGAGGAAGCATAAGAAGAGGCAATATAAATTGGAGAATGCAATTCTAAATGGATACAGGAACTGAGCGATCTGGGACATACATGTATTGTTCATTGAAGATTGCAAGGCAGGTTGAGAAATTGGTTAAAAAGCATCATGGGATCCTGGTCTTTATAAATAGAGGGCATTGAGCAAAAGTCATGAAAAAACCATAAAACACATTTTTGTCTAGAACTGAAATATTGTGTCCCATCTCGGTGTCATACTTTAGAAAAGATGTAAACAATTTAGAGAAGTTGCAGAGGAGATTAACTAAATTCCAGGGTTGAGGGACTTTTGTTATATGGATAAACTGGCCATATTCTGATGGAGGTATTCAAAATGATTAATAGAACAGACAGATGACGTAGAGAGGAAATTTCCCCATTGGCAGAGGGGCAAGAATTAGGAAACACTAATACAGGACATTTTTTATTGCAACCAGTGGTGAGTTCTGGAATTCACTGCCAGGGATAGTCATGGAAGCAGATTCAATTGTAGAATTTAAAAGGAAGCTGGATATGCACCTGAAAGGATTGTTGGGCTATGGAAGCGAAAGAGACTTGATGGGCCAAATAGCCTCCTTCCATATTGTAATCATTCTGTGATTTGGCGATTTCATTTATTTTAAATTTTTTTTTGGAGTGAGATGATTGTTAGTACAGACTGGAGGGGGTGAATGACCTTCCATGCTGAACCTGCCAGCGTGTGCTCCTCCCCCCCCCCCCCCACCACACCCCCGACTTTCTTATTCTGGCTTCTGCCCTCTTCCTTTCCAGTCCTGATGAAGGGTCTCGACCCAAAACGTCAATTGTTTATTTCCCTCCATAGATGCTGCCTGACCTGCTGAGTTCCTCCAGCACTTTGTGTGCGTTGCTCCATTCTGTAATTCGGTGTTTTCATTTACTTTTTTTTGGTGGCGGGTTTAGGTTGAGTATCGCAGTTATCAAGAAGAAAGATGTTAGGGCAAGGGTATGGAACACTTTCTCACATCTGAGAACCCCCTGTCAGCACCAGGTATGTTTAGGTTACGTAAGCATATCACAAATTAAAGTACAGTGAAGATCGCCAACTCAAATACTGGCCTCCCACCTGTGGGACATGAAATTGTAGTAAGCTGAATGTAAATTATTTTAAAAAATGAAGTGTTAAATCTGGAAATGTAATACATACCAGGCTTTTGGTACCATCCAAATGGATAGATTAGAGGGTCCACATCAGCTGATTCACATTCCAGAATACGCCAGCTCTGTACTTCCTCACTGCAATACTGCACTCCAAAACTATTCAGTGTAAGGCAAGTTATCCCAGAACCTATCACAAGTATTTGACGAGAAAGAAAAAATTAATAGACAAAATAACCATGGAGGTAATTATTCACACAGTGCACACAGATACAGAGCCTTGTCCCACCAACTCCCCCCTAATCATGCAAGCATGCACGCACACATACACACACACTCATGCGCGCAAACACACACACACGCAAACACACACACATGCAAACACATTTCTAGCAGATATTGCTAGGCAGTAATCAAGATCAAGAACACTGACTAAATATTTATCACCTCCTGCCTATGCCAGTCAATCAACCATCAGCCCAACTGATACAAGCCAGTTAAGTATGAACTGGAAACAAGTCCTGGGATCTTCCAGATTATCTTGGTGAATGATGTCTGTATATACTTGCTTTAGAGGGAGTGGAACAAAGATGCACTGGAATGAGTCCTGGGCTGACAGGACCTGGGATGAGTAGGTTTGTATTCACTTGAGTTTAGAAGAATGAGAAGGGACCTCCAGTATTCTGCTGACTAGACAGACTGGATGTGGCAAGTATGTTTCCCCTGGCTGATGAATTTAGAACGAGGGGCCACAGTCTCAGGTTACAGCTCAAGAGATTTGGAACTGAGATGAGGAGAAGTTCCTTCTCTTAGGGGATGGTGAACCTGTGGAATTCACCATCAAAGGGGACTCACTGAGGCCAAATCACTGAATATATTTAAGAAGCAGATAGATTTCAAGATGCAAAAAGCATCAAGAGATATGGGGAGGGAGTGGGAATATTGAATTGATATAGATGATTGGCTACGATCATATTGAATGGCAGAGTAGGTTCAAAGGGCTTGGCCCGCTCTTCCTCTCAGTTTCTATGATTATATGATGCCGTAATCAACTAACAGTAAGGTGGAAATTCATCCGTTGTGACCTCCTGGCATAATGTTAACCAAAAATACAATTAATCAGGATGAAGACTCAAGTATAAATTTAAACCAAGCACTGATAATGCTACCTACACCGTAATAGCTGCACAAAGAAAGTTTGTGGTTTGAAAGTGGTCACACCAGTAGAAAGAGTAAAGAAGGTAAATAGGCAAAGAGCTTGTCTTCATTGGTCAGGGCATTGAGTAGAAGAGTAAGGAAGTCATGTTGTAGCTATACAAACTGGTTGGGCCACACTTGGAGTACTTGGTGCAATTCTGGTCATCCCATTAAAGGAAGAATATCGAGGCTTTAGAAAGGGTATAGAAGAGGTTTACCAGGATGACACCAGGATTAGAAGGCATGAGCTATAAGGAGAGGTTGAATAAACGTGAGTTGTTTTCTCTGGAGCACTGGAGGATGAGGGGAGACTTGAAAGAAGTTTATAAAATTATGAGAGGCATAGAGAGAGTAAATAGTCAGAATCTTTTTTCCCACAGTAGGAATGTCACATCCTAGAAAAGACATGCATTCAAGGTGAGAGGGGAAAAATTTAAAGATGTGTGGGGCAAATTTATTTATTTATTTATTTAGCACAGAAAGTGGTGGGTGCCTGGAACTGGCTGCCAGCAGTAGTGGTGGAAGCAGATATGATAGTGACATTTAAGAGGGCTTAGATAGACACATGAATATGCAGGAAGTGGAGGGATATGGATCATGTTCAAGCAGAAGAGACTTAGTTTAATTTGCCATGCTGTTCGGCACAGACATTGTGGGCTGGAGGGCCTATTCCTGTGCTGTACTGTTCTATGTTCTATGTTGTAACAGTATGTGTAGCACAGTGACATAAAATGGATTACATAGCTCAAAAGGACTGTGCCCTGTGAGGCTACTGATGAAGGTGCATATTTAGATGCATAATTTTCAGGGATTCATCTAATCTGCTTTAGGATTACTATATTGGAAGACAAGAGGAAACTCTTGTCGTCATCTGCTCTGGGAGATGGGCCAATGTCTACAGGAATGTGAACTTTCACAGTATAAACAGGATCAATCCAAATTATAACAACTGCAATGAAGTTTGTTCTGCTCATGAGCAGGACTATACAATTGCTCAATCTTAAGAATCTAGTAATTAATTTTGTTTCAGATATTTACATGTGTCTTAACTGATTAACTGAAGAATTGAAGAAGCCAGCCATGGTACATTAGCTCGGTCTCAAAGTTCAAAATGTACCTCATAAAGCTTTATTTCTTATGCAATTCAACCTCTGTTTTTACAAAGAAAACCAATGCAAGGTCCTTTTCCAGGTTTAGGTGTAGAGTAGCAACAACAGAATTTGGCTTCAAATGTCATGGCTCAACTCTGCTGGTGCAAATTAGGGTGGAGTGGGTGCCTGTCTTCTGATCTGGGTACCTCTTTCAATGATCACTACACAAGAGTTTATGATCAGGTGAAGCAGGGGGGTCCAGGAATTTGTATTTTAATTATACACTTTATTTGCATTAATCTCTTCTGCCTCCTTTATTATTTATCGACTGGCCTTTTCCCTTCTGAATGTATAATGTGCCACACTATTCTCCTTTATTCATTGTTAGCTAATACCTGTTGTGTGTTGTCCTTTCAGAAACCCAAAGCCTTTGCAACAGGAATCTTCATCACATAAACGTTCACATTCAAAAAACCTTAAGAAGTTAAAAGAGGCAATAAGTCAATTGAACAATACTCTCCATAGCAACATTCTTTAAACTTTATGCTCAGAGGTTCACAATCCAAGCTAATGGTTTACCCCCAGAAGCTGGAACAAAAAAAACACAGCCCAAAGATCCCTCTGAGGAGTTCTTAGTTTCTATCACAGCTCCATTACCAGTTGTTTGGCAACAAATATAGACATTTCCATGCAGGGAATGGATAATAGCTTTAATTTAATGAGTCCATTACAGCTGCTGATTGTATCTGATATATCACTGTTTCCTAATTATAGTTCATTGGATTATTCTGCAGAAGATTAAAAATCGGTGGGAAAATGACCCTAAATCTGAACTTGGTCAATATTTTGCCGGCTGTGCTTGGAGGCCAGAGGCAGGAAGCCTGCTAAGTCTCATCACTGAAGAGGATGTGGCTTTTTCAACACTGGTCTTGACAACTGAAGATCACTGTTACTGATTCACTCATGGTGCATCAAGTAAACTCATCCATGCATATGATGTAAGAATAGTTAACCATGTTATGTAATTCCATAAAATAACAGAGATCCAACAATCTTAAAGGAACAGCTATACTCAGCGCCAATATAAATATATAATGAAATGGAACACAAATGTCCCACTGCCTATACTGTTTTACAATGTAGGGATCGATCAAAGATCTGACAAAGTTCCTGGGCTGTTACCAGAGGCTAAACATTGACCAAGTGAACAGTGAGGTGATAGGAGACAGAGTGTTGTGGTGGATAGGTGTTTCTCTGACTGGAAAGCTATAACAAGTGGTGTACTGCAGGGATTGGTTGTTGTATATATATATCTATAAATGACTTGAATGAAAAATTGGTGGGGTCATAGGCAGCGAAGAAGGCTGTCTAGGCATACAATGGATAAATCAGTTGGAAAGTCAGGCAGAGTGGTGACAGGTGGAATTCCATTCCAGAGAATTGTCAGGTAATACACTTTAGGGTGTCAAATTCTGCTTGGACATATAGAGTAAATGTCAGGAACTCAGAAGCATTGATATTCTTAGAGACCTTGGAGTGCAAGTCTATAGTTCCCTGAAAGTGGTCACATAAGTGGATAGGGTGGTGAAAAAGGCATTTGACATGCTTGCCTTCAGAGGCAGAAGTATAAGAGTTGGGATGCCATGTTGGAGTTGTATCAAACATTGACTAGACTGCACTTAGAGTATCATGCACAGTTCTGATCGCCACACTACAGGAAGGATGTGGTAGATGATGGTGCCTGGAATAGAGGGCTGTAGTTATAAGGAGAGATTGGATAGGCTGAATTTACTCTCATTGTAATAAAGGGTGACTTTCTAGAGGTTTTAAAATTATGAGGGGAAAAAATAGGATAGAACAAACAATCTGCTGGAGGAATTCAGTGGATCAAGCAGCGTCTGGGGGAGGATAGGAATTGTTGATATTTTAGGTTGAAACCCTGCATCAGGACACCCACTATCCTCTAGCAGATTGTTTGTTGCTCCAGATTCCTGCATCAGCAGTCTCTTGGATCTGCATAGATAGGATAGATAGAATCTTTTTCCCAGGGCAGGGGAGTTTAGAACTAGAGGGCACATGTTTAAGGTGAGAGTAGAGAAATTCAAAGAAGGTGGTTAATATCTGGAATGAGCTGCTAGAGGAAATGGTGGAGGGAGATACAATTACAGTATTTAAAAGGTGTTTCGACAAGTACTTGGACAGGAAAGGCCTAGACCGATAAGAGCCTAATGTGGACAAATGGGATTGCGTAGAAAGGTATCATGGTTAGCATGGATGAGGTGGGGTGAAGGGTCCTGTTCCTGCATTCTGTGTTTCTCTGATTCTATGATTGATTGAACAAAAGCAAATAAAATACTGACCTTTATCTCAAGAAGTTTAGCTTTAATTGTACAGAGTCTGAGATTGAACCCACTTAGAGTACTGCATTTAGCTCTGTGTACTGGAGCACAGCAAGGGTATGGCCGCGTTTTATGGTAGTGTTACATAGATTCAACAACTTGATGTTGGTGGTTAAAAATCTAACATGAAGACAGATTGTGAAAATGGCTTGTATGCAAAAATAATCTAATTGAGTTATAAAATAATTAGAAAGTTATTTTCTTTGGTGGGAAAACCAAGAACAAAATTTATAAAATTTTAAAATTGGAGCCTGCATTCAGCAATGAAATCAGGAGCAATTTTGGCACACAAGGGATTTTAGAATTTGAAAGCTCGCTTCTCAAAATGCTGTTGCAGCTGGAACTATTGGAGCATTTGAGACTGAGACTGGCAGACTTTTGTTAGGTCAGGTTATGAAGCAATATGAACTAGGGCAGGTCAACAAAGTTAATCAGAAACGGCAGAGAAGTCTCAAGGAAATGAGCAAATACAGAGGGTGAATCCAATGCTGGTTCTTCAGTATAAAAGTGACTCAGAGGATGAATACTTACCCAGCTTGGGCTCCTCTTGTCACATTCAGCCATTTCCTTATTGAGATTCCCTGCAGTTCATGAAATGGCAAGCGGGTGTAGAAATTTTTCACACTGTCTTCTAGCACATCTGTGGGATAGAAACTTTTATTCAAATTGACTGCTGATTGTTAACCTGTAGCTTGGTGTGGAGTAAGGCACTTCCCTGAAGAACTTAGGGACCCATTTGCCATCTCATATATAAAAATTACGATCATTGCAAGTTGTTAAACTGTATCACTATTGGTGCCTTCCCAAAATGCCAACTATTACATTCCAATTAGTGTCTAGTTAATACCGGCAATACAGCAGAAGTGCTTCACTGTTGGAGGTGCGTTCTTTTGGATAAGCTGTGAAGCAAAGCATCTGTTTGCCCTCTCAGCTGGACAGAAAAGATCCCATGCCATTATCTCAAAGAAAAACTTAGAACTCTTATCTGTGGCTTGCTCATGTCCAAGCTTAACTGACATCAGACACAGGTTTGTCATTTTCTCATTGCTATTTATGTAGCCTTATTAGGTACAATCCTACATTTCCTAGTGTGCTTGAAAGAAAAGCATGAATTTGGTTTAATCTGCACTGTAAGATCTCTTTCCTGAGATGAAGATCCTTTATTTTTCATGGTTGTATGTGCATTGGAAAATTGTCATTGCCAATCCCTAATTTCCATGAGAAGGTAGCGCAGGGCCACTTTGGTGCAAGATCTTCAGAATGCACTGAGATACAGCAAATAGAGATCCAAAGAAGGAAAGGTTTATTTTATGATCTGGCTCACATACTATTTACATGTTGCGTCTCTGAGTTGTTGCCTGTGAAACTGTTACATTATTGGCAAGCTGGAATATCACGTGACTCTACTGTCTAAGTAGAACTTAACATATTGATAGAAAAAACAGCATGTCCCATATTTTAAGGATCATTACACAGGAGAAGTTACGAATTGACTATGAAATTGAAACAACACACTAAAAACACACAAATTAAATTGTTACACTGGAGACATATACAGGCAATACTAGGCAACAAAGGCA
The DNA here is from genome assembly GCF_009764475.1 of Pristis pectinata. Lineage (NCBI taxonomy): Eukaryota > Metazoa > Chordata > Chondrichthyes > Rhinopristiformes > Pristidae > Pristis > Pristis pectinata. The sequence goes on from NC_067413.1 coordinate 23,264,405, forward strand.
AATTTCCTTCCTAAAAGAAATATTTAAAAAATTTGTTTCATTACAAGAATTTGATAGCTTGAGTGTCAGTTTTATTTATTCCACCCCAAGATTCTCCAGAATAGTTAATTATAAATTTAGGTTTTGAAAGCATAATAGTGGAAACTGCACTCAAGTCTTCTGGATTATTAAACCAGAGTCTATTACTGAAGTAAAAATCCCGTATAATAACCACTGTACTCTTGGAAATTTTTATGCCTGTGAAAGGTCTAACAGCTAGGAATCCCAAACATCATGTGCTTAAATGCTAGCATAATGACTATGAAAGCCTCCTGACTTTGTTGATAACCCAAATGATTCACTAATATCCCTTAAGAAAAGGAGGCTGCCATTCTTATTTGGTGTGGCAACTGCAGACCAACAGTATATTGTTGAATATTTGTGCCCTCAGACACATCAGAGATGAGCAAAAAATATTGGCTTCACCAGGACAAAGAAAATGGAAGGAAAACTAGGTGAGTTTTATGAAAGCTATGAACATCTAACTTCTCAAGTTTCCTAAATCTATTACATTCTCCTGACCATAGACTCATGAAAATTGCCTTAAAAAGTTTCAACAACAAGGAAAGCACATCATAACCAAACAAATGTATCATTCTTTCAGAGATATTATAATAAGGCAGGCTGACTATATAATTGACAGAGTGCTGGATTGCTCTCTGTTGGATGGAATGTTAGACTGAAGTTCCTTCTGCTCTCTCAGGTAGACATAAAAGATTCCATGATACTTTTTGAAGACTTGTCACTGGTGTCTTCACAACATTTAATCTTCTTACCAAACAAATCCCTTGGCCATTATTACTTTGCTATCTTAATATGCACAACTTGGTTATTTATGAGAACATGGCATTTGAATAAGCATACACTAAACTTGATCACTCATGTGATATCATTTATCTACAGATAGTGTCTTCTCATGTTTACTCAAAGGTACTGGAGGATAGCTGTTTACTCAAGGCAGTTTATTTACATAAAAATTTACAAAGAGCCTGGCATCATTACTCTATTATGCTCTTACTCCAAAGAATCAGGTAACTTCAGCCAAGTTCTACACTAAAACTAGGACCAGCTGGTCATATGCTGTAACTCTTATTACATGCATTATACAATGCACCAGACTCGTGGGCTAGACTCCTGGCATTGTTTAAAGCATTGTGCAGCAGCTGCCTGGTGCAGGCAGTGGAGTCATTGTTTCAGTGGGCAATGCGCTGAGCTATTATGCTTTGTGATAGCATGGCCCTTGTTGATTTTACTGCTATGTTTACGTTTGCATGGGCTTGGGTGTGCAAGGTACATTTTCCAAATTTTTTAGGTGACACAAAGCTTAGTAGCACTGTGATTTGGATGGTAATAGGCTTCCAGGAAATATCGAAGGGCTGTTGGAAGGGGCAGATTGGTGGTAGATGAAATTTAATGCTGAGAAATGTGAAGTATTACATTAGTTGGAAAAAAGAGAAGAAGCAACATAAACTATAGGGAGCAACTCTACAAAGGGTGCAAGAGCAGAATAATCTGGGGGATAGGCACATAGTTTGTTGAAAGTTGAAAAAAGTGGTTAAAAAACTGTACGCATATGGTACTTTATAAATAGAGATGTAGCAAAGAAGACTTTTTATAAACAGTGGTTTGGGAACAAGTGGGATACAACACTTGGCAAAGATGGAAAGACTTTGGAGACGGAGCAGAAGCAAATAGAAATGAAATTAGATTAGGTGTAAAACGGCACAGTGATTCAATATGAGCCAGTTTCAATAGCATAGGCAAAGATTGATTTCACACCTCATATAACCAATGAAACAAAAATAAAATAAGTACATATTCTTTCAAAAGTTCCAGAATTCTTTGGAATTCTGTTGTCCATAAATAGTTAACTATAATGTGAGCAACTTTACTACTGCATATGATCTTTACTACTGCATGGGATGGAGAATTCAAAGACACTGATAAAGGAAAGCTTTGCAAATGTAGGATTCACCTCAGGCAGTCTCTCAGACTGACCTTCCTGCATCTTTCCATCTCCTCCAATGTGACCAGATCCTTTAATCTAATCTATCACAGCTGGAGAAATCAACTGTTGTAAAATGTTGTGTATCATAAAACCTCAGATGAAAGAAACCAAATTGCAGATTGGTATCATGTTTCACTGAGTAACCTGACTCCTGCTCAATGATACCAAACTCTTATGTTTGGGGAAAAAATAATGATTAGAGCCTGTGGTTTGCAGTTTTGGAATCCAAATTTTACATGAGTCATCAACAAGATGAGCAAATGAATCAAAACTGGCAGAATGCAAAGGGGCTTTTTAGGCATCACTCAAGCCCAGGAGATTTACTGCGATATCTGCTTAAAGAAAATATTAAGGAATGTTTGTATGGATTCCCAAATGTCCTATGGTTGGGAATATTAATATCACCTGAAAGAAAATAAAAAAACAAACTGGAATTTGGATACATAAAGCTACCCTACCTGATCCATGTTTCACCTCTTCTGATACTTTGAATTAAAATCAATCATCCCTCCTGCTCATACCATCCATGTTGCTGGTGCCTGTTCCCGTCAGTACTTTTTAACCCTCTTGCTGTAATATGTTTTTGCAATATTTTCTATGTTAAAGTTATTATGCGATAAAAGTTGTTGCACTTGTGAATCCAATATTTGCCAATATCCACTCACGAGCATTCATTGGAATTGAATCAGGAACAAGGTTCAAAGCTCATCCTCCACCCTTCACCAGGAACAATGAGTCTAACAGCTGCACTCTTGGTCATGACCTTGGTTGAGGCCTGGATGAAGGTTCTGCCAGCTCATCTCTTCCTGGGATAACCCATAAAGTCACCAAGAATAAGCTACAAATTGCTTTCTCTATCCTATCAAGAAGAAAGACAGATTTTACAACTTCAAGTCATCTCAAAGTGCTAAATAGCCAATGAAGTACTTTTTGAACTATAGTTTCTGTTATAAGTTGGACACTGTGACAGCAAATTTTAACAAAATATATCGGCTCCCACAAACGTCGACACTATGATTTCACTGTTGGCATGGTTGCCTTTGAATCAGAAAGATGTATATTCAATCTCTATTCCAGACAACTAAACAATGAAATCTCGGTTGATACCTCAATGCAGGACTGAGGGAGTGCTGCACTGTCAGAGGGGTTGCATGTGGATTGCATAATGTATTGTCTTGTTTCCTTTTTACAGCACTGTTGCAATTATTTAACTGGCTGTGAACTAATTAAGATTGTGAATTAGGGTATGCATTGACAATTGTTAATGCAATGTCAATCAACATAATGTCAGTCAACACTTTGGTCCAGAAGTTGTGGAGTCCCATTTGTACAGGTGGTGAATTATAGAACCATAGAATAGTACAGCACAAAACAGGCCCTTTGGCCCACAATGTTGTGCTGACCTTTAAACCTCACCTAAGACTATCTAACCCCTTCTTCCCACATATCACCCCATTTGAAATTCCTCCATATGCTTATCTAACAATCTCTTGAATTTGACCAATGTACCTGCCTCCACCACCACCCCAGGCAATGCATTCCATGCCCCAACCACTCTCTGGGTAAAAAACCTCCCTCTGATATCTCTCTTGAACTTCCCACCCATTACTTGAAAGCCATGCCCTCTTGTATTGAGCATTGGTGCCCTGGGAAAGAGGCGCTGGCTGTCTACTCTATCTATTCTTCTTAATATTTTGTATACCTCTATTATGTCTCCCCTCATCCTCCTTCTCTCCAGAGTAGAGCCCTAGCTCCCTTAGCCTCTCTTCATAATCCATACTCTCCAAACCAGGCAGCATCCTGGTAAATCTCTTCTGCACCCTTTCCAGTGCTTCCACATCCTTCCTATAATGAAGCGACCAGAACTGGACACAGTACTCTAAGTGTGGCCTAACCAGAGTTTTGTAGAGCTGCATCATTACCTCATGGCTCTTAAACTCGATCCCACGACTTATGAAAGCTAACATCCCATAGGCTTTCTTAACTACCCTATCCACCTGTGAGGCAACTTTCAGTGATCTGTGGATATGAACCCCCAGATCCCTCTGCTCCTCCACACTACCCAGAATCCTGCCATTAACTTTGTACTCCGCCCTGGAGTTTGTCCTTCCAAAGTGTACCATTGTATCCTTAGAAATTTCGGCAATGCTAAAATGTAAGCTATTGACTTTTTTTATTAGTTTTCTTTTCTGTCCTTTTTTTATTCCTTTCTTAATTCATTATTTTTTAAAATCTCATTTACCTTTTTTCACGTTTTTTTCCCTCCCTTTAAAGGTCGAAGATGACAAGTAATGCAGTACCATGGGACTGCTATACTGCTATTGTATCAGCATTGTTATTTTTAGGGAGGTGATAGTAAACAGAGGAGCTATCAGCTCTCTCAGTTGCCACTATTCTGAAGGTGTCCTAGCCTATAGGTATTTCGCTGTAAGAGATATCTTACACTTACCAACACCCTGAGGTTTTAGATGCAAGTATTCCTTTGCTTTCTGATTTAACATAAATCTACCCTAATTCATCTTCCTTCTCAATTGCTTTCTATTTCTTTGTGAATCCTTAAATCTCATAGGTTGTGGAGGTATACTGTCAGTCCCGTCATAGTCCCAGGTGCAATAAGAAGTACCAAGTGGATGAGGATCCAAAAACAAACTAGGTGAAATGTACATAAAATAGCTAATCAAATGTAGAAAGATTCAGCTCCCAGTCAAAACTAAACACAGAGATACAATATATTAGCTGAAACCTTTATTATTCATTTGTGCAGCTCACAGGGCTTCCAAGCTGCAGTATACCTGTTGCTAGCATCTGACTAAAGATTATTCAAGGAAACTGATCCCAGCTGTTTAAATAGGAAAGTAATGCCTCACTGTCTCCATGGGCAATACATAAAAATGAAGGTTTGAGTTTGGATCCAAGGGGTAGGGATTCCTTTCATCATCGATTAGCTTGTTTAATTTGCAACAACACAGCATGAGAGAGATTGAAACTACGGAAATATAAATTCTCAGCCTTGTCCGGTAATGTAGCAATTAGCCAAGGGGTGAGTGAAGAGGAGGAGAGAGCGTTGGGATAGTAATAGGAGTCTTCAAACATTTTATGGCCATTATTAAGATGTGAAAGCTCAAAAGCTGGAATGGATGTAAAACCATGCTCCAGAGGACATTTACCTCAAGGGCCATTAACCTACTCAATATAATTTCTGGAGTTTAGCCAAGAAAAATAATAAATTAGTTTTAAGTTTTGTCCACTGTGCTTTTAAGGAGCAGTATGTTCATGGAAAAAAGTATTTGGCATAAACTGTAGGGATGGCTCACTGATACAGAGCCAGAAAACAGCCGGTATTTTAAGACTGATGTACATCTGAAGGTGTGTTACTGAGTCACACTCATCCTGACTGATGTGATACTGAGTGTGCATAAACTCTGGCTGCTGTAATACACTGGTAACAGGCAGACTATAACATGCAAGTCTCTGAAACTTTGCCTCTATTCTTGGTTCTTGGATGTGCTCTGTTCCTTTTGACCTTCCTTTCTTCTCAAGCTGATTTTTCCTCCATCTACATTGGGATGGCTTCCCTTCCTAAAACTTCTTCTCCATCAGCTTCCATGCATTGGTTTTGTGTTAGTTAAAGAAAATCTTCAGATTCTGCCCAGATAACAGCTTGAATACCAACGCTCTATGTTTTTGATCCTAGATGTTTCTTGCAATCCACAGTTGTGGTAGGAAGTAGGCTGGACAGGAATCAGCTGATTGTTAATATTATCACAAGAATAAAAGGAAACACAAGGACAGTGCAGTACAGATGCTAGCCAGCTCTCTTAATCCAATAGAACATCAAACACATTTTACCACCTTTATCCCATATCGTTTGTTACCTATGCCTAATTTTCAGAGCATAGAATTTAGTGCTTCTTGGAAAAATACATAAATGCCCTTTCTTCTTATGTACCTGTTGGAACAAAGGAATTGCTAGACTACAGTCCATCTGGTCCTCTTCTACACCATACAAGGTTAGAATAATATATTATTCACTATTATGGTAATCAGTCTACACAGAGGGAGAAATGACATGTGAAAGGTCCCCACAGCTGGAGACCCCTAACCACCATAAGTCCAACATTGCTTTCTTACAGATGTTCACAACACATCTCAAACGACTAACATACTGCATCCAAAATGTGACTCTATCACCCTGAGAAATCTACTTCGTGGCTCAGGCACTCAGTGAATGAAGTATTGTTTCCATAGCAAAGTTCTGAACACCTTAAATGGAATTACATTTAATTACAAACAATGATATACTGCATACCCCTCTACTACCCTCCTACAAGTGCAGATTATGTCCATTAGTTCCACTGCTCTGGCCAACGTGAAATAGCTTGTATGTTTACATCATATAATTTCATTAGACCCAGAAATCAGTGATCATTTTTATCTTTTGAGTGAGAACAAATCCGATTTACTTGTTCTTGATCTGACTGTTAAAATTCTTGTAAAGCACCAGTGAGCTGACTCTATTACTTTATCCAAGAGGAAAATGCTTGTGCCTCTTTTGAAAATCAGCCTGATTTTACATTCCTTTGGATGGTGTGGTTCTTTAAACATTTTATTTATGAATGGTTTCTTTAAAATATCACTTCTTTCCTCTGAAATCCAGACAGTTTCAACAAAGCACTGGAACTGAGAACGGAGCACAAAAGACCATTAGAACAAAATTAGTCAAAGTATAAATTAGCAGGAATTTCCTTTCCCTGCATAGTGAGAATACATATGTGGGAAAGAACGTAGAGACTCCTCTGACAATAAATGATTAGAATTTAGCACATTTTCCCAGGGAAGGAATGGACTGCATCTATCACATGCAAAATATGCATGTATAGCTCTTTATACTGAAGAAAAAAACAATTTGAAATTAGAAATATTCAGCTCCATTGATCAACATTGGCATAAAACAGTGAAAATTCAAAGGAAGGGCATCCCACGCATAAAAAAACACGGACCTAATTTTTGTTCAAGATATTTCCTTTTGGCCAGTGTCTCTGGGCTAAACTGTACTCAGGTACCAACAATATAATCATTGTTAGTAAATCTCTCATGGTAATGCTAGTGGTAGTTTATTCCTGCAGTACTGTTTCTGATTTTTACCACAATACTGCCGCGAAGTTCTGGAAATGTTTTGATCCGAAACAGCCTTCTGACCCTGACTAGCCTTGCTTCAGACACTGGTGAAGAGGAGAACTGTTGGAAATTCAGGGAAGAAGAGTGATAGAAGTTCATGGCACACACTACAGTAAATGTGAATGGTGAGGAACCTTTCTCAAGGCTTCCACTCCTATGTGCTGTTGTCAATGACCAATTATTTTTTTTTTAAAAACAGTGTTGTTTCCAGGATGATTTTATTTTACAAAATATTTAAAAAATTGAATCATTCGACAAAGCTCCAGAAATATGTTTAAAATGAGTTTGTTGCAGTGCACAGAGAATGAAAGAATAAAGTCAGTGTTCCTGCTGAGTTATCATAATACACCTGCTGTATCTTACCTAATTGCAATCTGGGTTATTGAAGCATGGCATAACTTCTTACTCTGTCATGTCATATCCAGACACATGTATCACCCAGTAATAGTCACTGGATAATGGCTGGGTGAGAGAACTCTCACTAATTTAACTTTCTCCACCACCTCTTCTTAGCCCAAGGCCAGATTAACAATTGCACGACCCCAGCCAGCTGAGATGAGCTCAGCCAAGTTAGCATAAATGGAATTTTACATAAATTAAATAGAATTACATTTAATTACAAATAATGACATAGAATTATATCATGATTACATACAATTTCAACCTGGAAACAGGTCTCTTGGGTCAATGGGGCTGTGTTGATGTTTATCTTCAGGCAAGCAGTTTTCTAAATCCCTTGAGTTTGCAAATCTTTTTATTTGATGTTCCTTTAACTATCTATTCATAGATGCTGACAATAATTCCTGTTCTTTGTCTTAAGCAGATAATAAATAATTTTGTCATTATTTTCCCTGACTCTAACAACCTTTCCACATCTATGAACCCTCTAGACTACCCTTCCAATTATAATTTCTAGGACTATCTTTTTCTGCAAAGGAGTATTCGTCTTATTCTTTATAAAGCAACATCAAATAACTCACCTTTCTTTCTGTATAATACTTGTGGTTCCTCAGGCAGGACAAGGCTGCAGTTCATTGCAGATGATTCAGGGTCAGTACTGGGTTGGCAAAGCTGTGTGTCTGGGTACAGCTTGCATTCATAATGCAGGGCTCCACCATCCTGAAGAGAAACAATTTTGCAGAAGTTCTCCATTGTGCAGCCTGGGAAACAAAAAGAAAGCAGCTCAGTCATGAAATAAGATAACTTGTAGAGCACTCAAAAGAGCATCTCACATCCTAACTCAAAGAGCAATCTTTGAGCCTTGTTACATTGTTCCACCTGGGGTATCAATTTTCTTCAACAGCGGAACACATTGACCTTCAAGTCGTAGAACTGTGTAGTTTCTCTGGTGTCCTGGACAACATTTATTCCCAAACCAATATCAAAGAAACAAATCTAATTTTTTGGATACACAAGAGAGATTGCAAATGCCCCAAAACATCAATGTCCAGATGAAAGGTCTCAAACTGAAACGTTGACTATCCATTCCCTCCATAAATGCTGCCTGACCTGTTGAGATCCTCCAGCGCTTTGTGTGTTGCTACTAATTATCTGGATGCTGTCTCAGCGTTATTTGTAGGATCTTGTCATATTCAAACTGGCTGTTCATTTATTACATGACAACAGAGAACGTACTTGAGTAATACTTCACTGGCTATAAAACATGTTTCAGGATAACAAAAAATTGTGAGAGGTGTTATATAAATGGAAGTTGTTGTTAAAGTTCTTCCTTTATTATTGCCAGTTCTATAGTAATGTTTCAGTTTGGAAATCAGGAATAAAGACACAGAAGCAATGGAATTAATCAATAGGGCTAAACAGGGTTACTTACGTTGCAGACACCACAGCTCAGCCTGTGCAATTGGAAACTGATGCTTGAAAAGCTGGTAGTGTTGGTTTGGAATAGACTTCTTCCGATCTACTTGGACAACTTTTGAGTCCAGATGCGAGAAAAATTCTTTGGTGGTTTCTAATCAACACAGAATTTTAAGTTTTAAATTTGCATTGAACCATAAACCTTAAGCACTTATAAATTGGGAATGACCCATCTTTTTCAACATCATAAGCAGATTTGTTTCTGCAATTGAAAAAGTCTAAGCCAGAACAAGGACTGCTATGTTGCTGGGATTTTTGAGATCTCTCTGGAACCCTCTCCTCTGCTCCCTCACATATAAATACTGAGGTTTATTTATTTGCTATTCCAGTGGAGACATTAATTGGTTTAAAATAAAAAGGCTAATTCCTTCCCTAAAACGCCAACATCAAGAACTTGCAGTCACAAGATTCAATGGAAGTTCTCAAATTTATAAGGGACATAAATAAATAAGCAAAAAAAAATTCCACTGGATGGTGTATGGGATAGGAAAGAGGAATGTGGATATGACAAGGTTTTTTTTTTAAAGAGGCCTTGCAATGGGAAGTTGGATCAAATTCTATGAATCCCATGTATGAGCATGTTATCCCATTATATACATCTACATGCTATTATACAGAACAATTTCCAAGCCAGAATGTAATGGAAGGATGATGATTCCTTGGATGGTCAGATAACAATTTGCATTCTACAAATTTCCTTCCCTATCCAAAATGTTTATGATGTAAGGAGGTACCCAGTACAGTCCAAGTGCTCCCTCACCAGGAGACAAAGGACTAAAAGTAGAGATCTGGTAGAATCAAGATTCAGGCCTGATTATTAAAAACCTATATGTTTTGTCTGCCTTTGTTCGGAAGTGCTCATTCAGAAAAGGAAGACAAGGTAAGTATTACAAGATAAATCATTTATACAATTGATGAATAAAAGGATTATGCAAGAACGTGAAAATAAGTAAGTGCTCCTTACAAGTGTTCTTTGAATCTTATCTTTCTTTGACATGGTAACAGTCCATGGGACCCATGACAAGTTGGCAAATTGAATCCAAAGTTGATTTGGTAATAGGAGATGGAGGTGCAGGGTTGCAAATTTGCAGATGACACAAAAATTGATGGTGTTGTTGATAGTGAGGAGGATAGTCTTAGCTTACAGAACAATATTAATTAGCTGATAAGTGGGGTGAAGAAATGGCATGAATAGAAATGGCAAGAAATGGAATTTAATTCTGACACTGTGAGGTGATGCAGTTGGGAAGTCTAATAGGGTTGGACATATACCATGAATGTTAGAGCCCCCAGGAGTATTGAGAAATAGGGGGACATTAGAGTAAAAGTATAGTTCTCTAACAATGGCAGCACAGGTATTTAAGGTGTGAAGAAGGCACATGGAATGCTGGGCTTCATTATCCAGATCATACAATATAAGAGCATTGCAGTCATGGTACAACCTCAAAACTCTGATTAGGCCACAGCTAGAGTATCATGTGGAGTTTTGATCGCCACACTATTGGAAGGACGTGATTACTCTGGAGAAGGTGCAGAGGAAATTTATCAGGATGTTGCCTGGGGGTTTCAGTTATGAGTAGAGGCTAGATGGGCAGGGTTTGTTTTCCTTGGAGCAGAAGAGGCTGGGTGGGGAATTGATAGAGGTGTACAAAATTATGAGAGGCATAGATAGAGTGGATAGTGAAATTTTTTTCCCCATAATGTAGACTTCTACAACTGGAGGGCACATGTTTAAGGTGAAAAGAAAACAACAGAGGCCCCTGCACTGATTCCTGAGGAATACCACTGGTCACAAATCCCCACCCATAACAACATCCTTCTACCATTAGCCTCTATGGGTAAGCCAATATGAGGGGGATAACTCTCAACTACCCTGTGAAATGCCTTGACATTGCTATTCAGTGTTAGCAAGACTCTCAGACAAGTAGGGTTTGACGATAAATGTCAATTTTATCAATGTTGCACAATCATACCAGGAACAGGAGTCATAATTTCAGCTCCCAAACCTATTCTACTCTTTAATCAACCCCATGTGGATTGATTTTCAACTTCATTTACCTACCATTAGCTGACAAGAGTTTATTAATCTTACTTTTGAAAGCATCAGCTATGCCATCAACTATCTGAAATATGTATAATGTGTTGCAAATACCTGGCACATTGGGAGTCCGCTGATCCTGTGGAGATTTTCCAGCACATTCAGGGGTGGAGTTCAGCCTTTCGTTCATGTCAGAATCTGAAAATCATTTGAAGCATTAATTTTGGTTCAAATGTTTGGGAAAAACCTGCCCATCAGAACAAGTCAAAGGTTGTAAGCACAATTGATATGTTGTGAAGGAGTGCATGGCTGCATATCGGGAGTACTTTATCAATATTGTCCCATTGACTGATACTCTTTATGCATCTAATTCTTGGTACAGTTAAATTGTTATTCCGTTTCTCTCAGTTTTTATTTTTACAGGCTTGACTTCAAGTTGTGGGGCACTGAACCTCAGTGTTCAGAACTAGTTGAGATCAGGCCTGGTCTCCATTGGAGAAAATATATCTTTTTAATTATTCATTCCATCACAAATATTTACATTTGGTGATACCAGAATAAAACGCATTAAGATTAGGCACTAATTCATTCTTGAAGGGTTGCATTGAGGAACAGGACAAATAAGCCTGGAAAATGGATTTCACTTATTTTATTAACTGACCCAGTGCCAAATAGGGCAAGCAATTGAAGTTGCCAAATTAAGCATCCTCACCTCAGGAAACTGCTATCATGGTTTCATCCATCTAAAAATGTTAGATACTGACTTGCACAGGCTGCCATGGAGATGAAGGTAAATAGTGAAGGAGGAAATGGGAACAGGGAGGGATAAGGAGAAATTTGGGGAGAGGAAAATTGGAGGCATGGGAGGAATTCAGAGGAAGGGAAAGGGTTAAACAGAGCAGTGATATGGCCCAGTGCTGTGATTGGGCTGCTGCCACAATGATTATTGGGACTACAGATCACTGTACCTAGTTCTCAGCTACTGCTATCTTTATAAGTGCCACTTTGCTGCAAAAAAGTGGAACATTAAGATCAATGTTGGAGAGTGAGTGAAATTAAAATTGATGTCACAGTGGGGATGCATTACTTCACCCATGGTTCCATCACAGGTCACAACTTTTTGACCCAATTTTTGTCAGTAATTCAGAAAAACATGTCACGCTTGTTGGTGACATCATCACATGCAAAATATAACAGGAAAATGATTCATAATTGGAAGTATCCATCCAATTTCCCAAAAGACAGGACATTAACAGAAATGGGGCCGAACATGTATTTGTATGATTTATGAACAAAAAAATTGTCAGATTTTTTCTCTTTATTCCAACCTCCAGATTATAGAACTGTCAGTCCTAAATGGCAGCCATTAACTGACCTCTTAATGGGGTAACAGATGGGGAAGAGATAGAGAGGATATTGTATCCTCACACATAAATTGCATCATGTTGTCTTTTACACTTTAAGTGCTGATTCGTGAAAACCTATGTTATTGTGAAAATAGGTTTAGGACCAATAATCATTACTTCTCACTTAACGAGGAGCTCAACATTAGTTTAAATAAAAATTAGCTAGCCTTAATGATGTGGTGATGGGATCAGGATATGCCAATAGATCCTTTTTTAATTCAGTTTATCTCAAACAGATGTTAATGCAGGAGTTCCATCTTTACGTAAGGAAGAGAGTACTGAAATAGAAATGCAGAAGAATAACCAGCGTCTCTACTTCCTCAGGAGGCTAAGGAAATTTGGCATGTTCCTGTTGACCCTCACCAGTTTTCATAGATGCACTGACAAGGCTGCGTCCTCAGCCCCCCACTCTACTCCCTATACACTCTCAACTGTGTGGTCAGATTCTGCTCTAACCTCATCCACAGATTTGCGGATGACACCACCGTAGTGAGCTGAATCTCAAATAACAATGAGTCAGAGTACAGGAAGGAGATGGAGAGCCTCGCAACATGGTGTCATGACAACAACCTTTCCCTCAATGTCAGCAAAACAAAAGAGCTGGTCATTGACTACAGGATGGGAGACAGTGCACATGCTGAGGTCGAGAGAGTTAAGATCTTCAAGTTCCTTGGAGTGAATATCACCAATGGCCTGTCCTGGTCAACCATGTGGATGCCATGGCCATTAAAGTGCACCAGTACCTCTACTTCCTCAGGAGGCTAAAGAAATTGGACATGTCCCCTTTGACCCTCACCAATTTTTGTCAATGCACCATAGAAAGCATCCTATCCAGATGCATCATGGCTTGATATGACAACTGCTCTGCCCGTGACCACAAGAAACTGCAGAGTTGTGAACACAGTTCAGCACATCACGGAAACCAACCTCCCCTCCATGGACTGTCTATACTTCGCTGCATCAGTAAAGCAGCCAGCATAATCAACGACCCCACCCACCCACCTCTTCTCCCCCCTTCCCATCGGGCAGAAGACAGAAAAGCTTGAAAGCATGTACCACCTGGCTCAAGGACAGCTTCTATCCCACTGCCATAAGACTATTGAACAGTCCTCTAATATGATACAGAGAACTCTTAACCTCACACTCTACCTCATTATGGTCTTGCACCTTATTGTCTGCCTGCACTGCACTTTCTCTGTAACTGTAACACTTTATTCTGCATTTTGTTATTGTTTTCCCTCGTACTACCTCAATGCACTGAAGTGATGAAGTGATCTGAACAGATGGCATGCAAAACAAAGCTTTTCACTGTACCTCGTTACATGTGACAATAATAAACCAATTTACCAATTTAGAAAGCATCCTGTGCAGATGTATCACAGCTTTGTATGGCAACTCTTCCACCCAAGACCACAAGAAACTGCAGAGAGATGTGGGCACAGCTCAGTTCATCACGCAAACCAACCTCCCCTCCAGTGACTCTGTCTACACTTCCTGCTGCCTTGGGAAAGCAGCCAACATAATCAAAGACCCCGGATATTCTCTCTTCTCCTCCCTTCTATTGGGCAGAAGATACAAAAGTTTGCAAACGTGCACCATCAGGCTCAAGTACAGTTTCTGTCCCACTGTTTTTAGACTCTTGAGTGGACATCTTGTATGATAAAGATAAACTCTTGATCTTACAATCTACCTCGTCATGGCGCTTGCACATTATTGTCTACCTGCACTGCATTTTCTCTGTAACTGTAACACTATATTCTGCAATCTGTTATTGCTTTTCCTTTGTACTACCTCAATGTACTTATGTTTTAAAATGACCCATATAAATGGCATGCAAAACAAAGTTTTTCACTATATCTCAGTACATATGACAATAATAAACCAATTATCAATTACCAATTACTTTTGGAATAAACGTGCTGGAGAACTACTAGCATCCTGAAACCATATCAATGTGATGTGGAAGTTGTTAGAGGCACAGAAAGGATGATGGATATCAAGGGAGGTGGGCAACGGGTGGATAGGAAGGGCCAAACAAACACGATAACAGTAAATATAAAACATTAACAGCAGGATACAAAGCTCACCTCGCCAGAGATAGATATGCTGGAAACTGTTAAATGTTCTCTGAATTTCTTCCTTCAAGTCTGGAGTCAGTTCAGTCGAGTATTCAACATCCACAAAGGTTTCTGATAGGAATGCATAAGCTGCATGAAAATGAAACATTTATGATTGATTCAAATCAACTTTCTTTTGCAATTTAACTTTCTTTCACATTATGAGTGGTCATTTTGAATGTTCTGCATGACAGAGAGAAGACAAAAATGATCTTTCAGTGTACCGACTTAGACCCACATAAGCACTTTGAATGCAATGAGAGGTTAAAGAAAAAGGTACTTGAGGGTTTCCTGCAAACTTCTCATTGCACTGAAATAGTTTAAGTAAAGAAAGAATTATGAAATAACCCACATTCTACTAGTTTATCAGCATGACACAAAAACTGAAGAGAGTGATGATCCTTTAATTAGCTTTCCCTCTCACTGCCTTTCTCTCCCTGCTTGTTATTTCACTATGGTAGTCAATGTACCCTGAGTTTCTTGCCTGTGTGGGTGGCTGAGTGACACAGCAGGCAGTGCCACTGTAACATTGCTCCTGCGGGTTTAATCCTGACCCCCAGTGCTGTCTGTGTTGGGTTTGCACATTCTCCCTGTGACTGCATGGTTTTCTATGGGTGCCATGGTTTCCTCACACATCCCAAAGATGTGCAGGATGGTAGGTTATTTGGCTTGTGTACATTGCCCTCAGGGTAGGTGGGTTGTAGGGGAGTCGGGGTGGAATTCAGGGGCATGTGTGCGAGAATAGGTAAAAGGGAAATAACCAGGGAATGGGATTGATGGAAATGCTCTGAGACCTAGCATAGACTAGATGGGCTGAATCACCTTAAAAACCAAAGCTTTTAATTTTAAGTCCAATTTTAATGTTACTTCTTGATTTACCTCAGTCTTCCAGAGTTTCCATGTTGGAAGTTACAAAGTATGTTCTCAGCGGTCCAGACCTCTAACAAAGTCCCTGAGGTGTGTGTTGAAGTTTATGCACAGGAGACACAGAGAGCTCAGACAAGATGTATGTGGTTAATTCAATGGCTATTCATGATTGATTCTGGAACTTGCAATACACATTGTTACAAGTCACAGGACACTATACTCCAAGCAGTGGTAGCCTTAAAATAACAGTTATTACAACTATTTTCCCTTTTTTTATGAAAAGTGTACAGTGAATTAACTTCTTTACAAATTTAACAAAGTGCCAGTCTGTCACTCTCTGTGATTTCAAAGCAGTGCTGGTGTTATTTTCGATGAACTTCAAGCTTCATCAGATGTTGTTGGTGTATCATCTATCTATCCCTCTACTTGAGATGTTGATTCAGCTTGATTCTCATCAGAAGTATTACATGTTGATTCTTCTTAAAAATTTGTGGGATTCATTTCAGGAACATTTTTGATCTTGCAGTCCTCTTCTCTCCACTCCACTTGTCTGATCCAGGCCATTAGACAATTCTAATAGTCACTGTCTTCATATTCACTGCATTCAACTGTGATGCATGGAATTTCTTTTTCATAACTCTGCAATTCCTCCAGTTGCATTAACCTATATCTCCATTTTATGTGACATTGGTTAGTAGATAATACATGGCCTCCGCGATGTGCAATTTATACCTTCATTCAGCCTTGCATTGAATCAATCTGTCCACAATTTTATTCATTGACTTGTCTCAAAGTCAGACTTTTTTATGTAGCTCCAGCGATTTCTACCGCTGTGACTGAGGAATCGCCTTCTCTTGCCTGTAGGGTACAATTTTCACTTTTATGTTCATTATGGCTTTTTCACTTTAAAATATCAAGGCGACATTCACGTAACATTTTGTTTAGATGCTCTTCCCTCAAATGCTACAGTCATATTGAGACAGTAGGATAGCCAGCCCTGAGTTGCAGGTGCTGCCATTGTAGGAATAGTGGATTTTGGCTCCAGAATGCCCAACAAAAATTTGTGGCCAGTAACTAGTATGAATGATCTTCCTGGTAAGAATGTGCAAACCCTGCAACTCCAACTATGATGGCCAACACGTCCTTCTCCATTCAGGAGTAGTTCTTCTTTAGTTTTGGTCAGTGTATGCACAATATGTAAGCAATGGGCTTCTCATATACTCACAAACCTCAATAAATCACTTACTTCTGCACGTTGGTTGATTTTTTTTAAAAAATCAGCTTAGGATAGTTAATCTATTTCATATTTTCTTACAGCAGAGAAGGAGGCCATCCAGCCTATCGAGTCTATGCTAGCTCTCAGAGTGCAATCCATTCTCCTATTTATGTCCCTGTGACCTATTCTCTTACATGTATCCATTAATAATGCCCTGATATTCTCACCATTGACCCATACTAGGAGTAATTTCCAGTGGCCAATTAACCTAACAACCAGTACACTGCTGGGATATGGGAAGAAATTAGAGCACTTATGGAAAATCCACAAAGTCATAGGGAAAACGTGCAAATTCTACTTAGACATCAGCAGAGGACAGAATCAAACCCACAAGTCACAAATCATTTTGACACAAGTCATTTTTACTTGCTGTTACTTGCCTAAGTATTCTCCTTCTTCTACAGGTTGCATGTGTTTGAGTTGTAAACTCAACTGAACATTTATTTACTACTTCTTCTCACTGCCTTTGCATCTATGTTCTTGATCCTTGTGAAGAAGTTAGTTAAAATATAAATCAGCCATGATTTAATTGAATGGCAGAGCAAGGTTAAGTGCCTATATGGCCTTTCTCTGATCTGATTTTCATTGACATTTTTCAGAAGTGCCAATAGGCTGGATAGTTCCAGAGATACTAACCTCTTAAAATAACTAAACAGAGATACTAAAACTATGCATCAACAAGCCTTTCCATCATAGGACTAAATTTTAACGTCTTAGGAGGCCATCCCTTTGGCAACACTGTAAGCAGAAGTTGGTATTGAAGCTTGAAACCCTCATGCCTTCAAATAGGTGCTGGCTCAAAGCCTAGAGTTCTCAATGGTCAATATCCAGTCAGGGAGAAACAACACAGAATGGTGTCTCTCTGTTGCAATGAACAGTAAAGAACCAGATTTTAAAATGTTCACAATAATTATCATTAACTTTTGACCTTTCTTCAATGCATAAATTGAGAATGAAATCAACATATTATAGAGAGAACTATTCTTGGATGTTTATAATATCTTACTGATGGTTGCAAACATTTGTTTAACTGAATGTCAGTAATTTTTCTGAACATTAAGCAGGACATTAATATAAACCCAGCAAACCATATGGATTGTTCACATTCTTTGAGAGGGGATCACAAGCATACTGTCTGTACTAATGTAGAATGCTTCTAGTTCCATATCAAAGCAAGTTATGCCTAAAAAGCATTGTTGTCAAGATCATCTTCAGTCAAGCTTTGTCATATGACAATTGCTAGTCTCACAGCTCGTCAACTTTCACACAGTTTAACTGCCACTGTGTGATATACTTTTAAACTTCAAAACTGCATTCTTGCCAATAATTCCATTTCTCCTTCCACCCAACAGTTTAGGATTACCCAGTCTATTAAAAATGTTGCATCAAAAGCCCACATTTATAATCTTTGTCAGTTGGTTTCTATCACTGCAACGTTGATTGCTTCCATTTTAACCGCAAGCCCATGCCTAGTAAAATTTTCATCTATGTTGCCATTATCTAAAAGCCAGTTTCCACAATATCCTCCCTGCTAATCTTTCGTTCTCTACCCTGTATTGGGCCAGCTATCCATTCTCTGTCCCACATGAAATTCTTGCCCATGTACCCATTGTACTGACATTACATTAACTTCCTGTTCTGTATCATGTTAAATATTAAAATCAACATATTCAGCTTCAACTTACTCCAGAGACTCTTTCTATTTCACACCTGCAACATCCTCCTTCTCATACCCCATCCAAACGGTTTGGTTTTCTAATTCTGAATGTCATTCACTCTCTTTTCCTAAACATTAATGGTGTCCAGACCCTTCTCTGTGAAACAATGAAACATATCCCTCCCCCCCTCCCTGCCCACCACCTCTTATCCTTTTAACTCACACAATTTTTGTCCCAACCTTTAAACATTTGGAATAAGAAGCTGGTTTTAGAAATGGTAATCATGAAAGTACCACATTGTTGTAAAAAGTTATTTGATTGACAAATTCTTTGAGGATTAATAGAATATGAAAGGGGGAACCAATGGAAGGAATGCAATTGGATTTTCAGAAGGCTTTCAATAACGATTCATACAGAGTCTGGTCAATTGGGTTAGAGCTCAAGGAGTTGGGAATAATACAGGGACGTAGATTAAGAATTTCTTATTGGACTGAAAGCAAAAAGTGGGAATACACAGATCATTCTCAGGTTGGTAGGCTTTGATTCATGGGATACCACAGTGATGGTTGCCTGGCCTGAAGCTATCCACAATCTATATCAATGATTTTGCTGAAGGACCAAATGTCACATTTGCAATTTGTTGTTGATACAGAACTAAGTAGATGAGGAGAAATGTCTTCATTCAGAGGCTGGTGAATCTTTGGAATTCTTGACCCCAGAGGGCTGCAGGGGCTCAGTTGTTGAGCTTATTCAAAATAGAATGACAGATTTCTGGATATTAAGGGAATCAAGGTTTATGGGAATACTGCAGGGAAACGGCACTGAGGTAGATTTCCAGCCATGATCTTGATAAATGGTGAAGCAGGTTTGATGGGCCAGATGGCCTACTCCTGCTCCTATTTCTTATGTTCTTATGCTTTTGTATTCTTAAGGGTAGGAAATCTGTCATCCTTATCTAGTTTGGTTTATCCATCCTTATCCTTATTCAGTGATTTTGGACCCAGTAACATAATCGATTCGAAACTACTTCCTTAGTTCAGAGGCAATTAGAGATGGACAAGCAATTCTGGCATTGCCAGCAATATTCCCAGCTCACGAACAAACAATGAAAAATGATACGAAACCCAGTCTTAAGTAAATCATCCCTTGTATTCTAACCTCTCCATGTGTCTGCATTTACTTATTTCTCATAACTCTTCCTAAAGCACCGTTGGCACTATTTCTTTATTTCAGACACAAAGTAAAATGCAAGCTTACGCAAGTATTGTATAAAACCTATTAATCTGAGACATTGAACCAACAAAGGAAAATTCATGAAACTTAAAATATGATTATTTGGGGTAATGGCCAATTTTGAAGTGAAAACCCATCTGAAACCTTTAATTTTTTCCAGAAAGGTTTAACTTTTAAACTTTTTCATTGCAAATGATCTACCAATCCAATGGATGATAAATTGGTGCCACGCATTCACTGAACTGTATCTGCCAGAGAATGAAGCAGATCTAATCGTGTAACTCAAGTGATATTCCAACACTGAGTAGCTGTGAGCTGGAAAGTCTTCATAATTCATCCAAAACTGCATGAAAACTGAGCACTGGAATGAATAATTTTCTCATTCATGCTATTGATACACAGTTTATTTTCACTGATATCTGTCTTCATCAATTTTTCTTTGTCAACATATCTTCCTACAGGATCCACAAGAGTAAATCAGGAAAATTATCCTTTCTAATATTTTGGCCTGCCCTAAAGGATGTGACAATGTGCACGTACCGCTCCTCACTGTGACTTATTCAGTGTGTGGAATTATAAATACAAACTCATGCCAAAGGATTGCATGTCACCCTGCATTGGTGTTCTAAGTCATCCAATAAAACCCTGACTCTGATTCTCCTTGGCTAGGACTAAACAGAGACAGGATGTTCAATAAGATAGAGTTTTAATTTCAAACCTGGTAGTGTGAGCATTGTGCCAACCATGCCGTTGCTTCCATTTGAAGAGCAAGGGAGCTTTCCTAGTGTGGTAGTTAATATTAGTCTCTCAACCAACTGGTCATTATTTTATTGCTGCTAATAAAAAACTTAGTGTATGTATTTTGGCTAATGCTTTTCCTACATTCTAATGTGGCTCTAGTTCAGAAGTAAATTGTGTGAAAACTGTTTTGGTGCATTATGAGGCTATGAAACGCAAAACAATCACTTTTCATCCTTTCTTTCCATTATTTAAAACTGAACATTGCTGAGTAAGTAGTGGATCAGGAATGATCCACGCCAACAAATTGTTTACTTACAGCCACTGAACCCGTCCTCCAATGTTGAACTTGAATGTCTTCTTTTGTGTGTTGGACTTAACACCTCTACAAACACCATCTCTAAGTGCGGATGCTGTCTGCCAGTCATCAGCATTACAAAGCTGTACATTTGGATAACTGATCTGACCACAGAGGAGGCTACCTGAAACCAGTCATGCACAAGTATGTGCTACGAATGTCGTGTTGCCCCGTTTCATTCCACTCAGTACAATGGCAAAACAGTTCCTAAACAACGGATCGAAGGGTAAATAATAAGAAAAATGTTATTAAACTGGAGAGAGTGCAGAAACGATTTACAAGGATGCTGCCAGGACTTGAGGAACTGAGTTATAGGGAAAGGTTGAACAGACTAGGACTTTATTCCTTAGAGCGTAGGAGACTGAGAGGTGATCTTATAAATGTGAGTAAAATCATGAGGGGCAGAGATAGGGATAATGTACTCAGTCTTTTTCCCAGGGTTGCGGTATCAAGAACTAGAGGACATAGGTTTAAGGTAAGAGGGGAAAGATTTAAGAGGAACATGACAGGCAAATGTTTTTACATAAGGTTGATACCTGTCTGGAATCAGCTGCCAGAAGAAGTGGTTGAGGCAGGTACAATAACAACTTTTAAAAGACGGTTGGACAGGTACAAGGATTGGAATGGTTTAGAAGGTTATGGGCCAAATGTTGGTTAAATGGGACTAGCTTGGATGGGGCATCTTGGTCAGTATGGTCCAGCTGGGCTGAAGAGCCTGTTTCCGTGCTGTATGACTATGACTATTGAACTAGAGCAAACATTAGAAGGGTCACTTCTGTGTCATTGTAGCTTCGATTCCCACTAATAGAAGTTTAATTTCAATGCAGGAAAGAAGAATGCAGAGCACAGAAGCTGTAGACATATTATTACAAATTAAACTATTACAAATAATGAACTTAATTCAATGGACACACCTATTTATGTTATCTATGCTCAATGACAATAGTTATTCATGCTAGGATTTACTTGTGTTTGTAAAAGTACACAAATATTGGGGATAGTCAGCATGGCTTTGTGTTGGGGAGGTCCTGTCTCATTTGATTGAGTTTTTTGAGGAAGTGATGAAGATGATTGATGAGGGTAGGGCAGTGGTTGTTGTTGTGTGGACTTTAGTAAAACATTTGACGAGGTCCCTCATGGCAGGCTGGTCCAGAGATTAAGTCACATAGGATGCAAGGCAAGTTGGTAAATTGGATTCAGAATTGGCTTGGTCATAAGAAGACAGAGGGTAGTGGTAGAGAGCTGTTTTTCTGACTGGAGCTCTGTGACCAGTGATGTTCCACAAGGATCAGTGCTGGGACCTCTATTGTGAGTAATGTATATTAATGATTTGGATAAATACGTAGATTGTCTAATTAGTAAGTTTGCAGATGACATGAAAATTAGTGGAGTTGTCAAAGGATACAGATCAGTTAGAAATTTGAACAGCGAAATGACAGATGGAGTTTAATCTGGACAAGTGTAAGGGGATGCATTTTGGAAGCTCAAATGTAACATGAAATTATACAGCAAATGGCAAGATCCTTAGAAACATTGATGTACAGAGGGATCTTGGGTGGTGGGTGGGGTCCATAGAGCCCTGGATAGGGAGGTAAAGAAGGCATATGACATGCTTGCCTTCATCAGTTGGGGCATTGAGTAGAAAATTTGTAGCTGTATAAAACTTTGGTTAGATCACATTTGGAGTATTGTGTGCCCTTCTAGTCACCACACTATAGGAAAGGCATGGAGGATTTGGAAAGGGCGCAGAATAGATTCACCAGGATGTTGCCTGAATTGGTGTGTATTAGCTATAAGGAGAGGTAGGTTGGACAAACTTGGATTTTTTTCTCTCTGGAGCATCAGAGGCTGAGGGATGACCTAATAGAAGTATATAAAGTTATGAGAGGCATTAACAGGGTAGTCAAAATCTTTTCCCCAGGGTGGAAATGTCAAATACTAGAGGGCATAGGTTTAATATGAGAGGGGGAAAAGTTTGAAGGAGATCTGTGAGGCAGTTTTTTTATGAGAGTGGTGGGTACATGGAACACACTGCCAAGGGAGGTGGAAGTAGTAGATACAAGAGCAATACTTAAGAGGCATTTAGACAGACACATCAACAGACAGGGAATAGAGAGATACAGACCATGTTCAGGCGGATGAGATTAGTTTAATTTGGCATCATCATGGTTGCAGATATGATGGGCCGAAGGGCCTGTTCCTATTCTGTACGTTGCTATGTTTTTATGTCCTAAGGGGCAGCACAGTGGCGCAGCTAGTAGAGCCACTGCCTCAGTGCCAGAGACTCAGTTCAATCCTGACCTCAGGTGCTGCCTGTGTGGAGTTTGAACATTCTGTGTACGACTGCATAGGTTTCCTCCAGGTTCTCCAGTTTCCTCCCACATGCCAAAGGTGCGTCAGTTGGTAAGTTAATCGGACATTGTAAATTGCCCCTAGTGTGTAGGTGAGTGGTAGAATTTTCATGAGAATGTGAGAGAATAAAAAAATGGGATTAATGTAAATAGGAATTGGCTTGCCTGTAGAAAGCAGAGGGTTGTGGTGGAAGGAGTGCCCTCGGATTGGAGGGCAGTGACTAGTGGTGTCCCGCAGGGATCAGTTCTGGGACCTCTACTTTTTGTAATATTTATAGATGACTTAGATGAGAGGGTGGAAGGCTGGGTTAGTAAGTTTGCGGACGACACTAAGATCGGCGGTGTTGTGGATAGTGTGGAGGGCTGTCGGAACTTAGAGGGATATTGATAGGATGCAGAGCTGGGCTGACAAGTAGCAGATGGAGTTCAATCCGGAGAAGTGTGAGGTGGTACACTTTGGAAGGACAAACTCCAGGGCAGAGTACAAGGTAAATGGCAAGGTACTTGGCAGTGTAGAGGAGCAGAGGGATCTGGGGGTTCATATTCACAGTTCACTGAAAGTTGCCTCACAGGTGGATAGAGCAGTTAAGAAGGCCTATGGGATGTTAGCTTTCATAAATCATGGGATTGAGTTTAAGAGCCGCGAAGTGATGATGCAGCTTTACAAAACTCTAGTTAGACCACACTTAGAGTACTGTGTTCAGTTTTGGTCGCTGCATTATAGGAAGGATGTGGAGGCATTGGAGAGGGTGCAGAGGAGATTTACCAGGATGCTGCCTGGATTAGAGCATATGGAATATGAGGAAAGGCTTAAGGTGCTAGGGCTTTATTCACTGGAAAGGAGGAGGATGAGAGGAGACATGATAGAGGTATATAAAATATTGAGAGGAATAGATAGAGTAGACAGCCAGCACCTCCTTCCCAGGGCACCGATGCTCAAGACGAGGGGGCATGACTTTAAGGTTATGGGTGGGAGATTCAGGGGAGATGTCAGGGGGAGGTTTTTCACCCAGAGAGTGGTTGGTGCATGGAATGCACTGCCTGGGTTGGTGGTGGAGGCAGATACATTGGACAGGTTCAAGAGTTTGTTGGATAGGCACATGGAGGAATGTGAGATAGAGGGATATGCGGGAGGAAAGGGTTAGATAGTGTGAGGGTGGTTTGATGGACAGCACAACATGGTGAGCCGAAGGGCCTGTTTTGTGTTGTATGGTTCTACGGTAGTTGATGATTGGCGCAGACTGCTGTACATCTTTGTGTCTCTCCTTTGTATGTCAAAGATGTTCAGAAACATGCAACAGCTCCTACTACACCCACAGCAAGTGGGGCTGAGGGTAAAGAAGGCATATGGCATGTTTGGCTTTTTATAGTCGAGGCAATAATTTCATTAGTCAGGAAGTTATGTTGGAGTTTTATAAAACTCTGGTTAGGCTGCATCTGGAGTATTGCATTCAGTTCCGGTCACCTCATTATAGAAAGAATGTGGATGCTTTGGAGAGAGTGCAGAAAATGGTTACCAGAATACTGCCTGGATTAGAGGGTAGGTGCCAGAAGGAGAGGTCAGATAAACTAATGTAAATGAGTAGTTGATGATTGGAGCAGACTCAATGGGCCAAAGGGCCTGTTTCCCTGCTGTATATCTCTATATCTCTCTGGTATTGAAGGTAAAAGATGTTCACAAACATTCAACAGCTCCTACCACACTAATGGTAGGTGGGACTGAGGTGGGATTAAGGGTCTCACCAGTTGTCAAAGGGGTTCTATAACAGCAATAAGATGCCTGTGCTGAGAGAGCCCCTGTGCTGAGTTGGGCAACACTGAAGTGCTGGGAGCTGAGATGCCAGCAGAAAACTGCACTGGGGACTGCACAATGTTTAAGTAGACCATGGAATGCTGCTGCAAAAAGGGACCTGAATAACCATGAGTCATAGAATTTTAACCTGAAGTTACAGCAAAAGGCATATGGAATACTGACCTCAACTGCAAAAGAGATTGAGTATAAAAGAGTTTCCTACTTCTGACATGGGTGTTGATGAGAACACATCTGGACTACAGCATACAGCTTTATTCTTTTTTAAGCAGGGATAATCTTGACACTGGACACAGCTCAGAGAAGGTTCACTAGGTTGACTTCTGGGATGAAGGGATGGTATTAAGAGGAGTGATTAAGCAGTCGAATCTGGAATTTAGAAGAATGGAAGATGATCTTATTAAAACTGGTATATTCTGAGGGTGTTTGATAGGGTAGATGAAGAAAAGATTTTCCCTCTAGTGAGGTTATCTGGAATTATGAAGTGTAATTTCAGAATAAGAGGTAACACATAGAAATGAGGAAGATTTTCTTCTCAGATGGTTATAAATCCTAGGAACTCCTTATCCCAGAAAACAGTGGAAATTTAATCACTGTATATTGAAGGTTAAGGCAGAAAGATTCTAGGACTACAAGAGAATCAAGGGTTATGGGGAACAGGCAGGAAAGTAAAGCTGAGGGCAAGATCAGATCAGCTATAAACTTAATGAATGGTAGAAAAGGCTCATAAGGCCACATGTTTCAGTCCTGCTCCTATTTATTGTCCTTGCATGTTTTCACAGTGCCTTTTTTAAACATTTTAAAAAATGCAACAGAAATAATGTTATTCCAAGAATATTCCCACAATTATTTTCTTGATGTTACAGATCATGACAATTTGCTCCAGTGCACAGGCAGCCATTGATCCAATGAATGCTAGTTGGTGCCACACATTCACTGAAATGTATCTTCCAGAGAATGAAGCAGATCTAATTGTGTAGCTCAAATGATATTCCAATTCTGTATAACTGTGAGCCGGAAAGTTTTCAGAATTCATCCAAAGCTCCACTAGAACTGAGCTCTGGATTGAATAATTTTCTCATTCATGCTATTGAAGCACAATTGTTTATACTGATATCTGTCTTCATCAATTTTTCTTTGCCAACATATCTTTCTACAGGATCCACAAGAGTAAATCAGGAAAATTGTTATTTCCAATACTTTGGCCTGCCCTAAGGGATGTGACAATATGCACGTACTGCTCCTCACTGTACC
The DNA here is from genome assembly GCF_009764475.1 of Pristis pectinata. Classification (NCBI taxonomy): domain Eukaryota; kingdom Metazoa; phylum Chordata; class Chondrichthyes; order Rhinopristiformes; family Pristidae; genus Pristis; species Pristis pectinata. The sequence goes on from NC_067413.1 coordinate 23,290,611, forward strand.
ATGTTCAAATTTGGGAATTCAACAATGTGTGGAATTATAAATGCAAATTCATGCCAAACCACTGTATCTCACCCTGCATTGATGCTCCAAGTCATTCAATAAAACCATGGCTTTGCTATTCTCCTTGACTAGGAATAAACAATGACAGGCTGTTCAATAAGATAGAGGCCAGATCATGTGGCCAGCTATGGTCAGCTTACCGGCAAGGTCCATTTCTAGACTGAGAGTTAAGAAATTGTCTTAAGAAATTACATCTTATGTCAGACTAGGCATCAATTCTTAGACCATCCCAGTTCCAATTTCAAACCTGGCAGTGTGAGTATTGTGTCAACCATGCCATTGTTTCTATTTGAATCAGAGCAAGGGAACTGCCCTAATGTGGTAGTTAGTATTAATCTCTCAACCATCTGATCATTATTTTATTGCTGCTAATGGAAATTTACTGTATGTCTTTCAGCTAATGCTTCTCCTGCATTCTAACATGGCTGCAATTTTAAAGTAAATTATGTGTAAATTGTTTTGATGCTTCCTGAGGCTATGAAATGCAAAATAATCATCTTTCATCCTTTCTTTTCCATTATTTAAAACTGAACATTGCTAAGTAATTAGTAGATCAGGAATGATCCATGCTAACGAATTGTTTACTTACAGCCACTGAACTCCTGTTCTCCAATGTTCAACATGAATACCTTCTTCTGTGTGTTGGACTTAACACCTCTACAAACACCATCTCCAAGTGCGGATGCTGTCTGCCAGTCATTAGCATTACAAAGCAGTACATCTGGATAACTGATCAGACCACAGAGGAGGGTACCTGCAAACCAATCATACACAAGTATGTGCCATGAATGCCCTGCTGCCCAATTTCATTCCACTCAATGTAATTGCAAAACAGTTCCCAAACAATGGATGAAAGGGTAAGTACTATTAGAGTGGAGCAAACATTAGGAGGGTCTCTTCTGTGTCATTGTTGCTTTGATTCCCACCACTAGATGTTTAATTTCAATACATGAAAGAAGCACAGAAACTGGAGGTGTAGTATTACAATTGAAACTATTGCAAGAAATGAACTTAATTCAATGGACACACCTACTTATGTTCTCTATGCTTAATGGCAATATTCATGCTAGTTAACAGGAACCTAAGACTGGGGATAAATAGATCATGTTCAAGTTGGCAAGATGTCACTGTCTGGGTGGTACAGGGTCAGTGCTGAAGCCTCAATTACTTATTATGATGCAGATGGTTGGAAAAGTTAATTGTGCAGAGGACACACCATGTCTGCAAAGGAATAGGTTAACTGAACAGACGAATAGTTTACAGATGGAATATAATGTGGGGAAATGTAAGGTTATCCACCTCAGTTGGAAGAATAGAAAAGTAGAACTCTGGGGCAGATTTACCAGCAATCACCACAGAAGTTCAGTTTCCAGGGCTGGTGTCTACACTGGCATTTTCCTCTGTGCAGCCAATGCTGCCAGTTGCCCCATTTGGTTCTTCATGGAGCCCAATGGGGCAACACAATCTTCCACATATTTCTCAACACCCAGGCTGTGAACTTTGCTTGCAAACCTATACTGGGTTAAACAGTGCAGGCTTGGCAGTCTTCATTCAAAAGAATGAGAGACATCAGCTCTTGGGGGGAAAGTGATCGTCTTTTTGTTATTTATGTCAGATTAGTAATTTTACTTGATTTTTAGTGCCATAGGTGTGCTTCTCAGCTTTAAAAAGAAAAAAAATACATCAATTTTTTGAATGATATTTATGTTTATTTTACCAGCCAGGAAATTATTGGCCAGTGAGCCTTACATCAGTGGTAGGGAAATTATTAGAGAAGATGCTTATGGACAGGAATTACTCGCATTTGGAAAAGCATGGAAATATGGGGATAGTCAGCTTGGCATTGTGCAGGGGAGGTCCTGCCTCACAAATCTGATTGAGATTTTTCAGGAAGTGATGAAGATGCTTGATGAAGGTAGGGCAGTGGTTGTTGCTGTGTGGACTTTAACAAAAGATTCGACAAGGTCTCTCATGGTAGGCTGGTCCTGAAGATTAGGTCACATAGGATCCAAGGTGAGTTGGTACAACTCAACGGGTCAGGCAGCATCTATGGAGGGAAATGGACAGTTGATATTATTCAGTATAAAAAGGTGTGGGGAGGGGATGGAGCAAGAGCTAGCAGGTGATGGATGGATCCAGGTGAGGGGGGTGATAGGCAGGTGAGGGAGGGGGAGAGTGGGAATGATGGAAGGTGAACGGTGGAAATGACAAAGGGCTGAAGAAGATGGAATCTAATTGGAGAGGACGGTGGACCATTGAATAAAGGGAAGGAGGTGAGGAGGAGAACCAGAGGGAGGAATGTGTTGGTGATGGGCAGTTTGAGAGGAAAGAGATGGGGTGATGGGGGCCAGTGGGATAAGTGAAAAAAGGGGGGTGGGGGGAGTAGGGGAGTGGTTACTGGAAGTTAGAGAAATAGATGTTCATGCCATCAAGTTGGAAACTACCAAGGTGCTATTCCTCTAATCTGCATCTAGCCTCAACTTGGCAGTAGAGACTGTGGACAGACATGTTGGTGTGGGAAGGGAAGTGGAATTAAAATGGCTGGCCATCGGGAGATCCTAGTTGGTTCAGCAGATGGAGCACAGGTACTTGACAAAGCAATCCGCCAACCTGCATCGGGTCTCACCGATGCAGAGGAGGCCGCACTGGCAGCACCAAATGCAATAAGTGACACATGAAGGACTGCCTCACCTGGAAGGACTGCTTAAGGCCCTGAATGGTGGAGAGAGAGGAGGTGCAGGGGCAGATGTAACACTTAGCACGGTTGCAGGGATAAGTGCCTGGAGGGGGATTGGTGGGGAGGGATGAATGGACAAGGGAGTCACGGAGGGAGCAATCCCTGCACAAAGCAGAGAGGGGAGGGGAAGATGTGCCTGGTGGTAGGATCCTGTGGGAGTTGGTGAAAGTTGCAGAAAATGACATGTTGGATGTGTAGTGTGGTGGGGTGGTAGGTGAGGACCAGGGGAGCTCTATCCACTCTTATGTCTGGTGGGGGAGGCAGCAAGGGCAGACATACAGGAAATAGAAGAGCTGCGCGTGAGGGCAGCATCAATGGCACTGGGGGGGGGGGGGGGGGGGGGAGGAGAGCCCCGTTTTCTGAAAAAGGAGGACATCTCAGATGTCCTGGAGTAGAAAGCCTCATCTCGAGAACTTGCAGCAGAGACGGAGGAACTGACAACAGGGAATTTTGTCCTTGCAAGGGACAGGGTAGGAAGAGGTGTAGTGAAGGTAACTGTGGGAGTCATTGGGTTTATAGAAGATGACAGTGGATTATTTGTCTCCCAAGATGGAGACAGAGAGATCCAGAAAGGGGAGCGAGGTGTCAGAGATGGACCAAGTGAATCTGAGGGTGGGGTGGAAGTTGATAGCAAAGTTAATGAAATTGATGAGCTCTACATGGGTGCAGGAAGTGGCACCAATGCAGTCATCAATGCAGCAGAGAAAGAGTTGGGGAGCATTGCCGGTGTAGGTTTGGATCATGGATTGCTCCACGTAACCAACAAAAAGGAAGACATATCTGGGGCCCATGTGAGTGAGTTGGTAAATTGGATCCAAAATTGGCTTGGTCATAAGAAGACAGAGGGTAATGGTAGAGGGGTGTTTCACTGGAGGTCTATGACAGTGATGTTCCACAAAGATCAGTGCTGTAACCTCTGTTGTGAGTAATGTACATTAATGATTTGGATGAATATATAGATGGTCAGATTAGTAAGTTTGCAGATGACATGAAACTTAGTGGAGCTGTGGGTAAGTGAGGAAGGTTGTCAAAGGATACACCAGGATACAGATCAGTTGGAAATTTGAACAGATGGAGTTTAATCCGGACAAGTGTGATGCATTTTGAGAGGTCAAATATAAGAATAAATTGGACAGTAAATGACAGGACCCTTAGAAACATAGATATACAGAGGGATCTTGGGGCGTAAGTCCATAGATCCCTGGATGAGGTGGTAAAGAAGGCATATGGCATGCTTGCCTTCATCATTCAGAGCACTGAGCATAAAAGCTGGCAAGTCGTGTTGCAGCCATATTAAGACTTTGGTTAGGTCACATTTAGAGCACTGTGTACAGTTCTGGTTGCTACATTATAGGAAAGGCATGGAGGATTTGCAGAAGAGGTTCAATACGACGTTAACTGGATTGGGGTATATTAGCTATAAGGAGAGGCAAGTGGGACAAACTTGGATTATTTTTTCTGGAGCGTCAGAGACTGAGGGGTGACCTGATAGAAGTATATAAAATTATAAGAGGCATAAACAGGGTGGATAATCAAAATCTTTTCATCAGGGTTGAATTGTCAAATGCTCGAAGGCATAGGTTTAAGGTGAGGGAGGGAAATTTTGAAGGAGATATGTGAGGCAAATTTTTTCTTGTAAAAAAAAGTCAGACTCATTGAGTAATACAGCACAGATACAGGCCCCTTGGCCCAACAAGTCCATGCCAACCACGTTGACCACCTAGCTAGTCCCAACTTCCTGTTTTTGGCCCATATCCCTCGGCCCCACCCTTCTGTGTATCTATCCAAGTGCTTCTTAAATGATACTATTGTACCTGCCTCAACCACTTCCTCTGGCAGCTAATTCCATGCATTCACCACCCTGTGTGGAAAAAGTTGCCCCTCAGGTCCCTTTTAAGTCTTTCCCCTCTCACCTGAAGTCTATGCCCCCTAGTTTTGGACTCCTCTACCCTGGGGAAAAGACTGTTACCATCCACCTTATCTATGCCTCTCATAATTTTAAACATTTCTATAAGGTATCCAATGAATAAAGACCAGTGTAGAGGAGACCAAATGCAGACTAGGTGACCATTTCGCAGAACACCTGCGCTCTGTCCGTAACCGTGATCTGCATCTTCCCGTTGCCAGTCACTTCAACTCCCCCCTTACACTATCACTGATATGACAGTCCTCGGCCTCCTCCACTGCCAGGAGAATTTCAACAACAAACTGGAGGAACAGCACCTCATTTTCTGTCTTGGAACCTTGCAGCCTAACGGCATGAATATTGAATTCTCCCACTTTAGGTAATCCCCACCCCCTTCCCCACAAACCCTCCCCCCCACCACGCTTCTTCTCTTCTTCCCTTTCCTAGCCTTTTTTCCCCTCTCTCTTCTTACCTTTGACCCATCCCCCCGTGGATCTGCCTTCCCCTCGTCCCCTGCACCTGCCTATCACCAACCCTTACCCGCATTTATCTATCACCACCCTGTGCCCACCCCGCCTCCCCTCTTTTGTCCACCTATCACTACTCTGCTTTTCCTTCCTATATATTGGGTTTCCCCTTTTCCTATCTTCAGTCCTGAACAAGGGTCCTGACCCAAAACATTGACTGCCTGCTTTTCTCCACGGATGCTGCCTGGCCCACTGAGTTCCTCCAGCATCATCGTGTTTTTCATCTAGAGTCCAGCATCTGCAGGCCTTTGTTTCTCTAACATTCAACAGCTCCTACCACACTAACGGCAGATGGGGCTGAGGTGGGGTTGGGTGTCCCACCAGTTGTCAAAGGGGTTCTATAAAAGCAACTAGATGTCCGTGCTGAGAGAGCCCCTTTGCTGTGCTGGGCAACACTGAAGTGCTGGGAGTGAGATGCCAGCAGAAAACTGTGCTGGGGACTGCAGTGGATCAAATAGACAGATGACTACAGAAAAATAAATAGAAGAGGGATCTGGAAAACCTCATGCATGAGACATAGAAATTTAACTTGAAGTTACAGCAAAAGGCAAATGGATTGTTGACCTTTATTGCAAAAAAGATTGGGTATAAAAGAGTTTTCTACCTCTGAAAGGGATGTTGATGATAACACATCTGGACAACAGCATACAGTTTTGTTCTTTTATTAGGAGAGATAAACTTAACACTGGACACAGCTCAGAAGGCTCACTAGGTTGACTTTGGGATGAAGGGATGGTATTAAGAGAAGTGATTAAGCAATTGAGTCTAAACGTACTGGAATTTGGAAAAATGAAAGGTGATCTTATTAAAACATTAGATTCTGAGTGTGTTTGATGGGGTAGATGAAGAAAAGATTTTCCCTCTAGTGAGGTTATCTGGAATTATGAAGTGTAACTTCAGAATAAGAGTTAACAAATAGAAATGAGAGGGATTTTCTTCTCTCAGGTGGTTATAAATCCTTATCCCAGAAAACAGTGGAAGTTTAATCATTGTACTGTATATGTTAAAGGTTGAGGCAAAGAATTCTTGGACTAAGAGAGTCAAGGGTTATGGGGAACAGGCAGGAAAGTACAGCTGAGGGCAAGATCAGATCAGCTATAAACTTAATGAATGGCAGAACAGCTCACAGAGGCCACGTCTTAGTCCTGCTCCTATTCATTACGCTTTTATGTTTTCATAGTGCCTTTTTAACATATTTCTAAAATATGCAACAGAAATAAAATGTTATTCCAAGAATTTTTCCACAATTATTTTTTTGATGTTACAGATAATGACAAATTACTTCAATGACATGAGCAGCCAAGGTTTTTCCAATAAGTACTAAATCACATTTTTTTGGCATGATTAAATTTTTCTGGAGTAAACAAGCTGCAAATTAATCCTTTAAATTTGTAATCCAGAACTCCACTGTCATTCGTCTGTAATGCTCCTCAAAATAGCCAAACGACTTGAGTTGATAGGTGATTATCTTAAAAAACTCTGAGTCATAGAGTAATACAGCATGGATACAGTCCATTCAGCCCAACTTGTCCATGCTTCCCATGCTGCCCATCATGCTAGTTCCATTTCCCTAAGTTTGGCTCATATCCCTCTAAACTGCTCCTATCCATGTACTTATCCAAATGTCTTTTTAATGTTGTTGTACATACCTTAACCACTTTCTCTGGCAGCTTATTCCATATGTGCACCCACACTGTGTGAAGTTGTCCTTCAGGTCCCTTTTAAATCTTTCATCTCACCTTAAATTTATGCCCTCCAGTTTTTAGTTCCCATTCCCTGGGAAAAAGATATATGTGTTCACCATATCTATACCTTCCATGATTTTATACACCTCTGTAAGGTCACCCCTCAGTCTCCTTTGTTCCAAGGAATAAAGTCCTATCTTGCCCAACCTCTACCTATAACTCAGTCCTTCAAGTTCTGGCATCATCCTCATAAATGTTCTTTGCACTCTTTCCAGCTTAATGATGTCATTCCTATAACAGGGCGACCAAAACTGTGCATAATACTCCAAGTGCAGTCTCACCAATATCTTGTACAAACTGCAACATAATGTCTCAATTCCTATATTCAATGCCCTGACTGATGAAGGCCATGCGATCTAACCTTCCAAACCAGCCTGCCATGCGGAACCTTGTCAAAGGCCTTAATAAAGTCCATATAGACAACATCTACTATTCCACCCTCATCTATCCTCTGTCATGCCTGTAGCATCTGTATGCTAGAACATTAAGCTGCCAGCCCTGTCCTTCTCTCAGCCATCTTTCTGTTATGGCAATAATATCCCAGTCTCCAGAGCCAACCCACACCCTGAGTTCATCCATTTTAGCCATTAAGCCTCTTGCATGGAAATAAATGCAGTTTAAACCACCAGTCTTTCCTCTTCCTCCTTTACTGTGCTCCTGGCTATCCTGATGATTAAACTCACTCTTGTTGGCTACAGTATTTTCTCCTGACTTCTCATTAGAGTCTGTACTGCCCAGGGTCCCACCCTGCTGTCAATCCAGTTTAAACCTTCTTGAGTAGCACTAATGAATCTCCCTGCCAGGATATTGGACCCCTCCAGTTCAGGTGCAACCCATCCCTCTTGTACAGGTCACCCCAACCCCACAATCCCAATGATCCAAGAACCCAAATCTCTGCACCCAGCACCAGCTCCTCAGCTACACATTCACCTGGCCTATCTTTCTATTTCTGCCCTCACTAGCACATGGCACTGGGAGTAATCCAGAGATCACTAACCTTCGGGTCCTGCTTTTGAATTTCTTTCCTAACTCCCTACACTCAGTCCACAGGACCTCATCCCTTTCTCTACTTATGTTAGTTGTACCAATGTGCACAATGTCCTCTGGCTGATTGCCCTCCCCTCTTGAGAATGTTCAGCAACCACTCAGAGACATCCTTGATCTTGGCACCCGGGAGGCAACACATCATCCTGGTGTCTCTTCTGCAGCTACAGAACCTCCTGTCTGTCTAACTAATGAGTCTCCTATCACTTACACTCTTTCTGACTGCACCCATTCTCGCTGAGCCTCAGAGCCAGTCACAGTGCCAAGGATCTGACTGCTGCTGCTATCCCTGAAAGGTCATCCCCCGCCACCCCTCCCCCCCAACACTATCCAAAGAGGTTTACCTGTGTGAGGGGAATGGGCAGAGGAGAACCCTGCACGTAGGTGTGACCACTTACTAACACTCTTATCTATGAAGCTCTCAGCATCCCAGGTAATCCTGAGTGCATCCAACTTCAGCTCCAGTTCCTGAATATGGTCAGTCAGGAGCTTCCCACTGGTGTAGTCCTCAGGGATATTGGAAATCTCCCTAATCTAAATCCTGAAAGAGGAGTATACCACTGTCCTAATGTTAAGAAGACCTTACTGGCCTTACCTGTACTTCTGCTCAACCTCCTCTCACCAAAGCCTCACGAGCCAAAGCCTCAGCACTTCCACTCACACTGGCCTCGCTAACAAAGGCTGCTTCAAAATGGCCACTCTGATAAAGCCTGTTAACCTGTTATTGGCTGATGTGCCTCACAATTATCCAATCAGAGAGGCTTTCTTGGCCCTGCACTAACTCAGCCTTCTTTTTAAATCTTCTAGCTGCTGCAGCTCTGCTCCGCTTCCTGGGTCCGAACGCACTAAATTTGCTCTCTGGAACAGATCTCCAAAGTTTTAAGAACCCTATACAATCCACAGAGAATCTGCCCAGTCTGGGATCTCTCCCCAAGTAATGTATCAGCCACTCTGATCTCCCTTCCATATAACGTGATATATAGTTTGTGCTCCATAACAGAATGTATCATTTAGTCCAAAGCTCTCCACCACATAATGCAGGTAATCCCTGTGCTGTAGAATTTAATTCAAAAATTCTCCCTTTTAAAACAAGGAACCCATCGAGTATGACCTCCCCCATATCATGTGGTATCTGGTCCTGGAGATATTCCTTACGTAATGCAGTATCAAGTATTGAAGCTCTTTCTTTTTTAATGCATCACCCAAGACACGTCTTTATGACAGCAATGAATATTTCAAGGAATAGAAGGCCACAGGCCAAGTGCTGGTAAATGAGAATAATATGGACGGGCACTTAATAGTTAACATGTTGGGCCAAAGGACTTGTTACTGTGCGGTATTACTCTTTTATATGACTATAACCAATGACTGCAACAAATGGAAGTTGTTTTAAAGTTCTTTGAGACATTTCCTAGAAATGTAATCAACCTTTCTTAGAGTTGTTGTACCTCTGTCAAGCGATAACTGACTCAACACAAAGCCATCACAGCACTGCTCCTTTCCACAGGTCTGCCGACAGAAATGATGTACATCTGTTAAGCTTGAAGCATCTGCAGAAAATGCCATAGCCTTGTATACACCTGTATTTACATTGCGATAATCTGTCCGCACAAAGGTCTTGTGAAATGAAGTGGTGGATTCTTGACCTAGAGAGATAGGAACATAACTTCATTAAATTTTACAGTATAGAAGGAGGCCATTAAGCTCATTCAAACTCTTCAAAAAAGCTGTTCAATTAGTAACTTATCCCTCTATTTCACTGTAGCTCTGATTTTATTCTTTCAGGTATTTATCCAATTCTCTTTTGAAAAATAATATTGGATTTCTTTTCACATATATTTCAAGATGAGCATTCTAGATAATGACATAAAAAGTACACAGACTAAGATAAGATCATTTAACCCATTTTACCTGTATGTTCCAGAACCTGCTTGAGGAAGCAAATGCTACTTGTCACCCCACTCAATGTTGAGGCAATAAGTTTAGAGGCTATTGTCTATGAAATGTGATAACCCACTGCGAGGCCGATCTCCTTCATATAGTACAGTACCCAGTCCAGGAGATATCCTACATTTCCCATTCCAACAGATCTCCCCATGTAAAGTTGTATCTAATATTGAAGCTCTTTCCTTGATAATTGTGACGATGGGGTGGTGGGAGAGAAGTGAGGTATCATTTAAAGGAAGAGTTCAAACTCACTGTGTACTGGAGATCTTCCACTTTCTCACGGGACAATTTAATGACACCACAGAAGGTGAGTAACTGTTATGAGATGTTTAACCAGATTAAATAGCCCAAAGATGTTTTTTATTCCAGGTTGTTAAAACTAAAGTTTCTTACCTTTGATTCAGAGTGGTGCAGCACAGATGTGTGCTGTGGCTCACTATGTCCATGCTGACCTTTTTGCCCATCTGCTTTAATCCTATTTACCCACACTAGGTCCATTACCTTCTATGCCTTGCCTCCTCAACAGGTGTATACAAATGCCTCTTAAACATAATAATTAGATCTGATTCCGCCACCTTCTTTGGCATCACATTCCGGATATCAACCATTCTTTCTGTGGAAAACTTACGCCTCAGAACTCCTGCAAAACTCCTTCCTCTCACCATAATCCCATGCCCTTGTTTTTGATATCCCTACTGCGGGAAAAAGATATTGACTCTCTAGTCCATCTGTGCCCCTCAATCTTATATCCCTCTCTCAGGTCACTCCTCAGACTCCTTCACTCCAGGGAAAACAAGCCCAGCCTATCCAATCTCTCCCCATAAGTAAAGTTCTCTAATCCAGGCAACATCCTGGGGAATCTACTTCTGGACCAACCTACCACATGGGACCTTGTCAAATGCCTTACTAAAGCTCTTCAGTTTCCATTGTTCCCTCTTCAAAACATCCCAGTCAAATTAGTGAGACAGGACTCCCCCGACTCAAAGCCACAATGACCATCCCTGATTCCAAAAGTGCCTTTCCAAATATACACAAGTCCTGTCCCTTAGAATTTCTCCAATAATTTCCTCACCTCTGATGTAAGGCTCATGGTTCTGCAGTTATGTGGCTTATCCCTGCTGCCCTTCTTAAATAAAGGAACAACATTAGCTATCCTCCAGTCTTCTGGTACCTCGCCTACGGCTAACAAAGTTGCAAAAATCACTGTTAGGGGGCGAGCAATATCTTCCTTTGTTTCCCATCACATTCTGGGATAGATCTTATCTGGTCTGGGTATTTATCCACCTTTACGTGCTCCAAAACATCTAATATCCCCATTTTTTTTAACACTGACATTTTTCAGAGTACCAGTGTATCCCCCCCCCCCCCCCAAACCCTGAACTCACTATCCTCCAACTCCTTCACCTTGGTGAATACAGACAAGTATTAATTTAGGATGTACCTCATATCCCCTGGCTCCACACACAGATTAGCCCTTTGGTCCCAAAGGGAACTCATTCTTTCCCTATCGACCCTCTCACTCTTAATATACTTATAGAATGATTTAGGATTCTCCTTAATCTTGCCTGGCAAGGATATTTCATTGCCTGTTTTTTGCTCTCCTAATTTCTTTCTTGAGTACTCTCCTGCACTCTCTATATTTCCTCCTGAAATCTCACTTTGTCTGTTACTAGCAGGCTTTTTTAATCTTAAGTTTGTTGTCATATAATCACCAGTATCGAGTTCATGTGAGCCCCGAATTGAGCATTCATTCTGGATCTTGGACCTTCATTGGTTTAAAACAAACTGTTGTGAGCATGCAGTTAAATGCTGGAACAACATTGACCACCAAAACTAACTAAACTATGGAAAGGACACCTCAGTTAACTTTGGACTTCACTTTACCCATGTCCATTTATCTGATTTTAATATAAACACTCCCAACTTAACCACAGAAACCTTGTTTCCATTCTGCTTCCTGACAAGAATGTATTTGCTTTTTTGATGTTGGTATCAACAAAATAAATGTTCCTAATTTAGGAGTGTTTCTTCTCAGTAGGGAAGCACTTCAGATGACTAAATGCAAGTTGTCCCTGCCTTATTATTTCAAGAACTCATGCATGACTAGCAGAAACGTTCCTTTTGAGAACCATTTCAGAAGCAGCTGGATTCTTCCCAAAAAGTTGAGTCAACAAAAGCTGGCCATAGCAGGATACTGGTCACAAACTAACCACAAAGGCAACACAGCTGGTGAGAGATCAAGGAGTAAGGAGAGGAGGAAATATCTACTAAAACACAGCCTCATCCTTCAAAATATCCCGAAGCACTTCCACTGATGAGATCATATTTTACTTCCAAAAGACTGATTGTGGAGGAACAGAGGGATCTTGGGGTCCACGTCCATAGATCCCTCAAGGTTTCCGCGCAGGTCAATAGGGTTGTTAAGGCGTATGGTGCGTTGGCCTTCATTAGTCAGGGTATTGAGTTCAAGAGCTGCGAGGTAATGTTGCAGCTCTATAGAACTCTGATTAGACCACACTTGGAGTATCGTGTTCAGTTCTGGTCACCTCATTATAGGAAGGATGTGGAAGTTTTAGAGAGGGCACACAGGAGATTTACCAGGATGCTGCCTGGATTGGAGAGCATGTCTTACGAGGGTAGGTTGAGTGAGCTAGGGCTTTTCTCTTTGGAGAGAAACAGGATGAGAGGTGACTTGATAGAGGTGTACAAGATAAGAGGAATAAATCAAGTGGACAGTCAGAGACTTTTTCCCAGGGCGACATTGGCTAACACGAGGGACATAATTTTAAAGTGATTGGAGGAAGATATAAGGGGGATGTCAGGGTTAAGTTTTATTTTTATTTATTTATTTATTTATTTATTTTTACACAGAGTGGTGGGTGCATGGAACGCACTGCCAGCAGAGGTTGTGGGGGGCAGATACATTAGGGACATTTAAGAGACTCTTAAATAGACACATGAATGACAGAGACATGGAGGGCTATGTGGGAGGGAAGGGTTAGATAGATCTTAACGCAGGATAAAATGTCAGCACAACATTGTGGGCCAAAGGGCCTGTACTGTGCTGTAATGTTCCATGTTCTGTTATGGAATATAAGTTGCTCCTGGTGAAGTTAATGGGTAAATCCCAAATGTAAATTTTTAGAGCTCTTAACTCAATTTAAACAGGTTAACGGGGCCATTAAAACACGACAAACAATTAGTAATTTTTAGCCTTTTGTTAAGGTGTAATATAGTTCTGAAAATCTGGTAATGACTATATTGTTGGAAGGCTTAGATTCCATCGCAAAGGCATTACACCTTCTTAATTCCCTCATAACTTCCATTCTACACTTTTCACGAGGTGAGCTTGTAATCTGTCCCCAGACCTGTAGAAGTCAAATTAACCACAATACAACATTTGAGATGGAGTAGACGCTGTCCTTTCAGCTTTCCTTGGATGTCTTTGGCAAACACACAGCAACACATCACTAAGTAGACAATGATGATTTTACAGTATTTCCAGTCTGAAAGTGGCTAGATATAGTGTGTCTGGAATATTTTGAGAACAGCTCACTCAGTTGCCGACAGAAGTAATGGTCAAATGATGTATTCAGCACTGTGAGCACACTCTCCACTGATTGTCTGGACACTGAGCCTTTGAGTCATAGAATTGCACAGCACTGAAACAGGCTCTTTGGCTCACCATGTCGATACCGACCAACATGCCAATCTATATCAACGCACAAAAAGCTGGAGGAACTCAGCAGGTCAGGCAGCATCTATGGAGGGTAACTCCATAGATGCTGCCTGACCTGCTGAGTTCTTACAGCTTTTTGTGCGTTGCTCCAGATTTCCAGCACCTGCAGTCTCTTGTGTTGGCCTATCTATATAATCTCATTTTCTGTATTAATTTCATATCCCTCTCATCCTGGCTCATTCAAGTCCCTATCCAGCTGCCTTTAAAATGTTCTTACTGTTCCTGCCTCCACCACCTCCAGATCCCCTTTAAACCTCATCCCCCTCATCTTAAACCTATGCCCTCTAGTGTTAGACAACTCCAGCATGGAAGCAGACTGGTATTCTACCCTACCTATGTCTCGCAATTTTATATTTCATAATTTTTCATCCAAGCTCCTGGATTCTATTATCAGACAAGTCCTTGAAAAATTATGGGTTTGATTCCACCAAGAAAATGCAAAACCATGTTCAGGAAAAGTGAACTATGGGCAAACTTATTCCAAGGATAGACCCAAGTATAAAGGGTGTGAAGCATGGTGGTAAAGGATGCAAGGAAGTAGTCAGATACATTCCTGTCTGTGACCAACAGAAAGGAAGCAGAAGTGAGGGAACGTGATCGGGGGCGATGGATGTGAGAATAGATTTGAGAAATGGCTGAAGGGCCATTAGAAATTAAATGAAAGGAGAAGGAACAAGGTGAGCTGAGACGGAAACCAGTGATGATGAACAGTCATTCAGGGCAGGTGCTGAGAAAGGAATGAAGGAAGAAATCTCCATGCGAAACCTTGGAGGTATGAAGGAACGAAAATGTCAAAAACGAGGTGACAGATGTAAAAGAGGTGAGTTGATTGAAGGAGGAGTTAGCACCTGAGAATTAGAAGGAGAGACTAAGGAGGATCTGGATGATCCAAATGAAGGGTCTCGATCTGAAACATCAATTGTCCATTTCACTCCATAGATACTGACTAGCCTGCTGAGTTCCTCAAGTGTTTTGTAAGAGTAGGTATGTTGGAAGTATTTAAAATTAGGGAACATTTGGATCCAAATGGGAGTTTCTGCTAATTTGAGGGGACGGCATCATATCTAACTGTGAAGTGCATGTGATTAGAAGCATGTGCAACAGATTACAAACACAAGTAATAGAACAAGGACCTTTAATGGGTTTCAAGAAGTATCTATGAAGCTTCTTGTCAAAAACGGGGACTCAGGGTTACTTTAAATACACCCAGGAAATATGCAGATAGATGGACCAGAGAGGTTCTCCTGTCTGAAACTGTTATTCTGCAAGAGTAAAGTGGTACGGTGTTTGGCAGAGGGATCAGAGGGCAAATAGTGTAAGAGGTTAGAAATAAAAGATGGCAAGACTGCTTGTTCGTTGGAGGACAGCGACTAAGGAGAAGAACTCTGTGTGAGGAACGTGTGGGAGGGTGGTTCAAGATTCTGAAGAAAAACTGGTCCTGCTCTAGAGTCCACTTGAAGTACGTAAGCCTTTGTGTTCAGAGGCAGTTCTGGAGGGTGGGTGGGTCCAGGAGCTGATCAAGGGGCAGAGTATTTCTGGAGGTTATCCAGTGGGAAATGGAGAACTGAGGAATGCATACTGTGGATTTGACAGGTAAGTGAAGGAGTGAGGGGCAGTGAAACACAAGGGGTGAGAGAGGTGGAGGCAGGAAAGCAGGAAAGGATGAAAGGTGAATCCCCTGGATCAGCGTGGATATGAGAGCTGGTCCAAGGAAGGGTTGCAGGGAAGCTCCAGGGAGCATGCAAGTTTTGGAAATAGTAATAGGTGTTTGCAGAAGTGGTCCAAGGAAATTCAGCAATGGGGGACAGAAGAGCTCTGAAGGATGTGGACCCACCAGCTAAGGGAAGACTGTAAAGCAAAGCTCATTGATGCCAATCCAGAGCTAATTAAGGTCAAGCAGGAAAAGATCAGAGATATCTCAGCAGAGTGACAATCTCTCAGCAGAGGAACTGCACAGGAGCAGGCCAGCAATGGAGGCATTTCAGGAGAGAATTGTGTCTCCATAATAGAAGTGGAGGAAAAAGTAGATGTCTGTCTACTACCTACCACAGCAATGAAGTAGAGCTGAAAAGCCAGCAGTAAACTCTGGTATAAACCCAAAGCTCAGCAACTAACCAGGATAGGGATTGACATTACCAGCCTGGAACAGTTTTAGGTGACCCTAACAATTGAAGCAATTAGGTAGCTGGTCAGAGCCACAACACCTGAGTCTTTCGGTATAGTCGACAGAGTAGCAAAAACCAAGAAACTAGGAATCAAAGTGAAAACCAAAAAATGCAGTCAGAACTAATGAAACAGTGAAACACGACTGCAGTGTAACCAAGAGGCTCAGCAACTATGCATCCAAAAGAGGCTGACAACTTTTGAATCAAGTCTGAATCCCTTCCTTAAGACTGGAAGATAATACTGACCAAAGCATCAAATGAGCTGCAAATTTTTCCAGCATTTCTTGTTTGTTAGTTTCCCGCTCCTGCAGTATTTTGCTATTTGTCAAGGTAGTGGTAATAAATATGTTCTAGAGGGTGAGTGAGTCCAGGAGCTGCTTGAGGTCTGTTCCATGTCCCGTTCTTCTGCCCTTCTAAGGATAGAGTTCCCCTCAACTAGAGTAAGGACAGGGTTCTCCTTGTCCTCACTTTCTATTCTATCAACTTCTGCATTCAATGGATCATCCGTTGTAGTTTCCCCCATCTTCAATAAGACGCCATGACCAGAAAGATCTTTTTCTCCCTTCCTTTTTTAGCATTCTGACACAGTAGTTCCCTCCATGACTCCCTGGTTGACTCTTACATCTTCACCTAAACCATTCTCACAGCACTTTTCTATGCAAGTACAGAAGATGCAACACCTGTCCTTTTAACTCTTCCCTTCCCCTTCCCCAAACATTCCTTCTTGGTGAAGCAGCAATTCCCTTGCACTTCTTCAGCGTTGAACCTTTGAACTTCTCTATCCTGGATGGCTGGTGAAGCTCAATCATTATATTCATTCAAAATAGAGATCTGAGCATCGGGTAAATCAAAGGATATGGAAATTGTGCTGGAAAAGTTCACTTTGATAGAAGATCAGTCATGATCTCGATGAAAGGTGGAATAGGCTGAAAGGGCTGGATGGTCTACTCCTGCTATTTCTTATCTTCTGATGAACTTAAGATGAACCTGAGCTTCCAGTTGCCTGTCTCTTTAATTCTCCATCCCACTCCTTCTCTGACTTCTGTCTTTTGTCTGTTATCCTGTTCCAATAAAGCCCAAAGTAAGCTTGAGGAACAACATATCACCTTCCATCTCAGTATGCTTCAGCCCTCGGGACTCAACACCAAATTCAACTACCTTAGATAACCAACCTTTCCAGTTTGTGACAGAATGGGCCATTTCTTGTTATAAGAGCAGGGAATGCTAAGAGTGTTCAGCAGGTCAGGTAGCATCTTTGGGGAGTGAAGGCAGTGTGGATGACTTTTCATGGTGGGGGACATTATCAGTCTGATTGGTTAGCTCTGTTTCTTTCTCCTCAGATCCTGCCCAGCCTGTTGTGTGTTTGCAGCATTTTATATTTTGTTTCAGATTTCCAGCATCTGCAGTATTTCCCATCCCTGACCAGTTCTGATGCAACTCAGTTTTTCTCTCTCCGTAGATGCTGCCTGACCTGCTGGGATTTCCCAGAATTCTCATTTATTTCAGACTTCCAGCAATTTAAAACATGTCTGTTTGCTGAATTTTCTCAGTTCTAATGAAAGGTCATTAACCTGAAATATTAACTGTGTTTTACTATCCACAGTTTGACCTGCTGAGTGTATCCAGCATTTTCTCTTTTCATATTATGATTAATCAAGGTATTTTGTGGATATCGAGAATCATGAGAGTCAGGTCAGTGGCCTCTATTTGCTGTCCATTGATTCAATAGATACTTTACCCATTGGCAACACAGTGTTAGACTTAGTTTCTGGTTCAGATTTTACATCCATTCAAAAATGAGCACAGAAAATAATAAACATCCTGTCCATGTTATAAACATGTCCTGATGGTCCACATCATCAGCTTTCAATTAACACTCACCCTTCTTCCTGTAGACCGTCAGATTCCCCTCACCACTACTGTTGATTCTGAGCTTGCAAATGATCCCTTCGTATCTGACTGTTGCTAAGTTCCCCAGGAAACTGTGACTCTAATAAAAGAATGCAAAATAAAACACAAATGGAATAATAAACATTCAACAGTGAATTTAATAGAGCATACAAAACCACTAAATAACATGGAGGTTAATAAATGACTGCCAGTGAATTACAGAGCAGAATATCGAAGGTTGAAAGTATATTCCATGAAGGATATAAGCAGCTGGCAATGAGTTACGTGTACTGCCCAAACAATTTTATTTTCATCCTGTATTCAAATTTCTACTCGACCCCAGCGCTTTCCTAGCTCTGTTACCTCCAGGCCACGTTTATTTCTTATCCCCTAACTGCTCTGAGAAGGTTGCAAGAGCCCATAGTAGTGGGTTGATAAAGGCAAAGAAACACGCAGGGCTACTTCAAAGGACAGTGAGGAGCGAAGGACACTGGTTTGGGTCTGAAGCCATTGATAGGCCAAATAGGGCAGACATGGAGAGTTTTTCCTCCTTGAAGAACATAGCAGATAGAAACCAATGATAAAAATTCTGCATAATATATGGAATTGATTCCAGGTGAGGGATCAGAGGTAAAAATCCTTTGAAATAATTTATGTAGATGCTATAGAGCAACACATGAAGCATTGTCTGAATGGATGGAAAACCTTCTTTGTATCTATGTTATGAAAACCTCCAGACCAAAACAACAATTTCATTTAGTAATTACAGATTGGCCACTGTGCCCATGATGACATTAGCTGCTTAAAGAAAATTACCACACCCATGTGCCATGGCCAAATTCCTGAAGGCCATTCATTGATTAACTTGATCTATCCCAGACAAAAGACTTTTATACATGATTTCCCTATAAATAAATCTGCATTTAAGCCCAATTTCCAAGTTTAAATATCTTTGGGCATATCACAGAGCTGGGATGGTTTTCTTTCAACCTATATCTTCACTGTGTTTACATAAAGCCTCATCTAACAAGCTCCTACATTTATTCTCTCCAGCTCCTCAAACTCAAAACTGTTTAAATTTTATTCTCTGACCATCTACAGATTTTCAAAAGCCAGCTCAGTTGTCCACTAATAATAACTTTATTTATCATGTTTAACACTCTCAAAATTTTGGATCTTTCACTTTAATTTCTTAGTTTGAAATAAGTCAGAAGAAATGGATGATGGCTGCATTGGTTCTGACAATATACTGCTGCAGAGGGATTGGTAGTGGAGACATTTTTTTTTCATTTCTTGCCCCTAATGCTTGTGCATTATGTTGTTCACATTACGATCATATTTGCTAGGGATATCGAGAACTTGGATAGAAGAACAAAAAAGACATCCCTTACCCGCCCAAATGTATTGCAGAGCAAGTTAGATTCTGAGCTATTGTAAAGCTCACACTGGTACTGTTCTCCTTTGCCGAACAATGTTAAAAAGTTGCACATGTCATTTCCAGAACATTCTGCAAAGTAAAATATTTAAGTTTTGTTTATACTTATCTTCTTGGGTTTAATTTCAAATAGTAGAAATGCAATACGAAAAGCAAAAAGCCTCATTTATCCAAATGATTATATTAAGAACATATTTGAAAACATCTGTGCTGTGGAGAATGGGTACTCCAATATTTTTTTAAACAAAGTTCTCTGTCATGTGGAACTTGTGGTTAATTCAAACACAATCTGATGAGCTAGAAGTCTCTCGAGAGTGCTGACTGTCATGGCTAATAGTGAACAGAGTTTGCAAATGGACAAAAGCACCAGAAGAGTTTTTAAAGCAGCAAGTTGTTATGGTCTGAAATATACTGTTTGAAATGGTGGCAAAAGGAGGTTCAGTAGTCAGGTTCAAACAGGAGTTGAATAAATTTTTGATCTCAGAGCCTTTACAATAATATAGGATGTTAATGAGATAGACATGGAAAAGATGTGTTTGTTTGGGAGAATCGAGAACTAAGAGCCACAAATATAAGATAACCCATGATAAATTCTTTCATAAGAATCCTCTTTACCCAAGGAGTGGTTAGAATGTGCTTCACATGAAACAGTGGAGGTGAATGGTGCTTTTGCATTAAATGGAAGTCAAGGTAATTTCATGACAGAATAATGGAACAAGGATGGAAAGACGAGAGATAGGATGCGATATATGAAGGTGGGGGGGGGGGCAGTGGTTGTAAATGCTAGAGCATAAACACTGCATAGATCAGTGGATCTTAATGACCTGTTTTGTGCTGTAAGGTCCATATAACAAGGGAGATAAGAAAAGTCATGAGAATGGGGCAAATCTGAAGCTCTTTCAAAGAGCAGGCACTAGCACAGCAGAGCAAGTTGTTTATTTCTGTGCTGTGGATTTTGTGAGTTTGTTCTCAAAACCAAGTTTCTGGGGATAATTTTATGATCAGGAAGGGACAATTTTAGACTGCCAAGATGACCAGCTAAGAATCAGGTAATATTTTTGTCATAGTGGAGTCATATATGCACAGTGGTGCAGCAGTTAGTGCTGCTGCCTCACAGCTGCAGGGACTCAGTTTCAATCTTGACTTCAGGTGCTGTCTAAGTGGAGTTTGAATGTTCTCTCCAGGACTGTATGGGTTTCCCCCAGATGCCCTGATTTCCTCCTACATACCAAAACCATGCTGGTAGATTAATTGGCTACTGAAAATTATGTCCTTGATTGGTTAATGGAAAAGAATGAAAGAGGAATTGATCAGCATAAATGAGAAAAAATGAGTTTCAGTGGTGTAGAGAAATAAGGAGAGGGGGAATGGGATGAATGAGATTGCTCCCTTGGGAGCCAGTGTGAACCGATGGAACAAGTGGCCTTCTGTGTTATTAGAAGTATAAATTAAGATATGCCAGAATGGATAAAGACAGTAGGTTGTCTTTTCTGAAGGACATAAATGAAGTAATTGGTTTTTACAATCCACAATATCACAGTCACTTTTATTAATACAGTTAATAATATTATTCAATTTCCAGATTTTTCTAATAAAAAACAACTTCTCAAACTACTACAGTGAGTTACTGTTGTGGGAAAAGGTTCTTTGATGTCTCAAAGGCCAAGGACTCTGGGCACAGTCTTTGGAGTTTTAAAAATGATCTATTCGCAAAGACAAATGCAGGAACAGAATGAACAGGAACAGATACACACTCATACACACACACACACACGTGATCATGAATGTGGGGAAAATCACAAGGGCGAGATGCACACACACACAACTAACTGGGTACAAATAAATCAAGGAAGAAACAACACGACACCTGCCACTCTCCCTGACAGTACAAGCATCAGCTCTATGGTCCCAGGGATCCTCAACTAATTACTCTTAAGTAGTGCACAGCTTACCTCCACATCCCTCGGAGATGAACAAAGAGCAAGAACCAAGCATGTGGCACTCTTAATACTGCTGGAGGGCTGGGTGGTCCAGCCCAGGTAGTTCAAACAAGCCAATCGCCCGAGTGTGCCAGGTACAAAGGTGTTAAAAGATCCAATAGTTAGGTGTGCACTAATGGGTGGGAGTGGAGCTAAACCTTGATTGACAGTGGTGTGTCTTCTGACCAGGTAGATGCAGTCCTGTCATCCGACCAGATGGGGTCAGTGTTGTCACTGTCACATGACAGTCATGACCTTTCACACTACAGTTACTTATGTAAATTCTTTAAGCTAGATGTGTGAATTACCAGTCTAGCCCTAAAGGTGTGGGAAGAATTCTTCTAAACTTCATTACTTATGTTGAACTATAACAGGATTAATGTAGTAAACAGCAGATTTAATCAATCCTGATTAAAATGATCCTCAACCAATAAATTCAATTCTCTCCGAACTTATAAAAAGAATATTCTTAAGATGTGGGATACTCTTGCAAGGTAATGATTTTTGCCCATTGTGGTGGCACTCAGAAGATAATGGAGGCCTTTTGACTTCAGTCAATGTAATGTTTTATGATGTTGGTGACCCCTAGTAATAATTTTATTTGTGTAATCTATTTGTTCAAGATGGTGGGTGACTTGAATTGGAACCTACAATTGATGATTTCTCATGCATCTGCTATCCTTGCCCTGTTTGATAGCTAAGTCATAGGTTTGGCAGAAAGGTTGAAATAGTCTGTGTGAGTAACTGCAGTACACTTTTTGGATGATGCACATTGCTGCAGTGAAGCAATAGTGGTGGAAGGTGTGAATGCTAAGGGTGGTGGACAGGGTACCAGTCGAGTAGGTAGGTTGGTCCTGGTTTGTGTCAGGCTTCTTGAGTGTTGTTGAAGCTGTGTTCACTTTAGAAAGTAAAGAGTATTGTATCACACTCTTGACTAGTACCTTGCAGATGGTGAAAGGCTTTTGGGTGTCTGGAAGGGACTCAGTCACTGCAGGACACCCAGCTTCTGACCTACTCTTGTAGCCACGTTAGTTATCTGGCTAGTCCAATTGAGTTTCTGATCAATGGTCCCTCAGGATGTAAATGACGATGACTTAACAATAGTAATGCCATGGAATGTCAAGGGTAGGTGTTTAGACTCTCTCTTGACAGAGATAGACATAACCTGGTACTTTTGTGGCACAGATATCACTTGCCACTTAATGCCCTGTTTGTTAATGTTGCCTAGGTTTTAATGCAGGCATGGGTTGATTTATTTTCTGAAGAACTACAAATGTTTGAATATAGTGCAATCATCAGCAAAGATCTCCACATCTGACATTATGACGAAAAGTCATTGATTAAGCAGCTGAAGATGATTAACAAGGTTAGTGCCCTGAAGTGCTCCAGCTGTGAGGTTCTGGGGCTCCAAGAACCATAAGAAATGACTATAACTGTCAGAATGCTTTCCCCTTGGAGCCAATTGACCTTGGTAATGGTAATATTATCAGAGCAAGATTGACCTTGACTGACCTGAGAGACAATCTAGAAGATGCCTCTGGCGATTAGACTGAGCTGTTAAAACTTCAATTATTTCCGTGTTTTCAGAGTTCAGCATGAGCTGGGATTGATCGATGCTGTCAAACTGTTGGAATACTGCAGGTAGCAAGAAAAAGGACAGTAATTCTAAAACTGTGAAACGAAAAGATATTAATCATTAAAAGGCATCTGGCACACTCTGGTGATTCAAGTTGGAAATATTGAATGGAATCAGCAGGAAGTCCATTGCCAAATAATACATTTTCCAAAAGTCAGCTTTTCACTATTATTTATTTTTTTCTACATTCTTCTGTCAAGGAGAATACAAATAACAAGGGAAATCTTGTGAAGTTTTAAGAGGTAACAAAATTGATCAGCTTTCTCCTAATTGTAATGTTAGGCAAATGATCCCAGACCCTTTCTGCAATAATAAATGAAAATCAATAAAATTGTAGACACTGGAAATCTGAAATAAAACCAAAAATTGCTGAAAACACTTGGCAGATCAGACAGCATTTGTGGAAAGAGAAGCGTTTGTGTTTCAGGTCCGAATACTGATGAAAAATCTCAGACCTGTAATATTAACTGTTTGTCCTTCCATAAATGTTACCTGACTTGTTGTGTTTTTTCATAATTTTCTGTTCATATTTCTTTCTATGACATTATATTTCTACCATATCACACATCAAAGCATCTGAGAATATTCCAAAATAATTATCCATCAATCAGTCTTCACTGAACAATGCTGGATTGCTCACCAACACAACTACATTCTTCCCACTTAGTATCATTGTATTCTCTGAATTGGCTGATCAGCTTTGTTATATGTATCTTTAAAATCCTTTGATGACATTCCCAGATATTTACCCAAGTTTTGTTTCTCTTCCTGTCAATATGACCTCAGACCTCACAATGTGCACTCAAAACCAGTTGCAAGGTACATAGTTAAATATGAGGATTTAATCCTCACTTTACCACAGGGTGCTCACTTCCTGTTGCAGTTTTTCAAGTTATGTCTCAATAGTCAGAATCAAATCTATCATGTTTACAGCCACAAAAACTCTATAGTGACTTGCTTAGTTGAACCAACAATTTGACACAGGGAATAATTTTTTTGACTGGCTTCACGAAAATAGCACCAGGACCTATTCTGTTATGAACTTTTAAAAAAATATTTCTTTAACTGCTAAGCTAAATTATAAAAGCTGGGAGGGAGAACTTCACCTGTGAAGTTCAGCCTTGAGAAGACTAGATCAGCAACATTACAAATAATTATATACTTGGATTATACTTCTGGAAACAGATGTTTTCCAACGGAGAGTCTTCACAGTTAATTAGTATCCCAATAATAGTGAAAATCAAGAAGCCTTGGCTCACAGATTTCATGATTGATGTTGGGAAGGGCATTCATATTCTCTGAAGCTCTAATAAGCACAGCCACAAATAAAAGTTCACTGCAGCATCTCAAGAAGATATTAAGATTCCCTGCAATAAATCCACTCACCAATACAATCTGAATCAGTGAGGGTTCCATTCGTCTCAGTCCAGACTAATCGCACTCCAGTGACGGTGACACAGAAAGATTTCTTTTCACTGGTGTCTTGTTGAGCTGCTCGGTATTGTCCTTGCAGGTCACACTCCAGACTCAAGGGACTGGTTTCGCATTCTGTTAAACCTGTTACAGTCAAATGGGTAATATATGTAGCATCTGGAAACTTGGAAGTTGAGCAGAAAAGATTTCATACTTGGCCATATAAACCTTTCACTCCTCTGCAATGAGGAGAGTGCTCCATTCACCATTCTTTTTCTGAGAGTCTGCAAGTCTATGCAGCCAGTTCTAAGGGCAAATGAGACTCCCATTTAACACTGGCATGATCCTCATTAATCAAAACAAATCAATATATCATGACATTTATGGGACCTCAATGACAGATTAACCTGCACCTAACAGATTGCACACTTCCCCTCTCCAGCTTGGTAAAAATGTCAGGATCCCACTGATGGAAAATAATAACTATCCCCCAAGGAGCATGGAGAACAGGAAGGTCAAGGAATGTCTGGGTTTTTGCTTCCTGAAGGTTCCAGACAATGTCACACAAGGAATTTAAACAGTAGTGAGATAAAATTAACAATGCAATTGTGAACATGCAAAGGGTAAAAGATTTGCAGGTCAAACTTATCAACAGGACTGACAAGTTTGAAAAGGCTTTGTGATATAATCTAGACAGATAAGGGATATAAGGACTAAAAAATGAAAGTACAAGAAGTACTCAGCAGGCCTGTGGAGAGAGAAACAAAATTCACATTTCAGGTTGAAGACCCTTCATCAGAATTCGGCACCTCATCGACGACAAGAAAGGGAATGAAACCATTGAGGGTGAGCAAGGTAAAAGAAACAAATGGAAATCCTGTCAGAGGAGCAGAGCTGGAAGAATAACATAGAACAGTACAGCACAGGAACAAGCCCTTCAGCCCACAATGTCTGTGCTAACTGTGATACCAATTTAAACTAATCCCATCTGCCTACACTATACCCCTCCATTTTCTGCCTGTTCACCTGCCTGTCTAAATGACTCTTAAACATTGCTATCACATCTACTTCCACCACTTCCTCTGGCAGTGCTTTCCAGGCACCTACCATTCTCTGTATAAAAAAACTTGCCTCATAAACCTCCTTTAAACTTTCCCCCTCTCACCTTAAAGCTATAGCATCTAGTTTTTGACATTTCAGAGGACCAGGAAAAAGAGTCTTTTATCTACTCTAACTATGCCTCTCCTAATTTTATATACTTCTATCAGGTTGCCCCTCAGCCTTCAACACTCCAGAGAGAACAATCCAAGTTTGTCTAACCTCTCCTTATAGCTAATACACAACAATCTAGCCAACATCCTGGTGAACCACTTCTGTACCCTCTCGAAAGCTTCCACATACTTTCTGTAATGTGGCAACCAGAACTGCACACAATGCTCCAAATGTGGCCTAACCAAAGTTTTGTTCAGTTGCTACATGAGATCCCGATATTTATACTCAGCTCCTCGACCAATGAAGGCAAGTATGCCATACGTCTTCTTTACCACTCTATCAATTGTGTTCCCACTTTCAGGAAGGTATGGACTCGCACCCCAAGATCCCTCTGTACATCTATGCTCCTGAGGGTCCTGCCATTTATTGTATACTTTCCTCTTACATTTGACCTCCCAAAGTGCGACACTTCACACTTGGCGCCTCTACTTCCTCAGGAGGCTAAAGAGATTCGGTATGTCCCCTTTGACACTCACCAACTTTTATCAATGCACCATAGAAAGGATTCTATCTGGATGCATCACGGCTTGATATGGCAACTGCTCTGCCCAGGACTGCAAGAAACTGAAGAGAGTTGTGGATACAGACCAGCGTGTCACGGACACCAGTCTCCCCTCCTGGGACTCTGCCTTTACCTCTCGCTGCCTTGGTGAAGCAGCCAGCATAATCAAAGACCCCACCCACCTAGGTCATTCTCTCTTCTCTCCTCTCCCATCAGGCAGAAGATACAGGAGCCTGAGGGCACATACCACCATGCTCAAGGACAGTGTCTTTCCCACTGTGATAAGACTATTGAATGGTTCCCTTATATGATGAGATGGACTCTGACATCACAATCTACCTTGTTGTGGCCTTGCACCTTATTGTCCACCTGCACTGCACTTCCTCTGTAGCTGTGACACTTTACTCTGTATTGTTAATGTTTTTACCTGTACTACATCAATGCACTTTGTACTAACTCAGTGTAACTGCATTGTGTAATGAACTGACCTGTACGAGCAGTATGCAAGACAAGTTTTTCACTGTACCTTGGTACGAGTGACAATAATAAACCAATACCAAAATCTACCATTTCTCCACCCATATTTCCAACTGGTATATATCCTACTGTATCTTCTGAAAATCTTCCTCTCTATCCACAACCCTGCCAATTTTTGTGTCATCTGCAAACTTACTAATCAGCCCATCTACATTTTCATCTCACTTATATCACACAATCAACATGGATCCCAATACTGATCCTTGCGGAACATCACTGGTCATAGGCCTCCAATCAGAATAACACCCTTCCACCATTACCCTCTGCCATCTTTGACCAAGTCAATCTTGCCAATTCTCTCCTGCTTCCTCAAAGGCCTCATCCAATTTCAGCTTCCTAAACCTTACATACGCTTCCTTTTTTTTTGACTAAATTTGCAACATCTCTCGTCATCCAAGGTTTCCGAACCTTGGATTTCTTCCTCACAGTAACATGTTGGTCCTGAACTCTGCTCAGCTGGCCATTAAATGACTCCCAGATATCAGATTTGGACTTACCTAATAACAGCTGCTCCCAATCTACTCTCCCAAGCTCCTGCCTAATATTGTTGTAATAAGCCTTTCCCCATGAGAAATGGCAGTGAATTAAAATAGTAATCAAAAATCAAAGTACTACGGATGATCTTGGGTAATAAGGTAGGACAGGTGACTGAGGTGATGGTGGGGGGAGCACTTTGGGACCAGTGACCATAGTTCTATTAGTAGTAAAATAGTTATGGAAAGGGACAGAACTGGTCCACAGGTTCAAGTTCTAAATTGGGGCAAGGCGAATTTTGATGATATGAGAAAGGAGCTTGCAAAGGTTGATTGGAGTAGGTTGTTTGCAGGCAAAGGGACCACAGGCAAGTGGGAGGCTTTTAAAGATGAGATAGTGAGATCTCAAGGTCTGCATGTTTCTGTTAGAGTGAAGGGCAAGGCTGAGAGGAGTAGGGAACCCTGGATGTTGATGGATATTGAGGACCTGGCCAGGAAGAAGAAGGAGGCATGGGTCAGGTACAGGCAGCTGGGATCAAGCAAATCCTTGAAGGAGTATAGGGGATGCAGGTGTGTACTCAAGAGGGAAATCCAAAGGGCGAAAAGGGGGCATGAGATAGTTTGGCAGAGAAGATTAAGGAAAATCCAAAGAGATTTAAGATAAGATAAAATGAGATATCTTTATTAGTCACATGTACATCGAAGCACACAATGAAATGCATCTTTTTGCGTCGAGTGTTGTCGGTACATCTTTGGAATGTGGGAGTAAACCGGAGCACCCGGAGGAAACCCATGCAGACATGGGGAGAACGTACAAACTCCTTACAGACAGTGGCCGGAATTGAACCCGGGTCACTGGCACTGTAAAGTGTTACACTAACTGCTACACTACCATGCCTGCCCCAGGAAAAAGAGTAACTGGAGAGAGGATAGGGCCCCTCAAAGACCAAAGGGGACATCTTTGTGTGCAGCCACAGGAGATGGGCAAGGTCCTTACTGAATATTTCTGCTCTGTTTTTACTGTAGAGGAAGACATGAAGACATCGGAACTAGGAAAAGTAAATGGGGAGGTCTTGGGGATAGTCCACATTACAGTAGAGGAGGTGCTGGATGTCTTAAAAGGTATGAAGCTAGACATATCTCCAGGGCCTGACCAGGTATGTACAAGAATACTGGGGGAGGCTAGAGAAGAAATTGCGGGAGCCCTGGCTGAGATATTTGCATCATCGTTAGCCTTCGGGAGAGGTGCCAGTGGACTGGTTGTGCCTTTATTTAAGAAGGGCAGCAAAGAAAAACCTGGGAACTACAGACCAGCAAGTCTAACGTCTGTGGTAGGTAAGATACTGGAGTGGATTCTGAGGGATAAGATATATGTACATCTGGAAAGACAGGTGTTGATTAGGGGTAGTCAGCATAGCTTTGTGCATGGGAGATCATGTCTTACAAATTTGAATGAGTTTTTTGATGATGTGACCAAGAAAGTTGATGAGGGCAGGGTGGTAGATGTGGTGCATATTGACTTCAGTAAGGCCTTTGATAAGGTTCCACATCGTAGGCTGCTCTGGAAGGTTAGATTGCATGGAATTCAGGGAGAGCTGGCTAATTGGATACACAATTGGCTTGATGGTAGAAAGCAGTGGGTGAAGATGGAAGATTGTTTCTTGGACTGGAGACCTGTGACTAATGGGGTGCCTCAGGGGTTGGTCTGGGCCCATTGTTGTTTGTCATCTATATCAACAATTTGGATAAGAATGTACAAGGCATGGTTAGTAAGATTGCAGATGACACTAAAATAGGTGGTATAGTGGGCCATGAAGAAGGTTATAAAAAATTACAGGGGGTTCATGATCAGATGAATAAGTAAGTGGACGAAGGAATGGCAAATGGAATTTAATTTGGATAAGTGAGAAGTGTAGTATTTTGGAAATTCAAATCCACACAAGGAGTTTCACAGTGAACAGTAGGGCCCTGGTGAGTGCTGTAGAACAGAGGGACCTTGGAGTGCAGGTACATGGCTCACTGACAGGGTGGTGAAGAAGTCTTTTGGCATGCTAGCCTCCTTCAGTCAGAATATTGAGTATAAAGGTTGGGAGGTGAAGGTGTGGTTGCACAGTATGCTGGTGAAGCCGCACTTGGAGAATTGTGTTCAGTTTTGGTCGCCCTGGTATAGGAAAGATATTATTAAACTGGAAAGAGTGCAGAAAAGATTTACAAGGCTGTTTCCAGGACTTGAGGGAGAGGTTTAACAGGCTAGGACTTTATTCCTTGGAGCATAGGAGACTGAGAGGTGATCTTATAGAAGTGTCTAAAATCATGAGGTGCATAGGTAGACTCAGTCTTTTCTCAGGGTTGGAGAATCAAGAAATAGAGGGCAAAGATTTAAGTGAGATGGGAAAGATTTAAGAAGAACTTGAGGGGCAACTTTTTTACACAAAGGGTGGTACCTATGTGGAATGACCTGCCAGAGGGAGTGGTTGAGGCAGGTACAATAACAACTTCTAAAAGACAGTTGGACAGGTACATGGATTGGAAAGGTTTAGAAGGTTATGGGCCAAATCCTGACAAATAGGACTAGCTTGGATGGGGCATCTTGGTCGGCATGGACCAGTTGGGCTGAAGGGCCTGTTTCCATGCTGTATAACTCTATGGAAACCTGGAATAAAAACATAAAGTACCAGAAATACTCAGCAAGCCGGGCAGCATTTTTTGAACATTCCAAGTCAATGAAGGGTCATAGATCCGAAACATCAACAATGTTTCCCTCTCTAGATGCTGACCTATTTAATATCTCCAGCACTTCCTGTTTTTATTTTAGATTTCCAGCATCAGCAGTATTTTGATTTTTGCAAGATGGTGGACTAGGCGAGGTTGATCTGTCAATATGAATGGACTGAAATGATTTTTTTCCTATTGCTAAATATGTTTAACCTCAACATTTATGCTGCCAACAGAGCACATTCACCTGAGAATCTTGTAAGTTTGAGGAACAGCACCTCACCTTCCATCTGAGCATGTTGCAACCTTCTAGATTCAGTATCAAATTCTACCATTTCAGGTAACTCTCTCTGTCAGTATCAGAACTACCTGATCCATTTGTGATTTTGATTCAGATTTTCTCTCTCCATTAGCACAGCCTGACCTATGCAGCATGTCCTACAGCTCCGCATTTAGCAACTTTTATCTTCCTTTGTTTGTGTGCCCCCTCTTGAATTGCCCCCATTAACCCATGGATTGGATGACCTCATTCACAAATTTTCCCAAGGCTACCCTGGCCTCACCTTTTTCAGAAATATTCCCTTTGTCCCATCCATCCTTCCACCACCTTCTCTGCAACTTAGAACCAACTTGTTCTCTCTCTCCCCTACCTTTGATGAGGGATCCTCAACCTGAAATGTTAACTATGTTTCTCTTGCCATGGATGCTGAGTGTTTTTATTATTTTCTGTTTTTATTTTAGAACATATTCATATTATGATCTGTTGTTTTAGTAAGAGCTTTCATTGATTTGGCCAGAGAGTGCATTAAATTACTCTAATATTCAATAATAACTTAAGGTTCTAATATTCTTAATACTGTTCCAGTTAGTTCATATGACAGGAGTTATAAAAACTGGATGGACAGTAAGCAGAGTAGATAGCGGCTCAGCTAGTACAGTGAACCAGGCTCAATCCTGATCTCCGGTGCTGACTGCACACTCTTCCTGTGACCACATTACTTTCCTCCAGGTGCTCTGGTTTCCTCCCACATCCCAAAGATGTGCAGGTCAGTAAGTTAATTGGCCACTGTAAGTTGCCCCTAATGTAGAATCTGGGAGGAGTTGACGCAACTGTGGGAAAGGGAAATGAGTTTGGTGTGGGATTAATGTAAATGATTGTTTGATGGTGGATGTGGACGATGGGCCAAAGGCCCTGTTTCCATGCTGTATGAATCTATATCCGAGAAACCTTTTATTCTCAGTAAAGATTAATTCAGTACACACAAGAACCCCAGTGGAAAACTGGCCTCTATCTTTTTTGTTCTGATTACTGTCATAAAAAAACAAAATGCCTGCTAAATTCTGGAGCTGCACTGGAATGGAAAGGCCCAAGATTGGAACTAAATTTTCCCTTGTCACCATCATAATAATTCAGGATAGTGTCATTCAGCACAGAAACAGGCCCTTCAGCCTACCACGTCCATGCTGACCATTATGTACCCATCAAAACTAATCCAATTACCCAGCACTTTGTCTGTAGCCTTCTATATCTTAGCAATTCAAGTTCTCATCCAGATACTTTTTAAATGTTGTTACAAAGCAACTCTAATACAAGTCCTTGCCTTCAGAAAATGAAGATGGTGAATAAACACATTTGTGGAAAAAGAAGTAGGATCAAAGAGCCAACAACAGATGGATGTTCCCTGCTGAACATGCCATATTTCCACTTCTGGAATCAACAACAATTTCAGGAATTCATTACATCTGACAGCTAAGGAAGAGAGGCTTTACGTTCCCTGTGTGGCCACGAACTATAACACCAGATGACTAGTTCTTGCTTCCAATTTTTAAATCATTAGTAACAAAGCACTGACACTCCTGCACACTCTATGGGCTCGGGTTTTGAGCATAAAGGGAGGAATAGAGAAGCAATAGATGTGGAGAGATCAGTTGCCAGAGACAGGACAGACAAGAGGCCAAGTCAGGGAAGGAGAATGTATGCTGTGGGCGCATGAGATTGGAAAGAAATGCTGTGTGGAAAAGTAGGAACCAGAAAAGGCATAAAAATATTGAAAAAAAGAGTCAAATAATGTACTTACACTGGTGGGCTGCAAAAGCTCCAGGAGATACCGTTTTTCTTCCTGCTGGGCATTTGTAACAGTCCAAGTTTCCCGCAGTCTCCTGATAGAACCCAGGGGGACACAGAATGCAGCTGCCATCCTGGAAAAAGCTGCCAGCTGGGCATACAACTGTAAAATGAGAGAACCACAAATATCCATCACATTGCAGACTGGAAGCCCAATGTGGTTCAGTGGCATACAATGAAATATAAGAGTAAACTATTCACCTCAGAGATAATTTCTGTGATTTATTTTTAATTTTTTGTAACCAAGAAATACCAGTTTTCACACTTTTTGCTGAAAATTCACTTACAGGTCAGAAACACATCAAACCTGCCTTTAAACTTTCTTCCTGAGTACCCATTGTCAGGGGTGACATCAATCTTATGCAGAATAATCATCTCTTTACATTGTAAGCAAAAAGGCCAGGTATGGTGCTGATTAGAAGCATGGTAACTAAGTGCTCTTTGAACTACCTCCAATTTATGGGACTGGAGAGGCTTTAGAATAGTTAGTCCTATGAGTCATATCATGCAGCCATTGAAGTCTACTTTTGAAATTTAGTTCCCACTACATTGTACATTTAGTCTGTCAAACAGGGGATACATTTCTACCCTTTTATCTCTAAGGTCTGGGCCTCTGTAACTCTGAACCTGTGTGATCATTGTTGACATTTAGCCTATTAACAAAGCTGTAATTAAAAAAAATCTGGGAAGTCAAATGAAGTAGGGTAGAGTCAAAGGTCACGCTTGACCAAACACTAATTTTTTTTGGAAAACCAATAGATAATATCAATGTAATTGATGTAATATATATGGATTTTCAAAAGTCTATTGTACTTCAGAAGAAATGAATGCAGAGTCAGGGGTCAGTAGCAAAAAGGATAGGGAGCTGGTAACAAAATGTTGAAGAAAGAGTAGAGGTAAAGGATAGGTATTCAGCTGGGAAAAGTAAAATACAGCGTTCAACAAGGATCAACACTGAAGCCACTGCTCTTCACAACTTAAATTCATAATTCGGACTCAGGAGTGTATACTCCTAAACAAGTGAATAACACCAAATTGGGGTCTAGTTAACAAGATGACAAAAATAACTTTCAGAATGGCAGTATAGTTGGTAGATTCATTTCAATATTACCAAGTGGCCAATTGTGGTAAGACCCAGGGCTTTGGTGGCATATTGATTATGATGCTGTATTTTCTCTTGGTATTATGTAACTGCACTAGTAATCCACATATTTGAAACAATGATCTGAAGACATGGGTTCAACTCCTAGAGTGCAGCTGGGGAAATTAAATTCAGTTAGTTAAATGCATCTGGAATTTTAAAATAGCAGGTTAGCATTAGTAATGGTGGCTATGAAATTTATTGATTTGTTGTAAAAAAAACATCTGGCTTGGGCTTATATGAATCTGCACCCATACCAGTGCAATTGACACTGAAATATTCTCTGAAATAACCAAAGGAGCCACTTAATTTAAGGGTAGTGAGGGTTGGGCAATAAATGCTGGTCTTGTTTGTGTACAGGGTATGGACATTGCTAACAAAACTACAATGACTTAGGGCAGTAAACAAGGCAAACAAGTTGCACAAAGGAATTATCTCAACGAACAGCTAATCTGTTTAAACTGTTGATCAATGGCCAGAGCACCAGGAGAACTTCAGTGCCCTCCTCTAAAATGGTACCATGGAAACTTTCACTATGAGCAGAGAGGACAGAAAATTGTCAGATATAATTTCCAATTCTGTCAATTTGTCAGTGGTAGATTGATGTAGTAATCTGGTTTAAACCTCTGGGACCAATGTGATATTTCTTCCACACCATCCTAATTGTGCTTAGCATTGTGCAAATTAGGACTGGCTCAGGAGCAGTTTTGAGTTGTAGATCTGTTTGTGTTTGTCCAGACCCTTAATAATCTCATCTCATCCTGAGATATCGCAACCAAAAATTAAGGGTCGAAGAGCTTCAGGTTGTTTACTTTGGAAAATAGGCAGAATGGTGTGGGTGGGGGTGGGGGAAGAGAGATTATCCAATTTTGTAAGATTTTTAAGAGAATAAACTGAATTGGTTTAAAACAGAAACACTTATTAATATGTGTTCCATGAAGTATGAACACTGCTGTAATTTAGAAAACATGCTGTTTATATGTGCAAATCAAGAACTCACAAACAGCAAAAAAAAAATTAACGGCAAGGTAAATGTTGACTGGAATACCAGATAAATACCGGTCTTTTTGAATAGTGCCATGGGACTTCCTATCAGTATCCAGGAAGGCAGTTTCTCAGTTTTGTGTTTCATCTGCTAAGCATGCAAATCCTTCCCAGATGAAACCTCTTTCTTTTCAGAGAGAGCTCGAGATATTGGTAATTTATGTGGAGTAAGAGAGGCTGAAGGTTTGGTCGGGCTGCTTTTGCACAACAGACAGAAGCAATACAACCAACGTGATCCATTTTACTCTGCCACTTCTCAGAGCCATTCCTGCAGCAGGAGAAGGTCTGGATAATATTAAAAGCAAAGACATGCAAATAACAAAAGACTCAGGTTCTTTCAGGTCAATCTCACAAAGCTATCTTTGCCATTTTTATCTTTGGGAAGAGGGATAAAATGATCCATGAACCCATGAATACTACCTCATTATTCCTTTCTTTTTGCACTATTTATTTTTGTAATTTATAGATTTTTATGCCTTGCACTGTACTGCTGCTGCATAACAACACATTTCATGTCATAGAGATAATAAATCTGATTCTGATGCTCGACATGTTAGTGGAGATTTAGACAGTTATTTGAAGAAGGGAATTATTGAACACATTCGTTTTGGCAATCAGCTAGTTAGGCTGGAGATGCTTTTCCAGTACAGCATTTTCTATATTCCTACTCTATACTGCAGGGACCAAAGAGACAAACAGGCCAGGAGTAAATAGCGGAAATGGGAAGTTTGATGAATATATTTCAAGGAAATTTTATGCAAGTGTTTCTCCCACACAGAGACTATGACGCATTTGGTTGAACTGCCGCTGTCAATAAGCCAATGGCCATTTATCATTACTTCACTTCATTCATCATTCCACCACCATCCCACTCAGTTTGCAATGAATTTGAATATACATGCCAAAAGTGCAAGGAAAATATCTACAGTTGAAGAGTCAATGTAGAGTTAAGATGCCATTCATTTTGTGCTTCTATGGAAGATCTCTGATTGCTGGGATATTTAATTGCAAGCAAATCGTTAAAATGGCATTAACACTTACTGCACCCACTAACATTGTTGTCATCTCGTCGAGCGGCTGAAAATTTTTGGTAGCCATCTCTGCATCCAAACTGCACAAAGGGTGAGACGTTGTGGCCTTGGTCCAAAGGAAAATCAGTGAAAACCTCCGCTGGGAATTGCTTGGAATCCAAAATGAGGTGATAGTTTCCACTGTTAATTAGTTCAGTGAAGCGCTTAATTAAGCCATTCCCCAACAGAGCATTTTCTGCAGATGTAAAAAAAATCAATAATTCCTCAGAATTATGATGGAGTCATAGATCAAAGATGCAATCTATTTGGCCCATCATGCCCATTGCACCTCTTGTTAGAATACATAATTAACATCACTCTCCTACACTTTCCCCATCTTTCAGGCAGTGCTTTCCAGATCATGATTTGTTGCACAATAAATGTCTCCACTACTCCCCTCTGGCTCTTATGCCCATTCTTTTAAATCTGTGTTCTTCAGGTACCAAACCTTGAGCCAATCGAAAAAAGTTTCTACTTATTCATTGTTTGAATAAGAAGGGAGAAGAAATGAAAATGACTTCCTTGGACCCTGTAGGCATCAGAACTCAAGGATCCTGCCTTTATTCATGGAATATGCCCACTTGAATCCTGTTGGAAACCCCAGGACTGCACAATCAGGACTGAAAGCAAAATTAATGGGTGTTCATTCTTTATTTTATTGGCCCTGCTCCAGGGCAGCACTGGTTCATCAGGTGCAGAGCAGAGAAAAATCTCCATTGTATTCAGACGGGAGATCATTGACCTGAAACACCAGCTCTGCTTCCATCAATGTCTGTTTTTATTTTATCAGCATGGTACAGAGCTGAGGGACTGATTGTGTAGAGAGAATGGAAAACTATTTTTTGGTTTGATGGTGTTCCATTGTACATGTTGGACAGGACTAAATGTTATGGTTCTTCTGTTAAACCTCCCAAACCATCATTCCCCTTTCAGTTCTTATGAGCCTCAATTTAATATGACTGTTGTCTAGAATAAAATGCCCCAATATTCAATGTCCCTACAATGCCATCTATGAAGCCCCAAGAAGTACAAGTACATGGTTCCCTGAAAGTGGCATCACAGGTAGATAGGGTGATGAAGAAGGCTTTTGACACACTGGCCTTCA
The DNA here is from genome assembly GCF_009764475.1 of Pristis pectinata. Lineage (NCBI taxonomy): Eukaryota > Metazoa > Chordata > Chondrichthyes > Rhinopristiformes > Pristidae > Pristis > Pristis pectinata. The sequence goes on from NC_067413.1 coordinate 23,326,818, forward strand.
TCAGTCAAGGCATTGAGTATAGAAGTTGGGATGTTAAGTTGCAGTTGTACAAGATGTTGATGAGGCCGCATTTGGAATATTTTGTTCGGTTTTGGTCACCCTGCTAGAGGAAAGATGCCATTAAACTAGAAAGAGTGCAAAGGAGATTTATGAGGATGTTGCCTGGGATCAAGGAATTGAGTTATGGAGAGAGGTTGAGCAGGTTGTGACTTTTTCATTGGGGCGTAGGAGAATGAGGGATGATCTCATAGAGGTGTATAAAGTTATGAGGGGCATAGATAGAGTGAATGTGCACAATCTGTTTCCCAGGGTTGGCGAATCAAGAACTAGAGGGCATGGGTTTCAGGTGAGAGGGGAGAGATTTAATAGGAACCTGAGGAGCAACTTTTTCACCCAGAGGGTGGTCGGCAGATGAAACGAGCTGCCAGAGGAAGTGGCTGAGGCAGGTACATTAACAACATTTAAAAGGTACTTGGACAGGTACATGGATAGGAAAGGCTTAGAAGGAAATGGGCTAAATGTGGGCAAATGGGACTAGTTTAGATGGTGATCTTGGTCGGCATGGAGCTGTTGGGCCAAAGGGCCTGTTTCCATGCTGTATGACTCTATGAGTCTGTGATTCATCCTGTTCACAGGAAGGAATGTCACTAACTTGAGCTCCAACTCAACAACTGTGGGGAAATGGAGCAGTCTCACTGTTCACAACTTACCCAATCTTCAGTCTAACACTATCTGTTTTCCCCATATACAGTATATTTCATTGTCATTTACTTTATTCTATATTAAAGATTTACTTTGTTCTACATTAGAGTAAAACAGTGTTTTTGGTTAGTAATCTTCATCTGAGCAGCATGACAAAACCTGAGCACGATGGATATTAACAAAAGGAGAAAGTTGAAGAAAACATAACATAGAACCATAGAATACAACAGCACCAAATATTAAATTAAATAGTGGAGACAAAAATGACTGCAGATGCTAGAAGATGGAGCATCAGACAATCTGCCAGAGGAACTTAGCAGGTCAAGAAACATCTGTGGGAGGAAAGGACCAGATGTTTTGATCCAAAATGTAGACAATTACCTTCCTGCCACAGATGCTGCTCGACCCGCTGAGTTCCTCCAGCAGATTGTTTGTTGCCACAAAATTAAGTAGCGCCTGAAATATTAGAAAATGTCCCTAAGCACTGCACTGGAGCATATCAGACAAATACTATTAAAGACATATCAGGAAGAGTAACTGAAAGCTTCTTCATAGACAAAGGATTTAATAGATGTCTGAGAAGAAGAGGAGTAAGATAGAAGGGTCTTATGAAGTAATTCAAAGTCAAAGTCAAAAGTCAAAGTCGAGTTTAGTGTCCTTGCAGCAGCATCACAGACACATAGCATCATATAAGCAGCATTCACAAGGAAAACATAAGTTAACCATAAATAATACACAACCTTAACAAGAAAGAACACAATTAGAACAGAAACGGTGGCCTAGATAGCAAGTAGAAGTCAATGGAACTGAATTTCAGAAATGGAGCACAGCTCATAAATGCTGCTATAGCACAAGTGAACAAGGATGAATTTCACCTGTGATCTAAGATATTAATAGTATCCCAGGGATGGGAGTGGACTACAAAGCACAGGGAATGAAACACAAAGGAATATATTGTAAATCTGAAAAGAATAGTAAAATAACTACCAAAAGAAAGAACACATGGAAGGAATATTATTAGATCAAGGTACTATCAATAATAATTGTGTTTATAATCATAGTAATAGGTATGTAAGAGCTTCCGGAGAAGCTCATTCTTTTAGTCACTTGTTTTTTAAGCATTTTATAGTCAATTCCTTGGATGTTCAAAAACCTTGGACGGCTTAACCAGGTCTATCTGCAGCTACCAAGTTCTTCCTGCATAACATATGGCATATTAATATTGGTGAATGATATTCATTCAAAGAGTGTGAATGAGTGCAAATAGTAAACAGTGTAATTTACCTATGTCACGCATGTCAGGGAGAAGGAATGCTGGGATAGCTGAAAGGTTCACTTTCCAAGTAACATTTACTCTTAAACGTTCCATGCTTAAACATCCAACTGACACAGTTGAATTATCACAGACAGGAACCAGCACTGTTTCTCCAGGAGCAGAAACCTAAAAGGAGACAAAACCTTCTGATGAAGGGTTTCTGACCTGATACATTCCTCATCATGGCCTTGAACCTTATTGTCTACCTGTAATTCACTTCCCCTTTAACTGTAACACTATATTCTGCATTCGGTTACTGCTTTTCCCTTGCACTACCTCGATGTACTGAGGTTGTGAAATGATCTGTCTGGATGGCATGCAAAATAAACCAGTACATGTGACAGTAATAAACCAATTACCACGCTGTCTGCTGTGTTGTGTGTTTCCAACATTTTCTGCTTTTATTGTAAAACATTCAATATCCATCTTTTCAGACTTTCCATTTCTAACTTTGTCCTCACCAGAATAGACCAACATTTGTTTATTTGAAAATTATGTTCTTTTTTCATTCTCAGACTGCAGGCATTACTGCGAAGGTCCATCACTTGTTGTCCTGCTACTGACTAGTTTGTTTAGATATTGCAAAGGTTATAAGCCAATCAACTGGGTTTGGACTTGGAATCACATATTGGCAAGACAAGGAAGGAAACTTGGTTTATTTCTCCATGAAATTGATTGTGAACTGGGTGGATATTTATGATAATGAGTAACATAGTTGATGTTACTAATATCAGCTGTTAAGAAAAAAGTCCTTTTTACAAAATAAAATTAATTCATATTCTCTACTGCTACTTTGAGATTTCAACACAGATTTTGGATTACTAGTCCTGAGCTACAGGTTACTCATCCAGTAATAGAATTATTTAAAGTTACGAAATCAAAATACTGCAGATGCTGGAAATCCAAAATAAAAACATGAAATGGTGGAAATTCTCAGTGTCAGACAGTACCTGTAGAGAGAGAAAAAGAGGTAACCTTTCAGGTTGACGACCTCACTCTCTGACTCACAAAGAAGTAGTTAAGAAATGACCAGAATTAAGCTGTACTTTTCTGACCCTTGTTTCTCAGTCTACTTTGTCTTGATACCAGATGAAACAATGACATCTTTAAGAAACTAACTGGTCATTAATTGGAAACATTAACTCTTTCTCACTCCACAGATTCTGCCTGACCTGCTGGGTATTTCGAGCATTTCTGTTTTATTTCAGATTTTCAGAATCTGCTGTATTTTGCTTTTGGATTATTCATCAGTCCATTTGACCTGGAAGAACTGGGATCACTGGCATTCTGAGGAATATTCATTGTTCTGCTTGGCCAGAAGGGAGCTGAGGCTGACTAGCCTGAGAGGTTAATTAGTCCAACTCTTTTATTTAATAATAAGGCACTTGATGGTTATGAGTTTTAAGATCAAAAAGAAGCTAAATAAGTTGTCTTCTGCTGCTGATGATTATTATCCGGTTTCTCATGCTGGCCAATATAAATGTTTACATATTTGAGTGAGAGCAGGCCTAAACTCAGATTCAATTAATCTCTTAACACTCAGCACTAAGATTATTGTGTAAGATATTTAAGAGCTGCCAATACCCATGTAACTACATCCAAGTAACATCATAAGAAAGAAAAAGTCAGAAAACAAATGGACTATTTGTATACACAGACCTGAAGATGACAGAATCCTCTAGCTGTCAGATCATCTGCGATGAAGGTGTTAAATGCCTTCAATAACCCTGAATAATCACTGTTACAGGCTTTCCCAGAAGGCAAGAGGAGCTGAAATTGTGTCCGAGCCTGAGCCACCTGAAATATTTGGATTCCTGCAGAAGCAAAAAGAATCAAAAGTCTTCATAAAACATGATTTCTTATATTAATTTTCTGAATGAAAATAAAAGAACCTGCAGATGCTGGAAATCTGAAATAAAAACAGAAAATGCTAGAAATACTGAACAGGTCAGGAAGAATCTGTAAAAAGAGAAACAGTTATCATCTCTGTTCTGACAAAGGGTCTCGGACCTGAAATGTTGACTGTTTCTCTTTCCATCTTTGCTGCCTGACCTACTGAATGTTCCAGCACTTCTTGCTTTTATATCAGTCTTCTAAAGTAAGCTTTATATTTCTCCTCTTACTATGACGTTCCATAATATGGTAATGTGGGAATGTAACTGGATTGCACTGTGCTGTTTTTTTTATTGATTCACAATCTATTTTATCTGAAGTAAGATGCATTAGAGATCACTGCTGAATGAAATTGTCTCAAACGCAAAACCGGATCAGACACTTTCACATGTCTGATGATTTCCCAGCAACAGACACACACCTAATATTGTCAAGAAATGTGAGGACAGAGAACATAGAACAGTACAGCACAGGAACAGGCCCTTCGGCCTATGACGTTGTGCCAAACTAATTAAACTAATGACACCTAATTAAATTCATCCCTTCTGCCTGGATAGAGTCCACATTCCTCCATTCTCTGCAAAACACCTCTATCACATCTGCCTCCACCAGTGTATACCACATTTCTCATCACAGCATTAGAGATGTCACCCACACTCCCTGACTGACATCTCTAATGCTCACAGAGGAATAACTTCAATTACTTTTACTTCAATGAGGAGAAGGTTAGGATTAGCGTTATAAGTAATTGAAAAGCAAAAAAAAACTGTAGATGAAATAAAAACATAAACACTGGAAATATTCAGTGGAAGAGGCAGCATCTGTTTTGATGAAATGTCATCAACCTGAAACGTTAAGTGTTTCTCTCTCCACAGAGCATGTTTCCAGCATTTTATGTTTTTATTTGCCACTAAGTATTGTAAGAACAAACAAAGTATTTGAAAAGAATCCCAAGGCAGGAATCAATTCTTCAAAAGATATTTATTTCTCTTTTTCTCAATTCTGATGAAGGACCTGGGACCTGAAACTTTAACTGTTTCTCTTTCCACAGATGCGGCCTGACCTGCTGAGTTTCTGTTTTTATTTCAGATTTCCAGCATCGGTGTTTTTGTTTTGATTTTCATGTACTTGGGTGGTAATAGCTATGGCATCAATCAAATTATTTCTACAGTAAGACAATCCTTTTCCTTTGAAAAAGATCCCTCACTGACTGGCAGCCATTTAAAGCTGACCTCAAACACATTGACATGAAATGCACGTTATTACTGCCCTAATTAGGTGCGGCATCACTGTGTCACATAAAAATAGGCCACATAAAAACTAGTCGTTAACCACTTTGCATCAGTGTTCACCTTCCATGTGAGTTAATACATACATACAAACGAAGTCGGGCAACATCGCCAACAACAGTGCATCCCTTCCTGATGAGCTTAACGCATTCTATGCACGTTTTGAACAGAAGGGGATTGGTATGTCACCATCCACCCTGACAGCCTCTAATGCACCTGAACCCATGGTCACCATTGAAGACGTAAGATCAGTCTTCCAGAGAGCGAACCCACGGAAAGCACCTGGTCTGGATAGTGTCCCTGGCTGTGTCCTCAGATCCTGTGCAGATCAGCTGGCAGGGGTATTTCCAGACGTATTTAACTTTTCTCTGCCTCAATCTCAGGTTCCCACCTGTTTTAAGAAGACCACTATCATCCTGGTACCGAAGAAAAGCAAGGTAATGTGCCACAATGACTACCGACCAGTTGCTCTGACATCCACCATCATGAAGTGCTTTGAGAGGCTGATCACGGCACGCATCAACTCCAGCCTCCCAGACAACCTCGACCCCCTGCAATTTGCTTACTGCCTTAACAGGTCTACAGTAGATGCCATCTTCCTGACCCTACACTCAGCTCTGGAGCATCTGGACAGTGAAGACACCTACGTTAGACTATTGTTTATTGACTACAACTCTGCCTTCAATACTATAATTCCAAGCAAACTAATCACCAAACTCCAAGACCTGGGACTCAACACCTCCCTTTGCACCTGGATCCTTGACTTCCCGACTAACAGACCGCAATCAGTGAGGATAGGCAGCAACACCTCCACCACGACTATCCTTAACACTGGTGTCCCACAAGACTGCATCCTCAGTCCCCTACTTTACTCCCTATACACTCATGACAGTGTGGCCAGATTCTGCTCTAACTCCATCTACAAGTTTGCAAATGATACAACTGTAGTGGGCTAAATCTCAAATAACAATGAGTCGGTGTACAGGAAAGAGGTAGAGAGCTTAGTGGAATGGTGTCATGACAACAACCTTTCCCTCAATGTCAGCAAAACAAAAGAGCTGGTCATTGACTTCAGGAAGGGGGTCAGAGCTCATATACCTGTCTGCAACAACGGTGCTGAGGTTGATAGGGTTGAGAGCTTCAAGTTCCTAGGAGTGAACATCATCAACAGCCTGTCCTGGTCCAAACATGTAGATGCCACAGCCAAGAAAGCTCACCAGCGCCTCTACTTCCTCAGGAGGCTAAAGAAATTTCACAAATTCCCTCTTGACACTCACGCTCTTTTATTGATGCACCATAGAAAGCATCCTAGTGAAATAAAGGACTGTAGATGCTGGAATCTAGATGAAAAACACTATGATGCTGGACGAACTCAGCAGGCCAGGCAGCATCCGTGGAGAAAAGCAGGTGGTCAATGTTTCGGTCAGGACCCTTCTTCAGGACTGAAGATAGGAGAAGGGGAAGCCCAATATATAGGAGGGAAAAGCAGAGTAGTGATAGGTGGACAAAAGAGAGGAATGGGGTGGGCACAAGGTGGTGATAGGTAGATGCAAGTAAGAGATAGTGATAGGCAGGTGTGGGGAGGAGGGGAGAGCAGATCCACCGGGGGATGGGTCAAAGGTAAGGAGAAAAAAAAAGGGATAGAAAAAAGAGAAATAAGCTAGGAAAGGGAAGAAAAGAAGAAGCATGGTTGGGGGGGGGGGGGTGTGGGGGGAAGGGGTGTGGAGATCACTTAAAGTGGAAGCAGCCTATCCGGGTGCATCATGGCTTGGTATGGCAACTGCTCTGCCCGGGACCACAAGAAACTGCAGAGAGCTGTGGACACAGCTCAGCACATCAGGGAAACCAGCCACCCCTCCATGGAATCTGTCTATACTTCTCACTGCCTCAGTAAAGCAGCCAGTATAATCAAAGACCCAACCCGCCTGGGACATTCTCTCTTCTCCCCTCTCCTATCAGGCAGAAGATACAAAAGCCTGAAAGCATGTACCACCAGGCTCAAGGACAGCTTCCATCCCACTGTTATAAGACTATTGAACAGTTCCCTGGTACAATAAGATGGACTCTTGACCTCACAATCTACCTCGTTATGACCTTGCACTTTATTGTCTGCCTGCACTGCACTTTCTCTGTAGCTGTGATACTTTACTATGCATCCTGTATTGTTTTACCTTGTACTACCTCAATGCACTGTGTAATGAATTGATCTGTATGAACAGTATGCAAGACAAGTTTTTCACTGTACTTCGGTACAAGTGACACCAATAAACCAAATCCAATTCTCATTTATTCATCCTGTTCCTATATCCCTTCAAGCACTGTTCCTTCATCCATCTAGCTAATCTAATCACAAGTATACAGTATCTACCTCAACTGACCTTGCAAGTCACTTCCACAGCCTTGTAGCTCTTTATGTAATGATGTTTTTCCTACCATCTGTTTTAAATCTTTCCCATTTAATCTTTTAGCAATGACTGTCAATCCTGTTCTCTGATCAGTTGGTGGATATGTAGTTCTGTGGGCCTGTGTCAAAAATGTTGTTTTCTCCTTTCCCTACTGTGCTGCACTCTTTCCAAGATCAAGATGTCCTTCCCACGGCATGTTGCCCAGAATGTAATGCAGTGTTCTAGCTATGCTGTAATGTCAGCACTTTGTACAGCCAACACATTATTTATAATACATGGTATTCTGGTTCTGTTGACATATAGATCAACATTCCATTCCCTTTTATCTTTTTTTACCCATTCCTGACATATTAATGATCACATTTTATGGTCCCATAAGTCTCCTTGGACCATTTCTATCTTTTAGTTCTGATTTCTTTTGCCAAAAATGGACAGCTTAACATCAGCCCACTGAAATCCATTTATATTTGTATTCTGTTACTTACTTTTATAATATTTTTTACAATTTTAACCTTCTTTCTACAGTGCTTATAATGTCAATTAATGTGTCATTAACAAATTATGTGCGGCTCTATCCTGCCATCTCAGTTTTTAGTAAATGCAGTGAATATTTGAAGACTGCCAGAGATAGTTGTGCCAATTTGAGTATTTGCCCATTGTCCCTGCTCTCTGTCCCAGCTAAGCTCCTAAAATGAACCCCTCATAAAATTTAATCATGGTTGTCAAATCTGTGCTGCCACTTGCTGTTAAGCTGAAGCATTTCAATGTGTTTAGTCACTCTATCTTAATTATAAATCTAGTGATTTCAAAGCTTACAGAGGTTAGCTATCTGATCTAGCCTCTTTATAACTCTTCATTCATTTATGGGATGTGGGCATCACTGACAAGGGCAGCATGTTTTACCCATAACTGACTGGAATTGAGAAAATGGTGATGAGCCAACTTCCTGAGCCATTGCAGGCCTTCTGTTGAGGATGCTCTCCTTGCGCTGTTGAGTGGAGAACTAAGAACTTAAGGAATAGAAGCAGGGTAGGTTATGCCACCCCTCACACCTGCATTGCTATTTAGTTAGATGATGGTAATCTTTTCCCCAAGTGCCACCTCCCTGAACTAACCTTATATCTCCTCATATCCAAACAGCATGAGTTCCAGGATTTTGATGGCAACAACAGCCATTGGCATTCTCTTTCATGCAGAAAATTGCCACTAAAACTTCAGAGAAATGTAATCAGGCAAAAAAAAAGATATTAGGTCCAAGAAAAGTGGCTTGGAGGAGAGTATAGCAGTGGCGACAAAGGTTTAAAGAGAACATTTTAGAACTTTGGGTTTAGATAATTCGAACTCAGGATCAATGGTACTTACTCTGACAGGACTCTGGATGTGGGAATTCTGTAATCCAGCTACCATTCTGCATGTTGCACACAAAGCTTCTCCTACCAAATGCACTCTGGTAGCCTCGATGACATTTCACCTGGCAAAGCTGCACAAACTGGCCACTGGGCACATCATCACATAAGACAATGCCATTTGTTACCTCAAGTGCCTTGAAGGGTAGTGCACACTGTGGGCCTAGGAAAACAAAATACTGTGTGAGATCAGGATCTATTTAATGACATCCCTAATTCCCATAACATTCAGAGAGAGTGGGGCAGCCCCCACTTCCCAGTGACAATGCCATTCCATGCGAACATACAAACAGGCAGAATTGGAGCAGGAGTAGACCACTCGGCCCCTCAAGGTGGCTCTTTCATTTAATTAGATCATAGCTGATCTAATTGTAATATTTCATTCCAATGTGATACCTGCTGAATTATACACAAATTAAACAGAATTTTCCACAGATATGTTCTGCAAAGGACCCTGCAATTAGTAGAGTACCTTGGATTTAATTCCCAACTAGCACCAAAGCCTCACGAGATGCTTTCCATCACTACACCATTCCATTCTTTTTGACTGCTTTCCATCACTGCAGAAGCTCTTGATAACTTACGTCCACAGGCAGGTTTTAATCCAGTTGTTGTGTTCACTTGTGTTTCAGGAATCTCTTCTCCATTTGCAAATACACACCAACACTTCTCATTGGCCTCATCACACTGCATGGGTAAGAAGGAACCATCAAAGTATTCACAAGCTGGGATATACCCTGTCCCTACTTCCTGATCCATCGTGTCAATGAACAGAATGTCACACCTTCTTGGACCTAGTGGTTGGGAAAGGAGAATATTAGTTTGACAGTTTGTTAATAGTGAGATTTGAATATGACAACTCAGCAATGGTTGCATTACTTTAAAAGGAATTTTCTAAAAGAACTGTTAACACACATAGATGACATTTGATTTGCTGCAGTGTTCATTTTCAGTGTTTGGCTTCTCTTGCCAGTCTGCACACATGCACTTCATTGAGATGATCCTTCAATTGGATACTCCCAGCAATGATCAACACTTGCAGGGCACAATGTTTAACTATGAGCCTTCAGCATTCATATTTGTCTGTGCTAAATTCAAGTATCAAATCGCAAACTGTGGGACTTTTGTTGGGGATGGCAGACTGAATATATCTGAAAATTAAAGAAAAATATAAATCACTCTCAGTTTCCTGCATTGATCCATAAGTCATGAGATGAAGGTCCCCCTTTCCAAGTATAATCTGAGACATCCAATCATTTCAGGGAGATGTTAGGTATCCTAATATTGGTCTCCACACCCCAAAAAAATATTCTGTGCCCAGTCTTAATCTCCAGATAAAGACTTCAAGTTAAAACTCTAGGATAAGTCACAAGTCTGGTGTTGAGATGCACCACGAAGAATAGCTAATTTGGTTGGAATCCAGCAAGTACCCGTTGGATATTATTCCACTATGAGATAGTGCCTTCAACAATATAAGATATCAAAAGTGCAAAGTTAAAATGTAACAATCTCACAGTCCTAAGGGAGTCCTGCTCCAAGACTGTGGGTCAGAGAACTGGAGACATTGAGATGAATTTTACCATACAGGAATATGTGTATTTGGAAGTGGGTGGGAGGTTAAAATCTGCAAAGTCAGGAAGCTAAACCCAACCCACCAATTCCACATTTAGCAGTAGTGTCAACCTGAGTACAAAGAACTCCACTGAGATGGACTAATGACCTAGTTCAATGTTAATCACACTATGACACCAATCAACATAGCTTTTGATACTTAAGAAGGAGTGTATACATTTTTCAGGCTTTCAAGAACATGACAGCGAAACCAAAGTGAAAACAGAGCATCTGCCAATGAAACAGAAAGCACAAGAAAGAAATATACTGAGCTCCTGGGTTTGTACATCTGATCTATCTGTGCACTTTGTGTTCCTCTTATGTCATGCTACTTTGTCATGCTTCTTTGGGTCTCAGGTGAAAACCAAAATGTCCATCAGCACTGTGTTGTCTCAACAAATCCATTAGGACTCAATATAAAATATCAAAAAGTTGGGGTTTATTTACAAATGCCAAGCACTCAACCAATTACATGTGGAGTCCTCTAGCTACTACTGATCTGGCTATTCATATCTCACCACAGTCCAGGTAGATCACATGACTATCATCCATTGAAATACATAAGTCCATATATGGAAGTAAACTACATTCTGTTCCAATCACATGCAATATGTCCATATGTGGAAATGCAATACACACACCACCTGCACCACGTAGAGTGGGAGAAGCACCAATAAGTTCACAAGCAGCCTGTTCCACAGAAATCTGCAACTTTACAGCAGAGAGTGTGTCAAACTGACAAATGAAATTCATAGTAGGCCACAATGACAGATAGGATCAATGTACCTCTGACAACCAACTTCAGGAGAATCAGGGTTTCCCATCTCACCTACTTCGAGGCAGCTGGAGCAAAATATCCTGTCCAGTGTACCAGGTGACAAAGTTTACTATTGTCCATCAAAGACACCACTGCTCCTAATTATTTTGCCTCAGGATCCTTCCTGGGTTCTGTTGAAGACACTTGCAGAACCTCACAGTATATATGGCAGATGATTCATTGCTTGCTTACCAGGGCAAGCCAATGTTTGCGTATTCTTTGATGATGAGGCCTGTTAGGAGGGAAGAGTGGATGGAGGAGGGAAGAGCGACAAAGGCTGGGAGGTGATAGATGGAGTGGGGTCTGGACAGATTCTAATGTGCCATTTATCTCCCAGAGTCAGCAGAAGAATCAGAATGTGGTTCTGCATAATACCAAGCAAGTGGTCCTAAATTTGCAGAGGGCATTGAGAACAAGGTGTCTTGAGAAAAGAAAGAAGATTGTAATGTGGAGGGTGAGTCTGCAGCAGTGCCCAATGCCCCTAACATAACCCCATTATTGCGAGGTTCAGTTCCACCTGACCACTCTCAAAATCACCCAGCATAAAACAGTCCTTCCAACAACCAAGAATCTGCTTCTCATCCCCTGTTGCTTGGCATTAATTCATACATGAATGTTCTTCAAAACAGAAATATTTGGGTAAAGCATCACGAGCATGATTTTGGTCAACTATATTTTTTTTATTCTTCCTCTTCCTAGAACAGGCACATGGAATCCCTGCATCTTCTGCAGGCTGTTCAAATCCCTGCTATGACAGTTGTAATACTCCAACATATTCTGTGCTTAGGAGCCTACAAGAGTCTGCCTGCACTGCTTAAGAAAGAGTCATCACTGGGAAACAAGACAGCAGTGTGGGCTAATGTAGTAGGAGAGCACATGGCTGTCACGTGACAGTAACAACACTGATCTCTCTGGTCGGAGGACAGCATTGCTCCTCGGATCGGAAGTGACACCACTGTCAAGCAAGGTGTCGCTCCACGCCACCCATCAGGTGTGGGCATAGGGATTGGACCTGGAGAGCACCTTTGTTCCTGAATCTGCCTGACCATTGGCCTGTCTAAATCACCTGGCCAGGCTCCACCCAGCACTATAAAAGAGTGTTGCACTCCCCTGGCCCTTCCTCTTTTCACTATTCCTGAGGGAGACAACGCTGCAGAGACCACTGGTAAGAGTGTGCACTACCATGTGGTTTAGGAGCATCTTAGATTCCAGGGAGTGTTAGGGCCAATGCTTGTTTGGGGCAAGGGATTAAGGCATTGAAGGATTTATCCCTTGATAAGTGTGTACCTTGTTTATTGTGTGTTTGTGTGTGTGTGTGTGTGTGTGTGTGTATCTCATCCTCATTGCGATTCCCCCTCACGTTCGCGGTCTCCTGCATGTGTGTGTGCGAGTGTGCATCTGGTCCCGTTCATTCTGTCCCCGCGTTTGCCTTTGTGATTAAACTATTTTTAAAATCCAAAGCCTGTGTCCAGAGCCCTCAACCTTTAGGATTCCAAAAGAACCTTTTCGCACAACAGCTAATGACTAGTGAGGGGCAACAACAAGCCAAGCCAAATGTGATCCACTTCCACATCCCCTCTCATCATCATCATCCCTCTCATAGCCTGTCCATACAGCCATAGCAACAATGAGCTGGAGAATATTTTGCTTAAGATTATCTGGGCAATCATTTGGCAAGAGTAAGGTACCATACATCCTTTTATGGTCCTTTAAGATCTTTTTTAAGCGTGCTTTAAGTGGTCAATGTGAAACAGCAACACAAGTATTCCAAGAGCTGACTGCTATATGCTTCTGTTACTAAGTAACTGGGAGAATTCTGCCACCCTCTATGGCAGCCAAACACTGCAAGACTCAACTAATGTCCAGTACAACCTCTTCTTCAACTGTCAATTGAGAGATTATTGAAGGGCCACTTCTGATTTTCTGCCCATTCACACATTCAATGTTCAGCAATGAGATTAGGAGTACTGGCAACGAGAGCAGTGACAGACCAGAAGCAGTTTAAAGACCTAAGCAAGAGATAAAGATAAGTATAGATGATGAATTGGTGATGGATAGCATTGTTAATAGTAAGAATGAGGGAGGGCACTAATTGCACAAAGATGAGGGTAGGTTTAGATGAGAAATAATGTGCTGGGGTTGATTGGTACATCAAGTGAGTGTGCCACTGTACTCCTCTTTTTACCTTTCCGGAATCATTGAACTAACAGCACCATGCTCCTTCAGCTTGCCTCATTGACAACCTCCAGCCATGTCGTCTTTGTTTCTTCCACCTGCTAACAAGGAATATTATCTTTCTTTGGAACCAAAATCAGTCTATGGGTTTTTGATAAATTCATTCTTTGTCTACCTTAATTATATTGAAGTGCCTCTCCTATCTCTCCAACTCCAACTGCTTCAATTTGAATGTTTGGACCATTTCTTTAAACACTGGAGTTGAAATTGCCTAATGCAAGTTGAGATCACATCTACTCATGCACATAACTTTGTGTTTTCTGCTTGCTCAACTAATCCAAATGCGTTGGGAAATTACAATCCAGTCCAAAATCCTTATACATATCCTCACAATTATTTCCATCACAATTTTGAATACTTTCCCTGCTGACTCTTCCTTCTTTTCCAGTGATCTTGTTGGTAAAGCTTTAAGCTCAATTATCTAAAGACTTGTTCTCTCTATACTGCCTTTCTTGGAAACACTTCAAGTAGCTCTACACATTTTATTAAGAACAATGGCTAAAACTGGCAGCAAAACTGCAGATGTGGCTACACCAAAGGTATCTTTGTAACTGTACAACTTTTTCAAGTTTTCTATTACAATCCAAATTTCTATTTGCCTTGGCAATTTCTGATATTCAATTTGACAACACTTCCAATGTTTGACTAACCAGTAGATTGAATATTAGGCATTGTACCTCATTTAGTAATTTAGTATTATTCCTAATGAGTCAAAGCCCTATTGAAGTATTTCTGATTCGTGGAAATCCCCCAAGTCAATGGAAGGATAAAAAATATCTCCACCCAAAATATTGTCATTCATCACTTTATGGAACAAAAAAGTCATGGATAATTCCTCTTTCTCCTTGCTTCTTCCATCCAAAAATAGCTTTGAATGTTCATGTAAAAGAAATCTATGGAAAAACAAGATTCTGTCATGTTAGATATTTCAGCCAGCAAGGCTTGTTTGACTTTCTCATCCACAAGTACAATGAAATTCTGTTGACCAATTAGCCTTATGCTTTCAGGGAAGAAAGAGTGAGCTAGTGTTGCAAAATCTCATGGGTACACACTTTATTACCATTATTCTATTATATTTGGAAAGCTGTTCTACATAGCAGCCCCTGGCACCTGTTATAGACATACTGACAGTTATATTGTCTACGTTATTCTGGGCAAGTTTTTCCTGGCTCTAACAAGCTTTCCTCTGTAAAAGACTGAAAAATAACTGAGGCAAAATAATAAGTTATTAATTCTAATTTGTAACTGGAAAAAAGTACTGTCAGTGACCATTTTTTCAATAACTTGACATGATCAAACTTGGTCAAAGCAAAAGTCCTTTTGCTTCATTCATGACTATCCCAATCAGTGATAAAAATAACTGGTTAATTCAAAATTTATTCATTTTTCAGAATATGGTCATTGCCAGAAAGCTCAGCATTTATTGTCCATCCATAATTGCCCTAAAGAATGGGTAGTGAGCCATCTTCTTGAATTGCTGCAGAGTTTCTGATGAAGGTACTACCACAATGATATTGGGGCTGGAGTTCCAGAGTGTAGATCCAGCAACAATGAGGAATGGTGATATATTTCTAAGTCAGGATGGCTGTTGCTTGACCTTGAGCTAACAGTATTCTCATGTAACTGCTGCCTCGGCCCTTCTTTGTAGATGTCATGGGTAAGGGAGATGAAAGCGGAGCAGTCTGGGTGACAGACTGCAGTACATTTTGGAGAAGATACACAATGATGCCATGATGGGCTTGGAAAAAGGAGGGCATGAATGTCAATCAAACAGGCTGATTTTTCTTGATTGTATTATGTTTCTTGTACGTAGTTAGAGCTGGATTCATCCAGGCATAAAGAGTATTACATCACACCCCCAAATCAACCGAAAATATCCCCATTCACAACTTCATGTTCAATATGTTTACTATTTCCCTTCCTCAATCATCTAATTTTCTTCTAAAATAGTATTAGGATTTCGTTTCAACAAGGATTTGTGGCAACAAATTATAGATTCTAACACTTGATGTTTGCAGATTTTCTTCTGAAACTTCTCAATAGCCCCTATATCAAACAGTGCATGAAATGATACTGCTTCCCAGCATCCTTCAATTGTTGGTAATTGTCATTGTCAAAATATTCTGTCGGCAATTTCAGAAATTATCCTAAAGAATTCCCCTTCCATCTCCAGGTGGCAATGAAGCAGAAATTTTGGTTTTATTCTAAGAGTTCTCCTCCACAACAAACTTTGCAAAACTTCTTATATAAAGAAAGAGAACAACTCCTCTTTTCCATAAATATTCTAATTTCACAGAACAATTTCAATAGTTATTACCAATGCATTGAGGAGAATACCCCTTAGCAGGTCAAGAAGAGGTGATGCAGGCCAAATCATTCTGACCTTTCTGTCTTTGGACTCTTATATTGGGTCATAGAGTCATAGAACACAGAAACAGGCCCTTCAGTCCATTGTCCATGCTGACCATCAAGGACCCATTTACACTCATGTTAAATCCATTTTATTCTCTCTTCACTCCCATCAATTGCCCCAATTTCTACTAATCACCTGTACACCAGAGGCAATTTACAGTGGCCAATTAACCTAACAACTTCCACATCTTTGGGATGTGGGAGGAAACCAAAGCACCTGGAGGAAAGCAATATAGTCATAGGGAAAACAGACAAATTTCACTCAGTAGACACCAGACGTCAGGATTGAACCTGATTCACTGGAGCTATTAAGCAACAGCTCTAATAGCTGCACCACTGTGCCATGCTTAAGTTTACACTCTTCCAACAATGTCTGAGAAACAACATCCCATCTTCTGACAAGGAACAACATGAACCTTAGGAATTAATAATGAAATCTACAATTTCAGGAAACCAATCTGTTCAGTTTATTATCAGAACTGGGCACTTCTGATGAAAGCTCATCAACCTGAAAATTTAAATCTGTTTCTTTCTCCACAGATGTTGCTTGACCTCCTGAGCGTTTTTGATCTTCTCTGCTTTTATTTCAGATTTCCAGTATCTATAATGTTTTGCTTTTCTTGTTTGAACCTTACATTTCCAGCATTGTTCTTCCCCCTTCGTTTCCCTCTTCTCTTTTGCATTTGACTCCTCCTATTTACATCTCCTCCAAACAGGTCATCTGCAATTAGCCAACCTTCACCAATCTCTCTCAGCTAGCTCCAACACCACTTGTGTTACTTAACCTTTCCTCTGTTCCACCCTGTCACAGACATCGTTCGTTTCAATCCCTGTCCCCTGCAATTTAGAACATATCTGATTTCTAACTTCTCTCAGTTCTAATGAGAGGTCATCAGCGCAGTAGGAGAGAAGGAGATGGAGTGATAGGTAAACAAATGGAATATCTCTGGTAGGGTGAATCCAAATGGGTTAATGGGGGCAGTTACAAGCAAATTAATTTCTTTGTCTGTGTAATGCATTATAAATGATGAGGCTGTGAGACATGCCCAGCAGGGCAGACTATACCAATAAAATAAGAAAAGTTGAGCCAAAATGATGACCAAGACCTGAAATATTAACTCTCATCATTTACTATTATTCTATTATGTACTACATCTCTGAGTTTTATGTAATGTGTAAATTAAGGATCTTTTAATTCATTTTCAGGATCTGGACATAGCTAGCAATTTGTTGCCAATTCCTATAATCCCTTGGGAAGGTGGCAGACAGCCGCCTTTCGGAACTGCTGCGGTACTTTTGGTGAAGGCAGTGATGTTGGGGAGGGAATTCCAGGATTTAGACCAGGCGATGATGAAAGACCAGTGATTTATTCCCAAGTAAGGATGCTGTGTGACTTAAAGGGGAGCCTGCAAGTTGTGGTGTCCCTATGTCCCTTATCCTTCTTGGTGGAAATGGTCATGGGTTTGGGCTCTGAACTCCCAAGCAGAAATTCCTGTGGCTGTTACTTGGTAATTCATTTGATCTCATATGTCCTCACTCTGATCACTAGGTTTTCTACACTGGATGGCGCAGGTGACATATAATATTATCTATAAAAATTCCATTGTTCTACAATTTAGTAGAAGATCACCATAACATAGTGCTACAAAGTGGTTGGATGTGAATCCAATCTGTCATCTTTCACCCCTGTAAATGCCTTGTCACAGCCACAGTGGCAAGCAGTATTTAGCTGCTTCTACAAGGCAATTCAAAGCAGTACAGTGATAAATTGTGAGCAAGTTTCATTTGATATGAGGAGCTTTGAAATAAGAAAGAACCTTAAACCAAATTACAAATCAGCAGCAAACTACATTCAAGAATGTATTCTTATATCTCCCTAAACTCGCCCATATTTCCACTCAGTACTCACACTGTGGAGTCCCATTCAAATCTGTCATCGCCATTTGAAAAACTTCTGCTGTGAATGGGTGAATGCACCAGGCTTTGCCACCCTCAGGATTTGGCCACTGCAAGACATTGTATTCTCCCAGCTGAAAAACAAAAAATGAGCAAGCAACAGTGACACACATGTAAAATATGAAGCACACTATAAATTTTGATATCTACTTTGATATAATTTCCAACCAATTTGACATTAATGTATTTGGTGTTTGATTATGTGTTTGATTATGACCTTGCATGTTATTGTCTACCTGTGCGGCACTTTCTCTGTAGCTGTTTCACTTTATTCTGCACTCTGTTATTGTTTTACCTTTACTACCTCAATGCATTGTGTAATGAATTAATCTGTATGAACAGTATGCAAGACAAGAATTTCACTGTACCTCAGTATGTGTGACAATAATAAACCAATTGCAATTCCAATGTATAGTTTCCTACTTGATTCATTACAGTAATGTTATATAATATTACATTAATATTGTTCATAATAAACATGGTTCTCTCATTTTAGAACAAATATTTTTGTGGATTTGTTAGGGGTCTATGTACTCCAATAAGTACACTGTTTGTTGACAGAGGAACTGAGTGAGATAGTGAGGTAGCAGAGTCTTTTCATCCGTAGATCTGTATATCCCAGACTGAAGAGATAAAATTCTCTGCAAACCATGAAAGTTTCATGTGGGAACAGCGCTGGCAGACATTCAGCAGACAGCAGAAAGTTGTCCTCAATTGATACCAGGCTGACAAAAAAGAATCACACAGTTGCACAAACCTACTGGCCTACTTTATATCAGGCCTGATCAAAATACTTCCTGGAAGAACTTCCAGGGCATTTACTGAGTATGAAGTACAGTGGTATAGTATTGGACTAATAATTCAGAGATATACATGAATGATCTTGGGTATCAGTTGAAGTACTAGCATGGTAGCTGGTGGGGTTACATGATAGCAATAGTAGTAGTAGGTAAAAAACAAACTACTGGAGGAATTCAGCAGGTCAAGCAGTGTCAGTGGAGGCAAAGGGATGGTTGATGTTTCAGGTCGAGACCCTGCACCAGGATTGAGTTAAATTCAGTTAGTTAAGTAAGTGTGGAATAAAAAAAAGCCAGCAATGGCAATGTTGACTGTGAGACTGTGTACGTTGGGGTTAAAAATTCATTTGGTTCTTAATGCCCTTTGGGTAAAGAAATCCGCTGAACTTACCCAGCCTGATTCATAAGCAACTCCAGGCCCAGTATAAGGCTAGTTAGGGATGTGCCTTTCAATGCCCACATCCTGTGAAAATCTTAATAACAAGCTGAACCTCACTCCTGCCCATGCGGCAAACCATGTATGGAATTCTCACTGGCCATCCCACCATTAACGCCATGGGAAATGTTGAGATGTTATGGGAAGTGTTAAAGTGTTGAGGGATGATAGAAATTCTGCTTGACCCAGACACCCTGTGATTCAGTGGATTCATCTCCTGGCACTCTTTCAGCATCAAGATTGTGAGGGATTACCAGTCTTTCAAATCAGGATTCATATAAAAAAGGATTATGATTCTGAGTGCAATTTTCTAAGAGGTGTTGCTGACAATGAGTGTCTCCCTCTCTCTCTCTCTCTCTCTCCACCCCCCTCCCTCCCTCCTTCTCTCCTTCCCTTCTCTCCCTCACTCCGTCCCTCACTCCCCCCTCTCTGTCAGCTTCCCTCTATAAAAGGTGCTCCAGCTCAAAGATTTCTGCTGAGACTTGTCCTCTGTTCAAAATCAGTTGTGATAGTGGGACTCCTCTCTATAAAAAGAATCCTGATTGTGATTTTCCCTCTATAAAAGGCTTTCAGTGGTAAGACTGCCACCATGACATGATGAAGACCTAACATTTCTTGTCAAAGATACATATTTTTGAAATTCACTAGAAAACTAGATTAAAATATATGCTGCAACAAACAACTTGCTGGTGGAACCCAGCGTATCGAGAGCATCTGTGGAAGGAAGGTGGGTCAAAACCATGCATCAGGACTGAGAGTGGAGAGGGGAGATGGCCAGTAAAAAGAAAAGGGGGTGGTAAAACAGAAGTCTGAGGTGATTGGTGGACTGAGGGGTGAAATGATGACAGGTCACATGCACCTCCTCCAACACCTCCCCTCTGGTGTTTTTTTCCCTTCACCCCTACCTTCCAATCCTCCTCTGACGCTCCCATTTTTGCCCCCTTTCCCACCCAACCCCCCCTCCAGCACCCCATCACCCATCCTCATCCCTCTTCCCCTCCTGGTTCTATTCACCCAATATGCACACAGTTCACCCACAGGATTTCCCCCACACCCCTCTCCCCTATCTGTTTCTGGTTCCTTCTGCCATTCACCTCTTCCTTAATTGTTCCCATTATCACCTCCTTGACTTCTCAGATTCCAGCACCTTTGTATTCCTGCTGTCTCCAACTTTCACACTCCCCTCCTCTCACCTTGGTCTCTCATCTTTTTTGCTCACTTTGTCTGCCACCATCTATCATTCACCTGACAAGACCCAACAGTGATAGGGTCCCCCGTCCTCACATTTCATCATACCAGCCTACATTTCCAACACATCATTCTCCGCCACTTCTGCCATCTCCAATGGGACCCCACCACCAAGCATATCTTCCCCTTCCCACCTCTTTCTGCCTTTTGCAGGGACCACTCTCTCTGCAACTCCCTAGTTCACTCCAACCCCCCCCACCACCCATCCTGCTCCTACCCCAGGGATTTTCCACTGCCCCCGGCATAGGTGTACCACCTGCCCCTACACCACCTCCATCCAGGGACCCAAACAGCCTTTTCAGGTGAGACAGAGATTTACCTGCATCTCCCCTATTATCATCTACTGCATTTGGTGCTCCATGTGTGGCCTCCTCTACATTGGCGAGACCAAACGCAGACTCAGTGACCCTTTCGCAGGACACCTACATTCCGTCCATAACCGCGATCTGCATCTCCCCGTTGCCTGTCACTTTGTCTCCTCCTCCCACTCCATCACTGATATGTCAGTCCTCGGCCTCCTCCACTGCCGGGAAAAGTCCAAACACAAACTGGAGGAACAACACCTCATTTTCCACCTTGGGACCTTACAGCCTAATGGGATGAACATCAAATTCCCCCACTTTAAGTAAACCAAACCACCACCCCCCACCTCCCACCTTGCTTTTCTTTTCTATCCTTTTCCTAGGCTATCTCTCTTTTTTCTCTCTGTTTTTCCTCTCCTTTCCTTCTCCCATGCCGCTTGCCTCCTTACCTCTGACCCATCCCCCAGTGGATCTGCTCTCCTCTCCTCCCCCGCACCTGCCTATCACTATCTCTTAGCTGCATCTACCTATCACCACCTTGTGCCCACCCTGCCTCCCCTCTTTTGTCCACCTATCACTGCTCTGCTCTTCCATCTTACATATTGGGCTTCCCCTTTTCCTATCTTCAGTCCTGAAGAAGGGTCCTGACCCAAAACGCTGACCGTCTGTTTTTCTCCATGGATGCTGCCTGACCTGCTGAGTTCCTCCAGCATCTTGTTGTTTTTTCCATTTAGATTCCAGCATCTGCAGTCCTTTATTTCTCCAATTCACCTGCCACTGTCTCCCAATTTCACCTCCCTCCTCCCCTACCTGGCACAACCTGCCTGTCATCTTTCACCCCTCTTCAGTCCACCAATCACCTCCGACTCCTATCTCACCACTTCCCTTCTCTTTATACCGGCCATCTCCTCTCTCCACTCTCAGTCCCAGTGTGGAGTTTCGACCTGAATATTCGCCTAATCCTTTCCTCCCACAGATGCTGCTCGACCTGCTGAGTTCCTCCAGCACATTGCTTGTTGCTCCAGGTTCGAGCATCTGTAGTCTCTTGTGTCTTAAAGTATGCTGCTTTGCTTAAAAGTGCCAGCAGGGAGTCACTCTGGAATGTTCAATAAGTTCCCTTTGATGTGTGCTTTAAGTGATTTACTTCACCCAGATATTGCTAATTAATGATGTTAGCTGTAATGCATTTACCCAGAACTATTGCAAAATTAATGTTAAGTATCCATCAATTTAATTAATTCTGTCAACTCACCATCTTATTCAATGCAGATGTCTGAACTTTGTTCAAAATTTTGGCCATGTTACTACTAATGTCCATTATAGTACTTGACCAAATGAAGCTCCATTCTGAACCATGGATTGGTGAGTAATGATAATTGTAGCTCAATTGTCACTTTAATTTCAAAACAAAATAGGATTCAGAAATAACGAGAAGGGTCTTCACTTAAAGGGGGCCCTAATGATGCACGATGGTTATTTTGATGTTGGGAAGAATGTGAAATTTTTCATCTCTTTATAAACGGCACGCTAATAGTGTCTTGTTAAAACAAGCCTCGATGATGAGGTTTCTTCCTTCACAGAGATGCCTAAAGGTAAATCTCTCTCTTTAATTGGAGTCCTGATGATGGCATCCTTTCAAAAAAGGATTGTAGGGGAAATACTCCATCTGTAAAAGGGCTCTTAATGGTGCAGTTTCCACTTCAAAAGTGGCTCCTATTGACCTTATTTCCTCTATAAAAATGGCAATGGTGGCGGCACATCAAAATTTTGTTTCAAATTTACCTCAGTGCAAGTTGGACTGAATAAACTCTCAGCAGTGGTATTAAGCTGGGGACCCATTCGCTTCCATCCAGCAAGAGCTGCATTTGTTTGAGAGTGCTGACATGGTGTCATACCTGGAAAAGGGAAAAGAATGCACTAATTACAATATTTTAACAATGAGCTACTGCCACATGCATGACCAGCAACAGAGAAGTGTGTGCCCCAGACTTTGAAGAGAGATGAAGCCCAAACAGATAGGAAGACAGTATTTGTTAGCAGCATGCAGTGCAGCAAACTGAATATCTGAACTATGCCACTAATGAAAGAAGTAAGAGAACAGGAGGAGTATGTCGACTTCAATGTCTGGTTACTAGCTTTACATGCACCTTGTCATTATGTGACACATAAAGAGGCAATAGAAGGGAAAGTGGAGAAAACAGGTTTTAAAAAGAGAACTTTCTAAGCAGTTCACCTCGTAGTTTTAATTCAGTACATAAGGTGGATAACCTCTTGAAGTAGAAATGCAGGAAGTTGTGTCCATTCTGCCATTCAGTAAAAACATGGTTAATATTTTTACCTTAATGCCATTTTCCTGCACTAAACCTGATTCCCTAATATCCAATAATCTACCAATTTTTGCTTTGAGTATACTCAGCAAACTGACCCTCCACAACCCTCTTGGGAAGAAAATTCCAAAGGTTCACTAAGCTCTGGGTGAAGAAATTTCTTCTCATGTCAGGCTTGAGTGGTCTATGCCTTATTTTGAGACTGTAATGCCTGGTATGAATCATCCAAGCATCTATCCTATCAAGCCTCTTCAAATTCTGTATATTTCAATGAGATCACCTCTTGTGCATCTAAATGTTAAGCAGTATAGGTCCAGTCTACTTAACCTATCCTCATAGGAATTAATCTGGTGAACCTTTATTGCATTCCCTCTATAGCAAGTATATTCTCCTCTTGGTGGGGAGACCAGATCTGTACACAGTAATCCAGGTGCAGTCCCACCAGTGTTCTCTATCAAGACATCCTTATTCTTGTACTCAAAACCTCCTGCAATAAAGGCCAATGTACCAGTTACCTTCCTAATTGTTCTTACAAATTAACTTTCAGTGATTGATTCCAAAGGCACCCACTTCCCCTCCCCTCGAATACCAACACCTTTCAACCTCTATTTAAAAATATTCCTTTATTATTATATATAAAGTTGAATAACCTCCCATTTTTCCACATTGTAATTCATCCGCCATGTCTTGCCAATTCACTTAGCCTGTCCATGTCCCCTTGAAACCTTTTTGAATGCTCCTCGCAATCCACAATTCTACCCAGCTTTGTACTATCATCTATCTCAGATGTAATATATTTGGTCCTATCACCAAAATCATTAATATAGGTTACAAACAATGCCAATCCCAGTGGCATCCCACGAATCACAACTACAAACTCAAAACAGATTCGTACCTTCTGCTTTCTGTCCATTAACCAGTTCTCAATTCATGCCAGTATATTACACCCAATCCCATGTGTTCCAATTTTGATTAATCACCTCTTGAGTGGTAACTTGTCAAAGGTCTTCTGAATATCCAAATAGACCAGACTTATTTTGGTTCTCCATATTATTTCTGCTAATTACAGCCTCAAAAACCCTTATGGATTTGACAATCATGATTTCCTTTTCACAAGTCCATGATAACTCTATCCAATCCTATTATTTCTTCACAAGTGCCTTGCTACCACATTTTTCAGCATTACTCCTTAAAGTTTGTATGCTGCTCTTTCCTGACAGGCTCTGGTTATTATTTCCCATTACCTTACCTTGATTATCATTTTGTCCTTTCTCTTCATCTTTCTAAATTCTTTCATACTAGAACCCTCCCCCAACTATTGAGTAGAAAGCTTTATCTACAGCCCAAGCTATTCAACTAGCTAGGACACTGACCCAGCCTGATTTGGGAAGCCCATCCCAACAGGACAGCTGCCTCTTTCCCCAGTATTCCTGCCATTGCCTCAAGAACTGAAATCCATTTCTCCCACACCAAACTTTGAGTCATGTAGTTAACACTCTGATCTTATTGACTCTATGCCAATTTGTGCATGGGTCAGGTAGCAATCCACACTTCTTTACCTTTATGGTTGTGCTTTTAAATTTGGAACCTTACTGCTCACACTCCTCCAGCACAGCCTCCTTCTTAGTCCTATCAATGGGCCATGACAACTGGGTCTTTCTCCAACCACTCCAAGTTTCTCTCCAGCCCAAGGAGATATTGTTAACCCTGGATAGAGACAGGCAACAGAGTCTTTGGGACTCACAGAATCCTCCTTGCTATACTGTCCCCTATCACTACAACATTCCTTCTCCTCCAACTTGAATTGCCATGGCGCTATGGTCAGTTTGGTCATCCTTCAGTCTCTGCTCTTGTCCACATAGGCTGGAAGAATCTCACACCTGTCAAACAAGTACAAGAGCTGAAGATCTTCCAGCTTTCTGGATCTCCATAACGGTCTCACCCACAGTACTCCTGACCCTCTTGACTGATAATATCTGCACCATTTAATCTAAGGAGTATGGTTGCCTCCTGGAAAAACAAAAGTATCCAGGCAACTTTCCTCCTCCCTGATTGGGATAAAGAGCCATTATTTTGGTCTCCAAACCTAATCAACTCTGAGCTGATGTTTTTCAAGCTGCAGACACTTACTGCTGATGTGGCTGTCATATATCACAATAGTGTCCATCGGCTCCCATATGCTGCAGATCGTTACCTGTCCTTCATGCCTGTCTTAATTTCATGATTTCATTATTTAACTAAATTTTCTTCTTCTTCAGCAGTCCCTCAATCAAGAATGATTTGCTTCCATTCCAGCTCTGTAGTTCTGAGGTATCTGATAAGGTGAATGTGGGAAATAGAATCTCGGTCATAGGTGGAGCAGGAGATGCTTGGCTGGAATGAACATCTGGATAGTTTGGGAGGTGGTTCTTTTCTCCTGTTACTCAGGACTTTTGTAAATTCCTGATGAATGGATTTAAGCTTCTTGTTTGCATCACTAATGCTCCCTCTCCAATTTGACCGGCTATGGATCAGGTATTCCATTGAGTCATTTGGGATGTTACACTTTTTCAAGGAGGTTTTAACACCCTTAAATCTTTTCTTCTGCCCACTGGGTAACCTCTTACCATGATGGTTTAGAGGGCTATGGGCCAAATGCGGGCAGATGGGACTGGCTCGCTGGGCAACAGAGCCGGCATGGATCAGTTGGGCTGAAGGGCCTGTTTCCATGGTCTATGATTCTAAATGCTTTCTGCAATGGATCCTAAGGTGGCTATTGGATTCTGCCGTAGTTTTGGTAATTTCTACTTACAATAAAAATTGCACAACAGAGGAGCTTTGGACAGGGCTGTTTATCATAAATCTATTGAAATGAAAGCTCCAGTTGTAACTCATTATATGTTTTCAGTTGGAGAGTACTGGTATGAGTTAGGTAGGACATGGCATCAGCTGTCGAGATCATCATGCTGAGGTCTTACATTTGGCAAGCCCATAACAGGGGAGGCTGTTCATATTCCTGTGAGACCAGGAACAGCATTCCTGCTAACATCAGATCCTATTTGCCAATGGTTTTAGCTACCAGGAACTTCACTGTAGCTTCCAGTGTAGGCTATATATTATCAATTAATCTCTTTTGCAGGACTTTGCCAGCTGCTCAGCTGAACTACAAAAAAATTGCATTCCTACAAAACCAAAAATGTCATAAAATGACCAAGGAGTGATTAGAAAATGTAATACCAAACCACATTTGAAGAAATGACCAAAGGCTTGATCAAAACAGTGGATTTCAAGAACTACCTTAATGCAAGGCAGATAGAGGACTAGTTCAAAAATAGAGATGGAATTCCTGAACTCTGCCTACAGAGCTGAAGGCAGGGTGGGAATTATTCATGGAATATGCAAGAGCCAGAGTACTAGGAATGCTGCAGAGTTGTCAGAGGTTAAAATGAGGAGAGATAAGACCAATGTAGAGATTGTTATACATTGTTGAGATTCTTTAATATGGGGCATTCACGGATCAGTGAACAGAAGGATAATGGACGGTGTTAGAATTTGACATGAATTAGGATGTGGGCAGCAGGAGTTTGTGCCACTTTTAACTTACATGGAGGCATCTGGGTCAAGTGATTGACCAGTGAACCAGGAATATAACTTCCAGTCTCATCCACACACCAGCAGTGACCTGGAGTGAAGCAAAGGAGCAATTCAGAGCTAGACGACAAAGGGTCAGACAATGTCCAATCGATAAGGAGGATGATGAATAACAGGTTGCAATCTCTATAAAGGTGCTCAAAAAGCACATATAAATAAACTAACTAGAAGTGAGTTACAGATACTAAACCAATTGAGGGCAACAGAAGGTTTATATGTTACCAGATCATTGCTCCAACCTTTCCACAAACCCCCACAATTCACGTTTTATCCATCCCATTGATCAAGACTGGACCAGTACTCAAGTTCCAGATCAGAAAATTAACTGAATGCACCACAGACTCTCTCTGTTTTAAAAACGTTAGCATTTTCACAGCTCTATCATCTGTGGTGGAATTAAAAAATAGAAGAAACACATAGATACTGCGTGCACTTATCAGTGTATCTAAAATACCTTTACCTATTGTTTATAGATGGCAACTAGCCCATTGCAAGCCATTTTTTAATGATCATTCAGACTTTGGAACACTTCCAAAGCACCTTGGATTCGTTCTCACTCTCTCTCCCTTCAAAGCCCTGTTGGACCAAACATTATATTGTTCTTCTTAATCAGAGAGGTGCAGGGGCAGTACAGTGGTGCCCCTGCACCTATGCTGCCCCTGCATTCAGGTCCTGTGCATTCCCCCAGGTGCTTCATTTTCCTCCCCCAACCCAAAGATGTTAATTAGCTCATGTAAATTACCCCTGGTATAGATAAGTGGCAAAAGAATCAAAAGTGGTTGATGAGCATGTAAGAGAGAACAGATTGCAGGATTACAGGGAAAAAAGGGAGGAATGGGAATGATGATATTTCTCTGATGGAAATTGGCACGCACAGAGTGGGCTGAATGGCCTCCTTCTGTGTCGTAAGAAGTAAATAGGTCAGTAAAGTAAGAATTCCAATCTCTCATGTGTCTTTCCCACTATCTGCTCAAAATCTACCAACCATTTGGATTTAGAGATTTACTTCCTCAAGGTGCCTTTTAGAAAAATAAACTTTTGATTTAACACTGTTCTAGAATTTATGATCATGTTCACAGAAATGATCATAATTTTTGTGACTCTCTTTTTGCTGATTCCTAATTAAAGTTCTTGGGTTTCTGTTTGTAATACTTTAAAGTTAAACTATTGAACTCACCAGTTCTCTCGTAGCACTGGATGGGCTCCCAGTTTCCAAGCCCGTCACACTGGGGGATGTAGGGGCTGTAACCTTTTAGAGTTGACTCGCCAATGTTCCTCTCCTTCGTCAGCTGATTTTTCTGGTAGAATTGCAGGGCTGTTTGGAAATGAAATAACAGTTTGATATAAATGGTTTTAACAGAGAAATGCCAGAACAGTTTAACAATTGTAGGTACTTCTCCAGAAGTACAGGATTGTAAGAGTCTCCTGGAAGTAATCAGATATCTGCACTGTTTACAATATCTAAAGATAGTTAAAGCTCCAGATTTGAAAACCAAAAAAAAACTGCAGAAGCTGAAAATCTGAAATAAAAATGAAAATTGCTTAAAATACTCAACAGGTCAGGCAGCCTCTGTGGAGAGAGAAAGAGAGTTAACATTTAAGGTCGATGATCTTGTAATAACAGATTTATCAGAATTCATTTTTCCTTCTGTTTATTTCTTTTTCTGTATCTGGCATTGAATTCACCGATTCTAACTTCTTTCTCAATCCTTGTGCTAATAACCCTATAGAAATTCAATATGACCAGCAAGAAGATATATGATTGCTTTCCTTGTTTACAGATTCCAGATGCCTAATTCTCCCCAACGCCCAGTTGTCAGCAAATTCAACAATTTTCCACAATTTTTTGTTTGAAAACCTAAAGGTGCAAAGGTAAGGCTAACTGATGGCAAATACTGCCAGATGCAAAGCCACAGTAAACTATGGTCAATTGATTCTCCCATTGGGAGGGAGATGAATGAGATTTTTGGTGGGTCACCTTGACTTCAAGTTGATATATTTAGTATTTACAACAGCATCATGCTGTATACAGCATCTTCAATACAGCAAAATGCCCTAAGATGTCTCAGTGCAAAATAAAACAGAATGGATGCAGAGTCAGTGAAGATACCATGAAGACTAACTTAAATAAGCCTTAAGGAAAAGATGAGGGTGGAGGGACAGAAAAGTTTAGGAAGGATATTCCAGGGAGCAGCATCTTGTCTGCTAAAAGCAGTTTCTGGTGGTGAGGCAAAGGAAATAATAATGTCATGAATTGAAGGAGCACATAGATTAATTAGTTATGGGATGTAGGATATAAAGGAACAGAGGTAGATCATTGAGGCCTCCAAGTGTGTTCCACCATTCAATTAAATCCCAGCTGACCTACCCCTAACTCCACTCATTGCCTTTTCTCTCTGCACCTTGACACAAGAAGATAGCAAAAGTCTGTTAAATTCATCCCACAAAATGTCATTTTCATGCTCTTGACTTCCATTGGGAGGCTGAGTTGCAGATTTCCATTTCCCTATGTATGAACAAATGCTTCTTGATTTCACTCCTAAAAGACCTGGTTCTAAATGGATTGGGGAAGGGACAAAGCTTGAAAGGGACTTAAAGATAGGGATAAGGAATGTTAATTGGTGATACTTGGGGTAATGGAGTCAACGTATGTCATATCAAATATTGAGATGTTGTGATTGGGAATTGGTGAGGGGTAGCACAGACAGATTTAGACTCACTAAATTTAGACCCTAACATAGACTTTCTCACAGTAACTGGAGAATGAAATAGTGAATCAGATTATAATATAGATTCACTCACACACATAAAAGAAATGTACTCACTAGATTGGGCAGCCAATCGAACAGCATAGTCAGATCCACTCAGCAACTTCTCAGAAAAGGAAAGATCCGACAGTGAATTCTCAGAGAAATGAAGCAGTTCATTCTCAGTCAGGTGTATACCACTTGCTAAGAGGAAACCCTGGGTAAAAGGAATTTTGGAATTGTTGGAGGCCAAGATGAGTTCATCTGCCTCATCAATAAACTGAAAGACTTGCTTAGTAGCACGATCACAGGATCCTGGACCTGGAAATAACATAGCAGCAGTACATTACACAGATATGATCCAAATAAATCACAATAACTGGATATCATATGAGAATTTTGAAAACTCTGCTGAGACCTGCATCTCAATACTCTCAGCCTCATCCATATATGTTTTTTTTCAAAATAATGGTAGAATTTATTTTGTCCACAAGAAACTACAGCTATCTAAAATGATTTACTGTACATGCTGAACTGATTCATATGTGCCAGCCAAGAGAAAGTAAGAAAGAGGGAAAAAATTATCAGATCTTTATCTCAGTAGCACTGGGATACAAGTGGAAGAATTGGGTTCACAGCACCTCAGTGAGACCCCAAGTGGAGTACTGCTTTGATTGTGGGTATGATACCTCAGGGAAGACATCTTGGTCTTGCAGGGAGTAGTGTACAGATTCACAAGAACGATACCGTATCTTAATTATGAGACCAGGACATAGAAGTTTGTCCTCCATCAAATGTTAAATAGAGCTATTGAATCATACAGCACAGAAACCAGCCCTTTGTCCCAAGTCCACGCCAACCATCAAGTACCCATTTATGCTAGTCATACACTAATCCCATTTTATTCCCTCCACATTCCATTCAGCTCCTCCCAGATTCTACCACAGACCTACATAATTGGGTAATTTACAGGGGCCAATTAACCTGCCAATCCGCACATCTTAGAGATAAACTTCAGCACCCAGAGGAAACCCACGCAATCAGAGGGAGAAGGGGCAAACTTCACAAAGACAACACCAGAGGTCAGGATCGAAACCTGGATCTGTGATAGAGCAGCTCTCCTAGCTGTGCCGCTGTGTTGCCCAAATGCACAGTACAAATATAACATTTCTAAACTTTAGTTTCATTGACCTCCATAGCACAAAATTCAGAAAAGAAAATAATGCAGAGATTAAGATATTGGGTGGAATTGGCCTTTTCCAGTAGCAGTGAATAAAGTGTTCAAGGAATGAGTATCAAAGTCAATAAAGGAAAACCATGTGCAGGTTAGCCATGACCTAACAGGACAGGCAGAAGGGGCCAAATGACCCATTGTGGTTGAAATCAATAGAAAAGATAATTGAGCACAATGTAAAATGGTTTATGGATTCACTACAAATGATCACGCCATGCAGGTGAAAACTAATTTCACTCCTTTGGAGACAAGTGATAGTGCAATAGAAATGGGAAAGAAAATGAAAGTGAAATGCACATATGGAAACAAAAAGGGATGATAAGAAAACCAAAGTATGACAGAAGAATGGAAGATCAAATAAGAAAGGGAAGAAGATGGACAGTGGGAGAAATGTCAAAAGAAGGAGACAGAAAAGAGGGATTGAGGAAAAGGTTATAAACGAGAGGGGAGAAATTAGTATGAGTGACTTCCTAATGATAGCATTGCTTACATTGTGGACGTTGATTTATTTCAGCTTTTGTTCCTGGCAGTTCTTGTCCTTTTTCATCAACACACCAACATTTCCGCAGTTTCCAGTCACCTGGTTCTTGACTGAAATCAGAATATGGCCGAGGGTAGTGCTCTACAAGGCCAAACAACAACTGCCAAAATGTGTAAGGGTTCAGCAGAATATTGATGCCTGGTTCTGTGTTGACAAGTGTTACAAAATCATCAGCAGAAATAGAATCAAAAGTTGGATATTGAGAGAGCACTGAAAAGACATGCTGATGCCCCTTGTCATATAGTTCCTTCACAAACAGCTCAAAACTGATGGACGCATGAGATGATCTATGGTATCCAATGATTTCATCCATGACGGTCGTGAATGGCAGTTCCTGGCCTCCATTGTTCTGAGAAATCCATTGATGATAAAATTCAATGACCTGATATGGTAGGCCATCACATTGGACACGTCGCCAGTCTCCATTTTCTTTGCACTGGGGGATATAAGCTGCAGGCGTTGAAAATGGACTTGAGCTTCTCAGTATTATCTCAATTGTTTGCATGAACTTCTCAGCTGCTGTCAACTGGCAAGCACTGGGGCCTGGAAAGGTAAAAAAAGAATCTGAATATAAAGTTCAGAACAAAAATGTTTAGTCTTGGCTTAACTAGGCATCTAATAAGAATTTTGTTAACCTATAAACAGAAGTCAAGTTTTACTGGCAAAACTAACATCTATGTAACATTCTCAATTGCCCCTGACTGAGTGGTTTGCTGGGGCATTTTGGAGTGGTGTCAAGAATCAGTTGCATTGGGCAGAGATTGGACATATACGTAAGGAGAACAAGAAGGAAGAATTTGCATTTATATAGTGCCTTCTAAGACTACTGGGAACTTCAAAACATGTCAAATGTGTTAAATTATTTTTTAAAATGTATTATAATGGAGGAAATGTAGCAGCAAATTTTTTGCATGAAAAGACTCCACAGACTGCAATGAAATTATGACCAACCAGTTTGTTTTGATTCTGTTGGAAGGAGTATAAATATTGGCCAGGGCATCAGGGACAGTTTCCTTCAATAGTACCATGAGACTTTTTATCTGAGAGGGGAGGGGAGAAAATACTTGACTTCAACATTTTAGATTGAGCACCAATTCCTCATTACTGAGTCAGCCTAGATTATAAAATCAAATCTCCATAATGTGACTTTAGTCCACAATCTTATTGCTCAAAGGCAAATGTTACCAATTGAGCCAAAGCTGATACCTTTCAATGCTTTCATGAAAACATTGTTGACCCAACTGCATTTTTATAGCTTCACGGTCACTTCTACTGTACAATTTTCTAGCTCGGTGTTTTTTTTAAACTGAATTCAAATTATTAACTTTCAATGGGTTTTAAACTCACATTCACTGAATTCTTACTCCAGGTCTATTACTCCAAGCTTTTAATGTCCAATTAAAGCTAGTAAAATATTCTGAGAGGTAGCTAAAGCTGTTAAGGTTGTAGAAGATTACTATTAAACCTTCCACTACCCTTTTATTTAGCATATTTTAGACAATAACAAGTCTGGTTACAAAACTCTGGCTAGGCTGCATCTGGAGTATTGCATTCAATTCTGGTCGCCCCATTATAGGAAGGATGTGGAGGCTATAGAGAGGGTACAGAAGAGGTTTACCAGGATGCTGCCTGAATTAGAGCACATGTGCTATAAGGAAAGGTTGGACAAACTAGCTCTGTTTTCTCTGGAGCAACGGAGGCTGAAGGGAGACCTAATAGAAGTAAATAAAATCATGAGAGGCCTAGACAGATAAGACAGCCGGTATCTTCTTCCCAGGGTTGACATGTCTAATACTAGAAGGCATTCATTTAAGGTAAGAGGAAGAAAGTTCAAAGGAGATGTGCGGGCCATGTTTTCTTTTACACAGAGAGTGGTGGATGCCTGGAATGTTCTGTCAGGGATAGTGGTGGAGGCAGATACAACAGAAGTGTTTAAGAGCCTCTTAGATAGGCACGTGAATATGCAGAGAATGGAGGGATATGGACCATGTGCTGGCAGAAGGGATTAGGTGTCATTAGCTTAATTAGTTTGACACAACATCTTGGGCCAAAGGGCCTGTTCCTGTGCTGTACTGTTCTATGTTCTATTTTCTATGTTCTAAGTCACTGCATAAACAGCTCCTCTTTTCCCCTGGTTCATTAGACAACTATCCAAAATCTGTGCCCTAGGTTATCAACCCACCAACCCATTGAAAATATTATTGCATCAATTTTGAACACCTCTTTAAAACCTCTTAAATCACCAATTTATCTATCCTGTTCCAAGAGAATAATCCCAGCTTCTCTGGACTCTCCACATGAAGCAAATTGGCGGAGTTTACCTAGCCTAATTTTTCATTGTGGTGTTGAAATCCATCAGTAATTATCAAAAA
Source organism: Pristis pectinata (assembly GCF_009764475.1). Taxonomy (NCBI): domain Eukaryota; kingdom Metazoa; phylum Chordata; class Chondrichthyes; order Rhinopristiformes; family Pristidae; genus Pristis; species Pristis pectinata. The sequence continues at coordinate 23,360,493 of NC_067413.1, forward strand.
GTTTGAGTTAATTGGTATGTTTTTGTTCCTAAGTATGCTCGTGTGCAATTTTTACTTTAACTTCTATGCTTTGGATCATTTGTTCATGGTAGGATCAAAGGGATTTTCATTCCATTGATTTCAATTAACGCTCAGAATTTGAAAGTGAATATTACCTCAGCTTCAGAAAGAGCTCATTCTGGAAGAAGCCTGACAAATCAACTCCATGTTCCTGATATCGTCCTGAAACTGACCGCTCAAGATGAATGTGGACTCCGCGCAGACACAAACTTTGACACACAAACCACCATAAAAGTGACAGAACTTACACTTCATGCCTTCTCCATCTGGTTTTCTTATTCCAGGAGTCTTTCTGCCCTGCAGGTCCACACAGAAACAATTCATCCCATCACATTGCATGGACTGAAAACCACCATCCGCTCCACACGAAGGAACAAACACATCAGATCCAGCTGGCTGCTGTTCTTTCATGAGTTTAGAACTCTTATGTTGTTGCTCGCACATGGTGGAACACTGCGGCTTTTGACCCTGAATTCTTGTGTTTGGAACCTCCAGCCTTTGATTATCCACACACCAGCAGTATGAGCCTTGACACTGGACTTCCTCATACTGTCCATCTCTAGTGCAACTGGGAGCAAATAGTTTTGAGGGCTGACAGTCACAGATGCCTAATCTAGCACTTCTTAAAATTAGCTGGATGATTTCGGCTAAACTGCCATCATCTGTATCAAAAAAGCTGATGATTTCATGCAATGTTCTGAGAACATTACGTTGCTCAAAAAGTGATGCCATAAACTTTACAATATTCTGGTTCTCCTGTAAATTAACTGCCCGTCCAAAGCTGTCCAAAATTGTTTGATTCAGGTTGAAGGTGTCCCTGGAGAATTCTGGTGTTCCTTTTGAAAAGTAAGAGTCTTCGAGGGGTGAAAACAACTTGGCAAGTTCCACAAAGTTTCCTCCACTGTACATTCCTGTTAAGCCAATCTGCTGGAAGAACTGACTGAAATTAAAAGTTCCCATGCTCCCAAGACCTCCAGTGAAATTGAATAGACCCACGTTTTTCAGAAACTTGCCTCCGAACAGATTTTCAACAAAAAATTTGGAAGTGGCAGAAAACTGAAGAGCAGTGAGTGCAAGGTCCTTATATAGAAACATTTCTTCCACAAACTCACCAAGAATCACTTCTAGATCGACATGGCCAGTGTCTAATTCTGCAGTCTGGAGCATGGAAACCAGCAACCTAGATTTTACCAACAGCTCCTTCAGATCTGGGTTGCATTGGCTGAGAGCCTTGCCAATTTTTTCTAGCACTTGGGGTGGAGATACAGGCACAGTGAAAATATTGCTTTGACTAAAGTGACCAAATGGTCCATAGAAAAGCCATGACAACATACGTTTCCTTTCAGATTCACTGTAACTTTCATTATTCCCTGGAATATAAAGAGACCAGTTACAGGAACAGGCCAATAAACCTGCTTCAAGATTCAATTAGACATTTCTAGATCTGTAACCTCAACCCCATTTAACCACTTTATAGCCTTTGATATCCTTATATTTTCTTATAAGTCCATCTTACTCAGACTCGAGTTGCCTCTTGGAGAAGCGAATTCCAAATAGAGAGTTATTGATGGCTAATTTTTTTAAAATTTTTAAAAATTTTTTAAGTTTTATTTACAGCGTGGTAACAGGCCCTTCCGGCCCAACAAGTCTGCACTGCCCATCTTAAACCCAAATTAACCTACCCGTACGTCTTTGGAATGTGGGAGGAAACCCACGCACATCGGGTTTCGATTCCTGTCGAAGTCTGAAAGGAGCTTGTACTCCTTACAGACATCGACAGGAGTCGAACCCCGATCGTTGGGGCTGTAATAGCGTCGCGCTAACTGCTACGCTACTGCACCGCCGTACACGTTCAGAATTTCAATTCTGAATGGCTTAGTTCTAACAAATTCCATCACTCTTGTTTCCTGAACTAATCGAAATTAGTTTATCCATTCCTTCCCAATAAAGTATTTCTTGCAAATTTTGGCTGAAGTTGCTTAAACCCACCAATTAAACCATTCATTAATAATACAATTCCCTATACTCTTGCCATTGTTCCCATATTGAAATACATTGCCCCAGAACCTGATGCCAGAGCTCAGCTCTGCTCCACAAGTAGGAGTTTATCTTTCTCAGGAATGTTAGTGTTGACTTGCTACCCTTAGCCATCCTAATCCAAAATGATAAATCCTAGTGGCAGCAGGATCTTGGACAATGTAATGCCATCACTTTAGCCATTGGGGTGTGTAGAACAAATTGAAGCATGAAATGTCTCAAAAAAGTCTTTTACAGCTTGCCAAGTCATGTTCCCACTCTTTTTGCCAACTGCCAAACCTGTCATGGACTAACAATGTTTCTGAAGACATAGGATCTCTTTAAATTTAAAGATTGAAGCTATGATTTCCATTATAATTTGAACCTGCTGCCTTGTTTAACAATGAAGACATGTTGTGTACATTTTAATGAATGTGGGATCATTTTCTTTCTTTATATGTGATCTGTGGTCATTAGATGAGGATAATGCATCATGATAGAAGAACTCTCATTAAACAAAGAATTGATCATTGCCAATCGTATATCGAATGTTATGTATAAGTGTTCAAGTGCTGCAGGTGCCCAGGGGATACATAGTGGGAAATTACTCCACAATGATAAGGTAACATGTACGATACAAAGAAGCAAATCAGAGTGAATGACTTTCAAACTATGATTTCATTCATACTTGAAACATAAAATTACCTCACTAAAATTTGGGAATTTCAACTTGCTAGCCTCCCAGCATGACAAAATTGTTCATGAAAGGCAAAGACTCTAAGAAGTCAGAATGATGGACCTTCCCCAGATGTGTATCAGAAATTCCATTAAATGGACTTTCCATTCTACTTACAGCAGAGAAAGAACATGCATTTTTTGGCACCTTTCTGAACCTCATGACTACCTGAAGTGTCCCACAGTCAAATAAGAAACTTTTGTAATGCAGAAAATATGACAACTAGTTTGCCATAATCTGTGCCCACAAACACTAATGAGATACCAGGCCAGATCACATTGATGACTGACAGATGGATCCATAGAGAACTGCCAGTTAGCTGCAGAGTCTGTGTGTCAGCACATTCTGGGCTTCCTCACCTGGGCACTGCAGTGTGGATCTACGGAACTATGCAAATCTGGAGATCAGATGCTGTCTGGTTGCTCAGTTTAACATGAGGCATGGCTGGCAAAAGTAGTGTGGCTCCATTCATTGCATATAGTCTCTGACTTTCATAAAAAAAGTAAGTGAAAAGAAGAAGCTAAACTTTTTTAATATTAGCATTTGTAAATTTACAGCGGTTAAATGTGTCTTCAGGTGAATTTATCATTCATTAACTTTTCAATCTTTCATTAATAATTCTTATTTTTTAATATTTTATATGGTTTTCAACCATTTTCAAAGTGATCCTTGAACCCTTTTGAGACGTGTATTACTAGTGAGCCACAGCTGACCAATGAATGAGGCCATGTCAGTCATACCAGTTATAACTGGGACAAAGCTGAGAGACCAGATACACAGTGTATCCAGCCTCTCTGCTCACTAAGTAATGGAACACCCTTAGACTTGGTGGCAAGACAGGAAAATGGGAGAAGTTCTGAGGAAATTCCAGACCACTAGAAATATGAGTAGTGATGGATAAAGGAACCAGCAAATACTTACCACAGTTAGGTTTTCTTCCCTGCTGCCTTGTTCCAAGCAGCTCCTCTCCATTGGAATCTGTGCACCAGCATTGACCCCCCTGCTGACATTGGATGGGCAGATAGTTCCCATTGTCATCACATGAGGGAGTGAAGATATCATCTAATGAAGATGCTGTAAACCTCTCAATTTCACATCTTGTTGGGCCTGTAACAAAGGATAAAACCCAGATCCAAATTTAAATTCAAGCATCATTTCAATTTTATGTTTTGACGTCTTGAAATCTTTTATTTCAATTATGGTGTAAGAAGGCATACAGCATTGTTGCCTTTATTGGTCGGGGTATTGAGCATAAAAGTTGGGACGTCATCATGCAGCTGCATAAAACTTTGATTTAGGCCACATTTGGAGTATTGTGTGCAGGTCTGGTTGCCACATTACAGGAAGGATGTGGAAGCTTTTGAAAAGGTGTAAAAGAGAGTATTAGCTATAAGGGGAATTTGGACAAACTTGGATTGTTTTCTCTAGAGCGTCGGAGGCTGAGGGGTGACCTGATAGAAGTTTATAAAATTATGAGAGGCATAAATATGGTAGAAAGTCAGAGTCTTTTTCACAGAGTGGAAATGTCAAATAACAGAGGGCATACTTTTAAGGTGAAAGGGGGAAGTTTAAAGGAGATGTGCAAGGCAAGTTGTTTTTACACAGAGAGTGGTAGGTGCCTGGAACGCGCTGCCAGGGGAGATGGTGGAAGCAGATACAATAGCTATGTTTAAGAGGCATTTAGACAGACACACAAACAGGCAGATGGAGGGATATGGACCACGTGGAGGTAGATGGGATTAGCTTTAATTGGCATCTTGGTCAGCACAGACATCATGGGCCAAAGGGCTGGTTCCTGTGCTGTACTGTTCTGTTTTATCTTCTGCGATCACTGTTCCCAAAGGGATCCTCCACAGACACTTCCACCACTTTCCCATCCTTACTCCCTAATACAAGGTCGAGTACAGCCTCCTCCCTACGAGGTCTTTCTATAAACTGCTTTAAAAAAACCCTCTTGAATGCATTTTACAAATTCCATCCCATCTGAGCCTCTTACATTAAAGTAATCCCAGTCAATATTGGGAAAGTTAAAATCCGCAACTACTGCTATGCTGTTGTTTTTACACCTTACTGCAATTTGCTTAAGTATCTTCTTCTAATTCCCACTGAACATTGGGAGGCCTATAGCATAACCCCATAAAAATGATCACTACGCTCTACCCATATAGCCTCACTGGCCAATCCCGTCAGAATATCCTCCCTGAGTACTGCTCTAATCCTCTCCCTGATCAGCAGTGAAACACTCCCTCCCCTATAATAATACAAGTTGGAGTATAAGCTCCTGCAGCCTGTGTCTAAACATGGGTCAAGGCCTTTGGGTTTATGACTTGGAAATTAATGCCTGTTTCCTCAGTAAGCACCCTGCTCCTGTTAGTCCAATTCAATGCCGAAAACCATTGCTGACATGTATTGGCTCCCTATTGCTTTCTATTGACCAATCCAGGCTGCTGTTCATGGTCAATGAGGAGCTGATGTAGTGAAGTGTAAATGCACTATAAGTTAGTCATTAAATAGATACTAAAACACACATCCCTCCTTGTGGCCATGTTGTGAATAGTTAATGAACAAGTAAATGCAATAATAACTTTCAATCCTATAGTTCTCCTCAGGTAAAAACATGACCCTAGTCCCTAGAATTAAGTGCACAATATGGCAACACCTACATCTTGTACACTATTTCTAAAATTCGGTTCCATAGAGATTAGAAGCCTAGGTTAAATTTCAGTGCCAATTGCTCTGGCCACCTAAAAGACAGAATGAAGCAACCAGGACAGACCAATTTGCTTGCCAAAGGTCTAAATAACCAATCCTTCCTTCACCAGTATGTATGATGCACAGGGCTTACTGCAGCCAATCACCTACATTATTTGGTGAAATCTCGGCACCTAGAAAGGACCCGAGCAGCAGTTCAATGGGAACGTTTTCATCATTACCCAGACAAAGGTTGCCACTACCTTACTGTGCCAATACCTTGCAATTCCCTATCTAACAGTAGTGAGAGAAGGCCATCAAAACAAGAAATCCTACAGAGGATCTGGAGGAAGCCTTCTTTCAATTTCCCTGGCCAATAAAAGATGACATTGTCACAACGCAAGAACAGTTTTCTTTTAAAAAGTCTAAGCTCCAACAGGAGAAAGAAGAATAATTTTGTGTCAGAGGGACCAGAGAAACTATCAAGTCACAAGCTTGACCAGACATCACAAAGATTAATTTTTCATTGTGGAGTAAAGGTCAGTAAGCATAACACCAACACCAAATTTGATGTGAGTGATAGCATTTCATTGTGTCCACATCCAATAGAGGATGGGCTGATATTGCTCAAAGCTCTTTTAATTCTTATCCCTTATAACCAGAGCCAAAAGGACTCATGGATCAAGACAAAGGTACAGAGGTGGAAGCGTGCAACTAGCCCATTGCAGGAATACCACACCAATGTATGATACATTCATACAGTGTAATAACAAATCTGTTTTAAACCTTTCTCCATGAGGACTCACATCTAAACCTGCCGGTAATCAGCAATTGCACAGCAAGAAATCGCCTTCTCAGGATCCGGTAAATGCCAGTCTCTGTAAATGTGTGTCCAATCTGTGGGCCAGCGAATATACTGTCATAGATTTCATCTAATAGTAGCTCCAGACCTGACAAATGAAAAGAACAAGACGAGTCAGGGTTAGCAAATATGTTTCAACATTGGTATTGGTATTGGTATTGGTTTATTATTGTCACTTGTACCGAAGTACAGTGAAAAACTTGTCTTGCATATCATTCGTGCATATCATTCGTACAGATCAATTCATTACACAGTGCATTGAGGTAGTACAGGGTAAAAATAATAGAATACAGAGTAAAGTGTCACAGCTACAGAGAAAGTGCAGGTAGCAAGGTCATAACAAGGTAGATTGTGAGGTCAAGAGTCCACCTCATCGTATAAGGGAACCGTTCAATAGTCTTATAGTGACAGAAGTGGGATAGAAGATATCCTTGACCCTGGTGGTATGTGCCTTCAGGCTCCTGTATCTTCTACCCGATGGAAGAGGAGAGAAGAGAGAATGTCCCGGGTGGATGGGGTCTTTGATTATGCTGGCTGCTTCACCAAGGCAATGAGAGGTATAGACAGGGTCCTTGGAGGGGAGGCTGGTTTCCGTGATATGCTGGGCTGTTTCCACAACCCTCTGCAGTTTCTTGCAGTCCCGGGCAGAGCAGTTGCCGTACCAAGCCATGATGCATCCAGATAGGATGCTTTCTATGATGCATCAATAAAAGTTGGTGAGTGTCAAAGGGGACATACCAAATTTCTTCAGCCTCCTGAGGAAGTAGAGGCACATATTCAACATACTACAGGGTTTGAGCTTTGGGAAGATGAAGGGTTAGGAAATATTCTATGGCACTCAGCTAGTATAAAGAAGGTTGTAGAAAAGCAAATATCTTTGGCTATTAACTAAGTCAAACTTAGTTTGTGTAACGGAACTAACAAACTCAGAGTTAAGCAGCCTTTAGCTTTGTCCTAATGAGTTCAGAGATAAGGAGCTGCCTGCCCCATCCATGAAAATCAAAAAAAAAACTACAGACACTGGAAATCTAAGTCAAAAACAGAAAATGCTGGAAATACTCAGTAGGTCAGGCCACATCTGTGGGAAGAGAAACAGAGTCAATGTTTCAGATCAGAGACCCTTCGTCAGAACTGAAATGAGACAAAAGAAGTTTGTAAAGCTGCAGGAAGTACGGGGGAGGTAAAACCAGGATGAATATGGAGATATTCTGTATCACCAGGAGATCTCCACAATCAGGCCAGTGTGGACTGAGTCTCCTGTCTTCTTTGCAGTGCTGATAGTGGAAGCTCCACTGTCCTTAAGACAGTAGGGATGACTTTGAATGTCTGGATGAATGATATTATGTATGCTTGCTGTCTCGTGAATGTGGGCAACAGGAGTAGTTACTGATGAACCACAAGGCAGGGGATACCAGGAGGCCTTTGAAGTAAATAGTAATTATCAAAGGTTGGTCAAGAAGTGGGAAGTAAATGTCTGTATAATTGTAAAGAGAAGATTCTTCTTTGATGTAGAATGTTAGACTTGGATGAGAGGGGCCACATGTAACCATGTCTATTGTACAATAGTCACATGGGCTTCTACATCTTGGTTGGTTTCCATGCAAATAAATTGATGAAGAAAGGAACTTGAGTCTCCAACTGGTTACTGTGGGTAAATCTTTTATCACTTAAAAAATTTGGAAAATAATTAAAAATGTATCTGGAGAAGAGGTAGAGGGATTTGATTGGAATTAGTAAATGAAAAACAGACTGGCCTCTTGGCCAAAAGCTCCTTTCCTATTCATTTCAATTATCTGGAATACACAGCGCACATTCAAGTCAACCCCAGTTTGTGCCTGTGTTTATACTCCTCATAAATCTCTTCCCAATCTAGATACCACATCTCAGCCTTTTAGCAGATTGTCCCACTCCTTTCCATCCACCTAATGGTCAAGTTTCATTGTAACAACATCTAGATCAGTAGCTGCATTATCATTTACAACTTCCTGTGATTGTAAGATGCTCATCTTCACCAGCCTGGCTAAAGCAGAGTACTTGATTTCTACACACTTAAAAATAATGATGCAAATCTACTTATCTTTTAACTCAGTCCAAATGGATTTTGCATTCATTATTGCTAGTTACATCCCTTTTTTAACTGCATTTATATTATCTTTAACTAGTACATCTATTCACCTCCATATCCACCCCTATTTCCATCTCCATGACATCACCCTACCTGGTCCCGCCTCAGCTCGCTGCCATGGAAACTCCCTGTCACCTTGAGGCTCCACTGTTCCAATGCACTAGGCTGGCCTCTCTCTATTACATTCAGTAAACAAGGATGAGGATTTTAAAATAGAGCTAGTGTTTAGGTGGGAGTCAGTCCACATCAGGAAACATGAGGTAATTCAAACACTGCTGCATTGCCCTAACTCAGACCCATTCATCCATCAACCCTGTGCTTGCTGACATAGATTGACTCACAGCTAAGCAATACCTCCATCTGAAAATTCTCATCCTTGTTTTCAAATCCCTACATGGCCTTACCCTTCCAGAGGTCTATAATCTCTTTTGCTTCCTTCAGACAGAGTGAAACATGATGATGACTATTTCTAGGCTACTTTATATCACTCATTTGAGCACTTCCCAATCTGAGTAATCCTTGCAGATGTGAGGCAATTACTGCATCAGACATGCATCAACTGACAACTCTTCATTCAATACCTCTACTGAAGCGTGACCGGGGTAATACCCAGTCTTTCTTGAGAGGGCCCACCATTGGTCACTCCCAGGACAGCGCTAGACAAGTTAAGACTCCACTACATTAAGACCCATTCTTATCTTTCCTTTTTAAAATCTAGATGGGGAATTTTCATTCATAGCAGCAGATTCATGATCACATTGGTCATTGGCCTGTTGAACAATGACCATTTAGCTTGCTTGCCTCAGTGCGCTACAGATTTATGTATTCAGGGACATCACAGCAGTGTAACGCTTGACAACATGTGCAATTCTTGCAGCTTTTCTCCACTCTACTATCTCCAAGTTTTTAGTAAAAAGTCAATCTATGAAGTTGTGGGCGTGCTATGTTAGTGCCGGAAGCATGGCGACACTTGCGGGCTGCCTCCAGAACACTTTACACAAAAGATGCATTTCACTGTGTGCTTCGACGTACATGTGACTAATAAAGATATCGTATCATATATTCAATCAAAATAGTAATTATGAAGAACCCTCAACAAATGGGAGGGATCAGAACTGAAATAAGTCATGGTCTTATTCTTGAACCTGGGATGCGAGGAGCGGGTATATGCATTTCAGATAAGACCAATTTTAAGCAATACCCAAAGCGCAGGAGGAACTCAACAGGTCAGGCAGAATCTGTGGAGGGAAATGGACAGTCAGCTTTTGTCGAGACCCTTCACCTGGACTCAGTGCGGTCATTTTTGAGTCCAGATGAAGGGTCTCAACCCGAAATGTCGACTGTCCATTTTCCTCCATAGATGCGGCCTGACCTGCTGAGTTCCTCCAGCGCCTTGTCTGTTGCTCCAGATTCCAGAATCTGCAATCTTTGGTGAAGATTAAGGCTCAACTGTGCTGCCTCATCACAAAGGTAGAAGAGTTGAAATAATAGTCTTGACTTCCATCTCAGTAAAGACCACGTGGCAACAGACATACATCAGCAACAAGTCAGTGATTTGAGGGGAAGAAAATATTAATGATCCTTATTTTAAATGCTTATAAGTGAAGACTGTTCACTCACCAGTCCCCTGAAGCTCACGCCCTAATCTGTCAGCACAGTAACAGTAACCAGAAACATTAGCAAAACTCTGCCTGAAGACACTGAATGTGCGGAATGCATCAGGGAATCTAGGAGAAAGGAACACAAACATTTTATCAAATTCCACATTCTTAAAAAAATCCAAGAATGAAAACACTATTCAGACCTTTATTTTCATCAAAAACATGTATATTTTGTTAGAAAATTATTTACTTGTCCAGGCAAATCACAGTTGGTCTATTCTCCATTAAATAACCAGACTTCATATTTGGATCTCTTGCACAATTCACGGTCCAATGTGAGTGTTTTAACTGATTGCAGTCACTGACGTTCCCAGTGAACCCCCTTGCTCATTCCTTGCCCTCCTCTGCCAGAAGTATGATGTATGGCTGGAGTTCAGTTCTATGGCCATGGTAACTTACTAATCCTAAACAAACTAAGCAGGAGTGAGCCCAGAGAGTGAGTTTCAAGGGAGAGAAGGACAGTTGTCCTAAATAATATAAAAACAGAAGATGCTGGAAACACTCAGCAGGTCAGGTGGCATACATGGAAAGTGTTTCAGATTTCCAGCATCTGCAGTTTTTCCTTTGATTTTTAGTTTTCCCTCAGTGTCCCAACCAATATTTATTCCTCAATCAGCATCAGTAAAACAGATTGATAGTTATCATTGTACTTTTTTGTGGGGCTTTGCTGAGTGCAAATTTGCTGTCCTTTTTTCCACAATATGACAGTTGCTGTGATTTAAAGTACTTAATCGGCTTCAACTTGGAGTTTCTGATGTTCAGGCAGGTATTATAGAAGAGTAAGTGTTTTCTTTCTTAACTAACCCCAGGCACCATGGCAAAGCATGAACACACCTTCTCTTGGAATCTGCACATGCATTATTTCTGCATCCCTGTCCTACTCAGAGCAGCAGTACCCAGCTGAGAGAGAATGGCCAAGGTATAGAAACAAGTGATGGCTCAGTGTCATTCAACAAGGAAGTCCTGGTGCATTTCTTAACTGAAAATGCTCCAGGTTCCGTTCATAGTTTGTACTGAGATATCTGCTCACAACTACGGTCGCACTTGTTCCTGTTATTGGTCGGGGACCACAAATCAACCAAGCTTGTTGAGCTTGACTGCCATCCATCGGCCTGTATTGGTACTGCTGAAATTGAAAGGATTTGTCTTCATTTTAATTCACGTATGATCAAATAACCTGTTAACACCAGCAATTAGGATCAGGTAATAAATAACAATATCTGGGGACATTTTCAGTAGCCTGAGATTGAGACTTTCGTGGGGATAAGATCCTTTTTAGCAAAAGTAGATTCACAGCCTCACCCCAAGATATTCACCTGACGGACCCTGTATCCTGAAATGCAGGAGGTGACCTTGGGTTTGAGCTGAATTTCCCAGGGACCTGATAATATTTAAATTATCATGGCACAGTGGTTTAAATGTAGAGTTTCCTGAATGTTATTCATGAGATGTTGCTGTATAGCAACTTGTAATCATCTTGACTTTAGAACAGGCTTACAATATAGCGAATCCTACAAACGTATAAATCTACATCCTCTATGCAGTATATCCGACTGACACGGATCAATTGCAACCTCATCATTGTTCCTGCAGTCTTCTAAAGATACTTATGCATCTCCCTCTGGTGGAGGAAAAGAATAACAGCGGCTGCAACAAAAAAGAACAGAAAATGCTGAAAGTGAGTCAACCTCTCTCTCTTGAGAGAAACAATGGATTTGCCAGGTTCATGACCTTTCAGGACTGGTGAATGATCAACGATCTCTCTCCACCAGATGCTGTCTGACCTGCAGAGCATTTCTGATTTTTTCTGTTTTAAAGCAGATGACATTTTAGTTTTCTCAAATCTTCTCAGTGATGTGAGTATTAACTTTGTTAAAGAGATAATTATGTTTTCCAATTGGCAAGGCAACACTGAGTTGCTAGCGCTACAAAGATCAGTATGGGGCCTATGCTGACAGGCACGGTGGAGTAGCAGTTAGTGTGACGCTATTACAGCGACAGCAACCCAGGTTCAATTCCGGCTGCTGTCTGTAAGGAGTTTGTACTCTGTGTCTGCATGGGTTTCCTCCGGGTGCTCAGGTTTCCTTCCACATTCCAAAGACATACGGGTTAGGGAGTTGTGGGCATGCTATGTTGCCGCCGGAAGTGTGGTGAAGCTTGTGGGCTGCCCCCAGAACACTCTACACAAAAGATGCATTTCACTGTGTGTTTTGATGTACATGTGACTAATAAAGATATCTTATCTTATCTTATTTACAATCCACATTAATAACTTATAGTGCAATATATTCATTTGCCAATGATATAAAGCTAAGTGGGAGAGAGTGGTTTGAAGAGGGTGTAAACAGTCTGCCAGCGGATGTAGACAGGTTAAGGGAGTCTGTAGGAAGGTGGTGGATGGAGTACAGTGTAAGAAAATGTGAGTTGATTGTCTTTTGGTAGGAATAAAAGAAAAAAACAATGTTATTTTTAAATACTGGTGCACTAATTTATTTCAGTGTATGGAGGGTTCTTGGTGTACAAGTTCATAAACTGCAGAGTTTAAATATGTCGGTGTAGCAAGCGTTAATAAAGCAAATGGCATGTTGGTACTCCCTTAGGGAGGTAGGTGATCACTTTGAAACATACAAAATTCTTATGGGCTTGACATGTAGATGTGGAGTTGATGTTTCCCCTGGCTATGGCACCTAGAACAAGGGTTCACTATCTCAAAATAAGGGGTTGGCCATTCAGGACAGCGATGAGAAACTTCTTCTCTTGAACATTGGTGAACATTAGGGCTGTGAAGGCTCAGTCACAGAGTAAATTAGTATATACAACATAGAGTTTAATAGAGTTTTAGATCAGGGTTATTGTTGTCATAGGCTTATATACTCAGGGTATAGGCCTATGACAACAACAAACCTGATCTAAGACTCTATCAAACTCTATCTTCTCAGGCTTGGTAGTGTAGCAGTTAGCATAACGCTATTACAGTACCAGCGACCCAAGTTCAATTCCGGCCGTTGTCTGTAAGGACTTGGTACATTCTCCTCATGACTGAGTGGGTTTCCTCCGGGTGCTCCGGTTTCCTCCCACATTCCAAAGACGTACAGGTTAGGAAGTTGTGGGCTACCCCCTACTACTTTTCAATGGTTCTCTCAAACTATATCATGTTTAAACTTGGAAAAAATTAGAAGTGGTACTGCTGATCCTTCGCTTAAATTTGAAGATACTTGGAGTCCATTTATTCAATATTTTCACATGATATAGATCCCCTTTCAACAACTTTCCAATTTAGAGGAACGGAGTTGACGACATAATATTGTTCTGTTTCTACTGAGAAATTTCAGTCCAGTCTTTTTTTTTCTTTTTTTTTGTTTCTTTTGAAATTTTTCTGTTTAGTTTGGTTTGATATATTGTTTATAAATTTTCTTATTGATTTGGGGATTTTTTTTCTTTCTTTTCTTTTAGATACATAATAAATCTTCTTTCCTTTCTTTTATACTATATTCATTTACTAAGAGATCGTGGGATCTACAGTTTTTTTTATATTTTATTGTTCTTTATGATTATCTATGCTATGATTGTTCTCCTGATCTCTTTGTATTACATGTACAAACATTGATGTTATATATTAATCTGTATTAATTTGAAAACTAGTAAAAAGATTGAAAAAGAAAAGGAAGCTGTGGGCATGCTGTGTTGGCGCCAGAAGCGTGGCGACACTTGCGGGCTGTCCCCAGAACACTCTACGCAAAGATGCATTTCACTGTGTGTTTCGATGTACATGTGACTAATAAAGAAATCTTATCTTATATACTAATTTACTATTATACCCTAAATACCATGAAAATGAGCTTTTTGCAGCAGCAGCACAGTACATCACAAGACAAGGACAAACATAAGTTAACATAAACTTAAATTAACATAAATTATTTTAAATTAACATTGGTTTATTATTATTGTCACTTGTACTGAGGTACAGTGAAAAGCTTGCCTTACAAACCGATCGTACAGGTCAATTCATTACACAGTGCAGTTATATTGAGTTAGTACAGAGTGCATTGACGTAGTACAGGTAAAAACAGTAACAGTACAGAGTAAAGTGTCACAGCCACAGACAAAGTGCAGTAGCATAAGGTGCAAGGTCACAACAAGAGTAGATCTGTAGAGAGCAGTTTGCAACGAATCGCCGTGCTCCGGCACCATCTTGCATCCAACATAAATTATAACATAAATTATATTATAACAAATATATTAAAGGACTCGGGGGATATGGGGTTGGGGTAAGAAAGTGGCATAGGACATAGAACATAGAACTGTACAGCACAGGAACAGGCCCTTCAGCCCGCAACATTGTGGCGAGCTAATTAAGCTAATGATGCCCAATCAAACAAATCCCTTCTGCCTGCACGTGGTCCATATCCCTGGCAATGAGATAAAATCTTATTGAATGGTAGAGCAGACCAGAGGAGCTGCTAGCCTACTCCTGCTTCCATTTCTTATGTTCTCATGTTCTCATGTATGAGCAAATCTTGCTGCGATGATGTATGGCTTTGGTCAGGTCATATGTGGAGCTCTGTGTGCAGTTTCAGTCTCTGTACCCAAAGAAGGATGTAGGATCACGTTAGATTGATTCCTGAAGTGAGGGGGGTTGTCCCAAGTAGAGAGATTGCGGAGAATATGCCTGTACTTTCCAGAATTTCTCAAAATGAGAAGTGATCTCATTGAAACAGGGTGGATGTTGGGAGACTTTCTGTATGAGTAGAACTAGAAAGATTAGTCTCAGGATAAGGATGAAGTTGAGAAGAACTTTCTTTACTGACTGGGTTGCAAATCTGCAGAATTCTGTACTACACATACATAATTTATTCATTCCTTTCTGTTATCTTGACATTGCAGGCATTTATCACCCATCCCTAACTACCCTTGAGAAGATGATGGTGAACCACCTTCCCGTTCTCCAACAGTCCTTCTGGTGAAGGGACTCAACAGAGCTAATGGGAGGGGGCAATGAAGAAACAGCAACCTGATAGGATGAGGTTTATCAGACCTACGAAATGCTTGGCACCACTAACTGCTTATCACCATAGAAACCTTGACCTCACCTTATTGGAGATATTCCCCTTTTTCTTATCCATCTCTCCCCACACTTTCTACAATTTAAAACTAACTTATTTTCTCTTGTTCTCAATTCTGACAAAGGGACTTTGACCTGAAACATTAACTCTGTTTCTCTTTCCAGAGATCCTGTCTGACCCACTGAGTGTTTTCAGCATTTTCTGATCTTATTTCAGTTTGTCAGCATTTGTGATTTTTGATGAACATTCATGGGCTGATAAGTGCCAAGGAACAATTGTTGGCAATGATCATTTCCAACAAGATAGAGTCTAAACAACTACACAATGTACAATGGCATTGCTATCACTGAGGTCCCACCATTAATATCCTGGGGGACATCATTGATTAGAAACTCAACAGGGAAGCAAAATAGATATACCATGCCTAGGTATCCAGGGGCAATTGACTCACCTCATGATGTCTTTCCACTATCCACATAACACAAGTCAGGACTGTGATTGAATACCCTCCATTTGCAGTGCCAACAACTCTCAAGAAGCTTGATACCATCCAGGAAAAAGCAGGCCACTTGAATTATACCCCATCAACCACTTTAAACATTCATTCCCTCCACTAGTGGTGCACAGCAGCTGCAGTGTGAACCGTCTACAAAATATACAATAGTTAACTGCCCAGGCTACTCCAACGGTAGTTCTAGACTCAGAGAGCCATTAAGTCAAACACGACAGAAACAGGCCCTTTGTCCCACCACGTCCATGCTGACTATCACATATCTATCTGTACTTATCCCATTTTTCTCACTTGGTCCATAGCTATCTCTGTCTTGGCAATTCAAATGCTCATCCATATACTTTTTAAATGTTATGGTAGCACCTGCCTTCATCACCACCTCAGCCAGTGAACTGCAGATCGCAACTACCCCCTCTGGGTGGAAAAATGTTTCCTCAGACCTCCTCTAACCCTCTTATCGCTCATGTTAGACCCATGGCCTCTGGTTTTAGACATCTCCATTATGGGGAAAAATTTATCACTATCTATTCCGTCTATGCCTCTCATAATTTACTACATCAGGGTCTCCTCAGCCTCCTCCACTTCAAAGAAAACATCCCCTGCCTAATCCTGTCTCTCCTCATTACATCCCAGGCAACATGCTTGTAAGTCTCCTCCGTACCCTTTCCAATGAATCACACCCTTCTTATAGTGTGGCGATCAGAACTGTATACAATGCTACAGCTGAGGCCTAACAGAAGTTTCATAAAGTTGTACCTTGACCTCCATGCTCTTTTCTTTATGACCTGGCCAATGGAGGGCGCATCCCATTTGCCTTCTTCACCACCTTCTCCAGCTGTGCTGCTACCTTTAGGGACCCAGGGACTTGTACACCAATGGCCCCCTGTTCCTTAATACTCCCTGTGGCCTTACTATTCATGGTGTATATCCTACCCTAATTGGAGTGCATCATCTCGCACTTGTCAGGATTAAATTCCATCTTGCCATTGCTCTACCCTGCTTACCAGCTGATCAATATTGTTCTGTAACCTAAGACCATTCTCTTCACTGTCATAACAGCAACTTCCTAAACTCATAACCTCCACCACCAAGAAGGCACAAGGAAATACCACCACTTCATGTTGCCCTCCAAATTGTCCACCATCCTTATTTGGAAGTATATAGCCTGTCTTTCCTTGTTGCTGCATCTAAATCCTGGGACTTCCTGTCCAGCTGTATTGTGGAAGTATCATCACCAAAAGGACAGCAGAATTCGAGAAGGCGGCTCACCACTACCTTCTCAAGGATGGGAAATAAATGCTGACTTTGCCAGCAATTTCCAGATCCCAAAACAAAGAAAGAACTCTGCTGCCTGTAGCCTAACTCACTGAGGCAATACCCTACTGCTCATTGACCAACATTGTCTCCCAGTACTGTAGTATCTTAATTTTAAAGTTCTCATCTTCGATTTCAAATTCCTTCACTGGATCATCTACTCCCTTGTCTCTTCCAGTCTCAAAATTGACTGAGGTCTCTGTGCCTCTTTGCATATCTCAAGAGTTTTTCACCCCAGCACTGAAATACAGGTCTTCAACCATATGGGCTTTGAGCTCTGGAATTCTCTCCCTAAACCTCTCAGTCTCCCTCTTGCCCCAGAACCTTACTCATTAGCCAAGTGCTTTGCAATTACTTCCCAATTGCTGACCATAGATTCTGCTGGAAAGTAGATGTACATAGAATGCAGGAAATAGCAGGATCAAGTTCAGTTTGTAAGAATAAGGATATGTTTTATTTTTTAATAGAAACTAAACAACAACATGAGAAAGATTTACTGGCATAAACCCAAGTTCTTGGTAAAGTTTGTTTTGTCCTTATCATGTTTTCTAAGGTGTGTCTCAACAGTACTGACAGAACTCCGAAACATTGCTTTTATCACATTTTGTCCATTACTCCTTATGAAACAGAACACAAGAACATGAAGAGGCTACTTGGCCCCTCCTACCTGCACTGCCATTCAACATGATCACGGCTAATCTGCCCCAGGCCTCAAATCCTCTTCTGTGTCAGTTCACCATTACTCTCAATCCCTGTTTTTTTTCAAAAAATTATCTACCTTCTCTCTAAGTGCATCCAGTGATCTAGCCTCCGCAACCATCTGGGATGGAAGACTCCAGATATCCACTACCCTCTTCGAGGAGAAATTCCAAAACACCTCATTTTTAAATAAACACCCTCTTATCTAGTAACTATGTTCAAGACTCTCTGACTAGTGCAAACATGTCAACATTTACTTTTTCATGCCCCCTTAGGATCTTACATATTTCAATCACACTCCTCATTCTTGAAAACTAAAGGAGTACAGATCTAACATTTTTAACCCCTGTTGATAGGACAACCCTCTTGTATCTTTTCTTGACAGCCTCTAATGTCAGTATATCCTTTCTAAAATAAGGGGACCAAAACTGTATACTACTTTTAATTTACATTATAGACATTCATTATAGTTTTGAATATCTCCAATAAATTTCTCCTTGATCTGTTCTACTTCAGAAAGATTTTCCACCTAACTGAAATCCCTCAGCTCTATTCCGTTCTGACAAAATAAAAACTGAAAATGCTCAAGCAGGATCCATGGAGAGAGAAACAAAGTTATTTTCAGGTCAATGACTTTTCATCAAAACAGGTAAAAGACACAGTCTTGCAGCATCTACAGCTTTTGGCATTGGAATCATTCTTGAGTGTCCCATTTGCAACCTGTCCAGAAAAAAGAACAGTTGACTTTTCAGCATGAGGTTTACTGCTAAATCCTAATACCCCTCAATGTTCCGGGAATTTCTTCATTCAGCTCCCACTCCAGCCTCTCTGACATTGACACAAACATGGCTGAAGCTACTGCTTGTGTGCGTGAACAGAGTGGCCACACGCTTCTCCCACCCCAATTTCCATGAAATTAAGGTGATGAGGCAAAATCAGCTCTAAGGAAATTCTGGCTGCAGTCTATACTATTAACATATACTATTAACATCAGTATATGCTAACAGACCTGCTGCTGATTTGCTCAGTTTCCAGTTTTAACCTCTGAATAATAACACAGTCAACTTTACTTAAGTTCTTTTCTCCTTCTTACCTATTGAAGTTATTGACCAAGTCGAAGACTGTCATGTCTGTCGTGTTGACAAACCTGCACTGGACATCAAGGAAGCTCCCATCTCTGGAACACTGCGGTGGTGACTTTATCCCGAACCCATGGAGCACCTGCCGATCTCGAATCTCACAGCTTGTGGGACCTTTATTAGGTACAAAACTACACGGTTAAGAAAATAAAACCTTTACCTGAGGTTTTTGGGAGACTTTCCTCCCAATTCAGTTTTTCAAGATTAACAACCTGATGGGACAACAAGAACACAGACCTGGTTTACCTGCTCAACATTACCTGACTCTGGCAGGAGAGATTTTCAAAGATTCACACACCACCTCTTGCTGCAACCCCCTAGTCCTCCCTTCTCTCAATATTTATAATATTAGCTCAATTAAGAGAGAATACATCTGAGGTAAATACATTGTGCCTTTAACCATGTACTTTATATTTCCATATAAAAGTGAGCGTTAAACATCAGAATAAAAGTAGGCCATTGAGCCCTTCAAACGTCCACCATTCAAAATGATAATGGATGATCATCCAAGTTCCTGCTTGCTCCCCATATTCCTTGATGTCTTTATTCAGAAAAACAATATCCATCTTCTTCTTTTAAATGATTTGTCCTCAGTTACCTTCTGTACTAGAGAATTGCACAAGTTCACCATTCTTTGAATGAAGAAATCTCTCCTCGTCTCAGCCCTAACTACTGTACCCTGCATCCTTAGACTGCAATCCCTGATTCTGGACTTCTTCACTGTTGGGAACATGCTTTCTGCACCTAGTCTGTCCAGTCCCATCAGGATTTTATAAGTTTCAGTGTAATTTCAGAGGATTTGGGAAAGGGCCCATTATTTTGTATTCTTTACTTCTTGCCTGCCCTCTATCCATGGAAGTACATTGTTCCCATTCCCAAATGCTTTAATTTTGCACACCATTCCCCTCTTATTCTTCTAAACTCTAGGATATCATCCCAATCTCTCTTCATATGTCAGTCCTACCATCCCAGGAATGAATCTGGTGAACCGTTGCTGCACTCCCTCCAGAGCAAGAACATCCTTCTTCAATTAGGGAGACCATAACTGCACAAAAGCTCAAGATGTAGTCTCAGCAAGGCCCTGTACAATTGTAGTAAAAATTCCCTGCTCCTGTACTCAATTATTCTCACTATGTAAGCCATTTGCTTTCATTATTGCCTGTTGGACCTGCATGCTTATCTCCATCAAATAGTGCACAAGGACACACAGGTCTCATTGCATCTCCCCATTTCCTTATCTAAAGCCAATCAGATAATAATCTGCTTTTCTGTTCTTACCACCAGAGTGAATAACCTCACAGTTATCCACGTTATGCAGTATCTGCTCACTCACTCAACCTGTCCAGATCACTCTGGGACCTCTCTGAATCCTCCTCACAGCTCACTCTCCCGCCCAGCTTTGTACCATCTGCAAACTTGGAGATATTCCATTTAATTCCCTCATCTAAAACATGAAGGTATATCGTGAATAGCTGTGGTCCATGCACTAAACCCTGCTATACTCCACTAATCACTGCCTGCCACTCAGAAAAGGACCCATTATTTCGTACTCTTTGTTTCCCGTCTGCCCACCAGTTCTCTGTCCATGTCAGTACATTGCCTCCAATCCCACATCCTTTTACTTTGCACCAATCCCAAAATTATAGGGGACCTTGTCCAACGCCTTTTGAAATTCCACATATACTACATCCACTGGTTCTTCCCCATCCACTCTTCTAGTTATACCTTCAGAAAATTCCAGTAAAATTATCAGTCATAATTTCCCTTTTATAAATCCATGCTGACTTTGACTGATCCTGTCACTGTTTTCCAAATGTTCTGATATTACAGTTTAATAGTGGACTCCAGCATTTTCCCTACAACTGATGTCAGGCTAGCCAGTCTGTTCTTCCCTGTTTGGTCTCTCCCTCCTTTTATGAATAGTAGTGCCTTTCAATCCATAGGAACTGACCCAGAGTCCAAGGAATGCTGGAAAATGATCACTAATGCATCCACCATGTTCAGGGCCAATTCCTCACACACTCTGGGATACTTGTACCCTTGGGATTTATCAGTCTTCACTGTCATCAATTTCTCTACTAACATTGATTTCCTTCAGTTCCTCCATCTCACTAAACCCTGGGTTCCCTCACATTTCTGGGAGGCTATTTATGTCCTTCTTTGTGAAGACTGCACCAAACTATTTGTTCAATTGTTTTGCCATTTCTTTGTTCCCCATTATAAATTCCCAGGTTTCCGACTGTAAGGAGTCTACATTTGTCTTCACTTTCGTCTGTTTTTCTTGAATATCTATTGAGGTTTTTTCAGTTTTTATGTTCCCTACAAACTTACTCTCATGTGTCATTCCTCCCCTCCCCACCCTATTAATTAATCCCTTGATCCTCCTTTGATGAGTTCTAAACTGTACCCAGTACTCAAACCTGCTGCTTTTTCAAGTCAATGTATCTGTCTCTTCCTTGGATTAGCCACACTTGAGCCACCCTTCCTGTTTTATATTTTGTACCAGACAGGAATTAACAACTATTGTTGTTCATCCATGCATTGCTTAAATATTTGCCATTATCATTCCATTGTCAACACCATAATTAATGTTCCTGAATATATTTTAGCAAACTCCTGCCTCACCCCCTCAAAATTTATTTTATTTAAAGTCAGAACATGAGTCTTAGGGTCAACCATGTCATTCTGGACAGGTTGAGTTTGTTGCTAATTTGATTAGCCTAAACTATGTGCAGATTAAAGTTAACCATGTTACACCCTTATTGCATATGCCTTTAAATTTCCAGCTTAATGCCATCCCCAACATTGCCACCACCATTTGGCAGTCCATATACAACCCTACCAGCACTTTATGCCCTTTCTTAGTTCTACCCATGCATATTCCACATCATCTGAGTTAATATCCTTCCTCACCATTGCTTTAATCTCTTCTTTACCCATCAACATAACCCTACCTCCTTTTCCTTTTTGCCTGGCTGTTCAGTTCCCATCCTTGCTCCCGATGTTGCTATACCTACATAATTCCAATTGTATTATTACCCTTTACAACCATTTGTATGATTAATTCATCCACTTTACTGCAAATGCCCGGCATATTGAGACACAAAGCCTTTAGGCTTGTTTTTTTTTTAACATTCTTAGTCCCCTTAGTATTATTTTGCACTGTGGTCCTGTTTGATTTTCACCCATGATTTCACTGTCTTCTACTTTTCTTTCCCCCTTCCTGTCTTTTGCTTCAATTCTTATTTCTCCTTCCTCTGTCCATCTGCAGAGATTTCCATTCTCCTGCTATTTTAGTTAAAACCCTCCCCAAGAGCATTACCAAATACTCCCCCTAGGACATTGAATATTCAGCTTTGAACATTTTTCCTGCCACAGAGTCAAACTGAAAGAAAGGAATAGATGGCTTTAAAGCTTGAAAGTGATGTAGACAGAACCAGGGTGATGTTGAAAAATATGGAATCATTCAACTGGTGCTGTGAAAGAGCTCTCCAATTAATACCATACCACTACTTTTTATACACAAGTTTTCAAAATTTCCCTTCCCAAATACTTATCCAATTCCATCATTATTTAGTACAGTTTTTCCAGTCCATAAAATCTTGGATAATTTTATGATCCTCTCTTCATCACTGTTTATTCCACCAGTTACCATATATCTGTGTCCTCTGGTTACCAGTCCTTCTTATTTTATCTAAATCTGTTAAGAGTTTGAACACCTCTATTAAATCTCCAAATGACAGACATTGACAAAAAAGACATGATAGAGGTATATAAAATATTGAGAGCAATAGATAGAGTAGACAGCCAGCGCCTCCTTTCCAGGGCACCAATGCTCAAAACGAGAGGGCGTGGCTTTAAGGTTATGTGTGGGAGGTTCAGGGGAGATGTCAGGGGGAGGTTTTTCACCCAGGGAGTGGTTGGTGCATGGAATGCGCTGCCTGGGGTGGTGGTGGAGGCAGATACATTGGACAGGTTCAAGAGTTTGTTGGATAGGCATATGGAGGAATGCGAAATAGAGGGATATGCGGGAGGAAAGGGTTAGATAGTGTGAGGGTGGTTTGGTGGATGGCACAACATGGTGGGCCAAAGGGCCTGTTTTGTGCTGTATGGTTCTATGGTTCTATGGTTCTGTGGTTCAAACATGTAAGGGATGGTGCGCTGGATTAAATGACCAATGACAGCAGGTTGTTACTAAAAAGCTCAAAACTTTATGCAACTTCTATCAAAACAGTGTCACTAAAAGGTTCAACAGTAAGTTCGCCATTGACAATAAAACCTAGCCCTGTGTGATGTGACAATTTCTTTACTTTCTTTATTCTGCTTGAACTGGTCCCACCTCCACCAGAACTGGTTCAATATCCCAGGAATTTGAATGCCTCCCCTTTATACCATTCCTCTAGTCATGTATTTATCTGATACGTCCTGCTATTATTACTCTGATTAGTATGTGGATCTGGTAGCAATCCTGAGATTCTGAAGTCCTATTTTTTAATTTACTTCCTAATTTCCAATGCTGGCTGTCAGAGTAATCTCATCAATCACATTTCCCTATTAAAGAAAACATTTCAAGTAATTTTCCTCTCAGTTATTCCTTAATTTGTGGAAACTACAAAAAACATCTGGAGAAGTGCTAACACACTATGATCTCCCAGTTGGGAGAGCAAACACTAAAACCATCACTGTTCTATACTAATTTTGCAAAATATTGGTATTGGTACTGGTTTATTATTGTCACTTGTACCAAGGTACAGTGAAAAACTTGTCTTGCATACCGCTCATACAGATCAATTCATTACACAGTGCATTGAAGTAGTACAGGGTAAAAACAATAACATAATACAGAGTAAAGCATCACAGCTACAGGGAAGTGTATTGCAGGTAGACAATAAGGTACAAGGTCATAACAAGGTAGACTGTGAGGTCAAGAGTCCATCTCATTGTATAAGGGTTCAATAGTCTTATCACAGTGATAAATGTATGCATCAATTGATTTTGTATATTGTGTGCAATTTTTTCATCTATAATGAAGGGATGTCACCCAAGTCAAGGCCTCTTCCTGTATAATCTAAGCCATTCCTTGATGTTATTATGCCAATACATACTCAGTTATTACATTAACTTCCACAGCCTTAGGTTTAATTTCCAGTCTGTGCTATTCTAACTGAGCCTATCAAGAATTTATAGTCCCACCAATACCAATGACTCTAGGCAACAGAAGACTTAGGGATGATAGTGGGAAATCAAGAGGCCACTGCCAGAAGGCACAGTGTACATTTCATTTTCAACAATTATCCCACTGGATGACCAGAGGAGTGGTAGCCCTTGTGCTATCATAATCCAACAAAAATTAGTACTTTCAAAAGAGAATGGCTAAGAGTGAAGGAAAAATTATATTTGAATTTTGAGCTCTTTGCCCTGAGCAAATAAGGAAACAGCTTTGTTTTTGTTTTTGGTGGAAAGTAATACTCACAGTGCTCTGGACGCTTGTTTTGACGTGTTCCATAAATCTCCATGCCATCTCTGTCAACGCACCAGCACTGACCTGTGTCAGCATTGCACTGCACAACTTCATACTCCCCTGTCTGCATGCACTGAGGGATATAAGAGGTGCTGCGGCTGTTTACATACCCACTCACTAGTATCTGCTTGCGGTGGAGCTGGCAGAAGGACAAGCCTGAAGAGAAACAAATTGATAAGTGAAATAAAATCATGACTTTGGGGCAAATAGAAATTTTGAAGGTAAGAAGTACTGAGTTGTAAGATGGAGTCTAACTGAGGTGCTCATAGGTTTATAGAGAAAAGAATGTTTAGCTGTCAGAGTGACATACAAAATAATTGTTATCTGGGAGTTAGTTGCAACTGGAATCTCCTCCATGGCTTCAGATATTTTTATACAATAACAAGTAACTGAGAGTGAATTTCAGGATGGGATCCAGGGAAATTAATTCGGGGGAATTATTTACAAAATAAAACTTACCAGGGAGGAGTAAGTTACCAACTAGAATTTACACAAAGCTTCAGGTAATTTATTTATAGAATAGTAGTAATCATGGAGAAAGTTATTAGCTAAAATCTCTTGAAGAGAAATGGAGGAATAGTATGAAAATACTGAGAGTGGGGTAAATTCCAGGCTGGAAACTAATTGTACGAATCTTTAAAGTTTATTTTCAGTATCATAGAAATGTGGTAACTAACCAATTAAAAGGAGCCTCTAAATATTCTTTGAATTGAAATATTATTAAAAGGTTTCTAGGTCATTTACAGGGACTTCTACCTGGGAATTTAGAGGTGGGAATGTACAGGGATCTGCTGAAGTTTTTCAGTCAAGGGGCCCCTTTCATTTTTGTCCATCCACATCAGATGGTTCTCAGATGATTCATGTTATTTCTGTTACTACACATACACATAAAATATTTTCAGCAACAATTGTGGTGCATTCTACTTGGGAGCACATGCTTCCTTTGGCAAGTGAACTCCAGGAGCCTCAAAATATTGTTGTGATTGAAGGGGATTACCAAGAACATGTCAATATTTTCAGGGATCTCTAGGAATGTGTCAGAATTTATCAGGAATCCCCAGTTTTGCATCAATACTTGTAGGGGATTATCGGGATTATGTCAATATTTTCAGGATGTCCCCAGGACCGTGCTGATGCTTACATGGGGAAAAACAGGTGCTGGGGAAATTCCTAGGAGCTTGTGAATACTTTCAGAGGTTTCATTCTGAAAGTATTCACAATGAATGTCAGTTTTTGTCAGGAGTCTCTCAGAGTGTATCAAATCTTGCAGTGTTTTTACAGTTCATCAAGTATTCTAGAGAGGCTCTGGTAATGGCTCAAAATGTGTAATATCATCGAAGGATATATTAGTTTTTGCGCTAGTGTTGCAAAATTGGCAGGGGTTCCCTGGAGACTACATTTGGTGAGATTGTGTTAATATAGTCATGAACGGTACCAGAATTGTATACATATAGAGTGCAGTGAGTCTATCCACACAAAAATGTCTTGAAGGTTTTATTAGAATTTGAAGGGAAAGTCTAAATATCACATACTTAGGTGACAGTTTAATAACTGGATAAATGGAAATTAGAAATTAAAAAGATAAAGAAGAGGCTTATTAGTATTGTGTTGACTAATGATTGTACTAATTGGTCTCACATACTTACAGGCAATTGCTGATGTATTTCGGTTGCTCCCTAGCACCTCATCACCCTCACTGTTGACACACCAACAGGATTGTCCATCCTTTGCGCATTGCACATTCCTGCATCAACAATATGTTATTAAAGCCCTAATGACGTATGCTTATTGCAAAAGTCATAGGCAAACACACGTGGAAGATTGCCTCCCGAAATTGTAGGAATCTGCTGCTTGTGAGAGACTCGGTGAACTTAATGCAGAATACAGGATTTATGCGAGGTTAATATAGAGTTGTAGAGTAATACAGCACAGAAACATGCCCTTTGGCCTGCCAACTGAGACGTCTATCTTCACTAATCTTATTTGCCCGCATTAGGCCCTTATCTCTCTACTCCTTTCCTATCCAAATACCTGTCCATATGCCTTTTAAACATAGTAATTGTATCTGCCTCTAATATGTGGTTGAACATTTGAGAATGGACAAAGTTTGAACCAGAATCAAAGCCTTTTTCCCCAATTCTTGTTACACCAGTTAGAAATAGGCAGGATAAAATGTACAGAATCTCCCACCTGTATTTGCCATCCAACGTACACTGGGGAATATAGATATCATCTTTCTGGGAGCCTTTTCTTTTAAGTTCACAGGAGCTCAGGTGCTGGGAGTCTTGCTGGTATTCTACAGTACAAGACGGTTAAAAATCAACTCAAGTTAGTTCAAGAGAGATGAGAGAGCATTGGTGATACATGGTGGTTTATAAAGCTTGACTGCTGCCTATAAATGCCTCCCTTGCTAGCAATGTCTAAAGGCTAAGGAAGACTACTATAAAAAAATTACATGATCACATTTTGTGTTATGGTCTCACTTTATAATTTTTTTCATTTTTTTTCTTGTAGAGATTGTCTTCAAATTAAGATTGTCACTTATTACATAGTCCTAGTTACCCTAAAAAGAAGTTGGTGGGCATTTTCAGGAAGAGCCTAGAATCAACCACATAAGTGAAGGGCTGGAGAGGCATTTGGTCCAGACCTGTAGGAACTGTGAGACAAAAGACAAACTCCTGGAAGAATTCAGTGGGTCAGGCATGATCTGTGGAGGCAAAAGGGGTGGTCGATGTTTTGGGTCGAGACCCTGCATCAGAACTGAGAGTGTAGAGGGAAGCTGGCCAGTATACAGAAATGAAAGGGAGGGGTGAGACAGAGGCCGGTAGTTGACAGGTGGAACCAGATAAGGGAGGGGTGATAAAACTGAAGAAGTTATCAAAGAGGAGGATTTTAAAAGCAGTGAAGGAGGTGACAGGAGGTGAACTTGGAATGGAGTTTCAAAGGGCAAGTGGTTGCTGAACGAACACCCATCAAGGGTGGAGTGAATGGAATGAAGAAAACTTCTGCCTTGTAGAAATGTTCAGAGTTTGAGTTGGACTAAGGTTCTGTGACAGAAGAGTGGGCAATGGATGCTGGCTTAGGTAGAAGGAGATTGCCAAAGATATGGTGCTTAGTACATATAAGGGCATGCACTGCAACGACTGTGGGAGGTAGCTCAAAAAGTTAAAAGGTTAAACCTTGAAGAGGGAAAGACATAGACTGTGCCTTTGACAGCAGAGAAGAAAGTAGTTTGGTGAATGCTGGATCAGTGGGAAGAAGTATTTTTAGCAACAGGGCAGGACAGATTAGGAATGTGATCTTTAAATGAGGCAACATATCATTTGTTCAATAACTTTTGATTCAGTTTGTCAGGGGGAAGTTTGATGTCTTTTATCTATATGTGGTAGATCCACGGAAAACACAAGCAAAGCAAAGGACACAACACAAGTTATCATTTCCAATACGGACAACTGTTGTCTTATTCCTCTAGTACGTGAACTAACTAACTAGGTCCCACCATGGAGTATTTGTCATTTGAACATAAAAGCCCCAATGCATATTTCCCAGTTAATTACATCTCCTTAACAGGAGAAGGATTTTAATTTCATCAGTCCCTTTTCCTGATTATTGAACCCTGGAAAAGTACCTCCCGCTACACCAATGTGATATTGCAGTTTGTGCAACGAACACCCTTTTAGCTTCTCGGAACAAAACTTTTAGTTTGGCACTGCACTTGGGAGAACTTGGGCAATGGAACTATACCTAACACTACCCGGGTACAGAATGTCCCAAAGCCCTCACACATACAATATCCTGTATCCCCACCATTCCTGAGATTATTGTGCAAAAGGGATTATTGACAAGCAATCACAAGTCAAGGAGCTGTTGAATTAACCTTTCTCCCAGCTCAAGAGAACAATAATTCCATCCTGGCTGATAGAATACAGAGATGGATCAAAATTGGAACGTTCCTAGTGGATGTGACTTAGCACTACACTTGGAAGGTAACAATGGGTGACCATTCAGGCAGCTCTATCCTCAATAGAACATAGAACAATTACAGCACAATTCAGGCCCTTCGGCCCACAAAGCTGTGCCGAACATGTCCCTACCCTAGAAATTACTAGGCTATAATTAAATTAAATAATTAAAAATTAAACTTCCATTAACCTCCCTCTATGTCAGAAAGGGTTTAATACATCCTTACCGGAAAATACAGCTGCTCCACTGCAGATGCAGTGCAGGGCGACTATGATAGTCCCTATGTGGCCCATTGCTCCTATGAAGCAGCTGTCCATCTGAGGCCGTTCCCTCCTTTTTATTAAGCTCTGGTGTCTTTGTGGTCCTTTTAATCCAAACATGATCTTGAACGCTTAAGAAGCATCCAGCTACTCAGAGTGAAGTGCAAGAGCTTTTTGACGTAAGTTCTACGACTTGAAACCAAACAAAACTTCTTAAGCGGTTTGTATAAAGTCTCTTGAGCGCTAACTGATATAGAACAAGACTTCATCTGTTCATTTAGCATTGTGAAACTTGAATTTCACAATGTGATGAATCATTTTTTGAAAATTACCTTCCAGTAGACACAAAATGCTTAAGAATTTGGCTACTCTGTGACCTGTGCCTAAACACAATATTCCCAGGGCGGGTATGACAAAATAAAACACCTATCCTTCCCAGTCTCACAACACCCTCTGTGGGACAATGAAAATATTTCAAATCCAGCCCAGATCGATGGAACAAAAGTCTCTTCTATCTTTTTGCTCTAAGCACCCTATAGTAAAACAGGGTGAGCAATTTGTATCTTACTTCTGATGAATAGGTATCAATGACACAAAGTTGTATTGGAAATAAACTAGCAGACTCAAAGAAAGATTGCAGGATGTATGTGGAGAAACATCTGAAGTACTCAATTTTCTACAAAGCTCTGTAGAAAACCTTAATAATATCAAAGATGCTAGAGAAAGGTAGAAAACTGCCTTGGCTCAGTGGTGGCAACTTCACCTTTGAATCAGATGTTGTAGGTTTCATTCCAGCTTCAGAAATAAATAGAAAATCTGGTCAGAGAGTCTAAGTGCTTTAACTGAAGGAGCTGTGTACTGTCAGACATGCTGTGTCTGAGATGTGACATTAAACCGAGCCACTGTCTATACTTCCGGTAGATATGCAAAGAAGAGCAGTAAAGTTCTCCTTGGTGTCAAGACCAGAACCCATGCCTTAGCCAACTCCTAAAGCAAATAATCTGGTCATTTACAGTATTTTGCTGCAGTTTGTAGGAATGCATCAGTACAAATTGTCTCTTTATTTCTTAGGTTTGGTTATATTCCAAATGTATCCCTTCGCTAAAGTGCTCTGGAACATTAGGAAATGTAGCTCCTCCCTAGGTTACAGCAAGGTTCTGTTTCTATGAACTCCTCGTAACCCAAACAGTTCAGAAGTCGGAAGAGTGGCTGCGAACCAAGTTGCTGAGTGGCAAAAGATGCCTGCAGCCCCAGAGCAGCCAGCACCTCCATCCCACCAGTCGCCCAAATGCTTGTTCATATGTACAGGCTGTACATAAGTCAGGTGTTCATAACCTGGGAAAGACCCCTATGCAAGTTCCTTCCAAGCAGAGCTGCTGTGTTATTCTCACTGTAGGTTCCACAAACATAAGCAGATATATTCTTTCTTCTTCTTAAAACATTAAACCCCTTCACTTATCTGGATAAAGTTACGTTAGGGAAGGTGATAACTTCTGTACATCTATTATTCAAGTGTGAGCCTCAACACTGAGGGCAGAAAGGTTATCTAATCACTGGGGATAAACAGCCAAATTCAGGACTCCATTAATCCCAAGAAACTTTGATTCAAGTACATCATTTCTTAGGCCTGGATATTATTTTCATTGTCAATACTGTCCTGATTTAGATTGGCTAGTTCTGCTGGGTGTGCAATGCTTCAAATATCGATATACTGTATATGGATAAAGGTGAGGATTGAACTTGACTCAGTTGTAATCTGCCCCATTGCTGAATTATTTCTGGGTCTGGGTTGTATAGCTGTTGTATAAATACTAGGGAAAACCCAGTGGAACTGAGTCAGAACTTACAAAGATAATCCATCACATACAGTATGTGTGTGTGCATGTGTGTTGCTTGATGGATGAGAGGCAGGAAAAGAGACAGACAAAGAGAAAGATAAAGGAAAAGACAAGAAAAGAAAGAAAAATAAACAAGAGATATACCACTCAGGTATCTCCAGGTTTTGGAATGCCAGTAGTGGACTGTATTTCCATTCTCCTTCTAGTTTAAAGAAGAGTTCATTCTATTAGAAGAGGCAACTTTTATGTGGAGAGTTAAAACGATCAGAGAAACTGTGCATATTTTGAAACAGTAAAATTCATTCCATCTTCAGGAAAACTGCCAAACTACTTAAGACAAAATGAATCCTTCTGTTCATCTAGGAACTGAACAGTGAAGTAACTGAATTCCTTATACATACATTAGTCTGGATTTTAAACATGTTATTACAAAGTTAATGAAGAACACACGGCACTATGCTACTTGAAAGCTCAAGTATCTGGCTGGGTGTGGACTCAAAGGAGCATTGATGCATTTATACACGAACTGTTGATCTTTCAGTGTTCCTAGAAATGCTCCAGAGTATGGCCTATCCACAGATTGCCAAGAGTGGAGATGCTGAAAAGAGAAGTTACGGTTGACTCTGGGTGAAGACAAGACAGGAAGGAATACAAATGAAATCTGCAGCATGTACAAAAAACACTTATAGTGATAAGTGTATATAGTCTGAAAAGGATTGTTTTCTTTGGAACAGTGTTGACTGAGGGCCAACTTCATTGACGTATATATAATTATAAGGGGGCTAGACAGTGCAAACACAAAGGATCTATTTCCTTTAGTTGAGGGGCCAAAAGCCAGGCAGCATCAATTTAAAGTAATTCATAGAATATGGGGTCTAGAACTCACTGTCTGAGAAGGTAATAGTGGTACAAATCATTATGATATTTAAAAAGTACCTGGATGTGTCCTTGTAAAGTTTTGGCTCGCAGAGCCACAGATGAAGTACTGGAACTGGGATTAGATTTGGTAGCTCTTGATAAACATGGATGTGATGGATAGGATTTACTCCTTTCGAGTCGTGAAGTTTCCATGATTCTAAGACATTGTGGACTGAATGACTACAGATGAGCAGAACAGGAAAGGTAGAAAAGTAGACAAATGTTGATGGTGTGGGGTTTGTAGGTTGGAGTGGTGGGGTAGGTGGGGAGTTGGGGAGGGGAGGAGGTCCATAATAGATGGTTAATGTCCAGTGTCAAAATGCCACATTGCTTTTCAGGTAGCAAGATCTGGCAATCAAAGCACAGAGTTCTGGAATACTGGCCAATGTAGGAGCAAAAAAAAACAAATAAGAGTAGACATTAAGATTTAGAGAGTAATCTCAAGGAGCAAAATTCAAGATTAATGAGCAAAATCTCCAAAGATTATCATACAGCCATAGAGTCACATGTCTATGCTGACCATCAAGTAACTATGCATAGCTTACCAGCATTTGGTTCAAATCCTTCTATGCCTTGGTGATTCAAGTGCTCATCTAGATACTTCTTAAATACCGTGAGAGTCCAACCACTCAGCCAATGTGCTTCAGATTGCAACAAAAAAGTTTTTCATCAGATCCTCTCTAAACCTCTTACTCCTCACCATAAACCTATGCTGTCTAATTTTGGATATCTGCCATTCTTCTGCCCATCTTGTCAATTGAACAACATCATCCTTTAACCTACAGGATATTTCCTCAGAAATTTTGTTTTTGTGTATTCTCCACCCTCAGCCCCACTAAATTGTTAGCATCTTTTCCTCCAACTGGACAGGTTGGGAAAAGTTCACCAGATAATAAGTGCAGTTGGAATATGCAACCTGCCCAGGCTCGGTGTGACCCAATGTGCCACATGAACATGCAACTTTATACGTTACAATGCTCATCGGCTGTAAAAGGTGTTAATAAATACGAGTCCTTTATTTTCATTTTGCTGAAATCTTGCCTGGTCTGACCTCATTTCATAGCAATCAGCAGGGACCTGGCTGAGCTTTGAGCTTCCTAGCTGAGGTGACTACAGGACCCTCAATTTTCTTCCATTTAGGGTCATCTCAAACATAGTATTGAACATTACACCTTTCCTGATGTGTTTGACTTTTAGTTTTTAATAGGGGAGGGTATTAGCTACGCATATTTTACGTGTCCAATATACTAGCCTTTGTCTTAAGCACCCATATTCCAGCACTGACTACAGTCCAAAAGTACTGTCATCGGAAAATGTTTTGGGGCTATCTAAATGCAATCTCTGAAAGTCATAGAGCAATAGAGCACAGATACAGGCCCTTCAGCCCAACCAGTCCATGCCCACCCAGTTGATCCCAATTTCCTGCGTTCTGCCCATATCCCTCCAAGCCCTGCCCCTCCATGTACCTAACCAACTGCTTCTTCAATGATACTATTGTACCTGCCTCAACCACTTCCTCTGGCAGCTCGTTCCATATACTCACCACTCTCTGCAATGAATAAGTTGCCCCTCGGGTCCCTTTTAAATCTTTTCCCTCTCATCATAAACCTATGCCTCCTTGTACTGGACTCCCCTTTCCGGGGGAAAAGGCTGTTACCATCCACCTTATCTATGCCTCTCATAATTTTAAACATTTCTATAATGTTGCCTCTCATTCTCCTACATCCCAAGGAATGAAGACCTTGCCTGGACAACCTCTTCGTATAACTCTGGCCCTCTAGTGTTAGCAACATCCTCATAAATCTTTTCTACACTCTTCCAAGTTTAACCACGTCTTTCATATAACAGGGTGGCCAGAACTGTAGATAATACTCCAAGTGCGGCCTCACCAACGACTTATACTGCAACATATTGTCCCAACATAATTGAGACATAACACAATTTCCAGTGAGAGTGTTAATGACTGTGCGACTTCCTGACAAT
The DNA here is from genome assembly GCF_009764475.1 of Pristis pectinata. NCBI lineage: Eukaryota > Metazoa > Chordata > Chondrichthyes > Rhinopristiformes > Pristidae > Pristis > Pristis pectinata. The sequence continues at coordinate 23,393,853 of NC_067413.1, forward strand.
TCAACACGGAGAATGCACTGCAACATATGGCTATGATTGATTTTTTGCACATATTTTGTATGCAACAATTCTCCACATTGCAATGTTCTTTTAAAAATACCATGTTATTATTGAAATAAATTGTTGCAGTTTCTCTTTAGGTAGGCTTTGTCTTCTGAGTGAATGGACTTTGCTGCACAATAGACTGTTTACAGTGAGTCTAGACATACAGCCACACCACCTCCAGCTCGCTGGCTGATAGCTTTGTCATTGTAGTATCCCAGGCAGGATTCTCGCAAAATGGAAAGGGAGTAGGTTCATATCTCAGAATGGGGCATTGTACTTCACTGCTAATGACCAGCACAGATTCTATTTTAACACCTTGAAATGGTGAAAACCTGTCTGAATTGTTTAGAAGTCTAATATCAAAATAAAAAGTTTATGCACATAAACCATAGAGCAAGACTTAAGCAGTAAGATGCTGATAAATTGCTGAATTTCAGACATCATAAAATTGTCATCCCCTTTAGGCATTTTTCTTGCACCATATTTTAAAGGAATATGATGTTTCCCCGATCTTCTTGCCTCCTTCAGTCATACGTTCATTCACCTGTGCATTCAGTGTAGTTTTTGGATCCTTTGTGGAGTATATAATGGTTCTCTCCATTACTGACACTGTATTCTAAAGTCTTTCAGTGATCTTTGAAGAATCTTTAAGCAGTATGATAGAATATTAAAGTCAATTCTCTCCTGTCATTTTTATAAAAATTCATTCTTCTCTGTGGGCACTGCTGCCAAGGCCAGCATTTATGAGCCATCCATTGTTATCCTGGAAAAGATGGTCTGAGCTCTACAGCTTGGAAACAGGCTTTTTGGCTCACTGCATTTGCACCAACAATCAACCACCCAACTCCACTATTCCTATTTTTCCTTTCACATCCCCATCAACTTCCAACAGCTTCCACCCCCAATTCTCCTTCCAGCACCTATACTAGAGGCAATTTACATTAGCCAATTGAACTACCAGCCAGCACACCTTTGGCATGTGGGAGGAAACCAGAGCATCTGGAGGAAATCCACACCATCACAGGGAAAACATGCAAACTCTAAATGGACAGAAACCATGATCGGGATCGGACACGTGTCTCCGGAGCTGTGAGGCAGCAGCACTGCCTGCTGAGCCATTCTGCTTGCCTCCCTGAAATTGTTGCAGTGATTGTAACAATAATGCTTCTGCAAGGTTTGTCCTTGCTATGATGAAGGAACAATGATATACATTCTCATTGGGTGACTTTGTGGGTAAATCAGAGAATAAGGTTTCTAGTCACCTCCTAACCTGATGGATATAGTGGATTTTGGTCGTGAGATTTGAAACCTTGTCAATTTGCTGCAGTACACCTTGTATACCGTATACTTAAGGCACAATGTGCAGGCTGTGAAGGATGAAGAACTGTGGCAGTTAGAGGCAGCCTTCAACCTACAAGAAGTGTAGTACTGCACTTAAGAGGGAAGTTAGGATGGCAAAAAAGAGAACATGAGAAAGATCTGGCAGGCAAGGTGAGGCAAAATCCCAAGCGATTCGTAAGATGTATTAAGAGTAAAAGGGTGGCTAGGGAGAGAATGGGTCGCCTTAAAGATCAGCATGGCTGTCTGTATGTGGAATGAAAGGAAATAGGTGAAATTTTTAATGAATATTTCTCTTCAATTTTTACCGTGGATAAAACAGTGGAAGATAAGGAAATGGGGGAAATGAGTGGTGTTGTCTTGGACCACATATGAATGAGCAGGGAGGAGGTATTGGAGGCCTTAAAGTGCGTTATGGTGGATAAATCCCCAGGGCCTGACGTGATACATTCTCGGACCTTGTGGGAAGCTAGAGAAAAAAATTGCAGAGGCCCTTGCAGAGACTTTTGCTTCGTCTCTGGCCACAGGTGAGGTTTCGGAGGACTGGAGAGTGACTAATGTGGTACCATTGTTTAAAAACGGTAGCAAAAACAAGTCAGGAAACTACAGGCCAGTGAGTCTGACATCGGTGGTGGGCAAATTGCTGGAGGGGATTCTGAGGGACAAGATCTACCAACATTTGGAGAGACAGGGTCTGATTCAGGACAGTCAGCATGGCTTTGTGCGTGGGAAGTCATGTCTGACTAATGTCTTGGAGTTCTTCGAGGAGGTAACCAAGAGGGTAGATGAGGGTAGGGCAGTGGACATTGTCTATGTGAACTTCAGCAAGGCCTTTTATGAGGTCCCTCATGGCAGGCTAGTCTGGAAGGTTAGATTGCAGGAAATCCAGTGGGAAATCAGATTGGATTCATAAATGGGTCAGTGGTAGGAAGCAGAGGATTATAGTCAAGGGTTATTTCTCAGATTGGAGGTCTGTGTCCAGTGTTCAGTGCTGGAACCTTTGTTGTTTATAATTTATGTAAATGATTTGGATGTGAATGTACAAGGCATGGTTAGTAAGTTTGCGGATGATACTAAAATAGGTGGTGTTGTAAACAGTGTGTAAGGTTATTTCAGGGGTACAGATTACAGTGGTTCAGGGATACAAATTACAGGGGTCTCTTGATCAGCTAGATATGTGGACTGAGGACTGGCAAATGGCTTTCAATCCAGATAAATGTGAGGTTTTGCATTTTGGGAGATTAAACCAGGGTAGGACATACAGTGAATGGTAGGGCCCTGGGCAGTGTTATGGAACAGAGAGACCTAGGAGTGCAAGTTTATAGTTCATGGAAATTTCTACTTACAATAACAATTGCATGACAGAGGAGCTTTGGACAGGGCTGTTTATCATAAATCTATTGAAATGAAAGCCAAAGGGCTTATTTCCATGCTATATGACTCTAACCTGTAACATTAACTCTTTCTCTTTCCACAGAAGCTAGCTGACCTGCTGAGAGTTTCCAACATTTTTCTGTTTTCGTTTCACATTTCCAGCACCTGCAATTTTTTAAAAATTTTCTTAGTTTAGCTTAAACAGACAGATTGTTGCTGTTTGTTGCCAATAGATGTTTTCTGCTGCTTAAATATTTGTCTATGAAAAGCACACACACACTTCAATGATTTTTATACACAGAAATGAAATGAAAAGGGAACTTCAGTTTCCAGAATTTTATACACATAAGCCAAATATACACTTTTTTGACATATACATTTAGAGTCAACATACATTCTGTTGGCAAATGTATTTGCCTGGCACACAATTCTTTTGTTATATTTCATGTTTCTGAACAACAGCAGCTGAGTATTTTAGGCAAGTAAAAAAATAGTGAAGCCCTCCACCGCAGCAACAGCTTACAAGCTGATTCTATTTGCATTGACATTAAATTTCATACTCTTCTTCTAATAAAACTGCAAACTGTTGCACAGAGTAGGACTGTAGGTACTGGTACTAATTAGCTGTTCCTGCAACAACTACTCAGCATCAAGCCCTTTCAGTACACTGCACAACTCTCAATTCAATACACTTTCTTGACTCCTCTTATTTTACATGCCCTTAAAATTAAGCACCAATTTGAAAAGTATTTTTTTCCTCTCTGGCAGGGAGTGGGAGGGAGAAAGAATGGTGGAAAATCCATAGGACAAATAAATTTGCTTTGCATATTCTCTAACCTGCTTGTGAGTAGTGTTCGGGTCCAAATGAAAGTGTGAACATTTGCCCCACAGAGGTTGATGGAACTTCTCAAACTAACTGGGAGTACAGGTGGTTTACTTACAAACTGACAGCTCAGTTTAGGCTCTGCACAGTGTACTGATATCTACTGTACAGAATCACAACAGAGGAGCTCAAATCCTTATGTTACATAGAGTTTTAAGAACCAATCTCAGATCTGTGGTGGGTGTAAAATATTGAAGTTGCTGCACAGAATATAATCTATTTGCATTTTCAAGTCTTGTGTTAAATCCAGCGAGATTCCAGTTGTTATATAGTGGTACTAAACTGAATGGATTCATCAGTAAAATTCACCAGTCAATTCATGAATTAGACCCTCAGTGAAGATGTTCCTTCCTTCTATCCTTTCCTCTTAAAAGGCCAGAAAAAAATTTGAAATATTTCATCATCTTTCCCTGGTCACAAACTGTGCAAATATTTATTTTATTTTTCTCCTCAAATAACCAGGCTGTATAATGTGGAGAATTCATAAAGAAGTTAAGGTTTAACCACTAGGAACTGCACAGAAGCCAACTGTCCATGTTGTGGAATGATTACCCCTTTCTCAACTAATCCTGCAGCAAGTGGTCTGAACCTGTTTTAAACCAACCTATCACAAAGATCATAATGAATATCACCTCAGTGATTTAAAACTGTCTCCATTTGGCCCCACAATCTTCTCACCTCTGCATTATTTCATTAATATCAGACAATTAAGCTGTCAACTGGGAAAGTGCTTGATTCCAGTACTTGAATTGAGCAGCAGATCTGATCTGTTTCTAGCATCTGTGATAACAAATGCTGCTGACCCTCCTGCTCATTCACCAGCCAAAAGATCCTTCCACAACTCCCTCTAAGGAATTCACAAGAGGTTATGAAAGAATGCGTGAACACTTGGTGTGATTTTGGATGCTCTCTGAACTATATGCATGGGAGCCACAACATTATGGGGTCACTTTATGCTGACAAGTACTGTGAGTGAAAGTGAAGGTGTCTAAAGCTTTATGTTGAAGGATACCTAGAAGTTCATTTTTTTTTCATTTCAAGTCTCTCTTATCCCTCCAAACTTGCTAGTAGAACTCGTTCTTCTGTCTACAATCTGTAGGATTAGCTCCTCATTGTTTTCTCTGTGATGTGATTTTCAGCCTGCTCCAGTCCTTTGCCATGATCCCCTTATCCCACACTCGACAACATGTCTGTTAAAGTTAATGTTACTCCACCTTCTACATTCCTGTTCCCCATTCCAATCCATCAATCATCTTTCTTCTCAAAGAGAGCAGCAGCATGCCATTTGCTGCACCTTTCCCAAGTCAGTCAGGAGTTGTTTGATGTGGCGTTTCAGCTGCGGAAGTCTTGCAAGTGGCTCCGGTGGTTCCAGATCCCCTGAAAAATCCAGCCAGCTTTCCAGAACTGGAAGATTGCACAGGAGGAAGCAAAAAAAAAGTCACAAACACACTAGAGTCAAAGATACAAAAAGGGACTTAAAAATTGACACCATTAATTTTACTCAGAATTCGTCTCTGCTGAATATTTTCAGTCATGTTGCTGTTACAGTTTTACATCAATATTGACACTGAAGGAGGAAATTGCCTTCAGGATGCACTTAGAGCATGAAGTGTTTATGGCAATTCCGATTATAAGGTTGGACATCAGGATTTTACATGGAAAATGGGAAAAGATGATTTTGTAGATAGGGCATCAATTGCACCATTTCCACCAATGCTCCACTGAGATCAACCAAGACAGCACATTAACAGAAACAAAACACTTTTCTGATCTTTTGTGATGACGTGTATTTAACCTTAATCACATGCGAGGGGAAGCAAATACCAAAAATCATAGGACAGAAGTTGGCTGTTCAATTCTTCTATCATGTTCTCTCTGTGCTCGTCCACTTTCCATCTTTAATTTAAAGATGGCGTTACCTTCATTCAGGATTCCATCACCAGGAGAAAGAAGTTTCTCTGCATCTACCCAACCAAATTCCTTCACCCTGAGCAGGACACTTCTGGTCACACTCGCTAAACTCTCTTAGCCCTTTTAAAACCTTAATTTGATGAAACTTAAGGGAATACAAACCGAATTTTTGTGAACTGTATCATTATGGTGAAGACTTGGATTAACATTTGATAAGACCATAGGAACAAAGGTATTATGGTAGTCACTGGTCTTACCATCCAGCTCCTTCTCAATGAGGTCCATTCTGGTATTCACTTCATTTTGCACGGCCTCAATGTGAGTCAATAGGTTCACCTGCCATGGAAATTGTGGGTTGGTGTGTTCATCTTCCACCATCCTGTCGCAACTGCCATCAGTTGAAATCATAACTGTTTCTTTAAAGTCAGTAGCCCCCTGTAATCAATACAATGGTACGAAAAAAATGTATTATGTAGTATAGCCCAATATAAAAGAGAATCTTTGTCCTATTTACTGGTAGGAGGTACACAGTGAGTCAATTCACTTCAATTGAATGAATTGCTTTGAGACAATGTAAAATAACAACCAGCTATGTGAATTCATATTCAGCACACTTTAAATGTATTTACCATGGAGTTGCCAGATGGTTTTTCTCTGTCTTTGGAGGGCTGGCCAAAACACCCTGGGTTAAAGTTGGAAAGAATGGATAATATTCCCACCCTTCATTGAGATCTAATGACAGGAAACAGCTGTGCATGAACAATACCAGGACTGCAAGCCGCTCCCGCATCTCCAATGTTGATAAAGTTAGCTGGTACTCAGTGCCTTAAAGAATGAGCATCTGCAGAACCAAACATCAAAAGGAAGGCAATTGGCAGGGAAAAGCTAAAACAAAATCACCAAAATTCAACATGGCATTTAAATGAAAAATATGATTTACTTTCAGGTCTCTTCTGACATTTTAATGGAACCGTGGATACAATTTAAATTAAAAAAGAACATGGACCGCTTCATTATTTGAGGAATTGATAATGAATTTGAACACTGTGCAATCATCAGACCTTATGATGAGTATACCACACAGAAACAGGTTATTTAACCCAAATGGTCTACTCCAGTGTTTCAAAATGCCTTATAATCATAGAATCATAGAAAGTACAGCACAATACAGGCCCTTCGGCCCACAATGTTGTGCCGACCTTTAAACCTCACCTCAAAACTATCTAACTCCTTCCCCACACATACCTCTTTATTTTAAATTCCTCCATATGCTTATCTAGCAATCTCTTGAATTTGACCAATGTACCTGCCTCCACCACCACCCCAGGCAGCGCATTCCATGCCCCAACCACTCTCTGGGTAAAAAACCTTCCTTTGATATCTCCCTTGAACCTCCACCCCCCCCCCCCCCCCCCACAACATTACTTTAAAGCTATGCCCTCTTGTATTGAGCATTGGTGCCCTGGGAAAGAGGCGCTGGTTCTCCACTCTATCTATTCCTCTTAATATTTTGTACACCTCTATCATGTCTCCTCTCATCCTCCTTCTCTCCAAAGAGTAAAGCCCTAGCTCCCTTAGTCTCTCCTCATAATGCATACTCCCTAAACCAGACAGCATCCTGGTAAAAATCCTCTGCATCCTTTCCAATGCTTCCACAAGCTTCCTATAATGAGGCGACCAGAACTGCAGACAGTATTCTAAGTGTGAATCTAACCAGAGTTTTGTAGAGCTGCATCATTACCTTGCAGCTCTTAAACTCAATCCCATGATTTATGAATACTAACATCCCATAAGCCTTCTTAACTACCCTATCCACCTGTGAGGCAACTTTCAGGGATCTGTGGATATGAACCCCCAGATCCCTCTGCTCCTCCACACAACCCAGAATCCTGCCATTAACTTTGTACTCCGCCTTGGAGCTTGTCCTTCCAAAGTGTACCTCACACTTCTCTGGATTGAACTCCATCTGCCACCTCTCAGCCCAGCTCTGCATCCTATATATGTCCCTCTGCAATCTTCTACAGTCCTCCACACTATCCAACAACACCACCAACCTTTGTGTTGTCTACAAACTTGCCAACCCACCCTTCCACCCCCTCATCCAGGTCATTAATAAAAATCAAGAAAAGTAGAGGTCCCAGAACCAATCCTTGTGGGACACCACTAGTCACATCCCTCCATTCTAAATGCACTCCCTCCACTACAACCCTCTGCTTTCTACAGGCAAGCCAATTCTGAATCCACACGGCAAGCGTTCCTGGATCCCATGCCCTCTGACCTTCTGAAGAAGCCTACCATGTCAAATGCCTTACTAAAATCCATGTAGACCACATCTACTGCACTACCCTCATCAATCTTCCTGGTCACCTCCTCAAAGAACCCTATCAGGCTTGTGAGACATGATCTGCCCTTCACAAAGCCATGCTGGCTGTCCCTGATCAGACCATGATTCTCTAAATGCCCATAGATCCTATCTCTAAGAATCCTTTCCAACAGCTTGCCCACCACAGACATAAGGCTCGCTGGTCTATAATTCCCTGGACTATCCCTACTACCTTTTTTGAATAAGGGGACAACATTTGCCACTTTCCAATCCTCCGGTACCATTCCCGTGAACAACGAGGACTCAAAGATCGTAGCCAACGGTTCAGCAATCTCCTCCCTCGCCTCGCGGAGCAGCCTGGGGAATATTCTGTCAGGCCCTGGGGACTTATCTGTCCTAATATTTTCTAACAGATCCAACACATCCTCCCTCTTGATATCTACTTGCTCCAGAACATTAACCTTACCAACACTGTCCTCAGCATCAGCAAGGCCCCTCTCCTCGGTGAATACTGAAGAGAAGTATTCATTGAGGACCTCACCCACTTCCACAGCTGCCAGGCACACCTTCCCACCTTTGTCTCTAATCGGTCCTACCTTCACTCTCGCCATCCTTCTGCTCTTCACATAAGTGAAAAAAGCCTTGGGATTTTCCTTAACCCTACTCGCCAAGGCCTTTTCATGTCCCCTTCTTGCTCTCCTCAGCCCCTTCTTAAGTTCCTTCCTTGCTACCCTATATTCCTCAAGAGACCTATCTGATCCTTGCTTCCTAAACCTTATGTATGCTGCCTTCTTCTTCCTAACTAGTTGTTCCTCCTCTCTTGTCACCCATGGTTCCTTCACCCTGCTATTCCTTCTCTGCCTCACCAGGACAAATCTATCCCTAACCTCCTGCAAGAGATTCCTGAACAATGACCACATCTCCATAGTACATTTCCCTTCAAAAATGTCATCCCAATTCACACTCGCAAGTTCTAGCCTTATAGCCTCATAATTTGCCCTTCCCCAATTAAATATCTTCCTGTCCTCTTTGCTCCTATCCTTGTCCATGACAATGCTAAAGGTTAGGGAGTGGTGGTCACTGTCCCCCAAATGCTCACCCACTGATAGATCTGTCACCTGACCCGGTTCATTACCTAATACTAGATCTAATATGGCATTCCCTCTAGTCAGTCTGTCAACATACTGTGACAGGAATCCGTTCTGAACACACTTTACAAGCTCTGCCCTGTCTAAACCTTTGGTACTAAGCAGGTGCTAATCAATATTTGGGAAGTTGAAGTCTCCCATGATAACAACTCTGTTATTCTTGTACCTTTCCAAAATCTGCCTCCCAATCTGCTCCTCAGTATCTTTGCTGCTACCGGGGGTGCTATAGAATACTCCCAGTGGAGTAACTGCTCCTTTCTTGTTCCTAACTTCCACCCATACTGATTCTAGAGAGGATCCCTCTACATTACCTACCCTCTCTGCAGCTGTAATAGTATCCCTGACCAGTAACGCCACCCCTCCTCCTCTTCTCCCCCCCTCCCTATCCCTTTTAAAACACTGAAATCCAGGAATATTCAGTATCCATTCCTGTCCTGGAGACAGCCAAGTCTCTGCAAGAGCCACAATATCATAGTTCCACGTACTTATCCAGCCTCTTAGTTCATCACCCTTATTCCTGATACTTCTTGCATTTAAGTAAATGCACTTTAGCCCATCCACCTTTCTACTTTTATACCCCATACTCTGCTTATCCTTCCTCAAAGCCTCTCTATGTGTTAGATCTGTCCTTACTCCATGCACTTCTTCCACTGACCTATCCCTCCGGTTCCCATCCCCCTCACAAACTAGTTTAAACCCTCCCGAACCACACTAGCAAACCTGCCTGCAAGGATATTGGTCCCCCTCAGTTCAGGCGTAACCCGTCCTCTCTGTATAGGTCCCACCTTCCCCAGAAGAGATGCCAATGATCCAAAAATCTAAATTTTTGCCCCCTGCACCAACTCCTCAGCCACGCATTCAACTGCCATCTCCTCCTATTCTTACCTTCACTATCACGTGGCACTGGCAGCAATCTGCCATCTCCTCCTATTCTTACCTTCACTATCACGTGGCACTGGCAGCAATCCCGAGATTGATAACCTTGAGGTCCTGTTCTTCAGCCTTCTGCCTAGCTCCCTAACTCCCTTTTCAGGACCTCATCCCCCTTCCTACCTATGTCATTGGTACCAACATGTACCATTACCATTGAGCGTTCCCTCCCGCTCAAGAATATTGTGGACCCGATCAGTGACATCCCGGACCCTGGCACCCGGGAGGCAACATACCATCCGGGATTCACGCACACGTCCACAGAACCTCCTGTCTGTTCCCTTGACTATTGAGTCCCCTATCACTATTGCCCTCCTCTTCTCCTCCCTTCCCTTCTGAGCAGCAGGACCAGTCCCAGTGCCAGAGACCTGGCTACTGCTGCTTGATCCCTGTAGGTCATCCCCCTCAACAGCATCCAAAGCAGAAAACCTGTTCCTGTTCCCTTTCTTTTTCTCTCCTCTGACAGTCATCCATCTCTCTACCTCCTGAACCCTAGAAGTACCTGCTCTAAAGGGGGGGGGGGGGGGGGGGGGGGGGGGGGGGGGGGTGCGGTGACTGCCTCCCGATGCACAGCATCTACATATCTCTCTCCCTCCCTGATGCTCAGCAGTGTTTGAAGCTGCAACTCCAGCTCATCAATTCTGAGCCGAAGTTCCTCTAGCCTCAAACACTTACTGCAGATGTGGTCACTGTGCACCACAGCAGGGTCCACTAGCTCCCACATCATGCAGCTGCAGCACATTGCCATGCCCTCCATTTGAACTAGTCTTTTTTTTTCTACCTAGCTGTAGTCTACTAAAAAATCTATAATAATAACAGTAAACCTTATCTTTACTTACCAGCTACTCACCAGTGTTGTTGCAGATGGCCTTTGCCTCTTGATGCTGAAGAAAATGATAGATAACTGGATCCTGCCTCGCCCCTTTACCACCTAAGCCCATTGAGCCAAAGCCCAATCATTCTGCTCCCCCTCACTCTGCTGCCCGCTGGATATGGTGGTCTTCTTTTTAAACTGCTCGTGCGCTAACCGCGTACATCACACGCCTGCGCAGTCTTGCCCCACTATTCCCGACCGGAGAGAAAAAAAACTTAGCTGCTCCGAAGTCCGAAGTTCACCGAAATGACCCAAAAATGAAACCACTGAAGTTGATTTTTTAAAATCAGGAAAGCTCAATGGTGGTCATAGGGAGGCAAGGTTGTTTCATTTTTTATATATATTTAGAATACATTCATTTTTAAAAATTTATTTATCGAATGTGGGCAATTCTAACATTTATAGTGTATCCCTAATGGCCCTTGAGACGATGCAAGTAAGAATGGGATTTCATCGCTGGAGTCTGTCTGGTGAAGGACTGCGAGAAGGATCAGAAACAGTGATATTAAAGAAATAGAGATATTTTTTTCCACATAAGGATATTGTGTAGCTTGGAGAGGAACCTGCAATTCATGCCTTCCATATGCTAGACTTATTCTTCCAGGTATTGGATGTCATGGACAGTGCACCTGTAGTGAAGGGAGTAAGTATTTAAGGTGGGATATGGGATACTAATCATGCCAGTTGCTTTGTACTGGATGATGTCAGGAGTTGCATCACTCACCCCATGATCTGACCAGCTTTTGCAGACACAATATGCAGATGGCTAGTCCAGTTGTTCTAGTCCAGAGATTAATTAATTAGCAAAGTCATAAATTCATACATTCATATCAGCAGCTTAGAAATACTTTGTTCCCTTTTTGCATCCTTCTCTGTTCCCCACTACCAAAAGTCCTGAACTAAACACTTGTCAAAGAAACAACTTAATGGCTAAAATGCAGCTGGCTCTGAGCCTAACACAAAACAAAACTTTTCACAAATATTTAAAATACTAAGAATCAAGTAAAACTAATGAAACAGCTACATTATAAACAAAAAAAATATAAAAATAAACCTTTATAAGCAAGTCAAGTTTTTGACAAATTCACACTAACTAAAGCAGATCAGACTTTAAAGATCTATTTCCTTGTATCAAGTACAGAGCTGAGCTCTTAAAAATCATTAAAAAAATTATTATTCACTTTTTCAATGACCATGCTCAGTTCTGCCCTCAGAAACCATCCATTTGTCAGCTGAATCCATTAATAGTGTCCCTTACAATAGCCTTCTCTTGTAGCTCAAAATTCAGTTTGGCTAACTTGATAGTATTGTCAGATCTGTCAGCCTTACCCCCAACATGATACTTCAGTAGCGTTGAAGGGCTTCATTGTTGAAGCTACTGTTTAGGAACATTGGAATATGAATTGTTTTTTGACATTTAAGTATGTTTAACGATTCAATTAGATTAGCAAATTAATTCCATATACCCACATTTGCCTCAGCATATTTGATTAACAAATACTTATCAATCTTAGATTTGAAATTAATAACTGGCCAATTATTAACTGCCATTCCCTGCAGATTGTTCCAGTAAATTGCCCCATTTTGCATGTATGGTATTGGTTAACATCACTCCTGAAAGGCTTGGCTGTATGTTTTAGCTTATGTTTCCTATTCCAAGACTTCTCAACCTCTAGAATAGTTTCTCTTTATCTACCACATTGGTCTCCTTTATATTTTGTAAACATTGCTCAAATCACATAATAATTTTTCTTCCCTCCCAGCTTATGTTTTGAACATGCATCCTGTATTTATACTGCTCCTTTGTTACCGATTTATAAGTCAGTGGAAGTGATATTTTCTAATTACATTTTCAAATTTTTAAACAATTGTGCATTTTCAACATCTAAAGTATTTCACTTTTGGACAATGGCTCCTAGTTTCTCATAATCTCCAATATGAAATAGTATTTCTGTGTGTCTAAATTTCTCCAGGGCCTCACCTATTGCTATGTCTGAAACCCTGTTAAGCCCCAAAACCTCTCTCTCTCTCTCTCTCTCTCTCTCTCTCTCTCTCTAATTTTGCATGTATTTTTATCTGATTGCAACTCTATAAATTATCTTGGGACATTTTTCACTACATAATAGCACTGTATAAATTCAGGTTGTTGACTGGAGTTGCAGTTATATCAAGACAGATATAGAAACCTCTTTCAGTAAGGGTGCCATTCAGTTCCTGCAGGTAACCTAGAACAAGCAATTTAAAATCCTTGCTGAAAAACCCAAAGAGCAGACAGAACACATAGTCATAAGCTAATTAAAAAAGCAATGCAAAAATATACCTGTTCAGATAGATTGTCTGCTTTCTGCACGATTTGCCTTTCAGTCTTTTTGAATAAAGTACTCTGATCCTCTGATCTACAGGTTTCCTCATCCTCTGAACTGTTGTGGTCCATTGTAATCTTCTTTTCTACGCCGTAGCTCTGAGGCTTCTGGTAGCTGTGCTCATTCGTGATGTAGGTTCCCTCTACTTTCTGGCTGAGTTTAGTTCTTTCTTTACGACTCTGATTATGACAGACTTTCTCAGGCTGCTTGGGACTGTCCATACATTCTTTGATCTTTTCTCCAGCAGGTTGGCCTTGTGTAGATTTGATGCAAGACTGAGCCCAGAGATGCAGATCAGGATGCTTTCTGCTCCTTGAGATGGAAAGGATTGGAAGATGCCAGACTATTTTAATTCTCAGAAAACATAAGAAGACTGTCACCTGCATAATAAAATCTTTTGGGCGTTTCATGGTTGCAGCCCATTCGACTGCAATGTCAAGATGTAGAAGCATTACACAAAACTGTTCAATTCTGCATTCATTTCCCTGCATGCCACCACAATGCACTAGTATGGATTATGGAAGAAATACTTCACTAGGGACTATTCAATTGTTTCATAGGGAGCTTTGATAGGCAGTAGAGTGGAATTATTATCAAAACCTTACCATACTACATATGGAAGTGCACTTATAAAAATCATATGTTGCATGGAACATAACAACATCATGATGTGTATACATAGTTCAAAAAATTCATAAGTCATGTCCACATATAGAGAGAAACATTCCCACTATTCACTATCTATGGAGGTTCTGCATTACCCTAGTCACTAGACTCACTAGAACTGGAAATATGAGAAAACTGTACATTTTAAGTTGTAGAAAGGGGGAGGGTGGGCAGAACAGTGAGAATGTCTGTAATAGGGTGCAGACCAAGTTGTCAGGGTAATCACTTCTTTAAATACTGGCAGGGACTCAAGAAATAAGAAACAAAGGAACAATTGAAATATCTAGCAAAAAAAGGGTGGTTATCTGAAATTGTTAAATTCAATATTGAGTCCCAGGGGCTGCAATGTACCCTGACAGAAGATGAGGTGCTCTTTTTCGAATTTACACTGGGATCACTAGAACAGAACAGGAGACCAAAGACAGAGAGGTTGGAAAGGGAGGGGAACTGGGAATTAAAGTGACAGGAGACTGGATGCTCAGGGTCATCCTTGCAGACTGAACGAAGGTGTTTTGCCAATGTAGAGAAGAACACTTTGTGGGCACGGAATGAAATGCACTGAATTGGAAGAAGTCCAAATTAATTAAAACTATAGCTATAAGCTGGTTTTCAAAGGAAAACTGCTTTACACTGATACTAAGATAATTTGAGTTCTGTGTAATTTTTGCTAAAGACCACACATACTTACTGGAGGATATTAATCTTCAGTTGAAGCCCATGGAGCACTTCAGTCACACTATAAACATCAGCCAGGAGCTGGTGCGTTGATACTATTTTCTTAGCATTCTGCTGGGAATAATTCTCCTTCAAGAACGACAGGCCATACATATGTCCGTTTTTTAGCCATTCTTTGTCATAACAATATTTGGCACTCCATCTCTGATCTATAGGAATCAAAATCATTGCATGCATGTAGCACAGTTCTTATATCCCTAAGATGCGTAACATCTAATGAACTACTTGCAGGGTTAATGTTGTTCCTTGGTTATAGCTGGCTGCTATGCCCAAGTACTTCTTAAAATGTAGTCGGTAGCGTAATGTAAGAAATATAGCACCCAATCTGCATCCAGCACAGTACCACAAACGGCAAAGTGATAATCACTAGATGATCTGCTTTATTAGCAATGTTGGTTGAGGGATGAGTATTGGTCAGGGTATGTGGGTAACTACTGTAGCAAAAATTACTGTCTGCCCTTGTCTAGTCCCTTCCCACCTACATCCAGGACACCTCTTATGTCCTTCACCATTTTGACAACTTCTAATTCCCTGGCCTCAACCGCCTCATCTTCCACTCCCTGGTGCGCTTATCCCTTCCCGTCCCCTGACACTTTCCCCTGCAACCGTGCAGTGATAATAAATCTGATTCTGATTCTCCTCCATTCTGGTATGTTATAGTTGGTGCACACAATGTATATTTGTGATATATATAAATGACTTGGATGAAAATGTAGATGGCTGGGTTAGTATGTTTGCAGATGACACAAAGACTGGTGGAGTTGAGGACAATGAAGAAGATTGTCAAAGGATACAGCAGGATATAGATCAGTCACAGATATGGGCGGAGAACTGGCAGATAGAGTTTAACCCAGGAAAGTGTGAGGTATTGCACTTTGGGAGGTCAAATGTAAGCAGCAAGTATACAGTTAATGGCAGGACCCTTGATAACATTGATCTACAGAGGGATCTTGGGTTCCAAGTCTATAGCTCACTGAAAGTGGCCACACAAGTAGATAGGGTGGTAAAGAAGGTGTACGGCATGGCATGCTTGCCTTCATTGGCAGAGGCATTGAGTATAAGAGTTGGGATGTTGTGTTACAGTTGCACAAAACATTGGTTAGGTCACACTTAGAGCATTGTATGGAAGGATGTGATTCAGCTAGAGCGGATGCAGATTCACAACGATGTTGCTTGGACTGGAGGGCCTGAGTTATCAAGAGAGATTTGATAGGCAAGGTCTGTTTTCCCTGGAGCAAAGGAGGCTGAGGCACGACGTGAAGGAAATATATAAAATTATGAGAGGCATAGAAAGGGTAGATAGCCAGTATCTGTTTCCCATGGTATGGGTGTAGGGCATACGTTTAAGGTGAGAGGGAGGTTTAAAGGGGAGCTGAGGGGTAAATATTTCATTCAAAGAGTAGTTGGTATTTGGAATGAGCTGCCAGAGGTGGTGGAGGCAGGAACATTAACAACATTTAAGAGGCATCTGGACAGCTACTTGAAAGGGAAGAGCATACGGGGATATGAAATTAATACAGACAGGTGGGATTAGTGTAGGTAGGCATGATGGTCAGCATAGATAGAGTCGAATGAAGGGTCTGTTTCTATGCTGTAAGAATCTATGACTCTAAATGGAATCTTCAACTAATCGCAAGTCAGCAAATTAAATCAACACATTTACCCTGTCGACAAATAGCAAAAGGACAGAGGATTCAGAAGGCACGTCACATTGAAATTGTATTTGCACACGCCTTGACAAGAAGAATCATCCAGAAGTAGTGTCCAAAAAAAAAGAGGCTTAAAATATTGAATAACAGAATGCGAAAATGTAACCTTTTGTCAGTCAAGAAAATGGCATTGATTGTTTTATTTTAACCACAGCTCCATTTGGATTTCAGTCACAAAACCTCTGCAGGATTTTGACTTCCCAAATCATATAGAGCACAACTAAAAGAATTTACAATGGATTTTCAGTCATTGAGAGAAAAAAACATTCCTCCTATTTACTTTAATTAAACCAACCAATTTATTTTAATCATTAAATTTAATATATTTACATAAAAATATCTTATGTGCCTTCTGCTGAGGTAGAAAAATGGTCATGTGGTATAACAATTATTAAAACAGACTTTAAATGTTAACACAATGTATTTCCAAACTAAATGCAAACACAAGATAGGATCATGTTTATTTAGTATAAAATAAAAACAGAAAATGCAGGAAGGACTCGACAGGTCGGGATGCATCTGTGGAAAGATTCCAATTGAAAAGAAACGTTAATTCTGCTTCTCCTTCCACAGATGTTGCTTGAACTGTTGAGTGCTTCCAGCATTTTCTGTTTTTACTCCAAAGTTCCAGCATCTGCAGTTTTTTTGATTTAAACTTTTGTTATTTAAGCTGTACTGACAGTTTAAATCGAGCATCAGAAGATGACCAAAGAAGGTAATTACCTGGCGGATCCCGGCAGATGTGGCAAATATATCGGTCTGGAATGTTGTCTTCTCGTAATCCCATACAGATGCTGTGCTGCCAACAAAGGCACTCTTCACACTTCAATGAGAGCGAGGCAGCAAAGATCAAAGGAAACAGAAACAAAGATTAAAAAGGGATAATTGAAGAAAAATTAATCATAATACTGATTTAGTGATGCAAACATCTTATTGTTCCAATAAAACAGATTGCTATTCCAGTGCTAAATTTTGACCTTAAGATATTGCTAATGTTCTTGCTTCCCTATTGTCCTGGAGTCTGAAAGATTGTTTCACTTACCCAAAAGAAAGAGACACAGAGCAAAAATAAAAATTCCATGGCTATGGGCAAAGGTCAGGGGAGTGAAACAAATTTGATAGTTCTTATAAAGAGCCATGAGGACCTGGAAAAACTAAATTACACTGTTCTATGCTTTAGGATTCTAGGAACATAAGAACTAGAAGCAGGAGCAGGCTCCGTAATCCCTCACTAATCAGTACAATCATGACTGAACATGTATTTCAAATACACTTTCTTGCTTGTTCCCATAGCCTCTGATTCCCTTAGTCCAAAAATGTACTAAACTGTCTTGATTATACTCAATAACTGAGGTAAAGAATTCAAAGATTTACAATACTTTAGGTAAAGAAATTTCTCCCTAGCTCAGGCCCAAATGGCCAATCTGGGGTCATGCTCCCTCGCTCCAGATAAATGGATTGGCCATTTGCTCCTGAGCTACAGAACACAGCCTTTTGAAATCTTGTGTCTTAATAAGATCCCCTTTCATTCCTCTGATCTCCAATGAGTGAAGGCCAAATCTCCTCAGGGTCTCATTGTCAGAATAAACCTTCATCCTTGGACCACACCATACCTGATAATCACAGTGTTGTAAACTCTTTAATGCACAGATTATTGAATCTCATGGCACAGTGCTTGGAGTGCACATTGTACCCAAACAGATCAAAGGAACTTAAGCAGTAAAACATTCTTTCAATGAACTTCAAAATTGTGCAATACCTTATCTTTGTGTATTCACCCTTTTATAAACATTGAGTATTTACATAGTCAACTCTTCTGTCAACTAGCCATTATTTGTCTGATTTGTACCTCTCCTGTAATCAGTTCAGGCTTTGTTCTGTGTCATAGACCTTGGCCTTTCTCCTGGGTCTCTTAATTCTAAAGGCTAGCCAGGCACCTTTGGCTCTCAGAGAAGGTCACTTCACAACATAAGCACATACTCTATGTTGACACCCCAGTGACTACTTGATGGAGTGTTACAACTTCAAAAGTGCAGTGTTTTGTGCGAGACATTAAAGTGGGGCTCTGGCCTACTTGTTCAGGTGAACATAAAATAAGCAATGATGCAGAGGGAATGATGGTTTCTCATGTCAGCTAACACCACAAAAAACAGGTTATATGACTATACATTGCATTGGTTATTTGTGAAACCTTGCCATACAGAAGCCAGTTTCAGTGTTTTCCTACAGAGCTCTCACTGGCTGTGACATACTTTGGGATCATAGAAAGTACAGCACAATACAGGCCCTTCACCCCAAAATGTGTGCCAACCTTTAAACCTCACCTAAGACTATCTAGGCGATATAGAAGGAATTTTTAAAAATCCCTCCCAAGCAGCTCTGGAATGTCCAGCATCTGCACCCGAATTCTTTCCCTCTAAAATTACAATGTAAAACTCCCAAACACTATTCATGTTTTGAAGGTATGAATGGAAATTGGACTTTCCAAGGGGTATTTACAGTCTACTCTCCATATAGTGCATTGAAAAACAATTAATAGCACAACAAACGAAAAAAATGAAAGCAAATTAAAACAGGTTTTAAGTTTTAAATTGTTTAGACTACCTGAATCATAAACCCATTTTCTTCATCCATTTCACAAACACAACGGACTATTGCATTGCTATCATCCTCCTCTTGAGACTCCTCTGGATTTGTTGAATTGTCCAGATCCTGGCCATAATCTTCACTCATTAGTGCACTTTCCGTTGATGAACCATCAAAGAACTCATCATCAGAAAGAGCCGCTAGGAAAATAGAAATCCTATCAAAATACTTAAACATTGCCCATCTTTACAGGTCCTAAGATGTTACATATGTTGCTTAAGTTCAATTAAAGAGCAGTGTAATAACAGAAATGTTTTAATCACTTTAAAAAGTCATTTGATTCATTGAGGTTACTTCTTCACAGACATCAATCTCTAGCTATCCATCTTCACATCATATCCTTCAAACTCTGCTCTGCCCAGACTTTCAAAGCCATTTAGCTTTGAGCACCTTTTTCCAAATGTGTTCTCCTCATAACCAAAGCTCCACTTTGAAAGCACGAGTTGGTAAAACAACTCTTTACGGTCCTCTAGTAACTCATTCCATTAATTACCTTTTGCATAAAAATTTCTTCCTGACTTCCTTTTTTCCAAGAGTGAACTTCCCATTCTGGTATATGGGTGTTGCTGGAAGGTCAGCACATATTGCCTTTCTGTACAGTTGCCCTTTATAAACTGGTGGTCTAAGCCTCCTTATTGAACTGCTGCAGTTCACATGGAGAAGGCATTCCTACAGTTTTGTTAAGTAAGGAGTTCCAAAATTCTGATACAACAACAATGAAGAGGAAGCAATATATCTCCAAGTCGAATGGTATTGTCCCACAGCTGCCGCCCACAGATCGGGTGACTGCTCTGTGGAGGACCTGCTTTCAATCCTGGGGTGACCCTGAGCTTCCTGTTGCCTGCCACTTTATTTCTCCACCCTACCTGTGGCCTCCTGAACTGTTACAGCAAGACCCGATGGAAACTGAAGGAACGGTACCACATTTTCCATCTGGGCATGTTGGAGCCTTTCAGACTCCATATTGAATTCTACAATTTCAATAACTTGATTTCTCTGTATCAAAACTGACTATTTCTGCTGAAAATTATCCATCCGTGATGTTGGCTCAGATTTTCTCTCTCCATTAGCCCAGCCTGATCCTCTGGAAGTGACTCACAGACAGCTCTGCATTTTGCAACATTTTACACTCTTTTGCCTGTATTATCATTCTCTAACTGTACTATTAACTTATCAACCACTACTTTTCCTCAAGGCAATCTTGGCCTCACCTCATCACAGATATTCCCTTTATCCTATATACCCCTACCCCACCTTCTTTGCCACTTAAAATTAACTTACTTTTTTCTCTCTTTTCCATTTCTGATGAAGGGACTACGACCTGAAATGTTAAACCTGTCTCTGTTTCCACAGATGCCGCCTGACCTGCTGAGTGTCCCCAGCATTTTCTGTTTTTATTTCATCTAGATTTGTTGTTCCTGTACTTCTGGGTGACACCGCTGACTGATATGAGAGATGAAATGGTCATAGACATTTGATATCCTTAGCATAGTGAACAATTTATTGGATTTAAAACTACTTAGCCCCCATCACCCTGTCTCTTTCCCCTCCTCCACCCTTTCCATCTGCCCATCACCACAGACTCCTCCCACTGGTTCCCCTCCTACTACTCCCATCTGCCTTCCTCCCTTGATTCCATGCTCCACCTTCCTCTCCTATCAGACTCCATCATCTTTAGCCCTTCCACCTATCACCTCCCAGCTCTTCCATCTGCCTATCAACCACCACCCCCACCCCCCCTCACCTGGATCCACCTATTGTCTGCTTGCTGTTGCTCCACCCCTTCACTATACTGGCTATCTTCCTTCTACCTTTCAATCCAGATGAAAGGTCTCAAACCGAAACATCAGCTTTCTACCTCACTCCATAGGTGCTGCCTGACCTGCTGAGTTCCTCCAGCATCTTGTATGTAAGCACAGTAAAACTCCATTAATCAGGCACACATAGGACTTTGCTGGTGCTGAACTGGCAGATTTAACATTCTATCAGATGCTATTTTGTTAACATAGTACACTTAATTCACTTTTTAAAGAGATGTTAAACAGTAATATTTCAAAAATCTGCTGAGTTTCAAACAGCACAGCCAATAGAAGCAGGCGAATTTAAAGGCCTCAGCAAGTGGTTGGAGAGCACAGGAATGGAGGCCCCAGTGAGTAGACAGAGAGGGCAAGAACCAGGGCCTTGGTGAGTGATAGAAAGTGAGCATAAAGTGAGCATGGGATCCAGGGCCCCAGTGAGTGGTCAGGAAATGTGGGCACCAGGCCTCAGTGTGTGGTCAGGAAGCACCGGAGCCCAAACCCTGGGGTGCGGTGGAAGAGTGTGGGATCTGGGGTCTGGGTGAGTGAGAATTGCAAACATCATCTGGTGAATCAGATGCTGAATAGGGATTTCTGAGTGGCTGAAAAGTAGATTATTGGGGTTTTACTGTACATGTTATTATCCATTCCCTTTACAAAGTAACAATTAGAGAGGAACCTATGGGACTTATACAATGAGCCAGCAAGTGTATCCTGTGTTGAAATGAATCAACCAGTGAAGGAGATTTATAGTCATCGATTTGTACAGTGTAGAAACAGGCCCTTCGTCCCACTGCGCCTATGCCAACCATCTATACTAATCCTAGTTGCCTGCATGAAGTCCAAATCCCTCTATACCCTACTCATTCAAGTACTTGTCTTGATGCCTCTTAAACATTGTTAATATTCCTGCCTCCACCACCTCCTCTGACAGCTCATTCCAGATACCAGCTACTCTGTGTGAAAAATGTACCCATCAGATCCCCTTTAAACCTCCTCCCTTTCACTTTAAACCTATTCTCTTTAGTTTTAGTTACCCCTACCATGGAAAACAGACACTAGCTATCTATGACTCTCATAATCTATCATGTCACCTCTCAGCCTCCTTTGCTTCAGGAAAAGCGGACCTAGCCTATTCAACCTCTCCTGATAATTCAAGCCCTCCAATCCAAGCAACATCCTTGTGAATCTTTTCTTCACCTTCTCGAGCTCAATCACATCCTTTCTTAGTGTGGCAACCAGAACTGCGCATAGTACTGCAAGTACAGCCTGACCACGGGGAGAAGGCGGGAAAATGGGGTTAAGAAAAAAAAATCAGCCATGATTTAATGGCAGAGCAGGCTTTAATGGGCCAAGTGGCCTAATTCTGCTCCTATATCTTATGGTCTAACAATAACTCGATGTCCCAACTCTTATACTCAATGCCTCGGCTGATAAAGGCAAGCAACCTGTATACCTTCAACATCACCCTGTTTATCTATATTGCTACTTTCAGGGAACTATGTACTTGTCTCCCAAGGTTTCTCTGTTCAACAACATTCTCCAGGGCCCTGCCATTCACTGTGTATATCCTGCTCTGGTTTAACTCCCCAAAATACATCACTTTGCACTTATCTGAGTTAAATTCCATCTGCCATTCCCTTGCCCACTTTCCCAATTAATCTAGATCCTGTTATAACCATAGCCAACCCTCTTCACTGTCCACCGCACCAACAATTTTTCTGTCATCTGCAAACTTACTAATCATGCCATCAACATTCTCATCCAAATCATTAATACACATGACAAACAACAGAGGGCCCAGCACCAATCGCTGCAGCCCATTATTGGTCACAGCCCTCCAATCTGAAAAGCAAACCCCCACCACCTTCCGACTCCTACTACCAAGGCAATTTTGTATCCAATTGGCTAGCTCATCCTGGATTCCATGTGTTCTAACCTTCTGGATCAGCCTACCTTGCGTGCCTTTGTCAAAGGCCTTTCTAAAGTACACATAGACAACGTCTACTGTCCTGCCCTCATCAATCCTCTTGGCCAACTCTTTACATTGAGATTACTATAATCTTTCAACCTCAAGTAAAGGTATTTCACTACAGAATAATAATTTTTTCTGTCATTATAGGGAAACTATTTCCACTATTTGAGGAGAAACAGAATTGTTTCGAAAAAACTAATAGCTTCTCAAACAGGTATTATATCTTTTTCAGTGATAACAGTCACATCAAGGAAATGGTAATTTATTACTTACTGGTGAATATTCTTGCCGAACCAAAAACCTACTCATCCCAAGTATCTTTCAATACTTACATTCACATCTAGATACATGATCTGTGCTTAGCTCCAGCAACGATCCCGAGGACGGGTGAGATTTTGGAGGTACATATGCTGGTTTCAACACTGATCCACAACGCAAAGAGAGGGAACTTCCAGGTTTTATTAGAGGAGAGGGACACCTATCCAAAGATTCCACAGAAACATCTTTGAATCCTTCACAGTCTGTCAACTCTGAGCAGAAAGCAAGACCAGCACGTTAAAAAGAATGCTTAGTTAGTTCAGAGACACATGCAAAATTTCAACCTGAATGAAAAACGTTCAGTCCTGAAGACTTAGGAATACAGAAGAGTAGATCATTCGGCCTTTGGATGTGAAAAGAGATCAATTCTTTGGATGCTCAGGACCAAAATATCGATTTATCAGTCACTTTAATATCACACAGAATAATATTAGTAAGTAGAATACAATATCTGTTAGGGAGATGCATTAATCCCAAAAATGAAAGGATCCACATCACGATGCATAATGAAATTTGAGACACAATGAAAATTACCCAGTAGAATTCCTCTCTGTTTATTTGCTTCCATCAGTCTAACAGTTAATGGAGATGGCTGAAAGCATTGCTCACTATTTCTCGACTATTTTCTGTACCAGCATCTCTCATGACTGCCCTCAGGCAAAATAAAAACTTGTAGTAAAACCGGGAATCTTGCTTAGTCTTTAAGTACAACTGATACAGATAAAGAAATGGAAGAAAACACAGCCTGCTTTTCTACAATCTCCATGCTGTTTTGTGCCATTGTTTTGACTCACCTCATTTAATTTTGGACTCTTGCAGCTCACTAAGAGAATGGAGTTTATCACAGTAAGGCTAAATTAACATAAGAGCTTTGATAATGCACTGAACAATTTTCTAAGCAGTTCCCACTGGTCCTTGGGAGACAGAATCGTATCATAGAATTACACAGCACAGAAACGGGACCCCTTCAGCTCACCTCATCCATGCCGACTGTGATGCCTATTTACCCTAATCCTATTTGCCTGCATTAGGCCCCTATCCCTCTACTCTTCTCCTATCTAAATACCCGCCCCAATGCTTTTTAAGTGTTGTAATTGTATCTGCCTCTACCACCCCCCGTTGCAGCTTGTTCCAGATAACCACCAGCCGCTGTGTGGTTAAAAAAAACCTTCACATTTACTTTAAGTTTCTCCCCTCTCATCTTAAACCTGTGCCCTCTAGTTCTAGATTCCCCTGCCCTGGGAAAAAGACTCTATCTACCCTGTCAATGCCCCTCATAATTTTATAAACCTCTGTAAAGTCACCCCTCAGCCTCCTGTGTCCCAGTGAAAATAAATCCAGCCTATCCAATCTCTCCTTATAATGACATTCCTCCATTCCAGGCAACATCCTGGTGAATCTCTTCTGCACTCTCTCTATTGCCACCACATCCTTCCTGTAGTGTGGTGACCAAAACTGTACAAATACTCCAAGTGCAATCTAACCAATGTTATGTACAGTTACAACATGACGTCCCAACTCTTATACTCAATGCCTCGGCCTATGAAGGTAAGCATACCAAATGCCTTCTTCACTACCCTATCAACTTGGGTCACCACTTTCAGGGAGCTATTGCCTTTTATCGCAAGGTCCCTCTGTACATCAGATCCCCAAGATCTCTGCCATTTCCTCTGTGTGGATTAAATTCCATTTGCCACCATTACGTTCATCTTTCCAGCTGCACTCTAATTAGACAACCTTATATTTTATACTGGAGATGGTAAATTTCAGAAGGCATAAAGCAAAATTCCCAGCACCGGTACTTGTGCTGCCAGCTGTCTAGAGCAGAAGTGCTGGAATTCCCTTTCTTAATCATTTCTCTCTCCACTCCTTCATTTCTATCTCTCTTCCTTTGATCATATTTAAAGCCTCCGTCTTTCACAAAATTTTTAATTATTGTCCTCAGATTTCTTTTAGCTTGAAGTCAATTTTATATTTGATAATACTTCTGTTTTGGAACATTTTACTCTAATAAAGTAAAATGCTCCAAAGCAGAAGGCACAAGATAACCAAGTGATTGTTCAAACAGCATTTGTTAAATATGACCAGCTCCACTTACCATACTTGGATTTCTTTTTCTTCTTTTTCTTTTTCTTTTGTTTTAGTTCAACATGTCCTTTGTCTTTCTTCTCTTTGCTCTCCTTTTTACCTTTTGGAATATGAAAATATATTTTTCTCTCCTGTTTTCCTGCGTTAGTCAATGAAGAGTTAACCTGTGCTATACCCATCCCCCTTCTCTCCCCACTTACCTTATCACATGAGAAAAGTTAACAGGCCAAAATTTTTACACACAATACTCAGGGGTAGTTTGGTGGTCCACCCCCACCATGCTTCTTCTCTTCTTCCCTTTCCTAGCTTCTGTTTTACTACTTTTTTCCCTCCCTCTCCTTACCTTTGACCCATCCCCCAGTGGATCTGCTCTACCCTCTTCTCCCGCACCTGCCTATCTCTTACCTGCATCTACCTATCACCAGCCTGTGCCCACCCCACCTCCCCTCTTTTGTCCACCTATCACTGCTCTGCTTTTCCCTCCTATATATTGGGCTTCCCTTTTTTCCTATCTTCAGTCCTGAAGAAGGGTCCTGACCCAAAACGTTGACTGCCTGCTTTTCTCCATGGATGCTGCCTGGCCTGATGAGTTCCTCCAGCATCATCATGTTTTTCAGTTAGATTCCAGCATCTGCGGTCCTTTGTTTCTCTAGTTTGGTGCCTTCTTGCAACCTTTCTATAAGCCCACTTGTCCCTTTCAAAGTGGTAGAAAAGTCTGGTGTAGGTAATTATAGCTACTTCTAAAGATTAGTCAGGAAGGAATTGGAACTTGTAAAATTCAAGACACAGATCAATATCTGGACATTATTTCTTTTTTAATATCATTTTGCATTGGGAATGTTTTGAACTGTAACATCCTGATGACAATTTCCTCTGAGGTTCGTTATTGGATGCACCAAACCTGCCTGAAGTGAGAGCCCTGCAGGTCACATTTCAACCTTAAGGTACTTTTTCTTAGGCAGTACTTCAGATCAAAGATGACTTGCTTTCATTCTGGGTTCTGAGATGATTCCTGAAGCTAGGGTAGGACTGTGCACTCTTTCACCGATGGGGCAGCAGGTGGCTGTTTGTGTGTTGGTATGCTCCTTCTGTCCTTTACACAGGGCCCCCGTGTGCTCCCGATGCATGGCCTTGAGGTTCTCAATGACAATCTAAATACTCATTTTTCACTTCCATTAGTCACAGGCAGAGATTCCTAGCAGTCAGTGGGGATGTTACGTTTTCTCAAGCAGATCCTTGAATCTTTTCTTTTGTTGCCTGGTAATCTCTCTCCATGACAAAACTCAGAATAGGCCATCCTTTTCAGGAGTCTGGTGTTGGGAATGATATGGCCTGTCCAGTTTAGCTGACTGAGTAGATGTCGGCCTGAGAGAAGACATTAAAATTCATTTCCTTATCCTTCCAGTGAAGTTGGAAGATTTTGGATAGAAAAGGTTGGTGGTATCTTTCCACTGCTTTGAGATGCCTGCTATAAGTAGTCCAGGTCTCAGTAGCTTACAGGAGAGCAGATATAACTGCTGGTGCATTAAAAATTCATTTCATCATTGCTGCTACCTTTGCAAAGAGCTGGCTCCTGAGCTATGGGAAGTGCATCATGTTTTCCAGCATCTCACCAGGAACCTTTATTGTTGGAGGGCAATGTGATGCAACAGGGACAGGTTGGTGAAGGTCCTTTGATTTGTTGAATACAAGGCCCATTCTCTCATATGCTTCAGTGAAGATTTTTGCAGTATGGAGGTGCCATTTAAGGCAAATGGAACTTGCATGCAAGTATTTCCAACCACACCAGAATCCCCACAGACCCTCAGGTTTACGAGGAGTCAAATGCAAGCCCTCCTTAAGAAAATTAATTTCTGGCTGTTAATGAACTGACATTCAGGACTCAAAAGGGTCAGGTGTCTGTGGGCACAAAGTGGAAAGAAAGACATGAGGTGCAGGGAGTACCTCTCAAATATTAATGTTGCAATTTTGTGCCTACACCTAACTCAGGTGGCAAAACTTTATGAAGACTGAAATATTATCCTTTTGTTTTTATCCCCTTTTCAGCTATTGATGAGTTTGCTCTGAAAGTTTTTGCCATTTTCTTATGTTATCCCAGATTTCAAGCATTATTCTTTGTACGAATTTGTAAAAGTTTCGAAGGCAAATTAAGCATGGCTTAATAAGGAGACGGACCAGAAAACCAGCAGAATAAGAGTCTGCTCCATAGTCCTCTTTGACAA
This sequence comes from Pristis pectinata, assembly GCF_009764475.1. Lineage (NCBI taxonomy): Eukaryota > Metazoa > Chordata > Chondrichthyes > Rhinopristiformes > Pristidae > Pristis > Pristis pectinata. Next base: position 23,421,197 of record NC_067413.1, read on the forward strand.
GTTGAATTAACCAGGAATAAAGCTTCTGGTCTTCATAAGTTATTATAAGTCTCACCTCCTGTTGAAGTGGACATACAAACAATACATAAGTGTCAATACAGTCTTGAAAATACTTTAGCATGTAACATTATATCATACCAGGCAATAAACTCTTCTCTTCATACTTCATCTTCTTTTCACTTTTCATTCCTGTTGGAAGCACTGATAGTTTAACATCCTGTCTTCAGACGTTACTATAACACACTTTCAAAAAATTACTATTTGAACAAAAACTACTGTGATTGAATTCTGAAATATTCTCTTAGTCTACACAATTCTATAAAATGTTAAGCTACAACAACACTATCTAGTCTAACACAGAGCAATGAAAAACTGGACATTAAGTATTACTCAAAAGCCTAATTATTTTCTGTTTACTGCAGTAATAGAAGGACTATTATAAGTAATTGTAGTAGCCCTCTTCCAGGGAAGAGAAAGGATGAAGAATTTTAGCTGTGATTGCTGCTATTATTGCTATCCAGTACATCCAGTATAAGAAAAGCTTGTGTCCTTGTAAGGCAAGGACAGGATTGGCCTCAACTGTCCTGCTCAGCATGCATATTCATAGAGCTTGCTGGCTCTCTCTATCGAGGCTCACACAAAATGAATGAGCACTTAAGTAAATTACCAGAGCGTCTCTGATGCTTGTGGCATTGCCCTCCTAGGAGGAACCTTCGGAAGATGAGGGGGGATATTAAAGTAAGAAAACATAAAGCAAGAACAATGATACTAAACCTAAAAATCCAAAATTCTGAATGCATATCTAAACTGAAAGTTAAGGAAGTATACGCTTCATTTACTCCACAGATGAGGGAAAAAGTCATTTGCTTTATTCACCTGTCTGCAAAACAGAAAAGAAAAATATTAACTATCTCAGAATTAAGTTCTTGAACATGCAAGCACCTTCAATTAATGTCAGCTCCACCAATCTCTTGTAATAAATTTATTGAGTGGGAGTGAACATGTGCAAAATTGGTCTGCCCTTTAATCTGATGTTCAACATATCAGGTTTCTGGTCAGACCATGGAGGGCCAATCACAATGTTTCTGAATTCTCAAGTAACCTAATCACTCTGTTTAATTTCAGCATAACACAAGGCACCTGATCCCAATGTTTAATACCAGTGGGTATCAAAACGACAGTGACATTGGGAACTTACTCCAGCAGGTTAAGGGTCTCTATGCTTCACGAGCTAGACTACTGTAGACGATTTGACCTGCAGTTCAGAGGCAAATTTAGTCATCACAGTTGTGCTTCAAATACAATAAATAAATGCATCGTTGGCAACTTCCTATGTCAGAAGTAAATGTGACCAGGAAGAAATTTCCATGTATAAAGGTTCACGACAAATAGTGCAAATTCCAGTTATTAATTAATTTGGAGGTAGAAGGGGGAGTTTATCAATTTTAAGCAAGGTTAATCACCGTAAGTCTGCTCCTGCTTCTATGGAATAACAGAAATGGTTTTTACCAACTTCTGCATTTCTGTCTCTGTCAACACATTTCCGAACTATCTTCTCAGGCATGTTCTCTGTGTTCTTCTCCTTCACAGAGGGTGCAGGAGGAGTGTCTGTTTCTTCTATACTGAATGATGCAGATGATCGCTTTTTCTTGAAGACTTTGGAAGATTTGAGGCTTATATCAACAGACTTCTCTGGCTGCAAATCAGGGAGATGGGATGGTGGTGCTAAGGGATTAGAAAAGTGTACAGCTGTAAAATCCAAAGTGCTGATTATTTACTGCTAAGTGCAATAGATTTTTTTTAAAAATCACACCCAGTTGAACGTATGTTAAAGTGGAACATAATGACTTACAATTCTACTTATGCCAAATGACTTGTACATCCTCCCTAGGAATAAGGAAAAGTCACTGAGGGAAATTTTTGCTTATGTACTACTCTTCTCAGATTAGCATTACAACTCTGAGGACACATATCCACTCAGCCACAGATGGAGTTTAGTCATGAAAGTTAATAAGTAGTAACAAGAATACAAGCAAAAAAGAACAATTAATTTCTCAAAAGGAAATGAAAAATATACTGGTTCCATGGGCAGTGAGGTGGGGTGGTGGTAAGAGGGGAGTGGTGATGGGGGAAGAGAGAGAGTGAAGAGGTAAAAATGTCTAACTAAAACCCTTTCACGAGGTGAAACTACTCAGTGTTGACGATGTGAAACAAACTCATAATCATGGCAAAGAAAATTGAGTGTGGAGTAAAATGATTCACTACAAACCCATTTCATGTGATAGATGTTGACCAATTTCTTTTCCATTGCCTCAGTATAAATGAGAACCAGTACTTAATGTGTTCTAAACAAACTACTATACTGCTTGCCGTGGCTACAGCTGCAGACTGCTGGAGCAAGCATTGGTAATAAGCAACAAAATTTAGCATTGAACTGTCAACCTGGCTGCTCTACTAGTAATTTTATGTAGGATCCACTATAGTGTTATGGCTAATATGCATCACTGCAGCATATAAACTTAAAGAGAAGGAACTAACAGAGCTTGTTTTTATTCAGGGAGCTTTTACGTTTTCTGAAAAAAATATACCGATGAAAATAAAAAACAATGACATAAGGCACCAACACCCTTAAGCGTTTCTCCACCAAACCCTTCAGGCTTAGGGATTTGAAGCAGTTTGAGCTTAACTGAATCAAGCAGAACAATAGTTTTCTATCTGTGCTTTTTAGCATTGTACCATATGCTTCAATGCAGGTACATAAGTCCTTGGTTCTGCGAATCTACCACACTTGTGAACATAGCAAACACCCTCCAATTTGCAAAGTTGAAAGTCAAAGATAAATGCAGAATAGGCATTCATTGAGACAAAATCATGTACACTTTATTTTGCCATGTAGCATCATGACAACATTCAAATAATTATTATTTTAGTTTTCGAAAATACTGGAGTCATTTAATAAACAGTTGAATACAGTTATGGGGCACTGTCGGTGCTATTTCTAGGAATGAATCAAGCCTTCTTTATCTGTATTTATGGCATTACTATGGTGCTCACAAATTAATGGAACTTCAGCAAGGGATTAAGAATGTAGGAATTACTGAACCAAAAAAAAATGGTCCCTAGCAGAATGATAATAATGATAATGAGGATGTTAATACCGATGATGAGGATGATGACTAATAATATAGACCGATCTCTATCAATTAATCTACTACTGACCAGAAATCATGGAATTGCTAAATTAACATGTGGACAATCCCAGCAATTGAGAGCTTTGTAAAACATAACTTCAGAGTCTTCTTCTTGTTGCTTGCAAGGCAATAGATGACCTTATATCATATTATCTTTACTCTGCTTTCCCACACCCACAACATTTTTTAATCTGGTGTACTATTAAAATAAGTGTGTCATCTGTTCCAGATGTACTTTGATGATATTTAGCTCCAGTGACTTGTCTCAATCCCTGCCAATATCCCCTTGCTACTGGACTGCTGGTCTGAGATTAAGTAATGGAGGACAAACATTTCTCTCAACACTGTCTTTGGTCCCTGCTACAAATTCTTGCAAAGTAAGAAAATTTTGCAAAGGAATGGTAACACCATTTCAGTATTTCTGATCCTCTAGATTAGACTAGAAAAGGTAAGTTTATTTGTTTTTACTTATATTAATGATTTAAATTATTTATGTGTTTTAACTTATGAAGTGATTATTTTTTGAACTTAAATAATTCTGAATTTTAAATTATTTAAAACATCAATGGTTTCAAAATATCACAGAATATCAGAGATATTTAAAAAAACGGTTGCAGAACCTTGCCATTTTTTACAGGGGTGACGTTTTTCCAGCAGCTTTGCTTCCTGTCGCAGACGGTCAGTGTATTCCGAGGCGGGGTCTCAACATTACATTTTCACTATGTACTCGTCAGATGTCTTTGGGTGCAGACAGTAGCCTCCTCAGCCTCCACGTCCAGCTGAGGTAAATGTAGTCTATTATGTTCAGACTGCAGTCTGAAGCAAGCTTTTTTGTTTGTGTCAGAACTAGCCAGTTGTGGTGCATTAATTCAGGTTTTCTTTCTCCACAGGTACAACCTTATATGCTGAATATTTCCAGCATTCTTTATTATTTCAGATTTCCAACAACTACTGTGTTCAGCATCTCATCATTCCAGCATTGTGTTCCCCTTCTCTCTACAGCCCTCATTCATCTTCCTTTATTTACACCCCTGCAGACAGATCAGCTACGATTCACAGATATTCATCTCCCTCTCTCAGAGAGCATCGGCAGCATTTGAATCACCTGGCCACAGCACCTGTATGCACCCTATCACGAACTGCCCTTTATTCTCTCTTCTTCTCCCTCTCTGCAATTTAAAACATTTGTTTAATCAATTTTCCAGTTTTGATGGAAGTTCATTGACCTGCACTGTTAACTTTGGTTTTCTCCCCACAGATCCTGCCTGACCTGCTACCTCCAGCATTTTATGTTTTTTATTTCTGCATCCTAAAACTTGTTTTATTTCTATCTTTTGCCAGTTCTAATGAAAGGTTTTATCTTCTACAGTTAATTTGATTTCTCTCTCCACAGAATCTGCCTGACCTTCTGAGTATTTCCAGTATTTTCTATTTTTATTTGTGCATTATATACCTTTGCAAATTGACAGATCCAGTACTTTGTAGCACCAGACAACGTTCCATTGGTAAATGCTTCTTAATGGAAGCAATGGTCAAGCAATAACAAGAGCATAAGAGAAGCTGGTTCAAAGTTTCCCCAAATTGTTTGAAAGAAATCCTATGCACTTGTTCTTGTATTTACATCGATTCCTCCAAGGATTATCTCTACGGATCCAAACAGATAATCCATACTTACAAGTTAAGCTTGGCAATGGTCTTCCTCTCTTCAACCCTAGGCTATCCACTGTTGATGCTAGCATGCCCACAGAGGTAGCACGAGATTGCATCCCACTCTTCGGGTATCCAGTGTCGGGGTCGATTTCTTTCTCTGCACTGTGGTAATACTTTATGTGGTAATCTAGCAATTTGGCCTTACAAAAAATCTTGAAGCACCTGCGGAATGTGCACTTGAACTTGCCACGGTCAAGTTCTATGACCATTTCTTTGGGAGCTAATGGATCCTCTATTTTTTTGACATTAGTTACTGGGTCAAGGGCAGAAAGAAAGTAAGCACCGCATTAAAATGTAAGAAACTATGTATTAAAAACCACAAGGAGAATTCAAATGAAGGATGCCTCTAGGTTCATTTGTTTTCAACTGTCCAGTAAAGTGCATTTGTTTTTCTTCAAGGAGTCAATGCATTCTGGCTAAACCAATTACAGTTAGTGATCACCCTCTCTCAAAGAGTTGCCTGTCATTAAGATACAAACTACTCCACTTCTCCTGTAGTCTTACTATGTCAAAGTATAGTTTTGAGTTTATTTTCTCTAACCAGCTATCAACTTTATGTTAATTCTATGCACACTAAATTAAGGATAATTACTCTCCTCCACTTTTAATGCAAGTTTATCAACCTGAAATGTTAACTAATTTACTTTCTGCCTGAAATGCTAAGTAGTCCAGCATTTTGCATTTTTATCAGCTTTTCTTTCTGCCAGAGGGTGTTCCATCGAAACATTAACTGTTTCTTTTTCCACAGATGCTACCTGACCTGCAGCATGTTTCGAGCATTTTCTATTTTTATTTTAGATTTCTAGCAACTGCAGTTTTTTTTGATCCTCATTCAATATTTTCTTAAAGTAAGGATTTTCTGTTGTGACTTTTGATTTTGCATTCGTACTTTAGGCACCAATTAGTGCACAAAAGTTGCCTCATGTCCAATCTGTCACTAATGACAAACACGTGGTATCACTGAATGACACAAATCCAGCCCAGCTAGCTATCAACCCTTTTCCACTGATTTTTACCATGGGCTATTAAATCCACTTCCGTCCTACTGCTTTTTTTCTTTAGAATTGATTTTTTTTCATGTAACTATCTGTTATAACCAAACGAAGCCTGCAGTCCTCACTGGGGACAATTATCATCATGCCCTTCTATTGTGAAAGAACAATGAAATGGGTGCCAGTCTTAAGATATTTCCTAATATCTTCTATTGACAATTAGGAAACACTTCCCTCCAACAATTCTCGAACCTCTTCCAAATTCTGGGGATTCTAAAATAACTGAAAATTTTCAAGAACAAGACCAATAGGATCTTTGTTGGAAAGGGATGTCTTGCAAAGGCAAGTGAAAAGAAGAATTGGGTAGACGTTATTTATGGTCTAAATGAATGGTGCAATAGCCATGATCTGAAAGGCCTATTATTCTTACTTACATACAAATAGTAGTTTGAGTAGGCCACTCAGCCCATCTAGAATGCTCTGCCATTCGATAAGTTTATGGCTGATCTGACTGTGGCCTCAACTCTAGAATCTAGTCTACCTGCAGGAACTTTCCCCCTCTCCCCTTGCTTATCAACAATGTATCTACCCCTGACTTAAAAAAAATTCAAAAATTCTGCTTCCACCACACTTTGAGGAGGACAATTTGACAGACGCGACTCCCCAAGAGGAGAAAAACATCATTTACACTATTTTTAAACAGTGATCCCTAGTTCTAGATTCTCCCACAAAATGAAACATCCTCACCACATCCACCCTGTCAAAACCTCTCAGGGGTTTATGGTTCAATCAAATTCCCTCTCACTCCTCTAAACTCCAGCACACACAAGCCTAGCTTGTTCAGTCTCTCCACATAAGACAACCATCCAGACCAGATGCAGGGTCTCCACCCAAAACATCGACTGTCCATTTCCTTCCTCAGATGCTGCCCGACCCGCTGAGGCCCTCCAGCAGCTTGTTTTTTTCTTTCCATTCATTCGTCAGATATGCCATCACTGATCTGCTTCCAATGTATTTAATATCATTTGTTAAATAAGGAGACCAGTACTCATGTGAGATCCCACTTGTGCTTTCAATCATTATCAAAATATCGAAATGGGAAAATATTATTTTTGAGAGAGATGCAAATGTCATGGTTTCTTTAAGTAGGTAGTAAGTGTCTCCTTATGTACAATCTGGAGGTAGTTTTCAGATTATCTATCAACTGAACTCTGCTGAGGAGTTTTCGCTTTGACTGTCTGATTCAATGGATCAGTAAGGTATTAATTTTATCCCACTTCCTGATTTAATATATGTGCTACATATGACAATCAGTGGGCATCACTAGATTATAAAACCATCAGTTACCTATTTTGACTGGTAAAGTTGCCCAAGGTTTGATAGAATCAGAGAGTATGTAGAGTAAATGGCACTAATCAAAGGTAACCCCAGTGAAGAGCCAGGATAACCACCGAACATCTTATTGTTGTACAACTGCAGAGGCACAGGTTGAGAAATGAAGAGGAAAAAAAAATTGGAGATCTTATACCTATACAAGTAAAAACTCATGGGCACCCATTATTTTAGTTCCTCATCCTGTTGCAGCTTTTTATTCCGAGCTCCAATAAGTTACTTTACCAGAAAATTGCCAGGTTTGACAGATTCCAAGAACAACAGAAGGGGTAACTTGCCTCAGTACCTAAGTTAGCGGAGATAATGGGAACCAAACCTGATCATTATTCACTGACCCAAGAGTGGTGATACAAGGACAGCATAAGTCAATTGTGATGCCATCAAATAGTCTGATAGCTTGCCAACTCTGTCAATCATTGCTTATGCAAGATGTCAGTGGGTAGTGACTTCTAATTTCAACACATTTAGGAAAAGAAGGGTGGGAGGCAGTTAACATAAATGGGAGCTGTTGACATGCAATGACATGAATCCTGAACTATGATTTTAATTTCTACAATCATATAGGTATCATTTGTAGTTTGTGCATGTAAGGCAGTGATTGTTTTTCCTTTTATTTTCTGTGGAAAGGAAATTTACAGTGCTTGATAACATTATACTTCATTTGAAACCAAACTCAGTACTGCAGAATTCCCCACAGTCTACATGAGCTGCAGTGTAACTGGCACCTCAGTGAATTTTGCACCCTGATATAATCTAAACCCAGATGGAAACCTCTCTATCATGTTAGGTTATCAATTGTTATGATACATCAAGAGTATGTTCATCTATTTGCAGACTCTGTAAAGAGTGAACAATTCTCTATTTTCAATTTTACTCTCCAAGAAATCATTAACTAAGTGCAAAAGTGATAAAAATCTGTCACATTGGCAGATGTCCTCTTTATATTTCAGTGCTCATTACTGAGCCTTGGCAGTGTGCAGTACAGGATTCTGATTTGCCAGAGAGCAAGACAGTGGCTGACAAAACACTAAGTACCCATTGGAGACACAAGGGACTGCAGATGCTTGAATCTGAAGCAAAAAACAAACTGCTGGAGAAACTCAGCAGGCCAGGCAGCATATGTGGAGGGAAAGGAATGGATGACGCTTCGGGTTGACACCCTGCATCAGGAGTGACAGCATAGAGGGAGGGCAGTCAGTACAAAGGGGAGAAGGGGAGAGATGAGGCAAGGGCTGGTAGGTGATAGGTGGACCTAGGTGGAGTGAGGGATGATGGACAGATGGAGCCAGATGGGGGAGGGGGAGGAATGAAGTTGGGAACAGAGGCTGGGTGTGATGGGCGGAAACAGACAAGAAAGGGGAAGAAAAAGGCAGGAGCCAGGTGAGGGGAGAGGAAGTTGGAGGTAGACAGATGCTGGAGGGTGATAAGTGGAGGCACAAGAGGTACAAATGCCAGACTCTGATAAGTAAATTCAATTTGCCGAACTTACTTACTTGTTGCACTAAATACTCGCTACTCGTTAAGTAGATAAATCCCTAGGGCCAGGCTGCCAATGGAAGGCAAGGGAGGTGATTACTGGAGTCCGTAGGGAGATCTTTAAATCTTCTCTGGCCAAGGGTGAGGTGCCAGATGACTGGAGGACACAACATGTAGTACCCTTATTCAAGAAGGGCAGCAGGGAAAAGCGAGGCAATTACAGGCCAGTTAGTCTGACATTAATGGCAGGACAAATATCAGAAAAAATTTGAAAGGGAAAACCCACACCTGGAAAGTCAGGAGTTGAGCAGTGATAGTCCGGTTCCGGCCTCACACTCAGCTCACACTCTGGACTCTAGCTCTGGCTGTATACCTGGTCCGCACTGCGGATCCCTGCTCCAGGCACAAACATATCCATGTTCCCAATCCCCGGCTTTCCCAACCCTGTCTCTCACTCTGGTTGCACAGCAACTATTGATATTTCACTACTTGCTAGTACAAAGACATCAAGCTCAATCCATCTCCTGGCAAACAGGATTCACTGGATATCACAGGAGGGGGCTCTGGAGGAACACGCTAATCTTCACCTACACTTCCAAGAACATACAGCCTACTTCCTGAGTAAGCAGATCAGCAGACAGTAAGTCAGCGGATAATGAGGACTTGGTGTACACATTGGTACTCCAGTTAGTTCTACACCAAACAACGTTGATTCAATAAAGTGCTCTTGGACCTCCGGTCTGAACACTCCCAGGTAACTATCTCCCGGTACTTTAATAAAGAATCAGGCTGGTGCAACATGGTGCAAACATGGCCCTCTGCTGGCATTCCTGCAGCAAAGAATCACTCACAGTTGGGTATGGAGAGAGTGTCTGCGAGGGCTGGTGGTGTAGGCCTGAGTGGTGTGGCTGTTCAGTGCTGAGATGAGGGGCTCAGAGCTGCACTACGTCCAGTGCATTGAGTACAGGCTATTGTTGGGGACCAGCTGCTCCACGTGTTGACACACCTCCCAGATCATACAATCTCTCACATTGGTAGTGACCACCACTGAGCTCATTATCATACTCTCCGAGCTGATGTTCACTGTGCAGCCAAACTGAGGAAGTAACAGCAGTTCCTATCACATCCAACAGGAAGCAATGAAAGAGGATCCAGCTGGTCCGTCTCCACTTGGAGTCAGTCCCCGGCAATGGCCTGCACTCACCATGTCAGGTGGGGTGCAGCCTGGAGCCCCACATTTCAGTGCTGAATGGTGACCCCATTTGTCCAAGTACTTTTACAGGCAGTCTCTTCACACTGGGCGAATCATTGTTGCAAAAGCACCAACAGCAGGCAGGAGTTTGTGCCAGATTCCCAGCACAGGAGCACTGTCAATAGTGCATCTCTATTTATCCACATTTAAATTGACTCCTTTTAGTGCTGGTTACAGTGCTCTCATACTTGGAATGCATCCTGAGTACTAAACACAAAAGTGCAACCAAGCCTCCCATTCCCCTCCCCTAACAAGTCACTTCCTAATAATACCAACCTGATGAAGAAGCAGCGACGGGTGCATCAGTCATTGTTTTAGAATGAGGTTTCATTGTTTGTTCCTTTTCAGGGAGTTGAAGAGAAGAAACAGATGCTGGGATCTTGTGCCTAGAATTCTGGGAGAGGTCAAGAGGCACCAAGTCACTGAACTCAAGGGAACTGGACCCTCCGGGTGGAAGCTGGCAAACGTCAGATCCTGAACCAAAACAGAAGCAGCACAAATGAATGATGTGCATGGTTCCCAGTGGAATGTTTATTTATCATAGAATTAAGTAGGAATGGCAAATTGTTTGAAAACTCACAATGACTATCAATGTTTTTAAGTATGCTTGACTAAGAATAATGAATTCTAAAAGATGCACTTTTGGACGTCTCAATATAGTGGTAGTAATTAAATAAATGAAAGTATTAAGACAAATTATAATAATCATGTAAAAATGACCAACTCACAACATACATTACCCACAATATTCAACCAACACTACAAAACCACGCGTGGTTGGAGAAAGGAAGCCTCCAACTCAAGACGTCACAGCTCTACAGCTGAGGGGTAAAAGTAACCCCTGAGATTTAGCACGTGGGGAAGAACAAAAAACAGAAAATGACTGAAATCTGTGAGCCACTGTTATGAGTTGAAAGCAAATGGTCTACTAAGAAACTCCATTTTAAACACTGACGACTGAAGATAATGTACTAATTCAGCTGTATGTTCCTACCATTTTCAGTTTTTTTCCCCATATTTTTAGCATCCATGTTTTCTGCATTCATCATTAAACTCCCAACATCAGCCCAGCTGATTGGTTAGGGTAATAGAACTTGCAAATAGTTCAAATATTCTCAATATAATGAACAACATAGCAAAAACAAAATATCAGAAGCAACCTGAGACTACTGAGATTGCAAAATAATCACGTTGAAAATTTGAGTCCATGAGTAGAAAATTGCAGCAACTGTTTTAAGTGGGAATTAGTCCAATTCATCACACTAATAGAATGAGCCAGCCTTCCACATTTACCATAACAACTGCCAAGTTTTTGAAGCTCAATTTCCTCTCATACTCTTGCAATTACTCTGTAACAACACTCTGGCTCTAAATATATCCAGCTCATCGACGATTGGGCGACTGCTCCCTTATCTAGAAGGCATTGTTAACATCTCTCAATACACAAAAGCACTTCTAACTGACAAGATAGCCCAGTACTCCTCACTCTTTTTCTGTCACAGTTACAAATATTTTATTGCCTTATTTTATCAGTGCTGTAGACAGTATCCTTGTTCGTACTATGATAGAAATACTTACCAAATGAAACTGAGGTCATTATACTACCAATACATCATTGACTGTGAGGTTCTCTTGGGAGATCTTGAGAACATACAAGTTTTAAAATGTTTTCCGACTCTTAAATTGGCCTTATCTAGAGAGGACCTTAATGCTGTGGAACTCTATCCTCAGTCTCCTTTCTTTCTATATGCTCTCAACATTTTAAGAACTCAAATTTGATCTCACCAGCTCACCACATGCCGGTGTGGCTCCCTTTCATTTTGTGTAGGTTTTTCAAATTTTAATTATTTTTCTTTGCTTGTGAGCCATATTGCAGCATCCAGTCAACACCACTGTGTAATCTCAGAATTCTCTAATAGTAAACTGTGCATGCTGCTGATTATTGGTTGAATTATACAAAAAAAGGTCTGTAATTTTTCTTATGTAGCAATAGGCAAAATATCCTTAAACAGCGGCAATTAACTCTGTACCGCCTTTATTTAAAACTTCTGTTATATAAACAATCCCTTCAAGAGTTTGTACAATTACTTGTTTGATTAACATTTACATTCTCCTGGCTTACACTGCAGTCTGATATAAATTTTACTTCTTCAGGGTAAACTCTCCATACGTGATTGACAAACATCCTCTGAAATAAGGGCAATGTTGAAAATATCCAGTCATCAGCAAGGATTGCTGAAGTCTATTCATCAGGGAAGTTCCAATAAAAGATGCAATCTAAAATTATTACTTATTCTTTTCTTTCAGATTAATTCTTGTTTGCTGTGCATTTCTAGCTCTTGTCTTAGATTTCCATCATGTCTTTTCAAAACAAAATCTCACCCACCTGTTTTATACATCAGCTTTAATCATTCACATGAAGTGCCAACTAAATCAATAATATTGATAAGAGCTCCTCAGTAGACACATTTAACAGAAAGCAGTATTTGAAGGCAATAGCTGGGAATCCTAGCATTTGTTTTAGTACAAGAGACATTTTTAAAAGCTACCTCAATCTATTATGGAATAAACTGCATACAACAGCATCAAGAACCAGTCCAGATAAAGACAATGAGGAGGAAGGAAGGTTTGTCATCTAAACAGGCTAAACACACTAAGGTTTGGTTTGAGGTTGTGAGTAAATATGAGTCCATTCCTTGCAAGTTTTAAGCCTCCAGCTTAAGCTAGTTTTGTGATTCCACTGGAACTTTATCATAACTGGCCAATTCCCACAAGCACTGGCATTAATTTAACTGGAAGTAGCATTGAGCAAAGTCAAGACTTCCAGTGTGCACAAATGTACCTCTTAACAAGGCCACTGGATGAAAACCAGACAAGATCCAGTACTAAATCATTTTACCTCTTGACTAACTGACAGATGGAAGGTGCTAGAACCTTATTCCTCTTAATATCACCTTAGCTAAAATCCAGTTCAGTGCCAAACCATACAGTGCAAATCTAAGTTTTGGAAGAACTTCAGTGGGCTTTGGTTAATTGAGCAGTAATACAGCATTTTAACGTACTTTTTGTTAAATGGAGGAGTTAATCAAATAAATCTGTGACAAAATAATCTTTTCCCACAGACAGAATTATTTTTGTTTATAACAAATGTGAGAACTAAAGAATTTGACAACAATAGTGAATGGATTGCAAGGGTAAATCACTGGCTAGCAGCACCTTGAAATAATTTGAGGCCATGAAAAGTGATGCTTAAATGCAAGTCCGCACTTGTCAAAACAGTATCAATAATCTTTCCCTCACCTAATGATTACAAGAACCTTAATTTCTGGCATTTCAAACTCCACGTAAAGCCACTTGCAGCCTTGACAGTAACCAATATGTTTCAAGCCATTGGCACAACAGTCAAAGAGTAGTTAATGCAGACAGATCTTTACTGTTGCTTTCAGGAAGTTTCTTAGAGAGTGGGCACTGAATAGTTACAAGTAAAAGAAACATTGGAGGAGCTGGATCACATTAAAAAATAAATGAGGGAAGAGGCCAAGAGTTGCGCAATTTGCAGACTTCCCAAAGGTTTTGCATCTGGCTCACTCATTAGCCCAGAGTGAGCTGAGGGTCTGGAGGGCAAGTGGAGTGCAGGCCAGGTTGGGGTCCAAACTGTGGGTCAGGTATGCAAACTGAGCTAGGGTTGAGAATACCGAGGGTCAGGATCAATAATGGGTTTGTGGTTGGAACTGGTGTCTGAATTATGTATTCCAGCTTGTTTTGATAAGTTGCAGTTTACAAGCTGAAACTGTATTCTATACCCTCCTCTCTTTAAACTCTCCTGGGCTTGACTCTCTTTATACTCATCAGGGTCACTATAAAAATCTATTATACGGCACGTAGAAAAAGTGAAGTGTGTTGGGGTATTGATACAAGTAGCGTCCAATTGTCCAGAAAATTGACAAAAGCCCTGAAGGTGCCAGATTATTGGAATTTTACTGATGGTTGTTAACCTAATAACTTAGTAAAAAAAAACATTGTGAAATAAGTCCTTGTATGCCCCTTTCTTCTTTTCCTCAAGGCTAATAGATGCAAATTCAAGCACATAGGACATGCAGTCAATTCATCACCAATTTTGACCAGCATATGGCCTCGCTGCCGTGTTAAAACTACATGCTGCTCTATCATAATGCACAAATGCAAAGGTAAACCCAAGCTTCTTTACTACCAACTACTTCCCAAAAACCCCTTCTCCTATTCATACAACAACAAAAAAAATGAGTTTGAGTGTCCCTTCAGCACCAAATAGAAACAATACAAGAGATATTGATAGATTGTATGCATCATTTGGAATTTTTGTTTGCATGGATACAGATGTTGTCTCATCATTGAATACCAGTTACAACTTGAATTTATTTTTATTTACCCATCAACTGACTTGTTTTTTTCATTCCCACCAAGCCAAAATCCTCCCCAAATCCACCTAACCCTTTCCTGAACCATATCAAATTTTAATCTTTCTCTATTCTTTTTGTGCTACCAGCTTCCTTTCCGAAGCTTGTGGTTATTTCTCTAAATTATTTTGTCTTCCACTTTATCCTTATTTGTCGACTCTACCTTGAAACTATTCCAACAAGAAAAACTTTCAATAACAATTTCATGCTCTCCTAACACCTTGGTAAATTTTGTACAACTATACGTCACTGTTGTGATCAAATCACAAATGGTTATCAATAATTACAACCATACAACCACAAAATAGCCTCCCACATCAGCTTCCAGCTATAACTTAAAAAGCTTCAGAGTTTTTATCTCTACAACTCTTCCTAGAATCTATTTCATACATTCATGTAAAACACTTCCTGTCCTATTTTTGGCTTTTGCAGGTTTGACTACATAATCACTTGCTTTACAATTTAAAATACTACAGTTTCATTATTTTTTTTTTAAAAACTTAAGTTATTTATAAGATTTCTAAGTTTTACTAATTTTATAAGATCCATTTTAAAACTTCATTGGCATGCCTTTCTCTAGCCTGTCAGAGTTTTGACCCAGTTTTTAGCCCCGAGGTGCTTGTCTAAACAGCCTGTTAGCTTTGGGCCAGTAGTAACCAGAATATATCCTATCATTGCACTCCATTATTAGAAATTAATCCCTCTGCCATCAAATGGAACACCTACATCTCCAGTGTAAAAGTTGTCCACAACATTTTCTTATTCAAGTTAAACATCCCTTTAAACATGTCCTTTTACACAGCATCTGAAAACTTGCACCAAGCAGATTTTATGAAATTTTCTTCCTAATCAGGACGAATCAACTGAAGATGATTGATCTTTAAACTCATCTTAATCATTCATCCCCAATTATAAGCATTTTGCTGGATCTCATTATGGTGATTGTTCCCCCAAATTTTCCTCCATTCTCCTTTGCATCACCAATGAACATTTTTTGTAAGGCCTACTTCATCATCTCCTTCTCACTTGTAAGTATTGAAAACACAAGCTTGAACACTCACAAATCACTAACCCTACTTTCCTTTTACTTCAATGGTAGTCCTAGATAACAGCCCCAGCTTTCAAAGTCTTTAGAAAAATTATAAAAGCTTTGTAATATTCGTTATATTATTTCAGCAAGGGAAACAAAAAGTATTGCCAACTAACATTTTTTTAAATCAAAAGTAGTCCTATTCAAATACATTATATCATTCATTCAAGTCTTGTACTTGAAAGGAAAAAATGCAGATTTAGCAATCTATGTATTTAAGTTAATTGTTGGGAACTTTGCTGTGACTTGACAACTTAGAAAAAGAGCCCTGATAATTTTACAGTTGCTGTCATATGGTTCTATTAAAGGAATAGTCATATAATAAACATGGAAATCACCTTCGTGTTTCAGAATCAGAATACTTAACATCACCCACACCAGTTAGGCAGAGATTTTTTAAAAAGCTTACATGCATAAAGATACCACAAAGCAAACTTAAAGCTCGAGAAAGGTTTGCAAGTTATACAGAGTTTAGGGACTGCATGAACATTTAGGGTCCTGCTAGATGCCCATTATCTATAAGAGCCATTCAATAATGTGCAGTACTTTCTTCCCTATCAAGCGACTGTGTTCTGCTGGTTATGCTAGTGATACAACAGGGAAAAGGGAAAAGCATGTAACAACTTTAGGATGTTGTGTACACAAGGCAAAAACTTACTCATGGGGGTCCGACTGAACTAATTATCTATAACAAAGTTTTGTTTCAAAATAAAGATTGAAAATCCAATTATTGCTTCTTTTTAAGCTTTTGTGGCCGAATTTAAATCACCGAGTTCTTGTATTTTATTGCTGACCCCAACATTGATGTTGAGGATGCCAAGTGCTACTGCCTGAATTAAGGAAAATTGTTTTTAAATTGATACATTTGATCTAGGCTTTGACGACACCAGTGTCTGGAAGAGAAAGTTTTAACTGCAGTATGTCATAATATGTAATTGAAATAAATGACTCGAAGTAGAGGAAGTCCTCTTAGAACATGAAAACAATGGTATTTTTAGTTCTTTGGAATGGTAAGTGGGGCTTGTCACTCCTATCTCCAACAGAGGGGTTCTGTCCCCATTGCCCAAGCTCCTGTCCCAACCTCCAAAATCTGCTAATTTGTCAAATTTACTTTTAAATTTCCAGCTATATCACACTATTAAGCTTGAAAGTTAGAGGGGTAAAAATAACTCAGTACGGGGGAAGCACAAGAACCCTGATGTTGAAGCCATCCTTTTGACTGCCAGAATTTAATCCCATTAAAAAAAATAGGCAATAGGTGGGTACCATCCAACATGTGATGTACTTTGTGTTGTTATTAGATAAATAATGAGGAGGACCTCAAGCTTTAAACAAAAAAGACAAACAGCACGGGTTCTGCAATCCAACATAGTCATAACTTTTATTTGTTTTCCTTTGTTTAGCAAGACAGTATTTTCCTCTTTTACAAAAAAGTGTAGCAGAATAAGTAATTAAAGTTTTCTAAAAAAAAATTCTTCATGAGGTAGTGTACTTGGCAACAAGGCTCCCTGCACTACTGTACACACTTGGTCCCGAAGCACATATCCAGCCGTTTCCTTTCAGCGAATTGAAACATTACCTCGTGATGGATTTTTTTTTAATTGCTTTAAAAAAAAGATGTACAACACATTGCATAAATTTCTTGACAAAACAACCTCCTCTTTTGCCACTAACATGATCGATAGCTTACACTGACTTGACGTCAAAGACATCATGCGACTTATAGCCTTCACGCACCGACATCAAATGGCACGACTTATAACATTGCTCAACAACAATCAGAAGAGTACATTCAATTGAAGTAAGCACCAATGGCATTGAGTGAGTTACAAGGCAGTTACACCAATCGTAGGCTTCAGATCAGGGTTCTTACTAGGAATTTTATACTTCTTCCCAAGAAAGGAAAATGGCTTATCTCTATTTCCCTCAAAAAAAACTAAACAACCTTTGGTTACAAATAATCTTTCAATCAAAAGTTAATCTAATTCTCTTATTTCTCCCTTTCTCTACCCATTTCATGATCAATTTAGCCCCAACAATATCAACTCAAAATGTTACAGTAGTAGAGTGCATAATTTTAGCCTAGCAGCTTTAAGAGAAGTGAGCTAAATAGACATAATTTTGAACAAATCCAATTGCCAAATACTCAATAGCAATAATGAGAGGACTTTGAAGAGATCACCTGCCTGTCCTCCAAGCCTAGAAATAGTGCTAGGCATAGAAGCAGAAGAACCTAAAAGGAACATGGAAAAAAATTAAAGTTCTAAATAAAGGAGGGACTTAGTTAAAAAATGGGTAAATACATAAATGGAAATTCCATTAAAAACAGTGAAGTAAGCAATAATTTAAAACGTCAAGCCTGATTCATATCACTGATGTCACTCAGAGCCTCGTGATTTGGGTAAGTATTCTTCTAGCTCACTCCGAGCCATCCTACTATTTTCTGACAGCTTTTCCATTTTCAGTATTGAAAATCATTATATGATGGGTGGCTCCTTTGGAAGGAGGAAGATGAGAGAAGTAATAGCAAGAAGAAAAATACTGGCTAATTTAGTTACATTAAGGTTTTTTAAAAACTATTTACTGGTTTAACAGCCAAGGGATACTGACTGATGTACAGTGATGTTAGTAATTAAGCCAGTTCTAGAATTAAGCAGGTGGTATTCCTGTTTATTTATTAAATCAACAAACTTTCTGCTCTGCTTTTTGTTTAGAGTCTAAATCTTGTTCCAGACTTTTGATTAACTCTTTCTTAGTCGGCTAGAAAAAGTCCATCCACAGTATTTATAAAAATTTGAGCTAGAGCCATGCTCTCTGCTCTTACCATCTTGGACATGACTGTAAGTACAATGCATAAAGCCAGATACTGCCACTTGTTCACTGAACAGACTAACCTAATTGCAAACTTCCAAATCCACCATTGATTTGAGTCTACAGACTTGTCATCTCGAAAATTTTCTGAACCGCCGCTGTTTTTATATCACACATGATCACACCACAAGACTATTCAACTTACAGTCAGGAGCTCCTAATAATTCCATGAGATGGTGTCCTACTGACACTCAAAAAATACTACCATTTGGAGCTCCAATGCAGCTATGCCACTGAGCACTATTTTACTCAACAAATTGCCAGTGTGATGCCATTCAAACTTCAGCAACAACTGACCCCCCCTTACCAAGAACTGATGCACTCCTCCCATCTCTGTCATTTCATTAAAAAAATATATATTCAAGATATAAAATTTTAAAGGTAAATTTTCTTACAGAATAGGAACCACAGAATGATCAAATCATATGTCAGGGTTCCAAATGATACAATATTTTTCCAAAATATAACGGGTTTGATTGAATAACGCATGTGCAACTTGGTCACCCCGTGCACTTCTATTTGGTTTGGAAAATACCCGCTGGATAAACACTACATCGAATGGAACCCAGATGTTTACCTCTTAGGTATGACAGGCTGAAACATGTTGAATTACTTTTACTTGCACCCTCTAGTATGCTGCTGTTTGTCAGATTATTGAATGTCTAACTGTCCTGTCATACTACTGGATGGAAAGGGTCAGTGGAACCATAAATTCCTGTAGGATAAGCTAATTGCAAACAATGCCATTTGGAATTTTCTAACTAGATGGACAAACTACTGGACTGAGAAGGGCTTTTAAGAAGGGATGCTCAATTAACCATTTTTTAAAATGGCTTTAGTTACTCATTTTCTTTCATTGTGGTAGCTTATTTTAGTGTCAGCTTTTGATAATACTACACGATAGTGAATGGAATAGTTGTGCTGTACTCCTTTCAATCCCCTGGTGTTTATAAAGAAACTCATTAGAAAAAACATATTAGGGTGACCCATTGGCTGGTTCTGTCAGATTGACTGCGAGTAAATATAACTAATTTTAGTAGAAAGTTCTTTCTAAAACAAAATCACTGTTTTATATCGAGGATGATACGCAATCCTGAGTTAAGAAATCTGACTTGTTTCCTTCATGAGCAAATGTGGACCAATCAAGAAATTAAAGTCAGTCTTCTATTTTCATCAGCTGTGCAGATTTAAGTGCATTTTTCAGCCTAAGTAGGAACCATGATCTCAGCAGCTATGGTGCAGTCCAACCCATGAGCAGTTAAGTGGAGGAACTTGCATGCATCACATCACTTAAAGTTACGGAAAAAGTTAAAAGAAAAGCTTTACATAACTAAACATGCTGACATACCTGAAAATACCAGTTTACATGTGGTTTTCAAAGAAAAACAACAAAATCTTCATAATTCTTTCAACACAATTGACAGCCACAACTAGAAGCTAAATAGCTTTTTGCTTTAAAACCCCTCTAGGCAAGACTCACTAAGCAACGCACTAACCAGTCTGAGGGATATCTGAAGGTGGAGGTGGGGGTAATGTCTGAGGAAATTGTACATTGTGGAACTCCTTGCCCTGAGGTACAGTTGGGATAGGAGAAGGATCTGAAGCCTTTATGTTCCAGGATGGATCCTCTGGCTTTGTCTTCCTTGTTCGGACTTTAACCACAGATGGAGTTGAAGAGAGTGGATCGCTTTTTTGATTCAGAGGATAGGATTCATCACAGCTCACTTCAGTCTTCAGCTGGTCAGTTGTATCAGAGGACAGCAGCTGTATAAAATTAAACACCAACAATTAACTATGTGATAATCTCCTGGGAATAGCAACAATGGTACCATATCTTCTGATGTCGTTAGTGCTAGTTTCACACTAAAAGTACCAATTCAAGTTAACCTTCAATCTGAACATATGAAAATGAAAATAAAATAAAAATCAATTTAAATTTCATGTAGGTAGTACAAAGTGTATTTAGCCTAACTTGCACATTAAACATTAACATTCAACACTTACTGATAAAATTACAGAAATATTTCCAAATTATATTTTGGGTTAAATGTTGAAAAACTGCCTTTTTACTGTAGAAAAAAAGAATCATTGTCGGATTAGATAAATAGTAAAGCAACTGTGATTCAGAATTTTTAAGACCAAAGGCTATTACACAACTCCAATTTTTAAAATGGGGGATGTTGTGTTATGCACCTGATTCAGTATTTTTAACCATGTCCAGATATTTTCACTCCCCCAAATTGATAAAGTGGTTATCAGGACCGGGAACCTCGGGTACTATTTTTCCAAGACAAACATCCTTGAGGTCCATTGCACCATCCAAATTGCTATGTTATTCAGCATAGACGAGAACTCAAACTCAAGGACTTTTTTTTGTAGGGCATTGCTACTCTGCATTGTGGTCTTTACAAATTAGACTATTCTATTCCAGCCTCCTTACTTCAATAAAGTGCCACATGAGAACTTAAAATTACAGAACATGGGATTGGGAGAAATACAGTGACATGCAATGAAGATTGGTTAATTGGTACTATAAAGAGTAGGAATAAACAGATCATGTTTGTGTTGTGTGGCCCTGGCTAGAGAGGTGGCACAGGGATTGATGCTGGAACCCTGTCTCTTCACCATAGCAAAGATTTGGTGGTAAGGACCAAGTGCAATATATCCATGTTTGTTGAAGATACAAAGATGAACAGCAATGTGAGTTGGGAGGAGATGCAGAGAGACTTCAGAAGAATGGAGGAATACAGATAGACTAAGTGAATGGATGAGCACATGGCAAGTGGAAATATAATGTGGAAAAATGCAAGGTGATTCACTTTGCTAGAAAAATCTAACTGAATCTATAACTTTTTTGTTTCCCCCAACTGATATATTACCCCAGGACTGCATTAGATAAGATCGGACAGTGAAAAATGGACAGATGACTAGCATTAAGAACCTAGGAAAATAAGAGCAAAAAAAAGGTTGCGTGGCCCTCGCGTCTGCTTGGCCATTCAATAAGATCAGGGTGCTCTGATCACGACCTCAGGACCATTTCCTGCCTGTTTTCCCATAAATCTCTTCACCTCATTAAGCCACAAATCTTGCCCTTAAATTAAGCAATTTCTGGAGGCCTTTATGGCAGAAAATTCCAAAGATTCACTATCCTTTGAGGGAAGGAATTCCTCCTCATCCCCACCTTAAAAGGACAACTTTATATTGTGAAACAATGCCTCCTGGCTTCGGTTACTCCATACTCCATTTGGGGGGGGGTTTAACATTTACTACATCTAGTTTGCTCACATGATATACTTCATTTAGATCACCTCTCAGTCTTTTATGTTTCATTTCATTATTTCCTAATACCCCCTCATCACAGGAACCAACCTAGAGAAACTTCTCCAAAGTGCCTATAGTGCAAGTATATTCATTAAATATACGGATCAAAGTTGTTTACAGTATTGTAGGTATGGTCACAGTGGTAACCAGATTTCATCATCTTTTATACTGCATCCCCTTTGCAATAAAGGCCAGCATTCTAATTTTCTTCTTAAATACTTGCTATATCTATATGCTAACTTTGCATTTTATGCTCAAGGATATCCAGATCCCTGTTTTTGGTAGATGGTCTCTCTTCACTTGAACAATATTTTGTTTTATCCTTCTTACCAAAGTGGACAACCTCACAAAAATCCACATTGTCCTTCATTTGCTGAACCTTGTGGAACAGGGCCCTAATTCAGATCCAAAGTCCAGAGATCATCTTTCACAAGCACTTCAGAAATGGAATTAAGGATGACAGCAGTTTGACACTACCTTAAACTCTATGGAGTGCAAAACACAGAAATGTTAAAGAGAAGAGCTTTGTCAAATGGCTCAAATTGGAACTCAACGTTTAGCTCTCTGGTTTCTCAGCCAGTTTTGAAGATCTGTCATTTGCCATTTGCCAGTTCCGAGTCTCAACACAGCAGAGATACTGGCTGCTCCCAGCAACAATTTTTTGAAGCTGTAAACCAACTGAATATGGGTGGAATCAAACCATTGCTGTTGACCAATGCACCCAATTCATTGGAGATTGTTCGGATTACCAAACTTGTGAAACTCCATGCATCCTGCATTCAAGGGAGCCAGATTAAGAGAATAAAACCATTTTCACAGGGTATTTCTCATGCAGTACCCACTCTGGTAAACAATCTATCTACTACCTGGCTAATGTAATAAATATAGCCTACTGCATGATCCTCACCTTCCCCTGAGGCACTCTGGAAGGAACCAGAAATTGAAGGCTGCAGTGCCTTTCACTACACTGATGATGCATAACCAACAAGTCCAGAGGGCAATGGATCTTCTTGTAGGGAACTGCAAATACTTCCAAGCTGGCTGATGACACGAAGCTAGGTGACAATGTGGGCTGTAATGAAGATGTAGAGATGTTTCGTAGATAGAATATAACTTAGAAAAATGAGGTCATCCACTTTAGTTAATAAAGAACAGAAAGGCAAAGCATTTTTTTAAATGAGAGATTGAATGGTGTTGACGTTCAGAAGTACTTAGGTGTCCTTGTACACAAACCTCCGAAATCACATGATTAGGAAATGTCGGCCTCTTGTAAGATGATTTGTGTTTGAGAGTAAAGACAACTTCCTCCAATTATATAAGGCCCTGGTGAGTTCAATCTGGAATACTGTGTATAGATCTTCCTACCTAAGAAAGGATATATTTGGGATAAAGAGAATTGCAGTGGAATCTCATCACATTCAATCCTGGGATGGCAAGTTTGTTGTATGAGTTGAGATTAAGCAGACTAGGCTATTTCACTCTTGAATTTAGAAGAATGAGAGGTGATCTCATTGAAACAAAGTTCTTGAGAGTTTGACAGGGTAGATGCAGAGTTGGTGTTTCTCCAATTGGGCTTCTAGAACCAGGGGTCACATGTCTAAATAAGGGATTAGCCATTCAAGAGAGATGAAAATAAATTCACCCAGAGTGTAGTGAATCTTTGGAATTCACTACCTAAGAGGGCGGTGGAGACTCAGTTACGAAGTAGATTCAAGACAAGAGATTAACAGACTTTTGGAAATTAAGAGATATGGGCTTAATGTAGGAAAATATCACCCACGATCTTATCAAATGTCACCAGGCATGAGTGGCCAAATGACTAACTCCTGCTTCTATTTATTGTTACATTCCTTTATAAATATGTACAGTCACAAGATGTAACAACCTCAGCCTTCAAAGGTCCTTTGAAAAGTCAAGGAAAGATACCTCATCGGTCTGTGAACACATCGAGGTGGATAATGCCCCCTCTGATCTGATTGATCAATTGTTCTGTGCTACATTCCTGTAACTTCCCATGTGATACAAATTGGCTCCTGATTATGCCCATTCTTCCCCTCATTCCAAGTCCAGATTTAAACAGTTATGATGCCATCCACCATGATATTTTCTGCATGAAAGCCTCCAAGGTGAACTCAGACAGCAAATAGAGAACTCACTGGCTGAAAGGATTGTTGAGGGAGAATAAAAGTCGCATTTAAAAAGCACCTGGAAGTGTACTTGAAAAGGCATAATCTGCAGGACCACAGATCACTGGAAGGAAGGATCAGGCTGGGTACCACTTTTTCCACTGGCATCCATGCTATTAACCTTCTGAAATTCTAAATATTTTAATGATAGATGTTTCACAAAGGGAATGGATGCAACAAATGTATGCTTGAACATTTATTTATATTGGGCCTCCCAACTTCTAACTACTCCAATAAAGTGACAGTCAATCTCACCTTGGTTTTAACACTGAAGCCTTTTGAACTCTAGAAACCATGAGGCAACTGTTAATTTCAAATTGAGCTCACAGTCAGATTACAAGAGATCAATTTAAATTTGTTAATAATGAAACTTGCACAGAAGGATAGCATACATTGTAAAAATGGAAACAGGCAATGTGTGCAGCAAGTATTTTGTGCATTTGGTCGTTTGACATCCATACAAACTGTCATAAGATTAATGCAGAGGTCCATGTTTACAAACCCCTAAATAACTAGTGGACTCTGCTAGAAATTAGCAAATTTATTTTGGTCTGGTTCAAACTTTACTGCGCTAATCAATATCTTCCTATGCTTATTTTGTTACTACACATGCTCAGAAGTGGAGATGTTCACTGAAGATCCTGCAATGTTGAATTCCATTTGCGAATCCTCAAAAATTGATACAATCCATGCCTATATGAAGCAAGACCTAGACCACAATCAGACAAGAATTGATAAGTAGCAAAAAACAATCACGACGTGCAAATGCTAGGCAAAGACCATTTCCAACAAGTCAACTACAAACTACCTACTCTCGACATTCAATAACATTCCTTACTATAAGTTCTCCTACAATCAACATCCTGAGGGTCACGACTGGCCAGAAATTCAACTGCGCTAGCCACATAGATACTGCAATTTCAAGAGAAGATTAAAAGCTGGGTATCCTGTGAGGTGTGATTTACTACCCAATACTCCACCATTTACAAGTCATCAAGTTCTTGAGTACCTTACACTCCAACAACACTGAAGAATTTCAACAAAATCTTGGCCAAATAGCTTGCTTGAGTGGCATCTCAATCATCACCATAAACATTCACCCTCTCCACCACCAGTGCAACTTGAACACAGTGTGTACCACCTCTAAAATGCACTGCAATTATTCGCCTAACCTACTCCAACAGGACTACCTAAATCCACAATCACTATTACCAAAGAGGACAAAGTCAGTAGGAGCATGGAACCACCACCTGCAGGTTCCCCCCCCCCCCCCCCAGAATAATATCCACCAATACTGGAAATTAACTGGCACTTCCTCATTGTCGCTAGGTCTATCTCCTGGAACTCCCAATCCAATAACAGGAATAACTTCCTCAAAAGGATTGCAGCAGTTCAAGAAGGTAGTTCACCACCACCTCTCAAAATCAATTAGGGATATACAAGAAACACTGGCATTACAAACAACTCCCATATCCAGTAAAATGATTAAATATAGAAAAAATAAAAATAAAATTGACTTTTGGCTTGAACATAATGGTCAGCAATTTTAAGTTTAAATACTTAATAAAATCACACTTACCTTGATACTAATAGGATAGTACTACCAAAGGTTGAAACCCTTAGAATTATGAAATGAGTCTTCACTATAACAATGCTGTAGTTGATAGGTCCTTAACAGCTATTGTAAGCCAATTTCCAGTATTGGTGTAATTACAAAAACTTGACACTGTGATAAACCAAACAAGATACTGAGGAAAGTTTGCCAGTATAACAGGCTCTGCATGAGCAGGAATTCCACCAGCTATTGGCAATCAGTCAAAAAAATTACTGACCAAATTTTACCTCAATGTGGTTTTTGTTTTACTACAATCATTGACGAACAAATTTTATAAATTGTGAGAGGAAATGTGAATGTGCAGAAAGTTTCCCACCTCAGAGATTACTGAATCATTGTGAATAGTTGAGTATTTTAAATTTGTCCATGGTGTCCACCACAGGAAAAGTCAGAAATTGGGAATTAACAAATATAACCCCTCATGGATTTTGAGGAACACATAATGCAAAATAAAATAACTTTGAGGTAGATACAGGGAACTCAACATTGCCTAGAGGTGGATAGAAGTACCAAGCAGGATTTAAATAGGAAATTTCAAAGGCAAGGCAGGTTCATGAAAAATATGAGCTGGTAAAAATTAAAGGAAAACCCTAATTTATTTTAAACAAATGCTAGGATATGAAAGGAAAGAACAGGGCTTATTTGGAACCAAAATGGGGATCTGAAGTTGGAAGCGCAAAGTTCAAGTAGTTCCTAATGAATACTTCATCTGTTTCCAGATAAGTTGATTGACATCTCCATTGAGATGGACATTGAAGAAAAATGTGAAATCTTGCAAATGATAAACACAGATAGGGAAGAGATAATAAATGATCTTGTATTTTGAAGGTAGATTAAATACCAGATCCTGATAAAGTGCAGGTCAGACTCTGGAAAGGTAGGTGCCAAGGCTCCATCATCATTTTCCAACTTTCTTTGGCTGCAGACATGGTGGCAAAGGAATGGATAACTACTATTGTTGTATCATTATTTAAAAGGTGTGATAGGTTTGGACCAAGAAACCACAGACAGGTCAGCCTAACATTGTTCATGGGTAAATTGTTGGAAAAATTCTTGAGGGTTTTCATGAATTAGTATTTAGAAAGACAGAGATTAATCAAAGACAGTCATCATGGATTTGTTGGGGAAGGTTATGTTTGATTAATAATGTAGTTTTTCTTTTATGTTGCAAGGAAGGCAGCACGTATGATGCATGTCTTCTCTATGAACATCAGCAAGATGTTTAACAAAGTCACATGTACATATGTTTAGAATAGTAACACCCAAGGGATCCAATGGAAAGTGGCAGGTTTAATTTGAAACTGGCTCAGTTGGAAAAAGCAAGAATGGGTGTTTCAGTGACTGGCAGGCAGAGCACTGCTCAGTTCCGCTTTTATTTGATCATTTGCTTTTTGTTGCTTATATTAGTCATTTGAACTTAACTATTGGGGACATGATTAAGACATTTGCAAAAGGTACCAAAATTGGTAGTATATTTCTCAGTAAGAAAGAAAACGATGGAGTCCAGTAATGAATATGATAGAAAACGGGGGGGGGGGGGGGGGGGGGGGGGACATTAATTTTAATCTGCCAAGTGTGAACAATTTGATATGGGTAAACAAGACAAGGTGTACACAATAAGAGGGAGAGTAATAAGCAATGTAAAGAGATTTTGAGTGTGTATGTCCACAGATCCTTAAAAGGTAGCAGGACAGATTAAATAAGAAAGTCAAGAAGGCATTGGGATATTTGCGTTTATAAGCAGGGAGCTCATGTTAGAATTATATAAAGCATCAGTTAGGCTGCAGTTACAATATTGTGCACAGTTCTGGTCACCACTTTCCAGTAAAGATGTGAAGGCAGCTGGGAAGCAAGACTACTTTTTTTTGGAGATGGTGCTAGGGGTGGAAACTCAGTTACAAAGCAAGATTACCAATGAGGTTACTTGCTTTGCAAGATGATACAGAGGAGAGAATTGGGGTGTGTTAAATTATGAGAGGCAGAAGGGTCAATAATTTTGAGACATAGATTTAAGTTATTCCTTGGAGGGATTAGAAAGGAATTAAGGAAAAACATTTGGGAAAATCCAAATTGAGGAAAGACCATGAGCTGTAAAATGCTGAAGCAATGAAAGATGCATAAAATCAAGTCCTTTTGCCATAAATTGAACAAAACTCATGAACCTTCTACCATACTAACTCCCCCATGTCCCTGTTCCCAGGGTACTCAAATTTAGAATTCCTTGTGCCAAAGTTGAAGACCATATTTCACCTAAAATTGAGCATAGCTTTTAAAATACTCAGACAGTCCAATTTTGAAATCAACAAATGAGAACTGATTTTTTTTTGTTAACCAAAGGTGTAAAGAAATCTGGAAAAGAGGCAGACACATGAAATTGGATTTCAGTTCCATCGTGATCTCACCAAATGACAGAACAGTTGCAAGGAATTAAATTGCCCATTTTGGTCTTCATGTTCTCTTTCAAGGCCTGATATAAATCAACAACTGCAATAAACTGATGCATGGTCTGTCCAGTGAATGCAAAATACTTACCTAAATACAGTAGTAGTCCAAAATAAAGCAATCTAAAATATCATGAAGAATAAAGCAACTCTAAACATTAATACTATTCACTCAAGAAGGCTTTTAAAACTTCAAATTTCAGCATCATCATCTCATTCCAACCTCCATATCCCTGCACCTACCTAAAGTAGATTTAGAAACAATTTCATACCTGATCAGGCACAGGGTGGCTTCCAATCCTATCTTCTAGCAATTCAGAACCATCACCACTCACAGCTTTTGATGCTAATAGGCCTACGGAATAGACAATTTGTGTACACATTTACCAAACAATGTCACTGTTAGAAGTGAACAAATATGACACAGTACAAGAAAGAATTGTTAATCCCAAGCAATCACTGGTGAATGCTAGAATAGAAGAGCTTTACCCATCAGATTCTTACTCATTATCCACTTAGGAATACAAACTATTCAAATAAAATGTTTTGTCATATCATTAAAATCAAACCTCTCAAATGACAACAAATACTTATGCAATAGTTTAGCTTTCTAGTATACTTGGATGTGGAAATTGTGCCAAACATTTTTATCAATGGCAGTACTTTTATTGCAGAAAGCAGTAAAGAATAAACTATCAGAAGAACAGAAATTAAAATAAAGGAAATTCATTAACAAACACTTACAAACAGGTTGTAACAAATGACAAAATTTAAGAGCTTTTAGATTCAGTAACCATGCACTGAAAATGGTGATTGTTGTGTATAATTAAAAATATGTTTAGAATTGTGTAACATATTAGATTCAGCAAATCACAAGTTTTTAATAGATTATTTCTAATTGTTCACATTTCACTTAGAATTCAGGACAGCAAGCAACTGGATTTCTGCAAATTACACAGAATTTACAAGACAAAAGCAAACCTGTTCCAAAGTCTGTTCCTACTTATGCTCAATTTATGGCAACCCTACTTAATTCAAACATAACATCATATTCTACCTATTTTCCTTCATGTTCTTATCTATTGCAATATATTGTGCTTACACTATCTGCCTTAACTACACAGATGGTAGAAAATATAATAATGAGTTAAGAAGTTTATCCTGAATTTTTGGTACATTTATTAGTAAATATCTTTTATCACAACTACAGTTTTAGATTTTCCCCACAAACATAAATTTCAAGTCAGAATAGTGCTCTGTTTCTTCAAAAATAAGGCAGAGAGTACATAGCTAAGGACATCATTGTCAAAGTTCTTGCACAATAGTCTATTGAACAGGTCACTCAAAGTATATGATACGGACCAAGGGATCAAGCTACTGCAGTCTAAATAAACATTCCTTATAATTGTGATTAATATAATTTTAATTCCAATGTTTTGGTGGATCATCAAGTAATCTGTATGGTATTATTTTAATTCGATATGCAGGTAAGAACTTAAAGAATAACAAAAATAAGCAGGAGTCAGCCACATGGTCCCTCAGATCAGTTTTGCCATTCAGTAAGATCGTGGCCAATCTTTCACCTCAGCACTTTACTACATTTATCCCATATGTCACAATTTCCTAAACATTCAAAAATTCATCGCTCTCTCTTGAATGTACAAAGTGAACTATGACAGGGTCACATTCAATTAATTCAAATCTTTAACTATGCTGTGAACAAAAATAAACTGCTGAAGGAACTCAGCGGGTCAGGCAGCATCTGTAGAGGGAAATGGACAGTCTACGTCCATTTCCTTCTGCCGGTGCAGCCTGACCCACTAAGTTCCTCCAGCATTTTGTTTTTTTGCTTCAGATTCCAGCATCTGCAGCCACTTTTGTCTCCATTTAACTCTGTCTCCAACTGCAAAGGTTAATAACCGAAGCCAAACAGTGAGTGTTGTCCTCTTGTCAAAAATAAGCAGAAAACTAAAAGGAAACAGATGTACATCTAAATATTTTAAAATTATAAGAGAGACTGCACTGGACAAACTCAAATAAGAGGAAGAATATTTACCATATGAGAAGGAAGACGTTAAGGTAGAGTAGGTAAAAATGTACAAAAGAACACATCAACTGGGAAGCAGGAACTCTCAAGTAAACTCGATAAATTTGGTCAACATAAAGAAGTGGCCGAGATTAATAATATCACTGTGTGTTAAAGGAAAGGCATTTGGTATTCTCCATAGTTACAAAATTGGGGAATGTTACAGATCAGCAATAAAAAGCCCCAATTCTCATTAAATTCTGACAAAACAGTAGAAAATGATTTATTCAGCTTCCTTAAGCCTGATAATATCTTATTGTCAAGGTTTGGGATCCTAAGCATTGGACCAACTAAACTGTGCTAGATTATGCATACTTGGATAAATGTGCTTGTCTCCATGCAGGAGGTGAAGAGTAAGTACTTAAAGCATGCCAAACCAGAAGCTTCTTGTGAATTTCTCCATAATTTGTTTATCATAATCTTAAACACAGTGAAGGAACTGTGTGTGCAACAGTCCTCTAGTTGTCCAAAACATAAAAATCACATCAGTCTAGAGAAGTTTGCTGAACTGAGAAGTTAAACTAGTGGATTGGTCAACGATATGCTTGTGCCAGCATGATATGAATTTTCAACTAGTTCTAACCTGTGATTTTGTTGAGACGAGCTCTTTTCGCCTGAAATGAACAAATAACACTGGCCTTCCTCTTCCTAGCTCCTGATGTTTCTGCTTGTCCTGAAGTCTGCTTTGGCTCAAAGGTCAATGGCTCAGAGTTTCCTGGTTAATATAAATGAAAACAGTCATTAAAATTCACATCAGGGCACACCATTACACTTACATTATTTCAAATTCAAAGTTCGCTTAAAATGAATACAGAACAGTACAGCACAGAAACAGGCCCTTCGGCTCACGATGAGCCACCAAATTTTGATCATGAAGTACTGTATCAATAACTTTGACCTTTGCCACTTAAACAATGATCTATCTAAACAAAGGCAGTATCAACAGAGAACACCAGAAATTCTTGGGTTAGGCAGCATCTGCAGAGAAACAAACAGAATTAATATTTCAGGTCACTGTTTTTAAAATCAGAACTAGAAGCAAGTTTAGGTTTAGGGAAAGGACGAGACGGGACAAAAAGGGAAGGGCCTATGAAAGGATAGAAGTCAGCATAAATTAAATTAAACAAAACATGAGGGAACAAGGCAAAAATAAAGGAGTCAAGAAGTTGAGAAGCGCAAGATTAGATTAAAAGACGTGAATATGGGAGAAGTTTACAATGGAGTCTCTGCTGCATTAGGGAGACAAGTGTAGACTGGATGCCAATTTGCAGAACAGCTCAATTCAGTCTCCAACCCACTCTGACTTCTTCCTCCCATTTGCCTCCAACACTTTAAACAAAGCTCAGCTTTGACAATTCACATTATGGCCTTCAGCAATTTCAGATTGTGATTCTGCAGCTCTACTTGCATGACCTGCTAACTTTACATGACCTGTTAAGCATTTCCAGCATTGCCAATTTTTACTACAGATCCATCCAGGACTTAGTACCAATTTCCTCTCCTGAAAGCAATGTTTTTCTTTGTGTAAATGATCATATAAAAGTATACTTTAAAAAAAGCATTGGAACAAGCAAATCAGTAAATATTTTTGTTGCTAGAAAGAATTGGAAAGCCAACTAAAATATGTTGTAGCTTTTCCCAAATTCCAAGACTTGACTAACTTTTTTAAAAAAAATATTGCCACTCTGAGACAAATTGTAACAACAGCTGTTTATTCCATCATTTTGGAATTAAAAGTATTACATTTCCTTCCATAGTTTAGATATCTTCAACCAAATCAGTTTCACATTACAGAATGCCAATGTAAAGCAAAGTTCAAGAATAGCCTAGTACAATGGCAACCCAACTCAGTTTTAAGCACCTGTATCTATCTGCTGGTTTAAGCCCCACTCCAGATAGCAGAAAAATCTAGGCAAATCCTCCAGTGCACTAAGGAAAGAATGTTGCATGACTCCACCTTTTGTGAGAGACAGTGAATCTAGATTATGTGTGTATGCTCTATTGGATGCAAATCATAGCATTATATGATAAATAGAAAGGTTTCTGCTGCCATGGACAATATACCTTCCAGCATTAACCTACACTATCAAACACATTATCTAGTAATTTGTTTCAATTGCAAAACATAAAACACTGGAGATACTCTGCAGATCAAGCTGCATCTTCAGAACTGAAAAGTGAGAAAACAAGTATGAAGTTGCAGAGAATGAAGAGTGAACAAAATAAACGTCTGTAACATGG
This sequence comes from Pristis pectinata, assembly GCF_009764475.1. NCBI lineage: Eukaryota > Metazoa > Chordata > Chondrichthyes > Rhinopristiformes > Pristidae > Pristis > Pristis pectinata. The sequence goes on from NC_067413.1 coordinate 23,453,497, forward strand.
TGGATACGAAGACTTCAGGTGACCCAAATGTTGTTGATGTCACCCAAGACAGGGTAATGAATGCTTGTTAGTCATCACTGCAATGGTTGGTGAACTGAAAATAGATGGAGATGAATGAGACCAACGTGGAGAAAAATAAACACAATACTGGAAACCTGAAATAAAAGAGAACGCTGGAAATACCAGGCAGATCACACAAAATCTGTAGACGGAAAAACTGGTGGATGAACCTACGTTAGAAATGACCAGTTCTAACACAGGACTGGTTATCTGAAGTACAAGACTTCAATGGAGTCCTGAGGGCTGCCTAAAGGGAAGATAAGATGCTGTTCATTGAACTTAAACTGTTCCAATGAAGTCCAGTGGAAGTGGGAAGGAGAATTAAAATGACAAGCAACCAAAAGCTCAGGGTCACCCTTACAGAATGAACAGAAGTATTCTGAAAGCAGTTGCTCAACTTGCATTGGGTTTCTCCAGTGTAGAAGAGATAACATTAAGAGCACTGGATGTAATATACTAAATAGGAAGAAGTGGATACGAATTCCTGCTTCAGCTGATAGGGTCTCTGGATAATTGGAAGGGAGATGATAAAGAAAGTGCTGCAAGATCTCCTACACGGTTCCAAAGCAGACCAACCTAAGCTCAGGGAATAACATCCTTTGTGAAATTCAGAAAGCCTAATCTGTTAGTTTGCTCTACCATTGGATTCCACATGGAGCCCATTGGGCTAAGCCTAATCTTGCAGAGGTTCCCCAGCATTATTCTGGGCTTGGTCAATAAAAACGTACCCATCTAAAATTCAACAGCGACTGTAGTAAACTAGAAGACAAAAGGGAAGTTTCTTAAAAAAAATTATTTTGCATTTGTTTCAAATATTTGGTTTTATTGTTATTTTAAAATTTCAATAAATACTTTTAAATACCTTATAATATCTCTGGACGTTAGAGACTTATATGAACTATTAAAAATCATTTGCACTTTGTACAGTTTTCAAAGCTGAGGGCATGGTTTTGCCTGTTTTAAAAAGCACCTTAGGGGCAGGGTTCACATATCTACCACGGTTGAGACCATTACACTAGAATCTTGGATGCTTTGACTGGTAAAATTTCATCTCTTTATCCCCAGGTAACCACAGACATTGTGAGACCAAAGATCGGCAAAGCTCTGGAGTGGCAAGATCCAGCTCCTTAATCCATTATGAATATGGGCAAAATTGTAGTAAGTGTATTTCAATACATGCAAATGCTAGGTTATCCACCTTAGACCTATAGAGGACAACATCAATAACTTTGCAAATCACAAAGTCACAAGCACTGGAAGATCCACAAATACAGAGATTAAAAATGACATAGAAAGGTACAGAAAATAACTAAAGTCACAAATAGAAGCCAGTTATTTTATTTGAAGACAAGAATGCAAGGAAAAAGTGATGCCACAACAATAGAGAGCTTCAGCTGGACTTTATCTCCTGTACTAGCAGCAGTTGCAGACACTGCGTCTTATGAAAAGGTGATGACCCTGGAGTGGGCACAGTCCAGATTTGTCACATTTTTGGGCATTCTTACCACAATGAACTCACTAAATAAAATCAAGTTGCTGTTATACAAACCTGAGATAGCAACAGATACAGGCTCTTCTTGTTTTTTTTGTGCTTCATCCTCTTTTACTTTAACATCTGACATCCTTCGTTCTTTTTTGAAATGGGATCCTCTTCCCATTTTTCTTTCCTCCTTTTCTTTATTAACTCGGTGCTTAGCGACTGGCTTACTCTTTGCGGCGGCAGCAGCTGCTGTAGCAGCTTTAACAAGAGCTAACCAGTCCTGTAATAAAAGTCTCAATCAGAGCTGTATCTAACAAATTTTAAAAAATACATATCCCAAATCCTGCACCTGGTAACATTTTCAATTGGGATTGTAGGGCTTCACCTCCAGTCTCAACAAGTTTAATTTCCAAAATCACAGCATACTTATTCACCAAGAAGTTAAGGTAGCACTAAGTGCGCTGAAGTAACAGGTTGCACTGGCAGAGGTATAAACAAAAGGCCCCAGTAACTCCCCCAACCACAGATAAGAAGGAAAACATGAGTCAGATCCTTTATTCCTAACCACATGCCACAGGTGGTGGCAGATTTGGGCTCTGCTGAGATATTCAGTACCTTTGTACTGGACGAACATCAGCACTAGAACTATACTACGAAAAGAAAACAATTCTAATGTGCAAGATACCTGAGGAAAAAAGGGCCATTATATTTTCCATAGCTTAATGACCAAAATAATTTTGGAAAAAATGTTAGTTACTTTACCCTATAAGAAAAATAATTTTTAATTCAAATATTGCCCAAAATACAATGAATATAAGAAATATTAATAAATTTCCTTCAATAGTGGGAAAGTCATCTTCTAACTTCATGCTGCAGGTAAAGAGTTGCACTGATCATGAACTCGTTGTAAATTTGGAACTGTGCACACATTGTTATTGAACAGAAAATTATATATGACAGGCCAAATTTTTAATCCACACAAAAGCTATTTGTTTGGAGCACAGATATAAAATTACTTCTCAAATTTCCAGAGCCATGACCAAACCACTACAAGTGCTGAAGCATTCCCAATGACCGTAGCAAGAAACTTCAGGTTAACTGGAGCATTAATTTTAATTCAGTCAGACGCAGAAAAACATTGTTGAGCTAACATAAATTTAAAAGCAGGAAGATCTGAACACGATTTTTTTTTACTGAATGCATGTATTCCAATTTCTTATAAAAATGCTAACTTTCTTCTGAATAACTTCTGGTGGATCTTGTGGTGATCAGTCGAAACATGGTACCTTACCTGCAGCTTAGGTGGTATTCCCAGAAATGAGAAGGCATGTGGAATTGACACCAAAAGGTGTCACTATAGCGTGAAAAATAGAGGGAGATGTGTGATTGACAGGCTGCTATATTGATAACCTGGTGTGAACCTGTCCTTGGCATTGATAGGCAGGAAATGTGAGCAAGGGCATCAGTAAGGAGAGTGAGTGATGGAAAAGTCAATGTAGCACTGTCAGAAATAGTAAAAACTTAAATTGAAAAGATAATGATCCCAAATCATATTTTCAAATGTAGATTTTCAGACAAGTTATGCACAGTGGGATGCTCTCACAAAACACTAGATGATGAAGTGTTTCTATTATCAAAAGCACACACAAATAATAGTCATTTAGTTGAGGTTCAAAGGACAAGTGTAACTGTCAAACTGTTTATCCTCAAAGCAACATTACTGAAACTAATTATTTGGTAACTATAAAAGGTGCCGTTTATGGGAATTTATCTTGTGCAAATTGGTCGCTTTGTTTTCTACGTTACACACGAGACCATACTTCAAAAATACTTAATGAGTGTTAAGTGCTTTGAAATGCCCTAAAAGGAATGTGAAATATATTTTGTGAATGAAAGTCTGTCTTTCTTTCAAATACCACCAAAACTTCAGAAGTAGGAATACATGAACAAAATCACAGAAATAGGAATCATTTCCCTAATTTATAGGCAGCAATCTTTTCCGAATTCCCTTGACATCTACATGATCAAGAGCTTACCTGCCCTTTGGCATCTTCCGGCATTGACTTTATATGCATTCGTTTCAGAGACCGTATAACACCATCATAAAACTGCACTGTGTAGGTGCCTGTTAAAGGTCAATTCAAACAATTACACTTGGTTCATTTTAGGAGAATGCAAGACAAAAGTGAGGATCATTCATTATAAGTAAAATACAATTTAGGATGCATTTATGCCCACAAACTTAACTGGAAAATTGCTAAATTGAAATCTATTTCATTCATTTAGCTTTTTATCACCTTTGCAGGGCCAATTGCAGACAATTCCGGTCAGATTCCTAGTGGTTTATAAAAGCCACATGCTACATAGTAAATTATATATTTTATTCTTCGTACAGACCTCTATTGCTAGTTGAAGTCAATACAGAAGAATTCTTAGCTGATAATTGCCCACATTTAACTAGAGAACAGATAGAGCCAACAACACCAAATGGCATTTAAATAGCACGCTTAGCATACAAAGTCTCATCGGTATAAGGACCAAAACAACCCTAATACCAAAGGAGAATTATTAAGGAATAATGCTTGGTCAAAAGGAATGGCATTGACTCAATCAGGTTACCAATATTTCTGTAAAGGGAGTAAGGAAAACATACAAGTGAACCTGTTTGGTTTGGGGTAGCAGTAGGAGGTTGGTGTAGGTGGGGAAACTTAAGAGGGATTTGTGTTTTAGATTCTCATCCTTGATCAACCTATTCTGAGACCAAGAAACAACTTAACCACGTTTGAGTTAATTGATGGGTGAGAGTCAGAAGCAAGGGCGTGCTGGAGAAAGGCACATTTCAGCATACACTAGTGAATGCAGAGCAAAAAGCTTTATACTTTGAAATTGCAGCTGTAAACTACATAGGGGTTAATGCAAATTCAACTGGAGCTGGAAGTAGTCAAAATGAGAGATCAAATAGTTAGTGAGTGTCCCGTCAGTGAACAAAATCACAGCAGGGAAGGCTCTGGAAATACAGTACTAATGCAGAAGAGTCTGCCTGGAGGGAGTGCTTAAAAAGGCAGAAGGTTGAAATCATCATGGGTAAAGGCACACATTGCAGATGTTAAAGACAAGTATAAGCAAAACTAAATTGGAAAAAATCTCAAGAATAACTTGTCCCCCAGGTCTTTGAAACTTGCAAGTGCCATCCATTTTTTTTTAAATCAAGAATATAACACCGATCCTTCTATTGTAGTTTTGATTGAAACACAGTATTTTAATAAAGTTCAATGCTTTTGTAGTACGCAGGAAATGAATCTGGCATTTCAGTTAGAGCAGTGGTCTTATCAACAATAAGAGGAAAGAACATTGATCAAGACACTGGACAGAATGGACTGCTCATCCTGGAATCCTGGCAGGGATCTTTAAATGCCATCTTAATCATCAAACAAATTGAGCTCAGAGTCAGAGACGTACAACACAGAAACAGGTCCTTTGGTCCACCTAATCCACGCTGACCCATCAACCACATATTTTTACTATTTATTCTAATTTTACATTAATCCTTTTTTTTATTCCCCCCACATTCCAACAAGCATTTCTATTTTATTCTTCCCATATTCTCATTAACTCCCCCAGATTCTACCACTCACATATACAAGGGAGAATTTTGATTGGCTAATTAACCCACTGACCCACATCTTTGGAATGTGGGAGGAAACCAGACGACCCAGGAGAAAGCTACGTGGTTACAGGGAGAATGTGAAACTCCACACAGACAGTACCTGAGGTTAGGATTGAACCCAGGTCTCCAGAGCTGTGAGGCAGCAGCTTACTAGCTGCACCACTGTGATGCCCTAGAAAGAGCAGATGAACTGCCCTTTTTCCTCAATCCTGCAATTAAGGATTGTGGAATTAACTACTGCAGCCCAGAGGTAACAGTTGTCAATTTACCCAGCTAGTAAAGGAAGAAATAACATTGCCAAGGTGGTTCAGGTTCTAGACATAAATTGGTACAAAATTTAAATTAGCAATACTCATACCCTTATCTGGACAACAAGCACTTAGACCCATAACTCAACAGAGACAGAACTTTCAATAGAGATTGGGAAGAAATGAAGAGAAAAACTGAATATTCTTTGCACCTACCCGCCTCACTAATGTCTTCAATTTTGGCAGGATAGTAACGACAATCTGTCCAACGAGCCAGAACTTCATCTCCCGTTTTGAAATCCTGCACAGAAGAAATAGTTTTTCTTCAAATTTCATAAATCAATGAGTTTTTTTCGGAACTGAATCCAAAAAAAAATTGCACCTCTCCCACTGAATTTCCTTAAAAGTAAAAAACTTTTCAAGTTACGCTTAAATTTGTCAAACTTTGCCAAATTTGGCAACGCATTCGTATGCTCCTTAACCTTTTGCCTAATTCCTAGATCATATTTATGAAATGCCGCATAATATTCCTTAATCATCTCTCACTGAATAAGATAAAGAGAAAAGAAACAATCTGTAAACAGAAACAAATGGGGGAGATGGTTTGTTGACAGGGTAACAATGAACAGAAGAAAGTTGCAGAGAAGGAAAGGCTGCAATAGATTGTATGATGGAATAAAAGACACACAGGTACACTCAGAAAGAAATGCACAAACATTAAACAAAAGAGAAAGTTGCATTTATATAGCTACCATCATATTACTAAATGTTCAAGACTGCTTCATATCACTGCACAAATGTGAAGTACTGAACTGATTGATAAGCTTTGCTGCAATTTCCTGACTGTGCTTTCCCATTAGACAAGTTCAATGGTAGAACAGGAACTTGCTGAGATCCCTAGGACTTATACTGGAAAATTTGCTGTTGGATCCTGCAGAAGGTTAGGCCTGATGAAGAATCCGCAACACATCCATTTAAATGAGGAAAACAGAGGTGTAAGGAAGAGAGGTTTTGTTTTAAAAAAGATACTATGTGTGTTTGCTTCAATGTTTTAATCTAAACATGCCCTTAGTTAGTTTATTTTTGAAAAAAAATACAGCACGTTTTAACTGTTTAATTGTCCAAGGCATTCAAAAACAATGAAAAACCTTGACAGCTTTGACAGGTGGCAAAGCAGGAGTGGGGGTTTATCCATCTGTCAAAGGCTCCAGAAAATCTTTACAGATGGGACTTATTCAGACCCATCCACACTACCTAGTCATGTCATTCAGTGCCCTAATGCTGCTTAGGGCCTTTACATTTGGTTCCAGGGACTGCTTTGCAAGCAAAATTGGCCTGATATAGATGCGGAGCAAGCAAACGGACAGTTGTGACTGTAAACAACACATGTGGACTGCAAACCCCAGCAGAAAATTGTGGACCCAGAACAGTTGCTTTGAAATTAGTAATCAGCTGAGAAGTTCAGAATTTCTGCCTTGCCTTCTGAGTGTCAAATTACAGTTAAGCAGGTAGAAGTTGGAAGCTTCAGGTATAATTGCCAGCTTTCAGTAGAAAGATTTGGAACCTTATTTTTTCCATGCCATTCTAAATTTATCTTTTGAACTTTGCAAACTGTAGTAAGCTGATTAGAAAAGAAATGTGGGATGAAGAGCAGCAACTATTTCCAGAACTAATTCTGTTATACAATCCACAATTTTTAGTTGAAACGTTTTCCAATGACAACCTAAAAATCTTCAGGAAGGAATCAACTTGTGGCAAATCCTCTAAATTCAAAGCTTTCACTCACTGTAATCTCTTCCTCATCTTTAAGTGCTTCTTTTCGTACTGAGTGCCCTTCAAGAGGACGTATGCGATGACTATCCCAGTAAATCCATTCATCATACCGATGGCTCCATCTCTCGAAGTGGATCAGCATTTTCCCCTGCTCATAGTCAATCTTTTCAATTCGTGATGTATACCTCCAGGTGAAATCAGGAAAAACAACAAATAATTTGATAATTATGAAACAAATCAATGCAAAGCTGATTTTTATTTCATAATCTGCTTCCAATAGAAATTGAACCAAAGGTTACCCTCTCAAATTCACATGCAAGTCTTTCCCCTAAGTAACTCCCCTGACTGGAATAGCATTTTTGAACTAAAGTTAGAAGCAGGATCAATTCTTTCTCATGTTGGCTGAGTGGAAATGACACAGATAGGACTACCCACCCGGCTCAGTTGGAGAGAATAAAAAGTACAACTTGTAAACCTGCAAGTTCTGTTAGAAAAAGGTGCCTAAATAGAGATGGAATGTTGGCAAGGAGACACAGAATATCAGTGGCAAGTTCAAGTGCTATTCCTCACTATTAAACAGACCATGAAAATTGCCATTGGCTTCACATATAATCATATTGGAAAACGACTAGAGTTGCTGTCAACATTATTCAATCCTAACCTTGCAGAATCACTGCTTCCAAAAGGGGAATGGATAAAATATTTAGGACTTACTTTACCATCAATTATACTTCCCTCTGCATCATTTCCACTTCAGCCCATAATTAACAGCATTATAATTATAAGTATTATTTACTTGAATAGAGGACAAAAACAGAGGGGCAGACAAAGGTAAAAATTTTGATTGCTTGAAACTTCGCAGTCAGCTCAAAGATGGTGCTATTTCAATAATCCTGTCAATTCTATATGTTCCCCACATCAATACTCAAGGCACATCTTCAGCTGGCTCATCAATATATGTCATCAAAAGTGGACTGTTAATGACTCCTATAGAGTTCAACTTCAGTCGTTATTCAAATAATGAATAAGCTCATGCCTCTATGCAGAAAGACTCAAACCACATCTAGGATTTGGCTTATTTCTAAGTAGCAGCACTAATTCCACAGAAGTACAACAAAATGATAATCTTTGACAAATAACAGCCAAATAACTTGTTTCTTGGCTCTTTCTCAACCGGGTGTTGTAAATTTTCAATGATTCTATCTGGACAAGAACACAATCAAACTTGCCTCCAGGTCACACAGCTTCCTAACATAGATATACAACAATTCAACCTATTGCACTCCCGGTGCCAATTTCTGATATACCAAGCATGTTGCAGAATAATACTCTCTATTTTCCTTTCATGAGAACCATCATACCAATTGTATTTTTGCCTCTTGAGCATTTAGCAAAGTTCACTTCTTCCTTGAAAGCCTCCAGTGCTACTTGGCACCAGTTTAAGGGATCTTTAAATCTGGATTAAGATTGTCAAAACAATCTTCACAAACATGAGTGAAGTTTATTTTTTCATTATTATGAACAAGGTTAAATGAAATTTATAGAAAAATCACATTTATTCACAAATGGAAAAATAAGAGAACATACTTACCATTTCTGCAGATAATCTTGGGCCTCCAAACGAGCCCCCACCGCAAACACAATTCCTGGGCGATTTGGAGGATTTGTGCTCATCCTTATCTCTCTCCTCTAATCAATCACCCCTTTCTATTGCCTAAGGAAAAATATATAATTTTCATTAACCATTTAGTTAAGTTTACTTCTTCCAATAAGAGCATGAACCCATGACGAGCTCATGGAGATTCTGAGTTAAATCTGAAATAGGCTAGAAGGACTTGAATCACTGGCAGGAAAAGGAAATTATACAGCAAGCAAAGCAAGTACATGGTCATGAAAGTGCAACACCTACAAGTTATGTTTTCCAGGATGGTCAATTATCCCATGTTGTGCAAAATACTGAAATGGAATGAGGTGGGGTGGGGTGGAGACCAAAGCAGGAAAACAAATGGGAAAAGCCCAGAGAGGGAGTGGAAAGGGGAGAAGGCCAGAATGGGAATAAGACAAAGTGTGGGAATTTGTTTTTTTTTTGGCAGGGGTGACTCAGTGCACAGGATGGCCAAGGAGTTTAAAAAGAAAACCTGAGAGAGAGATAACAAGATATAAAAAATTGAACAAAGAGAAATTGCAGCTGTCAGAATTTAATGCAAATACAGTGAATGCACATAATTCTCCTAGCACAAGTCTTTTGCATTGATCTGTTAATTGTTACAACAATTTATTTTGTCAATCTTATTTATCCTGTTATTTAATTAAATAAGTACTGAAGGTTCTGTTGCAAATGGCACATTGCCAGTAGCAACACATTTGAACTTTCAACAAAATTAGAGGCAATTCTTAGGAAATTGACAGAAATAAGCAGGTTATGCAGTATCTGGCAAATATTTTGTTAAAAATCAATCATCTAATAATGGAACATTCTTATTTACATCCAATCAATACATTCTGACAACATTTTGTGAGGAAACTGTGCTGCGTTGCATGTGGCCTCCCCACCGCCAGGGTAGAGTGTGAAGATAAAACATTGGCAGGGAAAAGATTTGTATCAAACAGACCAAGTAAACAATGAAAGAAACATCAAGAAATTGGTGCTAGAAGTTGGAGTTCATTTTTTTAGGCATGCTAAATGGGTGTTATGTGTAGTGCTAGTACCCAATCATGTGACTCAGGGGAAACAAAAAGAGAAATCGGTGAAACCCAAGCAGAAAAATCTTTATGGTCTCTTTCGCTCTTACTCATTCATTGAAATATCGTCTGCTTATTTCCTGATACCTGCTGCCCTCAAAAATTGCAGATGCCATGTTAATCCTGCGCTGACTGCTGGGTAGTGAGTCAAATCTTTAAAGAACACTATCCATGGCAACCACAGTGTAGCACAATAAAAGCCCCAACCTACCAAAACCATGCACTATTTCAGGCTCATCCAGGAATACAAAAATCAATAGAGCTTCTTTTGTTTCCTAGAACATCATCTGCTCTACATCCACCAGCATCACTTTTGATGAGTTTAGCCTTTTTTTAAAAATCATTTGCCATCTCTCCCCCATTCCCAGTCAAGTCTCAATCTCATAAATTCACAAACACCAAAATATCCTTCACAATTTAGAGGATTCATGTGATGTCAACAGTGGCTCAGTTGGTAGCACTTTTAGGTTGATGCAGAAATGCATCTTGAACATCCTGGGTATGTTCTTATTTAATGATTGAATTCAGTATTTCAGATACTGTACCATTAATATCTTCAATACTATTTTTAAACTAAAGCTATCTTATTTGAGCTTATCATGTAGTTCTCCATTATTTCTAGGTTTCCTGCAAGAAAGACAATATGCTTGTTTAATTTCACTCTGATTTTCTTATGCCAATATAATTTCTCCCGTCTTAGTCTGCAAGGAACCCACAGCTTGCCACTTTCATTTTATATAGCTGTGAAAGTTCTAAGAGTCTGTTCTTATGTTCCTCAATAAACTACTAGTATTCTACTTTTCCTTCCCTCAGCAATCTATTTGTCTCATAGAATCATACAGCGTGGAAACCGGCCATTTGGCCCAACTCATCCACACTGACCAGTGGGCACCCTTCTGTATTAACTCCATCACCCAGCACTGGGTCCTTAGCTGAATTCTGACATTTCCCAGTCCTCAGGCTTACTACTTTTTAAGCAAGATTTTACATCCCTTCCTTTGATCTAATACTACCTTTAATTTCTCAATAGCCACAGAACATTTTTCTCTTTTCGGTATTTTCTTTTGAATATTTGTAAACTACATGTTAATGTAGTTAATGTTCACAAGATCACAAGATAAGGGAGCAGAAGCAGGCCATTCGGCCCATCGAGTCTGCTCCAAGGAAAAGGGAAAAAGAAATGGGGTGGGAAAAAAGAGAGAGAAAAAAAAAACTATTCTAATCCCATTTGCCAGCCTTATCCCCATATCCCTTGATACCCTGACTATTTAGATATCTGTCTATCTCCTCCTTGAATACCCCCACTGATCTGGCCTCCACTGCTGTGCGTGGCAAGGAGTTCCACAATTTCACCACCCTCTGGGTAAAGAAACTTCTCCTCATCTCTGTCTTGAAACTGTACCCTCTAATTCTAAGATTGTGCCCTCTGGTCCTGGACACGCCCACCAAGGGAAACAGCCTAGCCACATCTACTCTATCCTTACCTGTCAACATTTTAAATGTCGCTACGAGGTCCCCTCTCATCCTTCTGTACTCCAGCGAGTACAGTCCAAGAGCCGACAAACGCTCATCATACTTAAGCCCTTTCATTCCTGGAATCATTCTCGTAAATCTCCTCTGAACCCTCTCCAACGTCAGCACATCCTTCCTAAGATGCGGGGCCCAAAACTGCGCACAGTATTCCAAATGAGGCCTCACTAGCGCCGCATAGAGCCTCATCAACACGCCCTTACTTTTATACACTATACCTCTCGAGATGAATGCCAACATAGCATTCACTTTCTTAACCACCGATCCAACCTGGTGGTTAACTTTTAAGGTATCTTGTACGAGTACCCCCAAGTCCCTTTGTACTACCGCACTATCAATCTTCTCTCCTTCTAGATAATAATCTACCCGCTTATTTCTACTTCCAAAGTGTACAACTGCACATTTCTCAACATTGAATCTCATCTGCCATTTCCTTGCCCATTCTCCTAAACTGTCTAGGTCCCTCTGCATTCTTTCTATTTCCTCTATGCTCCCTACTCCTCCACTTATCTTGGTGTCATCCGCAAACTTAGCCACACAACCATTTATTCCATCATCCAAATCATTGATGTACAAGGTAAAAAGGTTGGCCATTGCTAACTTGCTGTCATATCCCTTAATGCAGTTTTCAAGCTACGGCAGCCAACTCATGCCCTCATGGATTGCTGTATTCAGATTTTAGACCCTGGTTTCAAATTCAACTATATTTTGCATTGTTATCGCTTTTCCCTTGTACAACCTCCATGTACTGATGTGGTGAAATTATCTGTATGGATGGCATACACAACAAAGTTATTCACCATATCTCAGTACATGTGACAATAATAAACCAATTACCAATCACTTAATCATCAATTAACTTTCAACTACATAATAATACATCCAAAATAGCCTATTCCCTCTTTGGTTCCTCAGAGTTCTGATCGAGAATACATCTTATGCACCACATGACTTCATCCTCCATATTATTACAGATCACTTGGATTGGCAAGTCTATATGTAGACAAAACTTCATCCCCCCCTCCGCCCCCTGTGATTATTCTTTTACCCTTATGACATCTCCGATCAATGTCTTCCATCCCCTTGCTCTTCCTTAGTTTTATATCTTGATTTTTTTTGAGCTAAGATACTTCCTCTCCACTGTAACTATTCTCTGCTGCCAATCAATGGTAAAGCACTGTATTCTTAAAATTCTCAACTCCATTCTGTCTCATGATAGTGAGCCATTAAGAAACTCGTTTTCCAAATAATCTTTATTTTTATGCAAGCAGCAGCTCTCAGCGTTTTCCAGTGTTTTCTCTTTGGATTTGTGAATAAATGTAACAAATCCATTATTTAATAATGTCTCCAGCAAAATATGGGGTAAATTTGCCTCTGAAGAACTGAAGGCACAATTGTCTAAATTAAAGCAGAAGGTCCTGAGGAGTCCTGACAGGGTGGACGTGGAGAGGATGCTTCCTCTTGCAGGAGAATCTAAAACAGGGATCACTATTTAACAAAAAGAGTCATCCATTCAAGACTGACATGAGGCAAAATGTTTTGCCTCAGAAGGCCATGAGTTCTTTGGAACTCCCTTCCAAAGGGAAGGAAGGGAAGCAGAGTGCTACAATATGTTTAAGGCAGTGTGGCCTATTTCTGCTCCTAATTAGTGTTCATATACCAATTATGGTATCTGCAGCAATTCCAGATCTAAGATGTGAAAGTGATTGAACAGTAACTAAGGTAACTACCCTGCAATCTAAAACTACACCAAACGAAGATTACAAAAAAACTGCAATTGCTGAAACCTGAAACAAAATCTGAAACCTTGGAAACATTCAGCAGGTCAGGCAGCACCTGCGAAAGGAGAGACAGGCTTAAGTTCTGACACAGGGTCTTCAACCTGAAGCGTTAACTCTGTTTCCCTTTCCATAGATGCTGCCTGATCTGCTGAATATTTCCAGCACTTTGTTTTTATCTAAAACTACACATAATATTCCGCCACTAAAGTCAAGTAACTTGCTCTACTTCTAGTAAATAGAAATGACAGAATAACTTTTATTTCCCAAGCAGCGTGCTAAATGACAGGAGACTTTAAACATGGAAAGAGAAATCTATGAGATTTAGCCAGAAGGAGAGCATTAGGCAGCCAGAGTAGGAATCATATGACAAAAAGACAACTGATAAACCAGGCATACACAGAAAAGTGCTTGTGAGTGCTTGTGCATGAATTGCAAAAGGTTAGTTTGCAGGTGCAACAGGTTATCAAGAAGGCAAATGAAATTGCTAGAGGGATTGAATTTAAGAGCAGGGAGGTTATGCTGCAACTGTACAGGGCACTGGTGAAGCCGCACCTGGAGTACTCCATGCAGTTCTGGTCTCCTTACTTGAGGAAAGATATACTGGCTTTGGAGGCGGTGCAGAGGAGATTCACCAGGTTGATTCCAGAGATGAGGGGGTTAGCCTATGAGGACAGATTGAATCGCCTGGGACTATACCCGATGGAATTCAGAAGAATGAGGGGGATCTTATAGAAACATTTAATATTACGAAAGGGATAAATAAGATAGAGGCAGGAAGGTTGTTTCCACTGGTAGGTGAGACAAGAACTAGGGGACATAGCCTCAAGATTTGGGGGAATAGATTTAGGATGGAAATGAGGAGAAACTACTTTTCCCCAAAGTAGTGAATCTGTTGAATTCTCTGCCCAGGGAAGCAGTAGAGGCTACCTCAATAAATCTATTTAAGACACAGTTAGAGTTTTGCATAGTAGGGGAATTAAGGGTTATGGGGAATAGGCAGGTAGGTGGATCTGAGTCCACAGCCAGATCAGCCATGATCTTATTGAATGGCGGAGGAGACTCGATGGGCCAGATGGCCTACTCCTGCTTTTATTTCTTATGAATGCATCCTTAGAATTTCAGTTAAAGCAGCCAGCATACTCACCAATCCCTCTATCTTCATTTCCTATTCAACATTATTTTCTCCATCATACATCAGCACAGCAGCAAATGTTGATTATGTAGAAAGACATCCCTGCAAACAATAAATTTTACAAATTAACATAATTTGCAAAATAATAATATTCAATACCATTCCACATGCATTACAATCAAGTGTGGAACTAACAATAAATTACAAATATTTGGACTTTTCATTGACAATAATTCATTTAATATTTTTTTCCACTAACGACTGAAACATTCCCACCTTGTTTCACATGGTCTTTTCAATACTATGAATGATTTCAAAAACAGTTTGCAGAAAACCCTCTGCTCCACAGACCCATTCTATGGAGATGTGGTCCAACCACTCAATTTATTTAGTTTTACTGTACACAATTTCCAAGGATAAAATGACAAATCCACAATTAATCAAGCAATAGGAGACTGCTACTCATCGTTATTCCAGGTAAAAGACTGAAACTTTTCCATTACCCCATCATTTCCATTTTGTTCACTTATACAACTTGATATGGTCCCTATAAAGTGCATTCCATAGCCTCACACATCTCCTTGGAGGAAAAATTTGCTGAGTCATATATCCATAGCTTTATCCCTTCATTCTGGACCTCTAGACCACTGGGAACATTGGCCCAGCTTTTAAAAAACATTTTAAAAAATCTGATCATGCCTTTTGCAGATATGTAAATCCCCTGGAATCAACTTGCTCCTCAGCAATGCCCTGGTCCTCAAATAACAAGGGCGAAACCATCACATAGGAGATTGGTGTGAGGTAACAGAACAACCCACCCATGATTGAACATCTCAAGAAAATAATCGACATAATAATAGCTAAACTACACCTCCCCTAGCTTAGCTGACTGCGTCAGAATAATGAATGACAAGCATAAAGAAAGATTCAAAAGCACTTTTAAAATAACTAAACAAAACATTTTAAAATGTTTAAAAATATAAAAAAACTAAAACACTCAATTAAATCCAATTAATTTAAAAAAGGAAGGTACCTAAAACTCAACCATGTCCCTGGCAGCATTTCTCTCCATCCAAATCAATGTTACTGCACTTTGTCTCAACTGGTGCATGTTCAGTGGGCAGGTTCCCAGTGCAAGTGCTGCGAACAGCTGCAAATTTGTGCTACTCCACTGGAGAACCTCACAGGAACCTCAAGTGCAGAGCAGAGTCAGGAAATCACAGGCAACGTACAGTACTAGGACTTCCACATTCATGAGGCAATTCCAAACTAGATGGCACTTACACAGAAAAGAGTTCCACATGGTACCGCCTGTACTTCCCTGCATAATGGGGCCTTATCTGTTTCTATCTCACACCATAATTATTTTTAAACACCTTTACTAAACTACTTTTTAAACAAAACAAAAACATCCTCATTTCTACAACTCTTTAGATTTACTGCCAGGCAGCAAATTCAAAAATCTAATACCTTGTTTCAATATTCTTCCAAACCAGAATACAGTACTCCAACCTTGATCTATTTTCTACACATTTTCTATTGCATTTCAATTTTTATACAGTATATTTCTCACCCAAAACCAATTTTTTTCCAATGAATATATCCACAGATGTTGTCCTTAATTTTGTGAACCTGAAGTCTCAATTCCTCTGCCCTTTCACATCACCTGTATTTTTCTCCAAAATGCAATAACTGTTTGTGAAATAAAAATCTATACTCAAATTTACTGTCATTAATTGCTCAAATGAAGATATTGAGCTGCTTTCTGAAACTACCAACATCAAGTAGCCTGACAACAGTAACTGCATGAACTCATACAAAGTACTTGTAATATTAATAAGCAGCTGAATACATGGCATTTTTTTCTCTGCCTACATCACTTAAATGAGTCACAATGCTCTGCTGCGAAAATTCCAAATTTTGTCTGGTCTTGAATGAGTTGCTTGGTATCTGTTGAAGTTGCGACATTGTTATCACTTTTAATTTATAAACTTTCCAATGGGACATGAATGCAGTCAAGCTGTGGTGCTTCATTTTTTTCTTACCCTCACCCTTTCTCTAAGGGTGGAGATGGTGATACTCAAAACACTATTCAAAACCCACCATCCAAATTTAAACATAAACAATGGCTATTATCAAAGGTAGATATCCATGAAAACCTATACGTCTTGACATTCCATAAAATTTATGAGGCTGGGCAGATACATCAGCAAGAAAACAAACCTCAGAGTTCATATCAACTCAATCCTTATCCTGCCTTTATTTTCAGCAACAGGTGTCAACAAGCAAGCAGTCACATTACTCATCTGCCCTAAATAAGAGGGAATGAAGTGACTTATTATTAAACAGAATCCTTCAAATCTTCCAAAAGAATCTCTCCAGTTAAGTGTACGCAAATATCCGCCTCCTCCTCCTCTCCCTCCAGCATACAGGTACTCCCCAGACTACGACAGCTCCCATTCCTGTGAATTGTTCATAACCCACACAATTTGCAAGTCAGAAATGAGGACGTATACTGAGCTCCCACGTGGCAGAAGATGTCTGCAGCCTGTAGCAGCTGGCAAATCCATAGCACCAGTCTCCCAAATGCTTATACATACACCAGTCAGGCATCCGTAAGCTGGATAGGACCTGTGTATGCATCTGCATTGTGAAAGGTCATCATCCTTAGCATCATGCCAAACACCCCCAAGGGATTTTTGTGTCAATGTGCCAAAAACCACTCTGACTAGTTCAAATACTTTATATATTTAAAAGATAAATTGACATTTAATATTGGTCCTATAATTCAGTTACAGATTTATTTCCAATTGATTATTTTTTCCCTTTACACTGGGTTCAATTTTATGCCAATCACAGTCTGCAGGTATCATGTCCCATCATAAAGCAGAATATATTTTGAATTCAAGCAGCCACAGACGTATTTATATCAGATTTCATAAAGTTTGCTATTAACCTAAATATTTTATTCTTACTAGGTTTTAGATACACATTACAGTATTTTTGATTTTCAGCATATGCATCCTATTTCCTTTGGCAAATTTACCCCTTTACTTGTTTTAGCACATACATTTATCTGTAAATATTCTTTGTAAGAGTTTATGAAATATATATATCCTTTACAATTTTAAATTTAATTTGCATTTTCAGCAGATATTCATCATCAGTTTTATAGTACTTGTGGCACACGCCACATGGTCCTGTACTTTCCTCTGTAATATTCTAGCAAAAGATCTCGCTTTGGATTTTCCACTCCTACTGATACGGGGTGATTTTCTGTGAGAAATATCCACGATTTCAAGCTTCCAGTTGTATTTTTGAACTGCGAATATTACAGGAATTTACCTATACAGGCTGCATGTTTTTCCCCTCTCTCTTTTTAATGCTTTAGAAGTGTGCTACTGTTAATGTGCGGCGTGTGGTTTTCGACAGGTAAATCCTGCGGGACATGGGTGCCCGCTGCCCCGTGAGCTGAGCCAGGCTGGCTGAGGCCTTACCTTCCCCCCTCATATTTCGCCCGCCCGGCCTGCTCCCGCTCACACAGCAACGCGGGCCGAAGCTCGAGTACCGCTCCCCGCCCCTCGCTGCCTTCGAACTCGGTTGCTGGAGCTCGGAGCGGACCTGGCGACGGCTGCGCGACCTCTGCTGCCCATCAATCGCCCACAGAAACCGCCCTCGCTCCTCCGCGCTGCCGCCCCTACTCCTCTTTTTTTCCTCCTTCCTCTCTTTCTCTCTCCCTCTCTCTCCTTCCTCCTTTCAAAACACCGCGACGTCAACCCTCACGCAGTCCCTGAGCGCTCCCCGTGACGTCAATGCGCACACCGAACGTCGGGACGCTCTGCCTGAGGGCTCTGGGCATGTGGATGCTGCTAACCTGTCTGATGCTGGTGTGATTGGGGGTGGGGGGAAGCCTTTCAGTGGGATGGGGGTTTCATTGCCTCCATTCCAAACATTTCATAAGAAAATAGGAGCAGGAATAAGTTGCCTGTCCCCTCAAGCCTGCCCCACCACTCAAAATGATCATTGATAATCTGCCCCAGGACTCCTTTCCTGTACCAGTTCCCCATAGCTTTCAATTCCCAGATGGTTCAGAAATGTATCTACCTCCTATATAGGTACCTCCAGTGCTCTAGCCTCCACAACTCTCTGGGAGTTCACAGAGATTCATCAGCCTCTGAGAAAATAAATTACCAAACATCTCAGTTTTAAATGACTGCTCCTTGTTCAGGGGTTGGAAACATCTCAACGTTTAACCTGTGATTTCCCATAGGATCTATGTCTTTCAAAAAAACACCCCTTATTCTTCTAAAGTCCAAAGAATACAGACCTAACTCTTTTATCCTTTCATCCCAACAATCAACCAAGTGAATCTTTTCTGGACTGTCTCCAATGTTGATATGTCCTCTCTTCCATAAGGGGGCCAAAACTGTACACAGTGCTCCAGGGGTGGCCTGACCAATACTCTGTACAATTGTAATGATACTTATCTATTTCTAAACTCCTACCCCATTAGAATAAAATCCAATATGCCATTTGCCTTCCTAACTACTTGCTGAACCAAGGAGTTAACTTTATGCATTTCATGCACAAGAACACAAAGATCCCTCTGTCCTCCATTCATTTGCAATCTCCATTTTGATATTAGTCTGCCTTTTGATTCTTCTTACTGATGTGCATGACTTCACACTTTCCTGCATCAGACTCCATTGGCAAGTTTTCACCAACTGACTTAACCTATCTCTCTTGTTACAGAGTCCAAATGTTCTCATCATAGCATAACCTTCTGCCTACTTTTGTGTCATCAGCAAACCTGGATACATTACACTCTGCTTGTCCTCCTCAAAGTCCTAAATATAATCATTTATTAGGGGCCAAGAACTGATCCAATAATTACATCCTTTCAGCCTGAAAAAGACCCACTTATTCCAATTCTCTGTGTTCAATGTGATAATGAATCTTCAATCCATATTAACATACTTCCCCTTCTATCCATGAGTTCTACTCTTGTGCATCGCTTTATATGTGGCACCTTATCAAATGCCTTCTGGAAATACGACTTCTCCTCAATGAACTCTGCTTGTTATATCTGCAAAGAATTCCAGAAAATCTGTGAAACATGATTTTCCTTTCATAAAACCATGTTGAAGCATTAAGCTTCTCTAAATAACAGGATATTTCTTCCTTGATTATAGACTTCAGCATCTTGCCAACAATATATGCCAACAATCAACTGGCTTGTAGTTTCCCACTTATTGACTCCCTCCCTTCTTGACCAATGGATTCACATTTGCTGTTTTCCAATCTCCTGGTACTTTCTTGGAATTCAGTACATTTTGAAAAACTTCAACCAATTGCTCTACTATTTCTGCAGCCACTTTCTTTAAAAGCTTTGGATGCAAGGGTCTGCACTTGTCTGTCTTTAATTCTATTAATTTTTCCAGTACCGTTGTGATAGGGATTCTTCCATGCTACTTAAAACTATTCCATCTGTTATCTTTGGGGTATTGATTTAAATTATCTGCCTAAGTCTTGATTCTTCAATCTCACCTCCCCCCAGTGCTATCCCTTTTATTGTTTGTTTTGATATTACTTGCTAGTTTTCTCCCATAATCAATTTTCTTCCATCTTACTTTCTCGCTGCTGATTTCTCAAAAATTCTCAGTATTCTGATCTACCACCAGCTTTTTCCACTTTTTACGCTCTAATTATAGGTTTAATATTTTCCTTGTTCTCCTTGGTTTACCATGGATGGTTTATCTTCTTTCATTATGCCCCTTTTTGGGATAAAATTCTGCTCAGCATTATGAAATAGGTAGATGTCTTTAATGGTTGTGTAGCAGTGGTTGAGGGTGTTTGTGCCCCTGATTGGACAGGAGACATGCTGATAGTATTTTGGTAGCACACTTTTGAAGTTGGCCTGATTGAAGTTCACATCTATGATGAACAGGGCCTCAGGGTTTCAAGGCTATAGATTGTGGAGTATAATTCATTAAGTGCGAGCTTCATGTCTGCCTGGGGTGAGATGTAGATCGCCATTAGGATAGCTGAAATGAATTCACTTGGCATGTAGTATGAACTTCACGGTTAGATGTTCCAGGTTTGGTGAGCAGGTACTCATCAGGACTGTCACTTCTGAGCACCACAAGGAGTTGATTAGGAAGCAGACCCCTCTGCCTCTTACTTAGCCCAAGGACGCCATGCAGTCCATCCTGTGAATTGAAAATCCCTCAGGTTGAATGGCGCAGTCAGGTGAAGAAGGTGTGAGCCACGTTTCTGTAACCTAGCAGTCTCTCAGTTCCCTTTGATAGGTAAGTCTAACTTTAGGTTCATCCACTTCATTTTCAATGGCCTGAATGTTAGCTGGGGACAGAGGACTTGAAACAATATTGTTTCAGTCTCACCTGCATACCACTCTTCCATGGTAAGTAGCTGCTTCTGTTCAGGCTCTTGAGTGCCGGTACGGAATCAGCTGCTCCAGAAGGTAGCTGGGGGCATCTGATGAGGCCTCGGTGTTGACTGCTCCGGAGGGTCACTCGCTCTTCTCCCTCCTTCCATCAGGCAGAAGATACAAAAGCTTGAGAACAATTACCGCCAGGCTCAAGGACAGCTTCTATCTTTTTTTAAAATTCCAAAATAAACTTTATTCATCATAAAAAACAAACTATAAACAACAATAAAATAGTGCAAACCTTTACATTCGTGTACGGATCAATCATTAGTGTTACCTTTTTATATAAAAAAAACACCAATGCCACTTGTGTGGCTCCCTGGGGTGCTACCCCAATCCCATATTTACAAAATTTAAGGGGCTTCCTCGCCTGACCCTGCCGCTCCCTCTCCAGTGGCAGAAGAACCTTAAACTGTAGTCCTTCCCCACCAAGTCCTTGCATTGGCTGCACCCCACTTCAGTGCGTCCCTCAGCACGTACTCCTGCAGCCTGGAATGTGCCAGTCGGCAGCATTCCCCTACGGACATCTCGCAGTGACAGCTTCTATCCTGCTGTTATAAGACTCTTGAACGGATCTCTTGTACGATAAAGAACTCCAGATCTCTCAGTTTATCTCATTATGGCCCTTACACCTTATTGTCTACCTGCACTGCACTTTCTCTGTAACTGTAATGCTACATTCTGCATTCTGTCATTGCTTTTTTCTTTAAGTACTACCTCGATGTAGTTATGTATGGAATGATCTGCCTGGATGCCATGCAAACAAAGCTTTTCACTGTCTCTCGCGTAGAGTGACAATAAACCAGTTACCAATTAGGTGCTTAAGTATCTGTCTCTACCCATCTATTGCATATTTTACCCATTCACGCTCAACAACTCTTCCTTCATACCTTTGTAATTGCCCTCATTTAAGTTTAGGACACTGGTTTTGGCCTAACATGTTCACCCTCAAATTCTACCATGTGGTGATCATTACTCCCCAGAGGATCCTTAAGTACAAGATCTTGTATTATTCCTGCCTCATTACATAACCAAATCTAACATAGGCTGTTCGTAATATATTGCTCCAAGAAGCAATCTCCCAGGCACTTCACAGATTCCTCTTCCACAGTGCCAGTTTGATTAGTCCAATTAATATGCAGATTAAAATCACCCCTGATAATTGTAATCCCCTTCTTACCTGCCTTTGATATTTCCTCATTTATGCTTTGTCCTATCCAGAGGTAGTTTTGAGGGCCAAAAGTCTACTCCCACCTATGCCTTCTTTTCACTGCTATACTTTAATTCCATCCAAACTGATTCCACACCTCAATGCTTAGCATATATGTCACTACTCATGACCACACTGTTAACTTCCTTGATTAACAGCTCTACCCTTCTTCCTTTCACTTTTTGCTTATCCTTTTGGAATCTTGAATGATCTGGAATACTGAGTTATCCGGAATATTGAGTTCCCAGTTCTGGTTATCCTGCAACCATCCATCTATAATAGCTATTAAATCAAACTCATTGGTTTCTATTTATGCTGTCAACTCATCTATTTTTTTTGCAAATGCTACACACATTCAAATAAAGGCACTTAATATTTTACAGTTTTTACTTACTCTGGATTCACTTTCTGTTACACATTTTTACTAATATTTTAGGTCCCTTCTTGTCACACTTAGATTTTCAATCTCCCCTTCACTACCCTGCCTCCCCCTCCTCCCACCTCCATGATTAGTTTAAAGCCCTGTCTATAATCCTGTTTATGCAATTCACCAGGACATTGGTCCCAACATGGTTCAAATGAAAACCATCCCAACAGGAACAGCTCCTTTCTTTGCCAGTTCTGGTACCAGTGCGCCATGAATCAGAACCATTTCTCTTGAGATCATTACCCTTGTCATTCTGCTTTTTAATTTTGTCCTAAGATACTCATAATCCCTCAGAAAAACCTCCTTCCTGGTCTTGCCTATGTCATTAGTGTCTAGGTGGACCATTACAAATGGATCTTCTCCCTCCCACTCCAAGATCTTCTCCAGTCCAAAAGAACAAGGCAGGTAACACTGTCTTTGGAATTCTCTGTTTTTACTGCAGGAATAGTGTGTGTTCCCTTAACCAAGCTATCTCTTATGACTACTACATTTCTCATGTTTTTCCTTCCACTTGAATCGCACCCCCCCACCCCCACCCCCACCACCCACCACCATGCCATGGTGCACACCCTCCCTGCAGTCCCCATTCACATCCACACAGGGAGCAAGAATCCCGTACCTATTGGACAAGGATATGGGCTGAACCTCCCCCAGAACTATCTTTTGAATCCATCTACCTGTCGCTCTCACAGTCACATCATCCTATCCCTAATCACTGCGGGTTTCCAAGTTTGAGGTAATCTAAGGGATGTGACCACCACCTGGAATAGAGTTCCCCGTAATTGTCCCACTCCCTGACGTGTTGCAGTGTCTGAAGTTTGGACACATTCTCATTGACCCTGAGCTGAATTTTGTCGAGCAATCACCTCTTGTTGCAGATGTAGTCACTGTGAACCCCAACGAAGTCTTATCAATTCCCATATGTTGCAGCCGAATACATTGCCCACCCAGCCATTTCTGTTCTATTTAATTTATCAGATTGGATTTAATTATTTTAAACATGCATTCCTTAGTTCTACTAATGTCTCTGATTTAGATCTCTTGCCAATTAGAAGACACTGGGAAGAAGTATGTACCAATCCCCTACTTGTTGTCCTGTGAGGTCACGTTTTGGCACTGACAACCAAGAACAAACAATGATTGGGTCTGTTTTTTAAACTTGACTCAGCTCTCTTTTTCAGCCTCCCACTTTTTAAAATCTTGCCTTAGCTTGCTTCTGCTCTCTGTCTCAGCCCCCTGCTCTTTTTAAACTCACCTCCAACTCAGTTGTCCTCTCTGTTTTGGCAGTCCGCTCTTTTTAAACTTGCCTCCAACTTGGCTCTGCTCTCTGTTTAGGCCTACTGCAAAAAAAGAAATTGAGTTCTTTGCTAAGGTGAGCACACCGTGGAAATATTTGCATATGAAAGAGTCCATGTGTCCCAAGATAATTGGAAAGTTGAGCTGCTAATAGTTCAAGTTCAAGTTCAGAATCAGAATCAGATTTATTATCACTGACGTATGACGTGAAATTTGTTGTTTTGCGGCAGTAGTGCAGTGCAAAGACATAAAATCTATAAATTACAAAAATAAATAAATAGTGTAAAACAGAAGGAATAATGAAGCAGTGTTCATGGGTTCATGGAACGTTCAGAAATCTGATGGTGGAGAGGAAGAAGCAGTTCCTGAATCATTGAGTTTGGGTCTTCAGGCACCTGTACCTCCTCCCTGATGGTAATAGTGAGAAGAGGACGCATCCCAGATGGTGAGAATCCTTAATGATAGATGCCACCTTCTTGAGGCACTGTCTCTTGAAGATGTCCTCAACGGTGGGGAGGGTGTGTCCGTGATGGAGCTGGCTGAGTCTATAACCTTCTGCAGCCTCTTGTGACCCTGTGCATTGGAGGCTCCATACCAAGCTGAGATGTAACCAGTCAGGATGCTCTCCACCGTACATCTATAAAAATTTCTAAGAGCCTTTGGTGACATAGCAAACCTCCTAAAACTCCTAACGAAGTAGAGTCACTGGTATACCTTCTTTGTGATTGCATCAATGTGTTGGGATAGATCCTCTGAGGTGTTGAAGCCTAGGAACTTGAAGCTGCTCAGCCTTTCCACCATTGACCCCTCAATGAAGACTGGTGTGTGTTCTCCTGACTTCCCCTTCCTGAAGCCCACAATCAGTTCCTTGGTCTTGCTGATGTTGAATGTGAGGTTGTTGTTGTGACACCAATCTATCTCACTCCTGTAAGCCTCCACATTGCCATCTGAGATTCTACCAACAACAGTGGTGTCTTTGGTGAATTTATTGATGGTGTTTGAGCTGTGCCTTGCCACACAGTCATGAGTGTAGAGAGAGTAGAGCAGTGGGCTAAGCACGCATCCTTGAGGTGCACCTGTGTTGATAGTCACCTTGGAGGAGACGTTATTGCTGATCTGCACTGACTGTGGTCTCCCTATAAGGAAGCCAAGGATCCAGTTGCAGAGGGAGGTACAGAGGTCCTCCTTCTGCAACTGGAATTCATATTTATTGTCATGGGCATAAATACCATGAAAATTAGCTTTTTGCAGAAGCACTGTACAATTAACAAACTTAACATAAATTATACATAACTTACATGACAAAATAAACAAAGGTAAGCATAATGATATTAGTGCAAGTTGAGGGAGAGAGAAAGGAAATAAAGTCCAAGGTAGTATTAGGGTTTTTCAGGTCAGTTCAAGAACTTGATGGCAGTGGGGAAGAAGCTGTTGTTGAACATTGAGGTGTGGGTCTTCAGTCTCCTGTCCCTCCTGCCTGATGGCAACAACAAGAAGAAGGCATGGCCTGGTTGGTGGGGTTCCTTAATGATGGATGTCACCTTCCTGAGACATGGCCTCTTATAGATGTTCTTGATGGTGGGGAGAGCTGTACCTGTGATGGTACTGGCTAAGTCCACCAGTCTCTGAAGCCTCTTGCATTCTTGTGCATTGGAGTTTCCATACCAGGCCGTGATGCAACCAGTCAGAATGCTTTCCATTGTACATCTGTAGAAGTTTGTCAGACTCTTCGATGACATGCCAAATCTCCTTAAATTTCTAAGAGAGTAGAGATACTGGTGCGCTTTCTTCATGGTTGCATGTGTGCGCTGGGGCCAGGACAGATCCTCCAAGATGTTGCACCCAGGAATTTGAAGCTGCTCACCCTTTCCACCGCAGACCCTTCAATGAGGATTGGTGCTTGTCCGTCTGACTTCCCCTTCCTAAAGTCCACAGTTAGTTCCTTGGTTTTGCTGACGCTAAGCACAAGGTTGTTGTTATGACACTACTCAACCAACTGACCTCTCTCACCCCTATACACCTCCTCTTGCCCATCTGTAATTCTGCCAACAACAGTGGTGTCATTGGCAAATTTACAGATGGCATTAGAGTTATGCTCAGCCACACAGTTGTAGGTATAGAAAGACTAGAGCAGGGGCTAAGCACACAACCCTGAGGTGGCCTGTGGAAGGTGGTAGAGAGGCCCAGGTCATGGAGCTTGACAATAAGTTTTGAGGGTATGATGGTGTTGAATGCCAAGCTGTGGTCAATGAACAACAGCCTGACATACACTTTCCAGTTGTCCAGTTGGTCCAGAGCAGAGTGAAGAGCCAGCAAGGTAGCATCTGCTGTAGACCTATTGTGGCAGGTTCATGTCCTTACTGAGGCAGGAGTTGATTTGAGCCATGACAAATCTCTCAAAGCACTTCATTACAATGGACGTAAGCGCTACCAGGTCACCCTGCTCTTCTTGGTCACCAGTACCATTGATGCCATTTTGAAGCAGGTGGGAACCTCAGACTGCAGAAGTGAAAGGTTGAAGATGTCCCTGAATACTCCAGCCAGTTGGTCAGCACAGGCTGTTAGCACTCGACCAGGTACGCCGTCAGGACCTGATGCCTTGCAAAGGTTCACGTTCCTGAAGGATGTTCTGATGTTAGCTTCTGAGATTGAGATCACAGGGTCGTTGGGTGCTGTGGGGTCTCACACAGGCGTGTCATTATTCTGCCTCTCAAAGCGTGCATAAAAGGCATTAAGCTCATCAGGGAGTGATGTGTCTTTGACATTTATACTATTTAATCTCGCCTTGTAAGAGGCAATGGCATGCAAGCCCTGCCACAACTGTTGAGCATCCAGTTGTGTCGCCAGCTTCATCCGAAATTGACTCTTTGCTCTCACAATAGCCTTCCGGAGGTTGTGCTTGGACTTCTTGTCGTTCTTTGGATCGCCAGTCCTGAACGCCATAGATTTAGCTGCTCAAGTCCCCAGGTTACATCAGGGCTCTGTTTCGGAGAACTGTCCATAAACAAATTTTTCCGTAAGCCAGAAACATCCTTTTTCTATAGCTACCCATATCATATCGCTCTGCATGCACTTCCTATAATTCTTTCATTTCATCAAATATCTGCTATTTCACCCCATCACTACCCATAATTAAACTAATGGAATAGATATTGTATCCAGTTGTTAATAAATACCATTAAATATTTATTATTATTATTATTATCATTACTAGCATGAACAATTCTTTAAAAAATTAGAGGAGAATTGCGAAAATCAGATTTCTGTAAGTCAGGTCTTAAAATCATATCAAAATGTCGCTAGTAAACACTGAATGCCCTGTGTGCTTTAATGTGTTTCCCTTGTCTTCCTATGCCTTCCATGTGTGTCAATTCTGCCATCTTGTTTTGAGGTCCTTTTCTTGAATGTGCTAATTCATTTTAGTTTCAAGGAATGTCTTCAACGTTGCAGTGCTTTTGCAAATTTGCAAACTCACCCAGTTTTACAGTGAAGATGCAGGTGAAGTGTTCTTTGATCAGCCTCTTTAGATTCAAACATGAAAAGATCGTTGGCTAGAAGTGTCATAGCTGCTAAAGCAGATTGCCTCTACCTGAAGCCAGAGACAATCCCCCACATGGGAAGGGGAAGAGAAGAGCTTGCTAATAGCAAGATTTGCACACGCATTTGTAACAGAATATTATGTTGTTAAGTTTCCGCTTAGCAGAATCACATAAAATGTATTACTTTGCACCACTTTTCCAATGTTGTCCAGTCTTGGTTGCCAGGTGACAAATCACCTTTGAATTGCATGCTATTGAATGAAAAGATATGTGAATGCTGCTTCATTGTACATTGAAGGTTAAGATGTATAGCTTGTTGGACTATAGGAGAATAAAGTGTTATGGAACTTCATGGGAAAGTGGATTTGAGGCTGAAGATAAGAACAGCCAAGTCCAAAATTAATTTGCAAGCTGTGAATTCAAATTCAAGGAATAGAAACCTTCTCTCCTTCCAAGTGCAAAGAGGCCAGAGAATAGAATCTCATGCCTCTTACAAATATCCCTGGTTGATCTGGAGATAAGCAGAGTAGACAACATACCACATCTGCAGAAAACCAAACCTAAGGCTTTCTGGTAGTCCATTGCCTCATCTACAGCACTACCTTTCTCTAGTTTAAAATCTTATTTCGAAAGAAATATTTTTTAACAGGTAGTTTATCCACTTCCAAAAATGAGTGCAGAAGAACTTTAGATCATTTCTTAAAACTGCATCGAATAGCTTACAAAAGTTCAATACTGTGGATGTAGAAAACGTGAAATATACAGCAGATGAACTGTCTCTGTGGAGAAAGAAACATTTAATACTTTCAGTCAATCTACTTTCACCAGGTGGTCCCTGAACTTCTGTATATTTTTCACCTTAAACAGATTACAGTTCATTTTGTCCCAGCTTATTTTTAATATTGATGGTGAAGTAGCAATGCACATTGTTAAGGCCAGAGAGACTAAAAGTTGAGTACTGGATTCATTTCAAGAGAAACACTCAAAATCTTATCACCCTGTTTTCACGAAGGGAATAAGGAAGCAAATGGACAAAATATAGTGGAACATACTAGGAAATGTTGAGGCCTTTTTTTCAATTGACAAGAAGATTGAGGAGATCTAAGAAAGGTCTTTAAAATTCTGAAGGGGATTAATAGGTCGTATGTGAAGAATGTTCCCAGCTGGGGGTGAATCCAGAACAAAGAACATGAATATAACATTTTGTTTACCACAGTGTTGTCGAGTTGCCTCTCAGGTCACAACTGGCACCCACAGTTCATTACCAATGTGCTGCTGTATCAATTTGCTGTGGCTTTTCTTCCAGCCTCATTAAGCACTTGTAGAAAATATGACTTTCGGTTTATGCCCCTCTGTGCATAGAATCTATTTGCTAGGCTGTTGAGTTTTAATGTGTAGAGAGGCATAAATAAGATTGAGTTACGCAGACCTCTGAGGGTTGACTTCCAGGCCTTTGGGCCAAAGGGGACATTTTAAACTCCCTAGGTTTAATAACTCATCGATGTGTGGTCCCTTTGATCACTGCACTGAAGCTTCAGCATATGTTTCATCAGACATTTGGGTGGGGATAGCTCAAAATCAACCTCTGGTAAAGATGATCCAAGCTGTCATTATGGACAATTGATTGGTTCCTGTTTTCAAGAAAAAGGAATGTAATTTGAAACTATTATGTTTAGAAAAAAAAGTAAGGCTCTTTGTGAATCTTTAACAATGCACCATTGTCCTTAAAACCAGTTCTATCTAATATTGATGAATGATGACTTGCCTTCCAAGTAAAACTCTGGTGATTTTACTATTCATGAGGGAGCCATAAGTAACATTGAAGCCTATACATTATCTAGGCATGATAATTAGATTTGAACTTTCAATCACTGCGGCTGAATTCTCTAAATGATTAGTAAAATAAGTCTTTTATAAATAGAGCTCCAGTTTGTCAAGTTGCTAAATGAGCTCCACCTTTACTGGGAAATCAGCAGGAACCCTGTGAGGAGACTCACACCATCTACAGATTGTAATATACTCCAGACTCCATGTTAATGAAAGATATATGTCCAGTTCTCTGTAGTTTGACCTGGATTAAGAACTGAATCAGTGCAACAATAAAAATATAATGAGTATTATTTTAAACTAGTTTATTGGAGTGAGACCTAATCTGGTTTAGTCCCCCTTTTGTAATGAAGATATATAGGCCTCTGTTGTCTGTTCTTACATATTCAGGCAGCTGAGGCTGATGGAGCAAAGATTTCCTATTCACTACAGGGATATAATATGCAAATGACAGCCATTCATAGTTTGTGAATGGCTGTCATTAAATTCAAAATTTCACTCAGAAAATAGAGTAGTGAATTCTTTTCCTAGTGAACATCAGAAAAAGAACCACATATGCTGGATATCTGAAATGAAAACTGAAAATGCTGAAAATACTCAGCAGATCAGGTCGCATCTGTGGGAAAAGAAACAGAGTTAACATTTCAGGTTGAAGACCCTTTGTCAGAGGAAAAATAAATGATCCACTTTGAATTAAAGGAGTTTTTTTCAATGGTGAGAGATTGGATCATTTTGATGTTCGAAGGCATCTAGGTGTACTTGTACACAAGACTTTGAAAGCCAAACATGCAGTTTGTATTAGATGGCACAGTACATCAGTAAGCAGAGCTGTTGTCTCACCACTGCAGCGACCCAGGTTCAATCCTGACATCTGGTGCTGTTTGTGCGGAGTTTGCACTTTCTTTATGTGTCTGCATGAGTTTCCTCTGGTTGCTACAATTTCTTCCCACATCTCAAGGACACATGAATTGGTAGACTAATTAGCCCCTGTAAATTTCCATGATGAAATTAATGGGAATGTGGGAAGAATAAAGTGAGAATGACCCTTGGTCGCAGTGAATTCAATGAGTCGAAAACCTGATTTCCGTGCTGCATAATTCTATTAAAGATGCAGCAATTTGTCAATGAACAAATTAGGAAGGCAAATGTTGTGTTGGCCTTTATTCTAAGAGGATTTGAAAACAAAAGTACAGGTGTCTCAATATAATAATATAGGTCTTTTGTGAGACTGTCTCTGGAGTATTGTGTACAGCTTTGGTCTCCATACCCAAAAAGGGATATACTTGCCAAAGAGGGAGTGCATTGAAGATTCATTCCACTGGTTCCAGGGATGGTGGGTTTGCCACATGAGGAGATATTATGTTGACTGGACCTGTAGTCTCTGGAGCTGAAAAGAATGTTAGTAGATCTCACAAAACTTACAAAATTCTTATTGGACTTTACAGGATGTTTCTCCTGACTGAGGAGTCTCAGACCAGGGGACAGAATCTTTGAAATTCTGTACCTCAAAGGGCTTAGGAGGCTCATTCATTGAGTTCATTCAAAACAGAGATTGATAGATTTCTGGATGTTAAGGGAATCAAGGTATATGGGGAGAGTGCAGGAAGATGTCACAGAGGTAGAAGATCAGCCATGATCTTGACGAATAGCAGAGCAGGGTCAAATGGGCAGATGGCCTAAGTATGTTCCTACTTCGTAAGTACTTTTATTTGAAAATTAATCTAATAAAACACAAAATTGTGGTGTCATCGAATCCCACTTGTTGATATACAGCATGTCTTTTATATATCATGTCACAGAAGATATTAATGTATACATATAGGATAGTTTCACAAGGATAATGGCAAGCCAGGGAAAATACAGCTCTTCAGAAAGACTTAAGATACTGGGACTATTTCCAATGGGATGCAGAAGGCAAGGAGGATATTTAGGAAAGATCTATACAATTATGAAAACTTTGGTAGACTAATAAGAAAAGGACAATTTCCTCTGGTTTGGAGATGTTACTGTGCACACAAATTGCTGGAAGCACTGAGTTGCTTGGCAAAATGAGCAGCTGAAGCAATATCTAGTCTTTTCTAAAGGAAAATTGGATAATTGTTCGAAGCAGCATCACGATCAGCACGGTAGTGTAGGGGTTAGCGTAATGTTATTACAGCGCTGTCAACCCGGGTTCAATTCCGGCTGCTGTCTGTAAGGAGTTTGTATGTTCTCCCTGTGACTGCATGGTTTTCCTCTGGGTACTCTGGTTTCCTCCCACATTCCAAAGACGTACGGGTTAGGAAGTTGTGGGCATGCTATGTTGGTGCAAGAAGCATGGTGACACTTGCGGGCTGCCCCCTGAACACTCTACACCAAGATGCATTTCACTGTATGTTTTGATGTACATGTGACTAATAAAGAAATATTAATCTTAAATCTATTTTAAGAAGTGGGATTAGTTTTGGATTGCTTTAGCAAAAAGATGGCAAAATGACAATGGGATGAATGGCCTCATTCTGTGCAGTGAACATGTACTGTTCTATAATCAATAAACCATTGACATGGGATGATAGGTAATGCTTAACTTCTGAGATTATCAATTGTAGTTCTTCGTCTTCCATTGGAAGATGACTTTCATCCATCTTGCTTCTTCAGGAGGATGAGTGTTTGAGACCTGGAATATCTTAATAGCTGAAGATATATTTGAGGATCTCTCCTGGCTCCATCAAAGATCGAGATGCTTTCTACATATGAAAGAGCTGATAGTATTTTGCAGTAATGAGCTGATTCTTTGCATCCTACTCTTCCCTCACAGAGTGTTATAACATCTGACTATGTGTCCTTGTGCTACTTGAGGCTCTCCTACCATTTCTTTAGACCATGGTTATTTTTATATTAATACAAATTATATGCCTTTCTTTATATCCCTTAATTACCTTGCTGAACAAAAATCTACTAGTCTCAGCCAATGGTCCAAGTCACATTGACAACGGTCAGCATTTCCAAATGGAACCATTGGCATTTAGTTCTTGAAACAGAACCTAGTCCTCGTGCTGCGCCAGGTGAGAACTGGCTCCAGATCCCAAAACCCCAAATGATTTGTTGCTATTGGCCTTAAATTCAGGAGACAATGGGAAAGACAAGCTACTTTAAAATTACATTGGTCTACTTTAACGTTTTAATGTATTATGTGTTTTTACTTAGCTATTTTATTCACTGTGCGTCTTGTAGCCCAGCCGCCATCTCAACCTCACTTGGGTGCATAGGCCCAGCAAGATGGGTCCTTTGTATCTGGCCCAGGTAAGTGCAGGAACTGCAGGGTGATGGTCCAGGTGGGAGGACCAGGTCACCATGATCTGGCCCAATAATTTTTATATCCATCTGTTATTGTTACAGTTCAGAAAACTTTATCATCAGGCAGTTGCATTTGTTTTTAATCATGTCAGATGACATGAGCCCTCACTTGATTTTACACTATTATCAGTGTAATAATGATCTCATTAATTGATGACAATTTGTTCTGTCTTTGACACTGCCTTTTGGATAATGGGTTACGCTACTTAGAGCCGTGAACTATAGGCAAGCCTCCAGTGAGATTTATTGGCAGATTCAAGCTGAGTGAGTGCAGTATTTTCAGAAGTGCTGATCTCCAGATGAACCAACAATTGAAGCTCTGTCTGCAGTTGTCTTTGTACATGTTAGAAATCCCAATGGCGCTATTGGAAAACTAGCAGGAGGTTCTCCTAACACCTGCCTAACATTCACCCCTCAAATAACAACTTATCATTCAAATTACTTATGTTTGCAAAACTTCAGTCAATATCCTGTCCACACTCACCACCTGGGATCAGGCATCAAGCACAGTCATCTGGATGGGGTAAACATGCTCTCATTTGGATCTTTGTACAAGGGGAAAATGGAAAGGAGGATAAAAATAAATGTAACACAAACTACAGTAAAGTATTAACATAGTTTATTGAGTTTGCTTGTTCTCACTGTGACCATGTATTTTATGTCAATTTAAATGCTGGGCTACATAGTTTCCTTTACATTTGTTATTTATGATTGCTAGTGCTCAGTTCTACCTGTATGCTGGGCATTACAAACCCTTTTCACTTTGTACAGTTGAAACCTGGAAAAATAAAATTTTCTTTAAAAAAAATCCACTCTTGCTTGCCTCCCAGCAGTCTGTCTGAGAGCACCAACTGGTGGCAGGAAAGGAGTCTGCCACCAACCCCCAACCTGACGACCATAATAGCGGATGGTGGAATGGGGTGGGTGAACCTATTAGGGGGAATTAAAAACAAAGAAACATGCTCCCATAAGAGAGATACTTAGCAAAACAATAGATTGAAAAGTTTCTTTCAAAAAAGCTGTCACTTTTTTCTGTACAGACTGCACCCTGATATTCCAGGACTAAAGGCTCTAATATTTGGAACAAATCCTCCCCATGAAGAAAATAACAACCAACAGCAATATCCTCAGCTGTATATGCATAGTTCCTTGGTATATTAAATCACCATTTTTTTGATGCACTGGCAGGTCACCCTTGGCTTTTCAAAACAGGGGCATTATTCTACAATGCACGATGAGGAAAGTATTACAGGAATTAAATGTGACACACAGAAAGAATGTGTCATACACAGAACCTCTAAAGTATAGACAGTACGGAGGCGAATCAACAAATGAGGCTGAGAAACTATTACCGCACTTCACCATGCTTGCATGAGCCCTACCCTGCCGAGAATTGTGTGGTGCTTTCAAATCTGATGAGAATGCATGTTTCTCTCAGTAAGGTCTTTATGTTGACACATTTTAAAAAAGAATCAGTCATCTGCGAATGTAACATGATGAAAGGGGAAATTAAAAAAAAATGTTAAAAAGGCACAGAGCTGAATCATTTGTCTTCGAAATCACCTCCATAAAGCTTAGGCTAGTTTGCACCATATGCTAAATGGACTTCTTACAGGATTTTGCCAGGACTGCCTGAATGTAGGCCGAATCTGCAGAGGGTTTCCATAGAAACCGATAGACCTTAGCGATCTGCAGCTTCAGCGCTGCCAGAGTCACGTGAATCTTTAGTTCCTCTTGTTCACCATTTGTTGCCGTAGCCTGTCCCTCTTTTTCTTCTCTATGAGTCTACAAGAGAAAAAGTAATGAGAGGAACTAAATAAAAGATCACTGAGGTTATGTAAATGCAGGTGATTGAAACATTAGATTAAACAGGAAGTGCTTGAACTTCTCAGCATACTAAGAGGCAAAGGGGATTAATATTTCAGGTTGACAACTTTTCATCAAAACTGATTTTATCTGCTTTAATTTGCTTTTGTATTCATCTACATGAGAAAAGTTTGTGGTGGCAATGTAGCTCCTTCCATTCTACAAGCCCAGGACTAGCATTAAGGAACCCCAGCAAAGCTTGGCCATGTGTGAACCATGGCTTGGTGATAGCAAATTTGCCTCTAAATCAGAAATTGGTGAGTTCAACTTCTACTCTAACCTGCTCAAAATCTTCTGACATACTACCGAGGGTGCTGCAATAAACCTCGGATCCATCTGCTTTCTCTGGCGGCCATAAAGGATCCCATGGCACTATATGAAGAAGAACTGAAGAATTCTCTACAGTCCTGGACAACAGTTATTCCTCCATCAACATCACTGAAACAGAATATCTGGTAATTTAGCGCATTGCTATCTGTGGCAGTTTGCCTTGAGAAAATTGCCTGCATCATTTTCTGCATCATTAACAGTGACTATGCTTCAAAAAGTAGCTCACTGTCTCTAAGAGCCTTAGCAACATCTTGATGTCATGAAAAATACAATTTAAATGCAAGTCTATCAACTCTTCCTTTCCTTGAAGTAAAAATTTCTATACCTTGCTCAACAGTACCTCAGTCCAATTTCAGATGCATTGCCTGTGTTGTGCAACTATGCTACTTATTTCAATTTCATACATCAATCATCCAATGACTTTACTGATTGAGTTGGCCTATATTTTAAAAATAACTGTCAAGACGTTGAATTTGAGGTGTTTCTGGTGCTCAAAATTGGTGCCGGATATAGCCCTCATGACAAATCCAGTGACAAAAAAATTCACAAAATTGGTGCATCCTTGGTTTCAGAAATCATTATTGGAGTTTGTTCTCCTTTAAGAGTGCTACTATGTGACCTGCACACTTCACTGACAGCATTTCTTGTTAGACAGGCAGTATCTTTCACTTGTTGACCCATGGGAAATGGGTCAGTGCTTTTAACGGTAGCTTTCTGGAAATGAGGAAGAACAGGATTGGGGGGTGTCACAGGAAAAATGGATGTGGTGAAGGAGAAGCTATGGATAGGAGGGGTAATAGCCTGGGGAGATCCCCCTGAATGATGGAGTGGACTGATTGTATCCTATAATCATATGTGCTCCTGAACCCCCTCAATCACTGGTAGCGTCATGCCACAGATCTAGAGATCTGTGAACCACAGTTACCAGTTCAAAGATGGTTCGATCTTTACAAAAGACTGCTGGCACCTATTTCCTTTTAATTAAAAAATTACAAGGGATATACTGTATATATAAACTATGTAACTTTGGTGTAATGTGTACATCATTTTATTGTGATTTATTTAAAGAATTAAAATTAGTCACCCATGTTAATTATGTCATCACATACACAAAATGATAAGAAAATGAAATCTTATTCAGGCGTTGTTCCAAATTCCCATAAGTCAAAACTTCAACAGGACAAGGGCACAAGCACATTAAAGCAGACACAAAACATTACTTATAGAACATAGAACATTACACACAGTGCAGGCCCTTTGGCCCACTATGTTGTGCTGACATTTTATCCTGCTCTAAGACCCATCTAACCCTTCTCTCCCACATAGCCCTCCATTTCTCTATCATTCATGTGCCTATCTAAAAGTCTCTTAAATGTCCCTAACGTATCTGCCCCTACAACCCTCTGCTGGCAGTGCATTCCACGCACCCACCACTATCTGTGTAAAAAACTTACCTCTGATATCCCCCTTATACCTTCCTCCAATCACCTTAAAATTATGCCCCCTCATGTTTGCCATTGCTACCCTGGGAAAAAGTCTCTGACTGTCCACTCATCTATGCCTCTTATCATCTTGTACACCTCTATCAAGTCACCTCTCCTCCTCCTTCTCTCCAAAGAGAAAAGCCCTAGCTCACTCAACCTATCCTCATAAGACATGGTCTCCAATCCAGGCAACATCCTGGTAAATCTCCTCTACACTCTCTCCACATCCTTTCAAATCCACATCCTTCCTATAATGAAGTGACCAGAAATGAACACAATACTCCAAATATGGTCTAACCGGAGTTTTATAGAGCTGCAACATTACCTCACGACTCTTGAACTCAATACCCAGACTAATGAAAGCCAACACACCATACACCTTCTTAACAACCCTATTGACCTGCGCGGCAACCTTGAGGGATCTATGGACGTGAGCCCCAAGATCCCTCTGTTCCTCCACACTGCTAAGAGTCCTGCCATTAGCCTTGTATTCTGCCTTCAAATTCGATCTTCCATAGTGTATCACTTCACACTTTTCCGGGTTGAACTCCATCTGCCACTTCTCAGCCCAGCTCTGCATTCTATCGATGTCCTGTTGTAACCTATTTATGAATAAAATCAATTTACTGTGTGTAGGGAAAAGAGCCAATGGTTTAAATTGTCTTCTTTCTGAACAAAAGAGTTTGAATAGCATTGCTTTAACAATTAAAAAATGTTTCAATAGCATTGCCTTAACAATTAAAATTAGTGAGAAGTGTTTTGTTAAATTCTAGACTTCAGAAGAAATAGATGCAGCAGTAGGCTATTAAGTCCCTTGCAGATGTTCCACCAGTCAATAAGATCTTTATTTTATCTCTGCATGACTTTCCTGTACTAACTCCATATTCTCTGAATCCTTTATTATCCAAAATTCTACATATCTCTGTCTTTTACACATTTCAGTGACCAAACTGCCACAGCCCTCTGGAGTAGACAACTGTAAAGTCTGATTACTCTCTGGGTTAAGAAATTTTTTCTTAGCTCAGTTCTGAATGGCTGACTCCTATTTTAAGTCTGTGATCCATGTCACTAGACATCTTAACAAAGGTAAACAATATTCCTGAATCTACCTCTTCAAGCTTGTTAAGAATTTTGTTTGTTTCAGTGAAATTAAACTCTAGAGAATGTAGGTTTGGTCTGCTTAATCTCTCCTTATAGGACAATCTTCCTATTCCAAAGATCATTCTGATGAACCCCTTCATTGCACTCACTCTATCAGAAGAATATCGTTCCTTTAAGTTTGTAGACCAGACCTTTTCAAAATATTCCAGATGCAGAATCACCAGGTCCCTCTATAACTTCAGTGAAACTTTTTGACTCTTGTACTCAAATCCTCTTGCAATGAAGGCTGACAGATTCTTTGCCTCCCAGTTGCTTGGTGTGCCTCCATGTTAACTTTCAGTAATTCAATGACAAGGTCATGCGGGTCACCTATGGACACCAACATTTTACAGTCTCCCAACATTTAAAACATTTTCTGCTTTCTATTTTTCAGCCAAAGTGAAAACTGCCATTTCCTCACTCACTGTAAATCATTTGACAAGGTTCCTCGTGGCAGGCTGGTCCAGAAGATTAAGTCACATGGGAGCCACGGTGAGTTGCTAAGTTGGATACAAAATTGGCTTGGTCATAGAAGACAGAGGGTAGTGGGGGAGGGGTGT
The DNA here is from genome assembly GCF_009764475.1 of Pristis pectinata. Taxonomy (NCBI): domain Eukaryota; kingdom Metazoa; phylum Chordata; class Chondrichthyes; order Rhinopristiformes; family Pristidae; genus Pristis; species Pristis pectinata. Next base: position 23,491,373 of record NC_067413.1, read on the forward strand.
TTTTCTGACTGAAGGTCTGTGACCAGTGGTGTTCTGCAAAGATCCGTGCTGGGACCTCTGTTGTTCGTAACATACATTAATGATTTGGATGAAAAAGTAGGTGGGTTGATTAGAAAGTTTGCAGACAACATAAAAATTCATGGAGTTGTGGATAGGGAGGAAAGATGCAGCAGGAAATACATCAGTTGAAAATTTGGGCAGAGAAATGGCAGCTGGAGTTTAATCTGGACAAGTGTGAGGTGATGCATTTTGGAGGTCAAATGCTATGGGAAAGCATACAGTAAATGGCAGGACCCTTCGGAATATTAATGTACAGAGATATCTTGGGCTGCAACTTGGATTGTTTTCTCTGGAGCGATTGGAAACACAAGTGGATAGTGTGGTAATAAAGGCATACAGTATGCTTGCCTTCATTGGTCAGTTCATTGAGTATAAAAGTTGGGAATGTTGCACTTTGGTTTTGACCACATTTGGAGTATTGTTGTAGTCCTTGTTGCCACACTATAACAAGGATGAGGAGGCATTGGAGAGGATGCAGAAGAGGTTTATAGCATGGAAACAGGCCCTTCTGCCCAACTTGTCCACACCAACCCAGGCACCTTCCTCAGCTAGTCCCACTTGCCTGCTTTTGTCCAGATCCCTCTAAACCACCAGGATGTTGCCTGGAATGGCATGTATTAGCTAATAAGGAGAGGTTGGACAAACTTGGATTGTTTTCTCTGGAGCACTGGAAGGTTGGGGTGCAACTTGATAGAAGTATATAAAGTTATGAGAGGCAGAGATAGGGTAGATAGTCAGAGGCTTTTGCTTGGGGGGGGAATGTCAAATACTAGGGGTCATAGTTTAAGCTGAGATGGGTACAGTTTGAAGCAGATTTACGAGGCAAGTTTTTTTGGTATCCAGAACTTTTACAAGGCAAGTTTTAAATGCAAGAGCATTTAGACAGATACAAGAACAGAGGTATACAGACTATGTGCAGTCAGATGGGATTAGTTAGATTGGCATAGTGGTCGGTGCAGACATGGTGGGCTGTAGGGCCTGTTTTTGTGCTGTATTGTTCTATGTTCTATATTCATTCATTTAGCTTGTCTATATCCCCTTAATGCCTCTCTGCATTCTCATCACAACACAAAATGCTTCTCAGCTTTGTATCATTTACAAAAGTAGATATATCGATTGTTAACAGTTGGGCTCAGCACTGAACCCTGCAGTGCTCCACTAATTATAGATTGCCAACCTGAAAGTGACCAACTTGTGGGAGGAAACCAAAGCACTCTGAGGAAACCCACGTGATCACAGGAAGAGCATGCAAACTCCACACAGACAGCACCTGAGATCAGGATTGAATCCGGGTCTCTGGCACCGTGAGGCTCCACTAGCTGTATCACTGTGCTGCCCCAAGGGTGGTTACATCCTCAGGACCTGTTGAGATGTATCCCAGGATGCTGTGGGAAGGAAAGGAGAAGACTACTGACAGAGATTTTTAAAACTTTGCTGACCAGAGGTGAGGTTCCAGATGACTGTGAAGACAATAAATGTGGTACCTTTATTCAAAAAGAGAAATAGGAATAAGCAAGGTTATTACAGGTCGAGTGAGTCTAACGCTGGTGGTAGGGAAGTTCTTGTAAAGACATCTGAAGGGCAGGATTATTCTGCACTACATTTATTTATTTTGTTATTACTTTAATCCATTTCGATTGTTTTTAAAGCCTTTATATATCAGAGACATTTGAAACAATATGCCTCTGACACCAGCCAGCTGTCAAAAGCCATCAGTATGATTTGGGAGGTGGGCCCTTCGGTTGCAGATGCCTGAGGCCCAGTTTTGACCTGCTTTGCCTCTCTAAAGGGCTGTGGAGTGGAGGTCCCCAGCATGGTCCAACCTGTGACAGAGCAGCAGATAAGCACTACTACCACAGGATTAGCAGGGGAGGCAATCGGTGAGGATGTGACTGAACATATTCACTCTATTTTCAGCCTGGAAAGTGGTTACTTGGTTGATTATATCCTTACTGGCTCTTTGCTGGAACAACACAGAAGTAATCCCGCTCTCTGTGCATCTGTTCACACAGCTCTATTTCTTTCACTATTTATTGTCTTAATTTTTGTGCGTAAGTGTTCATGTGACACTTAAGGTTCTGAACCTGCATACTTATATCATTCTCTACATGTGTGATTTTCTCTGTTTACCGTTTGTTTCGGGCTTCTGTCAACTCCATCAGCTGATCCTGCACAACTCGTAGCTCATCCAGACGTTGCTGGTAGCGGGAGTCACAGCTGTTGTTCCGTTCAAAACTCGACACCTGACTGGAAAGCTCACTTGTCCGATCACGTAGTTGCTGGATGGATGAGTAGAGATTCTCATCATCTTCCTCCTGTTTGAAGATTGCACACAGTATGAATGGAATTTGCTTTGATGTCAAGGCCTCACATGAATGATCCCAAATCGATGCCATTCTCAGAGGGAGCCCTATTCTTTAGGGTAAAAGACCTCTAAAATCTACTTTTGACTTCAGGCAAGCCCAGTAAAGCTGCAGTGAGCTATTGTTGCTGAGAAGTTAAAGGGAAACTTTTGGTATTATACCAAAAATTTGGGCTAAATCTATGGTTAATCACAAATACCTATGACTGGATGAAAACAGGCTACTTTATATTGATGGTGAGCATGGTTCAGTTCATTGTGGGCTTCTGAACAGGCCTTGCACACTCAAGGCCTTGCACACTCAAGGCCTTTCCTTTGCAGGTTTCATAAAGGAAATTGGTTAACTCTGGATCCAGATTTAGGAGCTCATGGAGTAATATGGCCTGGGGGTGGGGGCGGTGAAGGGTCAGGAAATGGGGCTAAGTGATGGATAGAGGGATTAGCAAAAGGGTCAGCTGCCCAAAGATCATCTAGAGTGAGAGAGTGGCAGTCAGGGTAGTGTTAGTTTAATGTTTGGTTTGCGGGTGTCATTTTAGCATTCTAGTGGGGTACTTGGGTAAACCTGGATGTTGGGGGATAGGAAAGAATAAATATTTGGGTTAGCCTTGCTAGTTGGGGATGAGGATTGATTAGTGATTGGCAGACCAATGGGTTGAGCGTTGCAGTGGGTTACAAGTTTGATGAAGCAGGAGGTGATGGAAGTGGTTGATGCTGCTAAAAAGAAAGTGGGGCCTTTAGTGGGCCTAAAAGAGTCCAGATTGATGCATATTTTAAAGGAACCAACCGAAGTTGGGCTTCCAGGGCTGGCCTGGGACATGCCCACACAGACTCCCTTTAAGTCACACTGTAGCAGGGTTCACAGGTACTGCAGAGGCCTGCGACTGCACATTGTCCATGGGTGTTATGGACTACCCATTAGCACAACAAATACACAGAAAAACCAGAACTAAAATAGCAGGCATTCTTCAACTGGCATGAAGTTCAAGATTTTCAATAACATTTCATTTTGCACTGAAATTTGATTACAGAGCGCAAAATATCATGCTGTGTGATCTAACTTACAGGCCATCAGGCAGGTATTGACTTGTCGACATATGAGCATTTATTTTTAGGCAGAGCTTTTCTTGATGTGATGAATAGCTGAGATCTACAAAAAGGAGGACTTCTTGGCATTCCATGGTGCTTTATAATCATATTTGAATGAAACCGATGGACCAAAGCCTCTCCTGTGTGATACTCTCTTTACCCAATATGCACATTCTGTGTACAGGAGTATGTACGGTTTCCGGTTCTGTCTGTATTGTATGGTATGAATCTCTCTACATAGGATGGGAATTTTTTTTGCAAAAGATAGTAACACAGTAATAAATAGTTACATTACTTGCAGCAAGGTGCAGGTTTTTCTATGTGTGGGATGGAAAATAGGTCAACTTTCTGTTTTCAAACATTGCTATACTTTCAGTGTAGGCAGATTGACTTCTTGCAATGTTTTTGCAGTTTCCTTTTAACTGTTTCCTATACACCTCTGGTCCTGCCAGCCAAGTTCAGAGATCCAACCCATCAAAGTGAATAGTGTAAGGCAAGGAGGCGTGGGGGTGACTTCAGGATATTCCCCACCTTTACCATCGGAAAGATGGGAAACGCAGGGCAAAACAAGTCATTAATGTGGATCAATCAGAGATTTCTGAAAGATGGTCTGTGAATCAAGATTGGAAAATGTGGTAGGAGACTTGGCCATTTTAGATCCTGTCAGTATATAGGAAAAAAATTGTCAAAAAATAAAGGAGATAACACACTTTAAAATGCTCAGAGCATGGTTACATCCCTTTTTTATTGTGTCCCTCTTGTAGAAGATTGGGAAAGGAAGTATATAGCATTGCTGACATCATATGCAATAATTATGCTTTAAGGGAAGGAGCATTAGACAGCTTGGTTGGTGCCCATCATGAAAAAAGGGCTTGATCTTGGCTTTTCACTACAGCTTTGAAATAATGAGAAGCGGAAGCAATGTGTGAAAATAAAAACTTTGAAGGCTTTAACATGCAGTAAATTAAAAAATAATTTAAAAGCTTAATTCCTAAATAGCTACTGGCTCAGAGTACCAGGAAAGTTTCTGTTCAGAGCAACTATAGAGAACATGCTTGCTACAGTGATGTCATACTATCCAAAATGCATAGCAGGAAAGAAAAGGAATAGAGATTTCCTGGTGATGGAAAGGTGGGCAATGTTTCATATATGAATTATCTCCATTGTACCTGATTACCTCCTTAGAAATCATTGTTGATGGTTGAATTGGAAAAACAGTTTGTTTTCTTTTTAAAAACAAACCACTGTTTTCACACAGTTTATAGAAAAGCCTTTCTCTTCAGTAAATTAACCAAAAGGTGAAGAGTGTTCCCTATGCTGCCTGTCAGCATTAAACAGTATGCTTAAGGTACTGATCAATAGTTGTGACGTTCTTTATAGTTATCAACTACTGATGATAGACTCCATGGACAAAGCTCTATAAGCATTAGTGATGGACGTTTTGAGTATTTCCCCATAATAAGCTCCTGTTATGAACTCTAAAATACATAGCAAGGCACTCTGGCAACTATAATGGTTAGTTTCTATTGGCATCTACCTATCTATCAACAACTACTTATCATCATTAATCTTTGGAGAAGAATCTACCAGTTTGTGTTGGACCAAATGGATAAATGTCTTCCTGGAAAAGACTGTATAAAGATATATTGCTAAATGAGTTAAAAGTAAATTTTGACATTCCTGGCCCCTGCTCTTGGGCACTCACATTGTGGTTGGGCACCAGAAAGACAATGGAGTTGCATTTCCTTTTGTTTTAATGACAGAGGCCACCTAGGTTCATCACAGAGAATAACTGTAGGAATCCCGGTGATGGATTCCATATACATGAATGTGTAATAATCCCAATGGGTAGGATTTATATTTGATACACTTGCCAGGAATCACAATCTTTCAATGATTATGAGTAAAATGGAATCTTTTGCAAAATTGGTCTTTATGAAGGTCCATTTATCTCTGAGCTGTTCCACCATTATCCAATTGGTGTAAATATATTGTATCCTCTGTGGTTCAAAAACAATGATTTACCTTTGCATTGACAATCTCAATGTGAACAAGTAGAGAGGCCAGCTCTAACTCCTCACTATAACTGTTTTTCAGGGGCACAGATCTGTAACCTGTGAAAAGAATGACACTCAGTCATTGCTCATTCTGACAAAGTGGCATGTGAGAGACCACCAAACAAGTTCAGAAATGTACAAAATAATTACAACAAACACAGCAAAAGTGGTCACTTACTGTTTGGGAACCCAGCTTGGCATTTACCCCACAATCTCAGAATATGAAGATGTAAGACTACATAATAGATAAGGTTTAAAGGCTCACAATCCGTAAATGAATAAGCAGGCTTCACTGCAATCATAAGATTTGGTATTGCAATTTTATTTAAGCTCGAGGGACAAATGATTGATGACTCCATGGGTTACTGCTTAATGGATGTGAGCAATTGTGATTGCCTTTCTGTGAAGGTCTCAGTTTTTATATTTATCATTGCACAGTAGGCATCAACACATCAGCGATGTAACCCCTAAGAAGCTAAAATTCATTTTGTCAATATTCTTTTTGCCATTATGAGATTGAATAGAGTTAGTGCATGGTCCTGATCAGTAGAGACCAGAAAATTTAAGAACTACACTAGGCTGTGATGTGGTGCACAGTGCTAGCAGTGGGCAGGTTGTCCTGGCCAAGTCTTGCAAAACAAGCCTTTCCCTTCTGATAGCTCAGGGATAAATTTTAAAGGTTCGGTGATGGGACTGTATTAACAAGTATCTCTCTGTAATTATAAGATCTAATGATACAAGAGGAAATTTTATCTCATCTTCCTTCACACAGACAGTGTACATGGGATGAATTTTCATTGTGAAGTGGTCCAACAGTTTCAACATTTATTGAATCTGTTGTGTATAGTTTGTAAACCAAAAGGGTTGTAACATTAAAAAATGGAAATAAAAAGATTTTGTGTAGTCTGAAACTTATCACTTAAGTTACTTCAGTGATACATTTCCTTTTGAATACATGGTTGTGAAAATTAAGAAAAAACGTACTTGAAGACAAAAGAGACTGCAAATGCTGGAATCTGGAACAAAACAAAAGCAGAGTGCTGGATGAACTCAGCAGGTCTAGCAGCATCTTTGGAGGCAAAAGGTGTAAATCAGTGTTTCAGGTAGGGTCTCAACTTGACCAGCTGAGTTCTTCCAGCTTTCTGTTTTTAATTTAAAAAGTACTTTTTCTGTATACCAGTTTTGGTATCTTAGGAAGAAACAGTGAATCCCTAAAGTAGGCATGGAAAAGTACTGCATTTAAAATACCTCGGATTCAGCTCTATCTCAAAATCCTTCAGAAGAAACGCACAGTGGATGCCAATTATTTCTCAATTCTTTGGTCATCAAATTCAATGCACCATTTATGTGCACTGTACATAATAGATAAGGTTTAAAGTCTATGTAACTAAGCCACTGGCTTCCCTACTGGTGTCGTTTTGCGACCGGAGTGAAATCCAAATACTGCGGTGATGCAAAACTCCCCATAACTCATTGACAGTCACACTCAGACTGGTGGCAGTGAACTTTTAACAAGTAGGTTGAATCCTGATTGTATCTCTTCCGCAGTCCCCCTGGGACAAGGAAAATAGAATTACAAACAAAAAAACAAACTGCTAGAGGAACTCAGCAGGTCAAGGGGCATTTGTGAAGGCAAAGAGATCGTCGATGTTTGGAGTCTCGACCCTGCATCAGTTTTGACCCAAAACATCAACTCTCCATTTGCTTCCACAGATGTTGCTTGACCTGCTGAGTCCTCCAGCAATTTGTTATTTTGCTCCAGATTCCAGTATCTGCAGTTTCTTGTGTTTGTATAGAATTAGAGCAGAGTAGAGGGACAATTCCTCATGTCAAATCCACAATGTTCTTGATCCAGATACACTTCATGTTGACAGTGGATGCACTCCCACCACAAACAATCCCTTTTCCCTCACCTTACTAAATAAAATTAAATAACTTTTCTTCTTAATGGGTTAATAGTTACCTGTTTTAAGTCCCTTCACTGGGTAAGTTGCCTGGGCCAGGAAGTTGGGGTCACTGAACATGTCCTCATCATACACAATGAACTTCAAAAAGGCAAACTCAGGATTATTGATATCAAAGACAAATTGCTTGAAAAGCCAGACAGGATTCAGTCCATTATCCGCTGTAATAGAAATAAAACACAAGAAGATTCAACAAAAAGATGCTTTTTTTTGTGTATGTTTGTTTTCCCTAATCTCATTTTACAAAGGTTCTGATTCAGGTTTGGGCTCCCTACAATCTTCATCTGAGAAGCCATTTCTACCACTAGTTTCTGATTAGTGATTAGGACATTGGCTGATTTTGTATCACCTTTGAGGCCACTTTGTAGCCCACACATTGAGCTCAGCTAACAACACAAATCGGAGGCTAATGTTGTATTTAGATACAGTGGTTTAGTTGAGAATTACTGCTTTCAATTAAGAATATTCTATTCAGAAATCCAGTGCTGTTTATTTGCTTATGCTTGCAGCAGAACAGTGATCTAGTCTGAGGAGAACAGAAAAGGAAGTCCTCTAAGTAGAGCAATGATAATGATGGCATGCAAAGTTTGTGTTTGATACTTGAGGGAGCTTGAAAAGTACAAATGCTTTCAGTTATTTACCCAGTGTATGGAATGTGTGGAAATGTCCCTAAAGGTAAACTATTATTGAGGTCTTGGGAAAGACACAGAACAGAAAATAGAGACAAAATGTGAGAAAAGGGAAGTGATATTATAGCTGGTATTAGTGCTGGAGATTTATAAGAAATTGGCCAGTGTACTAGCACAAATTACAGAAGAGATCCCACTTGAGGACATAGTGAAAATGTTGAAGGCCATTTTAATCTGACGCTGTCAGAGATTCTTTAAGTCTATAAGATCAGCAAGTGCAATCAGGGACTAGAGGAAATGGTTGGCGAATATTTGGTCAGGCTAAAGGTACTGGAAAAAATTCAATTTCCAGACCTGTTTAGATTGAGCAAAGCTTGATCATTTAGATGAGAGAATTTGGGCAAAACTATCTAATACAGGGACATTACATTTGAGGGAGTATGTTAATCAGCCACCAGTATGGAGAAGGTGCTGAAAAATATGAGACTCTTTTGATCAGGGCACAATTTTGAGGTGTAAGAGAGGAACAAGTCCGTAGAGATAGTAATGGCTACATGATCTCCATCTTTGCAGCTTGAGTCAAGTGGGTTTGGTGGGAAAAGGCAGGAAGGTTGCAGGTCACATGGTCAAAAGTTGGGAGGATATCATGGGAGCTTATCAACCTCAGAATCTCCATTCAAGATGGCCTGGTGCTACAACTGTAAAAGGATCGGTCATATTGCATGGGGCTCATGTCCTTGAAAAAGGTAACTGCCTCGAACGATGGTGGTCTCCAAATAGCTCAGACACAAAGACACAGGTTTATTGAACAATCCTGCTGGGCTCCTGTACAAATGGTAGAACCCGATAGAAAGGAAGTGGAAATGGGAATACTTAAAGCTATCTAATGTACACATTTGAAGAGCAATAAGGACAGCACAATTAAGTATATGTTAAATGAGGAAGCAATGATAATTATGCACATTGATACTGCAGCAATTTCAGGACAGGTATCTGAAATACTTTCATTATTTTCAGTTGACATGGAATTGGGTGTATATGCTGGAGGAAACTTCCAATTAAAGGGATGTGAATTGTTTAGTCTCTAATGGAGATGGATGGTTTCAGCTGCCTTTCATCACAATAGGCTATGAGCGTGCATCAACATTATGGGTACACTGGACTGAGTCAAACGGATGTTGAAAGGATCAGATCCTTGGGGAGCAAAGGGATCCTGAAGTTATTCGCACTCTAAGGCGCACTTACCTCACCCAAACAGAGCACCTGTCGGGTGGGTTTGAGAGTTGCCATGGAGTCTTCAAGCTGGCAGACACTGGCAAGGGGTATAGTTCTCAGTTTGATCAAGATAGCTATTGATAACAGTAGCTCAATGGCTACAATGTAACTATTAAGGGCAGTGAAAGAAAGTACAACACAGGATGAGGGTGCAGTGAATAGAGGCATTTCTATCTAGGAAGGACAGTGTGGTGATTGATGATACACTGGAACCAATACAGATGGAGTTTGACGATAAGATATGTGACAGGGGTTGTGAGACTTGGGAAAAGGAGAAAACCAAACAATGGAATGTGAGACCTTCTTGGGAGAAAGTAAACCAGTGACTTTGATAGAGACTTGCATGCTTAGCATATTGACTGTGCTGAATGAAGGTTTAATAGCAGTCAATGGGTACATATTATCCTCAAATAACATGGGATGGCCATGGCCAAGGCATAGACCTGATTTGGGTAAATGGGATTTGCGTAGATAGGTACAATGGGTACCTATCTGCACCTACCATTGTGGGCCAAAAGCCCCTTTTCTGTACTGTATGACTTTATGTCTCAGCAGTGGGTTCATAATGAGAATGGACACATTTAATGAGGGGATAGCTTCAGAACCATTGACAGCAAACTGAAGACATTCTTTGATACACATGGATTTGCAGTGCTGGTTGTTGAGGCGGCAGACGGTAAAGGCTGGGTATTTCGTAAGGTGTGTATTTGGCTGCTGGCCAAGAAGTGAAGTAGGTATTGCATCATGATGCAAGTAAAATACCAGGACATATGGTATTGATTATAGAAACACCTATATTGGCAACCATGAGGTCAAGAAACAGAGCTCTGCAGCAAAGCAACAAAGCTGTTTGAGAATCGGACCAGGGATTAGGTGTCCCAGAGGAAAAGGTATCCCGAGTCCAGGGCCAATGAAAGACAGATCATAATAATGTAGCCTGACAGTAATTTGACAATATTTACATCTTGAAGGCAGGCAGTTCAGAGGAAGCATCTGCAATATGTTTGAACAGCATGAGAGAGCATTTTACAGAAGTTCTTGGAAAACAATCGTGACACTATATGGTCCATAAACAGAAGTAACTGGTGCAGCATAGGGTACTGCAGTGTGGTGTTATTGATTGAGTTCAGCAAGGATGATATAGATGGTAAAAATGAGTCTGTGAGAGTTCTGGGGAAAACTTCTTACTATTAATGGAACTGCTGCATGGGCTGAGTCAAGCATAGCTTTAGTTGAATAGTTTGAAGGACAACAGCATTGCAGTATGGAGGCATTTCAAAAGCTCTGAAGATCTACTGAAGAATGTTACACGAGTCATGAACTTATTAATGCCCAATGCAACATAGTCAAAATGTGACGGGATAGTCATATCAGAGTTGACAGCCTTCATGAAATGCGACAAAGGAAAGTTGGAGGAGATGTCAAAGCAGAAAAGAAGAAAGGTTCAGTGTCTACAGTTGGTCAGAGTGGAAGCCAGGATGCAAAGGAGTGTGAAAGCAGAAACAGAAAGCTATGGTGTCCATTCCAAATATAATGTACAATTGCGAATACTGTGGTTATTGATAACAGTTATTGGACTCTGTTAAGTTTAGTGGATACAGGTGACACTAAGAGTGTGATCCAAAATACAATGTTTTCAACATCATGAATCCAGTTATGCTGAGGCAACAGTTGCACAACATGATGTAAGACAAGATGTGTGGGAAAACTACCTGGAGGATTGAAGCTGGAATTATTTGCCCCTGGAAGACATACTTCAGAGATATCAAGTACAGTTTGCAATGAAATGTTCAGTGAAGGAACAGACCAAGAGACTGAGTGAATTCATAACTAATAGAATAAGTAGTTAACTCATTGTAGAATTTCATGTGTGTATATAGTTTAATTAATTGTGTGTGCTTATTTCACTCTTAAAGGAGAAGCAGTGAATATGTGTGTATAAATCTTAAGGAACTGGTTTGTATCACGTAGGATTCATGACCTATTGTTGCATTCAGATACTGCAGTTTAATTTCGTGATACTGCCTTTGATAAAATATGTTCTATTTATAGCTTTACCTCTGACTATTTGCAATGCAAGAGAAACCACACAAAGCAAACGAGGAAATGGAAGAACAATACCTCACGCTGCTTAATGAAAAATTGTCAAGACTTTCACTGCAAATCAATCACTGGAGAAGTCACACAGAAGATGTGTTACAGCAAAAGACATGTAACATAAAAGAATTTGTTTAATGGCTGATCCAACCTGAGGAAATAAAGGCAGTTACAGTGTAACACTAAACCATATAAAAGAACTCAGATGTAATTGTCAGCCAGTGTTCAGTTGGCCATACACAAACAAAATACCATGGATGCTGGAAGTCTGAAATGAAATCTGAAAATGCCAGAAATACTCAACAGGTCAGTATTGTGCAGCAGAAAGCAGAATTAATGTTTCAGGTCAATGAGTTTTGGAACTCTATCTCCTCCAGTTGAATTGGAAGGTGCCATGAAAAAGGGAGATGCTTTTTGTGGTGATGTGAAATGAACTGCAGTCTCAGAAGGTAATCCTTTTGACATTCTCTAATTAATTCCCCTCTCCTTTCACCAAACACATTTTCCTTTCCCTCAGTACTCAGCAATCCAAAGGGACTGTCCCTTCCATGACACTTTGATTCACTTCTCAATCACAACCGGTCTCCTTCCTATGGCACCCTTCTGTGCAAATGCAGGAGCTGCAACACCTGTGCTTTTACCTCTTCCCTCCCCACTGCCTGGGATCCCACATGCTCCTTTCGGGCAAAGCAGTGATTTGCTTGTGAGAGAAGAGAAACAAAGGACTGCAGATGCTGGTATCTTGATGAAAAACACGATGATGCTGGAGGAACTTAGCAGGCCAGGCAGAATCCGTGGAGAAAAGCAGGCGGTCAACGTTTTGGGTCAAGACCCTTCTTCAGGACTGAAGATAGGAAAAGGGGAAGCCCAATATATAGGAGGGAAAAGCAGAGCAGTGATAGGTGGACAAATGAGGGGAGGAGGGGTGGGCACAGGGTGGTGATAGATAGATGCAGGTAAGAGATAGTGATAGGCAGGTGCGGGGGAGGAGGGGAGAGCAGATCCATGGGGGGATGGGTTAAAGGTAAGAGAAGAAAAAAATATAGAAAAAAAAGAGGCTCGGAAGGCTTGCAATTCTTTCAGCTGGGGAGGCGAAACGCAGACTGGGTGACTGCTTTAGGAACACCTCCATTCAGCCCACAAAAGGGACACTAAGTGTCCTGCCATCTGTTGCTTCAGTTCTCTGTTTCACTCTGACTGCTCTCTGTCCTTGAATTCCTATACTGCTCCTATGAAGCTCGAGAACACCTCCTCACCTCTTGGTTAGGCTTCCTACAACCTTCCAAGCTCAACACTGGGTTCAACAATTTCAAATAATGATTCTGCTCTTTCCATTTACAGCTCCTCTAGACACATCCTTTGATTTCTTTTACTTGTCCAGCTAACGTCCCCTTTTGTCACACATTTTTCATTTAATCTCTCTTGCCTTCCACCTTATCATAACTTATTTTAATCTCTGCTTTATCTGTATTTTGAAACTTGTTTATCCCTACTTTTTTTCCAGTTCTGATGAAAGGTCATTAGCTTATTTCTCGACAAGTTAACTCTATTTCTCTCCCAGATGCTGTTTAAACTTTGTATCTGGTCCATGCTGCACTCACCTTTGACCCCTTTGAGTAGAAATTCATCTCAAGCAAACAAACAGGGAAAACATGACGTGCAGATTATTGGCAAACAGTCTGAATTGTTAACCCTGCTTTCTCCACAGACGTTGCTGACTTGCTGAGTGTTTCTCACATTTTCTGTTTTATTTCAGTTTTCCAGAATGCACCATATTTTACTTTGAGTAGGACATTGATCAAATCAAAATGACTTTTATGCCACATCTGAACCGGACTGTGTGTCAGATGAGGATGTTATTAGAAACATAGAGTCATAGAGCATGGAAATAGGCCCTTTGGCCCGGCTCGTTCCAGGCCAACTGTGTTCCCCAGAGCTCTAGTCCCATCTCCCCTCTAAATCTCTCCTATCCATGTACTTACCTAGATGGTTTTTAAATGTTGCTAATGTGCCCGCCTCAACCACTATTTCTGGCAGCTCATTCTGAATACACCCCACCCTTTGCATGAAGAAACTGCCCCTGATGTCCCTTTTAAATCTTTCGCCCCTTATCTTAAACCTATGCCCTCTTGTTTTTAGCACTCCCTCCCTGAGAAAAAGACTATGTGATTCACCCTGTCTATGCCCCTCATCATCTTATATACCTCTATCAGGTTACCCCTCAATCTCCTATATTCCAGGGAATAAAGTCCCAGTCTATGCAACCTCTCCTTCTAACTCAGGCCTCCAAGTCCAGGCAATATCCTAGCAAATCTTTTCTACACTCTTTCTAGTTTAATACCACCTTTTCTATATAACAGTCAGCAAAACTGTACACAATGCTCCAAGTGAGGCCTCACCAATTATACTCAGTGCCCTGAGTTGATTTTATCAGTTGATTTTAATTTTCAGGATTAATGTGCAGAATTCCTGAATGGTGTATCCCATCTATCCCCACCCTTTCCCATTCCTGCATGGAATTAGCCGTATTAATATTAATTATGAGGGGAGAAATTATGAGGATGCAGAAGAGATTCACTAGGAAGTTGCCTGGGATGGGGCAATTTGGTTACGAGGGGAGGTTGGATGGACAGGGTTTGTTTTCCTTGGAACAGAGAAGGTTGAGGGGACATCTGACAGAGGAACAAAAAATCATGAGACCCTTTGGTAGTAGGGAACTATTCCCTGCAGCAGAGGTGTTTCAAACAAGAGGGCATAGATTTATGGTAAGGAGCAAAAGGTTTAGAGGGGTTCTGAAGAGGAATTGTCTTCACCCAGAGTGTGGTTGGAATCTGGAATACGCTGTTTGAGGGGGTGGTGGAGGCAGGTGATCTAGCAACATTTAATAAGTATCTAGACAACCAGTTAAATCACTAAGTTATAGAAGACTATGGATCAAGTATTGGTAAATAGGATTAGAATAGATGGGTACATGACAGATGGGTGAGTGATGATTGACATGGGCATGTCTCTGTAAAAAATCAGGAGGAAATGTAAAATCTGTTGCCATTTGATTCCAGCAGGGGTCTCACTTACCCACCACCTCGGTCTTGTATTTGCTGTTGTCGTACTCAGCTCCACAAACCTCGACCTCAACAAATGGACAAACAATGCTCCTTCCGTTCTTGGGCAAATGCCGTGCTCCCAATATCTGTCAGTTTAAAAGAAAAGATTTAATAAGGACTCAGATCCACAGCTCCTCTTCATTCTTTTTAACAGGGGAGAGAACCCCCAAATTATTTCTGTTCAATAAATTTTATCCCCTAACAGGTATCCAATTGGTAAATTCAGCAGAAGTCCAAAGCATTCCAGTCAGTACAGGGTCAATATTCATGATGCAATAGTTTACTGAAGTCTAGGCTAATGGAGAGACAAGGTCAGGAGTTCCCAATCCTAATTAGAATTCCATGATCTCTGAGGGTTTATAGTTAAAAATCTCATTTAAATTATTCGCCTGGACTTCAATAATTGCAAAAAGGAAAAAATGCTAAGAACTCGCTTTATGTAATGAGTCAATATAATCCAGAATGCATTGCCCGAAAGAGGGGTGGAAGTATATTCAGAAATAACTTTCAACAGGAAAAATATTCAGGTTAGTGGGAAAAGAGCAAGGGCATGCGATTAATTGAAAACCTTTGCGCAGGGTAAATGGTGCAATTCTGCATTCTATTCTTCGAATAATGGTGAGGTGGACAGAGGGTAATTGATGCTCAGGGAACCAAACAAGAGACACAGCATCATCGGGGGTGGGGGTGGGGGGGGGGAGAAGCTAATTACCATAAGAATGATTATGCCTTGGGACAAAATGGGCAAATCTAGTTCCTGCCACTGCTGCAAATATCTGATTTCATACTTATGAGGCACAAACTGGCCATCTACAAGGTATAAGGTATAAAAAGCAGAAAAGTCTCTCTTTCACTCATGTATCTATTACCGGATAACAACAAGGTGGCCAAATCCTGTCTCTCTGACTGCCCCAATACATATTGTTCCTTCAGATAATGAATAGAGAAAACTGAAGGGCAGAGGGAGTGAAGCAGAGTCTTGGGAAGATGTTAGAACTCGTACACAGTTACACCCCAGAGAATTATGCATTTTTGCAGCCACATAATTATGTGCATAAAACATGACTTTGCGTGACATAACATTGTGTAATATTGCTGTGCCATCAACTTAGCACTACATAGAACATAGAACGATACAGCACAGGAACAGGTCCTTTGGCTCATGATATCCATGCCCAAGGCAAATTAAACTAATCCCTATTGCCTGCACATGATCCATATCCCTCCATTCCCTGCATATTCACCTGCCTATCTAAAAGGCTCTTAAATACCACTATTGTATCATTGTCCACCACCAGTACTCCTGCCCAAGGGCAATGTCAGACCCAGTCCCTGTCTGCATTCCTACTCCATATTGGGCCTTGGTCTCTCCCCCTCCTATGCACCACTTCAAAGGCTGGAGCGATTTTCCTCTCCTGACCTGCACTGCTGAATTTCTGCCCAACTTCAAGCCTGTTTCAGCTTAATTAGAAGGAATAGAAACTGAAGCCCTCGTAAGTTAATGTCAGGGTCCTTTTGACATCACAATAAGTGCACAAGAGTCTAATCTAAATTTGACAATTCCCTCAAACACCAGTAAAACAGTAGTGTTAAAATCAAAGGGATCAGTGGGGATGGCGCAGGTATTAGCGCTATTCTGTATTTACTATTCATGTGCTCTCTTTCTACCTCACATGGAAGTTTAGAACTCCCTCTGATAGTTGCACTTTCTTTCAAGATACAATATCCAGATCTTTTATGGTAAAATAAATAATTGGCACTTGCCTGAAGCTGAATGGTGATTGGTTCCACACCCTTGAGAGTGTTTTTGTCAAAGGGGTCAAAGTTCTCATCCCTCATGATGTCAGGATGCAACACATAGCCACACTTCCCATTCATGGTGAAGATCGCCTGGTTCAACTGCATTGGTTTGTCTACAGAGAGAAAAAAAACATATCCAAAGCCCTTTCAGTTTCCAAATAGGGGTTCCCTCGTCATGCCATCATGGTCTCCTACAGTTTCCTGTACTTACAGTGCCCCTACTTCATTTAACTGTGATCTCCTTAGACTTGTTAGGGAACAGTTCATGAAGTTCACAGTTTTCAGAAAAGAGCAAGATTTTATGATTTCACCCCATTCACTTGCTCAGTTACTGTAAATTCCTAGAAATGTATCCTTTGAGTGACAAAAGTCAGGAACTTCACACCTGAATGAAATATGTACTCACAACTGAAGATATCGTTCAAAATTCCACTGGGAACTGATCACTAATCAGTTTTAATCCTCTCTCTAGCCTAGAATTGTTGAGTCCAATTGTAATATCCTGGATACCCAAACCAGGTCAGTGCACTCAGTGTAACCCAGGCTTGTCAACTCAGACAGTTACTGGGTGAACTCAAAACCTTTCCCACAGACATGGCCCTGATGTAAATTTAGCAAAGAGTCTCGGAGAATCTTTTCACATATTGGATAAATGTAAAATCTGAAGGTTGTGTTCAAGTAATTTATGGTGCGCAGGCCAGGCTCAAGTGGTTTAAAATTGACCCACATGCTGTTAATCCTGCCAAAGTTGTTGTAATTTTCATACAATCCAGGAGAGGGAGCAGCAGTCTAATATTTAGTATGCTGACAAAACTGTGAAAAACACCCTAATGTTGAGAAAAACAGCACAAAACACGTCACAAATAGAATTGGCAAACAAAGTTGGACATATTCCTGAGAACAATTCTTTTTCTGCCTTGAACCATCCCCACATTCCTGCTCTGGAGGGATAGTGGTGGTGGTGGTGTGGGGAGTGGTGTCCCAGCTTTTCTAAATGCACTACATTACATACTAATTGGAAAATAAATAGACTCTTCCTTATGTAATTGACCAATTTGTTACTTTTTTCCACAGGTACAATATTAATAGAAACAGCAAATAAGATTTTTCAATTATGATTAACAAAAATAAATTTGCCTCAAAATTGGATGCACTTGTACTTGTTCTATCCACATGGATTATGATTAAAAGGTGCTTTGTGCCTGGTCTGTAATTGCACCAGGCAATGCCTGCTATGATTCATTTCCCCAATGCACTTTGAGTACAGTGTAGACATTATTAACACTCATGGCTCAGTTTAATTACTTAACAATAGAAATTGGTTTAAAAGGTTGTGACTTATGCTAATAACTCACAAATGAGGAGTGCATCACACTAAAAAATTGCACTGCATCTGAATTAAAGTGATCCCCTCAACCACCATTTTTATATGTATAAAGTGCATCCTTCAAAACTCTTACTAAAAACAAATTGTTGTTGGCAGTCCTCTGTAAAGATTAAGGGCTTACAAAATGGTAACTGCAGCCCATGCACTGCTCAATCTGTGGACCCAATGGCTGCAGCAGATTGCTGAGACTCGGGGCTACCTACTGTCATGTCACTCCATAGTCCAGAGGAGGCAGGGTCCTGTTGCCCTCTCCAACACCACTTCCTCAGGCTGAGCCTACTATGGTGAGGTCTCTTTAAAAGTACTGACTCACTTCCAGTGGGACAGCATGTGAAAGATGCAGTAGCTACTGGTCTAGAAAGCAGCTGCCATTTGTGAAATGTGTATATCGAAGAGGAGCAAATAATGATAAATATCACATAATAATGATTTCTGAAAGAAAGGACATCCCATTTGCACAATTTTTATTGTGGCTTTGGGTTTGGCATTGACACTAATATGCAACATCCACCTAGCAGACCAAAAAAGTCCAAGGTCCGATTTTTAAGCAGTAATGTCCTAATGACTTTACTCAAGCTTCCTTCCCATGGTGTTCTGGAGATTAGCCTTCTTGTATAGTATTGGATGTGGCTTCATGGAGAGTACTCTCACCTCTGAGTGAGTGGGGTTCAAAACTCACTCAAGATTTCCGCAGAATACAATCCAGACTGATTCACTGCAGTGCTACACTGTTGGATGTGCATCTTTATGGATTAGGTCTTAAACTGAGCCCCTGTCTGTTATTCCAGGTAGCATGAAAGATCCCATGGCACTATTTCAAATAAGAACAGGGAGTTAATCCTAACATCCTGCCCAATATTCACCACTCAATCAACATGAGCAGAGAAAGGGAATTGGTTATTATTACATTCCTGTTTTGAAAGTTTGATGTGCGCAGATCAGCTGCTATTTTTCTTACGACAATGACTAAACTTAAAACTATTTAACTGGTTATAACATGCTTGGAGGATAAGGAGAGCAAGGGGTCTAAGGCTGGAATGACTGAGGACGTTGGATTAAGATAATCCTGGTAACAGAAATTTGGATGTTCTGATGTTTATGGAGCCTCAAGACAATACAGGTTTGGGTGAGGATTGCAGCAGATCATGGGATGGAGATGAGCACAGGTGCTCATTGCCCTTGAGTGAATGTAGGTCACGAAATAACTTGTATTTGAATATAACTCTGAAGTTATGTTAAGATGAATATTTTACCAAAATTCTTATATTTATTTCAAGCAATTCCAACTTACGTCCCAAAATCTTTTTTTGGCACTATTGATTCTAAAATTCTTTCATATATTTGGCAGAATAAAAACCCAAGGTTAAGTAAGAAATATTTACAAAAACTTAGAAAGGATGGTGGTATGGCCCTGCCTAACTTTAGATTATATTATTGGGCAATTAATATCAGATATTTAATTTTTTGGATACAAGATTCAGATGTAATTCAATGCCCCAAATGGGTACACCTTGAGCACCAATCAGTACTTGAATTTTCATTAGTTTCTATTCTAGGAGCTTCACTCCCTTTTGCACTTACCAAATTAAGTAAACATACGATTAACCCAATTGTTAAACATACAATACGAATATGGTTTAAATTTCGTAAATTTTTTGGATTGAATAAATTTAACCTGTCAAGTCCCATTCAATCTAATTTTTTCTTTCATTCATCCAGAGTTGACTCAGCTTTTTTCCATATGGAAAAGGAAGGGAATAGTATGTTTTCGTGATTTATTCATTGATAACTGTTTTTCATCTCTTGAACAATTGTCTAACAAATACAATTTGCCTAGATCACACTTTTTTTTTGATATTTGCAGATTAGAAATTTTTTAAAAGCTACTATACCTTCTTTTCCGACACCTTACAAAACTGAAATTACGGAAAAAATTGTAGGTCTTAATCCTTATCAGAAGGGCTTTATAGCAATAATCTATGATTTAATTATGAAAATACGTCTAGAACCACTGGACAAAATTAAGAATGAATGGGAAAGCGAACTCCAGACATCTTTACCTACAGAGACTTGGAAGAAAATTTTTCATTTAGTTAATACATCTTCAATGTGTGCCAGACACTCTTTGATGCAGTTTAAGGTAGTTCAGAGGACCCATATGTCAAAAGATAAGCTAGCCTGTTTTTATCACCATATAAATCCTATATGTGACAGATGTAAATTGAATGTGGCTTCTTTGACACATATGTTTTGGTCCTGTCCTCTTTTGGAAAAATATTGGAAAGACATATTTAACATTATTTCAAATCTATTGAAGATTGATTTACAACCTCACCCTATCACTGCAATTTTTGGATTACCAAGGATAGAGTCTGGCCATTTATCTGCTTCTGCTAACTGTATGATTGCCTTTGTTACATTAATGGCCAAACGATCCATTTTGCTTAAATGGAAGGATCCAATACCTCCTACTACTTTTCAATGGTTTTCTCAAACTATATCATGTTTAAACTTGGAAAAAATTAGGAGTGGCACTGCTGATGCTTCGCTTAAATTTGAAGATGTTTGGAGTCCATTCATTCAGTATTTTCACATGATATAGATCCCCTTTCAATAACTTTCCAACTTAGAGGAACGGAGTTGACGACATAATATTGCTCTGTTTCTACTGAGAAATTTTAGGCCAGTCTTTTTTTTTTGAAATTTTTCTGTTTAGATTAGTTTGGTTTGATATATTGTTTATAATTTTTCTTATTGATTTGGGGATTTTTTTTTCTCTTTCTTTTTTTATTTATATAATAAATCTTTTTCTTTCTTTTATATTATAGTCATTTACTAAGAGATCATTGGATCTACAGATTTTTTATATTTTATTGTTCTTTATGATTATCTATGCCATGATTGTTCTCCTGATCTCTTTGTACTACATGTACAAACATTGATGTTATATATTAATCTGTATTAATCTGAAAACTAATAAAAGGATTGAAAAAAAAGAAAGAAAGAAAGAAAGAAAGAAAGAAAGAAGTTATGAACACTGAGAACATTAGATTTGGTTGCATCAGTCTGGAGATTATCATCTCTCATAATGTCTCTCAGGTATATCCTCCAATTATAGAACATCAGTAAAAGCCTCACCAGTTCACAGCTCTGAACGTATTGCTCCAGTTAGCAATGTATTGGTATTGGTAATGTAGCACAATGATTCTGGTTTCCACTGGGCACACTGCACCATGCCAACGAGAACCCATTGAGTATATAAAATAATAAACATGATGTCATTAATCTTCTAGATCAGAGCCAGCACAAACACTTGGGACTCAGTACTTTCTTCTATACTGGAAACTTTTACCCTTCTTTTGAAGTGTTTGAACAAATTCTGAGACTACTTTTGAACTTTTTGAAGTGTTCTCCCAAACTTACTAAATCAGACATTTGAAAATGAGAAATATGAACCATGGACCTTTCTGAATCAGAGCTGAGCCACTGTTAAGAAGCACCAACTGATTGAGACAACTTGATCCTTGGTGCCCCAGGGCTGAGTTGTGGGTGTGGGTAGGAATGGAACCTTGCCTACTCTGGTTTTGTTTGTGTTTAAGCACTTTCTGATGTAGCTTGTTGCAACAAGGTTACCTGGTGTCTGGAAGTTGAGGGCCACCAGTTGGCTGCCACAGATCCACATGGGCAGCGGGTCATAGTTGGAGGAGTCCAGGCGTTGTCCCCTGGGGTATACGCGGCTCAGTTGCCGGTGGTTGTACTGAAGGAACTTCTTGCCCTTACTCTTGTTGGCGTACTTCTCTGCCTTTGTTTCAGGGAAGGATGACATGTCTCTGTAACAGGCCTTGTCTGTTCCGATCTCTGCAGATAAAACAATACAATGTCAGCGAGGAAATACCGATCGACAGCAGGTAAACCAAATACATCCATTCTTCTTTCCAATGGATCTGATCCTCTTCAATGGAATACGCCTCCCTACCTGCTTTTGAGACTTGGAGTATTGGCACATATGCTATCACTGCAAAATTTGCCAAATCCAGTTACAGGAAAAGGAAATGAAGATCAACGTCCTCTCCAAGGCCAATACCCTGAAATTGTAGACTTAAGTACACTCATGCCTGACTATAGTCTCCTCAAACAAACACTCTATTCTGAGCTCTGTTATGGCAAGGGGCTGCCAGGTGGACAGAGGAATAGATTCACGGATATGCTCAAAGTCTCCTTGAAAAAGTGCAAAACTTCCACTGACTCCAGGGAATCTCTGGCCCATGAACACTCAAAAAGGAGGATAATGCTGGTTTGCATTGACAACCTTGAGTCTGTGTTAGGAGCACACAGGAGCCCACCATAAAAGGCAGTAGGAATGCACTACCTCACAAACTACCTGCTTGCTGGCAACTCCTGCACCACTTGTGATAATTCAGAAGGTTGCACATTGGCCTTATCATCCACCTCAAAATCCATTCAACTCGAGCCATTCTCAATCCCAAGGGACAACCTAAGAGTGAAGAAAGACTTGTCTCTTAAGCATTTATTGACTACTTTGGAATACCTGATACAGAGAACAACTGTTTTGGGAATTTTCCTCAGGGTGTACTCCATGGCTATAACCTTGGCGGAGACACTGCAGTAACTACGCTTACACATTTAAGGACTGTTTCTGACAAAGTTCAACAGTGGAGCAGGAGTGAGCCATTGGCGTTTCGCTGTTGACTGGGTCAAAGAATTTTTGTGATCATCGAGTGTTCTGGAGAGATGAAGACTGCTGGTTTAAATACTTACTGTCAACAACAAGCACACCAGGATGAGGCATAAGAGTGGAGTGAGCAGAACAAGGTTCCCCCTACATTGCCTCTAGAGTGCTCCTCAGCCCTACTCCAACCAATGTGTCAATTTCCAGCCCACACCTGCTGTGCTTTCAGCTGTTTGGGTGCCAGCCCTATATTTCTGCAGTGCTTCCTTTATAGAAGAGATTTTAGATACCTTTATGAGTCACATGTACATCGAAACACACAGTGAAATACATCTCTTGTGTAGAGTGTCCTGCGGGCAGCCTGCAAGTGTTGCCACGCTTCCGGCGCCAACGTGGCATGCCCACAACTTCCTAACCTGTACATCTTTGGAATGTGGGAGGAAACCAGAGCACCCGGAGGAAACCCATGCAGTCATGGGGAGAATGTACAAACTCCTTACAGACAGTAGCCGGAATTGAACCCAGGTCGCTGGCGCTGTAATAGCGTTATGCTAACCGCTACACTACCATGCCATTAGTGGCATTTTTATGGTCAGAAAGAGTTTCCAGCACCTCCAAGAGCATATCAGTGTTTGTTCGTCTGTCTCAAAGCTTTCTGGGCTGAAAGTCCAATAAGGATAAAGTATTGAATAATTCAGACTGGACAAGTATGGGATGTTTCAGAAGTCCTTAAAGAATTAGTTTGGGTTCCACTGACAGCACAAAGAGCATAAAGGGTAAATCCTCAGGGTAGATTGAGAACCCAGGGGATTGTCCCTAACAGGCCCATTGATGTAGAGGGATTGGGTGGAATATCTCATCTGGGTTGCTCCAGGAAATAGTACCCAAACACGAAACAGTGGAATTCTAGCAGAAACCCATTTTCCAGTATCTAATCAAGCACCTTGAATTATTTCCACCAAAGCAGAGAAGTGTAAGGGGAGAGAACTTTTTAAACGAAAAAGTCGCTCTGATCAATTGAATATAAAAATATTATTTCTACTGATTAGGAAGCCATTGCTGATGGTCCATTAACTTAAAAAAAAACATAGGGGTGATTGGAACATGAAATGTTTGCCCTAGGAAGTTATTGAGTAGATTGAGGTTGAGAACTTTGTAACACTGAAGTGAAAGTTTGCTGATGATTTGCTGACGCCAAAGATATTTGGGGAGAGTGATTTGCTTTGGATTAATCTCGTAAACAGCTAGATTGAGACAATAACAAGAACTTTTATTAATAAAACTCAGTTATTGCAATTAAATATCAGAAGTCGGTAGCTAAATAGCCTTGCATGCAGTAATAATGAAGTGGTGTCTAATAATAAAATCCACTGATAGTTCAGGCATGAACTGTGGACCCAGTAGATATTATTCTGGATTGGGCTGTATTGCATGAGATTCTTGTCTATGCATCTTTTTTTGAACTTAAAGGGAAAATTAATCCAACCAAATAAATTGCAATGAGGTATGTCAAGAAAATAGTGTCTTTCCTTTTAAATGGGCAAATGCCACAGGTCACTTACTTTCTTCATCAAAGGGGACTGGGCGGCAATAGACAACCAGCTCCGACAACTCTAGTGCAATCTTCTTTCGCCTCTCCATTATTTTTCCTTCCTGCATCTGTTTTCAAAGAGAAAAAGTCATCCACCACATGAGCTGCGGTGTTTCAAGTAGACGTATAGATTCTGAAGGGTAATTAATGATGTTGATATTGGTTGTAAAAGCTACACCATGAGAGTGAAAAGCAATTTTATTTTTAAATATTATCCTCTCTTACAGGATTTGACATTCTGGGAAACAGTTCACAGGTACTACCCATTCTCCATTGCCCAAGTACCATTCTATTCACTGAACCTCAACAGGTTACAGAACCTCAGAATCCAACATTTTGAGATCTAGTCAAACCTCACCAAAAGTCTGCAAGCAGCCACCTGCAAGCAAGGGTCATGGGACAACAACCAAAAATAATAAACATGGCTGACTCTTCCCCTGCCTAAGCTCAGGCACAATGTCCTTCAAACAAGCTACAATTACCAGGGCTATCATATTCCTGTGGAGTACTTGACCATTTTAGTCAATACCAAACAACACTATTCACAGTCAGATATATTCAGATCATTTTTAAAGGAGTCAATCACCCTGGCCTCAACTGCTAGGAACATCAGTCACTCATGCACATTCTAAATCTTCTTCTAACCTTCAGTCTTGTGTGAGACCTGTTCTTTTTAAATCCATATTCTCTAATTCAGTGCTCGCAGTTACATCCTTCAATACATGTATGTCTCTTTAAGTACGCAAATTATGATTTACATTCTGCAGTAAGTTATGGCATGCGCTCTCCATTTGAGAAGATCATTTCAGATTAAGGGACTATTAAAGACCCAGATTAAAGGGTCTCGACCTGAAATGTCGACTGTTCATTTCCCTCCACAGATGCTAAGTTGTATTTTTGCTCTAGATTCCAGCATCTGCAGTCTCTTGTGTCTCTAAGAGACTAAAATCATGATCTGCAATGCAAGGGTAAAGGGTATGACCAGGACTGAGTAATGCAGAGCTCTTAGAAAGCTGCAGGAGGTTACAGATAGAGGTAGAGAGGGATGAGGCTTTGAAGTGATCTGAAGACAGGAAAGTACAAGTGTGATTTTTGGAGAACCCTTGAATCAGGCATAAAACCTGAGCTACACCCATGGTATCTGAAGCTGCTTGTCACTGCTCAAGCTTATCAGGGAAATTCAGTTAAAATATTGCTAGCAAATAAGGCAGTCACCTTATCCAGGTCCACCACAATTGTAATTTCCAGTTTCTTTAACTAGAAAAAGTGGTTGCAATTGTATTCTACTTACCAAGCAAGTATGAGCTTCGATTTTCCCAACACCTTTCACTTACCCTCGCATCTGCATTCTGTGCTGCTTCCCGGATCTTGGCAACCCAGTCATTCAGGTCTTCTTGACTATCTGCAGCCACATCCAGCAGCTGTGCAGGGTGGGACATTTGTTGGGAGTTGATTGTGAACACATGCTGCTTGGTGCCTTTCCCTTCCTTCTGAATTACTGTTGAATAAATCTGAGAATGTTGAGATGGCGCAGGCAATTCCTTGTTGTCAATTAACAATCACGTATAGAAAAAAGGTAACTGGCTCCAGCTCTAACTTTACCTGCCTGGTGCAACTGGTCATCTGTTGGGAGGGGACAGTGGTGCTGGTGAGGTAGTAGATGGGGAGAGAGGCTATGATCAGACTTGATGAGGTGGAGAATCTTGAGCCAGGAGTGGCCATCAAATAATATTAAAGAATTTAGGTTCTTTATGAGGCAAAAGGAAACAGGAATGTTCCTTTGGAATTCACAAGGAAGCCTGGGGCCTCCATTATTCTGGGCTTCACCTCTTCCCCTAACCAATTTCAGAGCTGCCCATACCCCAAATAACTGAAAGGGTCTGTTCCCATGGATTGTTGATGCAGCTTCCTGCTCCCACCCACTGGGGAGTTAGCAGGTTTGGACAGAGTGCAGGAAAATTGATGCAGTTGAGGCTTGGCTGTTCCGGTTGGCCAGCATCCAAATTCCTGGGCTCCTGACATTTGCATCCTACCCACACCTCATTAGAATCATGGCCATTGAGCTAGCATACAACTGTCTGAGTGTGAAAGACCAGAGATCTGTCTGGTTCTACAACATAGGAATTCATTCACCAAAATTTGCTTTAAAATTTGTAGCTTGCTGTTATTGTAATCATTTTTAATTTATCTTTCATTAATTTGCTAAGATAGCTGTCTAACGAGAAGATTGCAAATATGGAAGCCTATTTAACAAATTGGTAGCCATTTAGAAAAAAATTCTGTTTATATTAAACCATATCTATAGAATTTAGTGCAGCAGCTTGCACTAAAGTCTATAGATATGGTTTAAAGTCTTTGGCAGCTCCTATAAACTCATCTGGAAAGATAAAGGCTGTAGGTACACAGGAACACTCTCAGCTCACCTCTGAGTTCTACTCCAAGTCACACGTCATCCCACCATGAATGAACTTGTTTTTTCCTCATTGTCAAGGGATCAAATTCTGAGTAACCCAACCTATCAGCACCTCCATCTCAAGAACTGCAGCAGTTAAACAAAAAGTTTCACCACACACCCACGCCCAACCATCCAGCCACCTCTCAAGGGCACTTAGAACTGCACAGTAAAATATGATCTTGCCTGCACATCTCAAAAACTAATAATAGTAACAAAAATATTTGCACTCACTTCTCTGTCAAGAGTTGTTTGATTTTTAAACAGGCAGAAATGTCACAATACCTGATAGATATTAAAAGATCAAAAATCTACCCAAGTGATAGAAATAATTTGTATTTAGTTATCAGCGGCACATTTTTGATCAGCATGGACACAATTGGCTGAATAGCTTTCTTCACTGCCCTAAATTTTTGTGAATCCACGATTAAGCAGGTAACTGAAGAATTATTGGTGTGGTGTTTGGTCCTATGTACCAGAATGCCAGTTCTGGTTTCTCTGGGTGCTGATTAACTTGCCCTGGTCATGCCTCCAATGGTCTGGATATTTGACTTTGCAGTTTGATTTGATTCATGAAGTAATTTTGATTAATGGTGGATTCCACTGTCCTGTTTTTCTTAATGTTTGTTTGGACATATAAAAAGGTGAGAGTAATTACAGGGACTGCTGCAAAATGCTCCCCAGGTCTCTTTCACCCAGGCTGCTACATCAGGCAAAGACTTGGAAGGATTAGGTGAACTGTCTTTCTCACACAAACAATTTGCATAAGTTATAACTATATAAAAGGGTCTTAGGATGAGTTCAGAACTGTTGTTTCTTTAATGTTCCATCAGAGTATATATTCTGCCTTCCGATCTATTATATTTCTGCAAAGTTTCAGTCTGTTGACACTAGTTGATAGATGCTCATCTTCTATTTGATATACAAATAGAACTCTTCAACTCACTAAGCCTCAAGAACTGGATTTGAAATTCTCTTCCACATCCCTTCTGCCTCTTTATCTCCTTTTAAATAATTTGTTAAGGGATTATCACCTCATCCTCAACCCCTGCACCCCCTGTCATTCACCAGCCACCATCTCACACCACCCTCTCCCTTCACTACAACTTGAAACCCCTGCATGGGCCTGGTTTTGGAAGCTGGCTTTTCCATGGAGGACGAATGTCTTCAGAAACAATTTGAATTCTAAAGCTGAGTACAGGCATCTCCCCAGATCCATGAGATACAGAGTAGGGTATGAATTAAATCTTCTAACTGGATGCAGAGTGCTACCACTGAGCCAAGACTGAAAAAGAAAAATCCCTGAACTGCTGCCGTTGGGAATAATTCTCTGGAATTGTAGTAAAAGGTACATTTCTGGGGTAGGATAGGGAGAGTTCTACTGTTATAAACCTGAATACTAATTCTACTTTGACATAAATGTTTACAACACGGCAAGATGCCATTTAGTCTTTTAAATTTTGTTAGTTTTTTTCTTTGAGCATGTATAGATAAATATATTTGTATTGAGCTTCTTTATTCATTATTTTAGTGCAGCCACAGATCCCCAAATGAAATAGTTTCACATGAGTTAATTAAGCAGCACATGATCAAAGTTAAGCCTTTAAGTGCATGGACATTTTTAGTGTTCAAGTTAATGCACACAAAATTTAACAAACGATTGGAATAATGTGAAGTCTTTGCAGCACAACTCACCGACGTAGCACGTTGGGACATCAATAAATCCTTTGAGGAAACTTCCCAGTGGGCTGTTTTCCACAGACTGCAGGAACATGAAAAGAAAACAGAAATTACAAAAGCACATCTGGGTTGATGTTCTTTCACATACATGGTTTATATGATGCATTCGTTGCATTTAAATTTCACACTGCCACAAATGCAAATTTATGAGTCTTGTTTTAAAGAGGAGGGCGCTTACTTCCAGAAAACAAAGAATTACTGAAAATTGGATGTGGGATAACTCCAACAAAAGAAGCCATTAGAGTTAGTGAGTGACCAGCTCCCAGAGTCCCAGCAATGCAAATCTCAAACCTTTGGTGGATTGCCTGGACTGTGTTTAGCCCCTTCCAACTGCAGCAGGGCTGAGACTAAGAGCTCGGCTTGTGCTGAACTGGCTGGACTCCACTCACTCCCATTCCACTGCAGTGGGATTCAGAGTGCGCACACAAGCTATGGAGGACCAGGTGCTGAATCCTTCTCCTCCAACGTCTCCTTCTGATCCACTGAAATGAAGGAATGGTAGTGGTGAGTGGGGACGCTCTAGGAACATAGAGTAAGAGACAAAACAACAGGAAAACAAGGGCCCAATCAAGAGCCAGCCATAGTAGGGTGATGGCTTAAAGAATATTGTTTAATAATGTCTGTATTCCTCTCTGCTATTAATTGAGGGTGTACATTCCCTTTCTCTGGAATGTTCCTTGCCCTCACAGCCAGATTTTCTCCAGGAAAACTGGAAGTGTCATTCATGGAATTGCTCTTTGAAGGAACTGGCACAGAAGAAGAGATGGGGCCTGGGGCAGCTCACCCATGATCAGATTGAATGGTGGGGCAGGCTTGAGGGGCTGAGTGGCCTACTCCTGTTTCTATTTTATGTTCTTTCCAATTAGTCTCACTCCATAGCTTCTTCCCTACTGTGGTGCAATGTTTCGTTTCCTGTACATCCCCTTTTAAAAGTTACTATTGAATTGATTCTTATTACAGTCTCAGCCAATACTTTCTGGATCACAATTCCCTGCATTGAGGAAAATGTTCTCCATGCTCTCTGATGTCCAGCCCTTTAGCTAATGGAAAGGTTTCTCAGCATCTACTTTATGATTTTGAATTTCCCCCTCATTGTTCAGGGAGAATAATCCAAGCCTCTTCAGCTTTCCCATTTAATTTAAGAAGTCCATCCTTGGTACATTTCTCTATCTCTTTGCATCCTCTGCAAGGCATTCTTCTTAAAGCAACATTCCCAGAAATAGACACAGTAAGTCCAGCTCAGCCTCCTTAAGCAGTCATTTTCAGGAATTTAAAACAATTGCTTTTGTATTCAGTTCTTTTATTATAAACCTGTCACCTCCGCACCTTGTAGATTTTTAAATTTAAAATGTTCTATGTTTACTACTCAAAACAAAAGCAATTTGCTTTCTACTGGTTTCAGGCACAGAGTACTATCAGATGCAAAACTCCTGCTCACCGCTTCATCCTGCTCTGGTACAGGTGTATTTGTTATCTCTTCCACGTAATTCGCTGGAAACCACAGCTGTTTTTTGCCTCCGTAATCTCCTCGCCACCTGATTGGGGAGGGGATGGAGAAAATATTCAAGATGAGGAATAGAACACCAACAGAATACAAGGAGTAATCCAGCTATGACAACACACTTTCTTTTTTATTTGCCTCTTTGTTCGTTCTCTTGGTCTTTTTGTTCAGTTCTTCCCCATCACTGTCACAGGATAAATTCAATCCAGCTAATCATGACCCAGTCAGTCTGCCCTCACTCATTAGAAGGGAGACAACAGTGTATCAAAGGGGCATTTACTCACCAAAACCTATTCATTGATGCACTGGTCGGGCAACTTTTGTCAGGACAACTTGGCTTCAGACCACACTGCAGCCTTGGTTCAAACATGGACCAAGGAACTGAATTCAAGGGGTAGAGTGAAAGTGACTGCTCTTGACAGCAAGACAGCACTTGCCCAAATGTGGTACCAGAGTACCCTGATAAAACTGAAGTCAATGGGAATCAAAGGGAAAGCACTCCAGAGGGTGGAGTTATAACTAGCGCAAAAGGAACAGGTTGTGGTTGTTGGAGGTCAATCCTCCAGCCCCAGGACATCACAAGAGGAATTCCTCAGGGTAATGTGCTAGGCCTGACCACAATCAGCTACTTCATCCATGACCTTCCTTTCATTATATGCTCATAAATGGGGATGTTTATGGATGATTGTTTAACAAATAATCCCTGCTTGCATGCAGTACAGACGAGACATTCACGGGCTGATAAGTAGCAAGTAACATTTTCATTGCAGAAGTGCCAGGCAATGATCATTTCCAACAAGAGTCTGAACAACTACCCTTGACATTCAATGGCATCAATGTCACTAAGTCCTGCACCATCAATATTCTCAAGGGTCAACGATGAGCAAAAATTTCACAGGATGAGCCACATAAATGCCATGTTTGCAAAAGCAGGTCAGAAGCTGGGTTTCCTGTGATGATTTGTTCACCTCAGAATTAGAATCAGGTTTGTTATCACTGAGTTATATGTCGTGAAATTTGTTGTTTTGCGGCAGCAGTACAGTGCAAAGACATGAAAGTTATTATGAATTACAAAGTAAATAAATAGTGCAACAAAAAAAGGAATAACGAAGTAATGTTCATGGATCTACACACCATAAGGTCTTTCCACCATCTGCAAGGCATAAGTCAGGACTATGATGAAACAGTCTCTATCCCAGAGGGTTGTAGAGGCCAGATCATTGGGGGTACTTACAGAGAAAGAACATTTTTTGAAAGATTGGGTATTTGAGGGCCATTGGGGAACTGGCACAGAAGAGTTATCGAGTCATACAGAATGGAAACAGGCTATCTGGCCCATCACGTCTACACTGGCCAGTGGGCACCCATCCCTAATTAATTCCATCTTCTAACACTTGGCCCATAGCCTTCTATGCCTAGTTGATTTAGGTGTTTATCTAGACGCTTAAATGCTGTCAGCGATTCTGCTTCCACCACACTTTCAGGCAGTGTATTCCAAGTACTCACCGCGCTCTGGGTTAAAAAAGGTCCCCGTCAGATCTCCTCTAAATCTCTTACCCCTTACCCTAAATCTATGTACTTTAGTTTTATCCACCACTGATATGGGGAAAAGTTTCCTGCAGTCTACCCTAGCTATACCCCTCATAATTTTATATACCTCAATTATGTCCCCCCTTAACCTCCCATGGTCCAGGGAAAATAGACCTATCCTCTCCAGCCTCTCCTCATAACTGAAACATTCCATGCCAGTCAACATCCTGGTAAAGAGGAGATGAGGCCTGGAGCAAATCAGCCATGATCATGTTGAATGCCAGTGCACACTTGAGAGGCTGAGTGGCCTACTGCTGCTCTTATGTTTCTTATGTTCTTATGTTGGGTGGATGACCAACAACACTCAAGAAATTCAACATCAACAATGACAAAGCAGGCCACTTCATCAACTGCTTAAACATTCATTCTGTCTCATCACCAGTGGCTGTGGTGAGTACCTTCTACAAAAATGTAGTAATTTGCCAAAGCTACTCCAATAGCATCTCCCAAACCTACAACCTCTAGCACCAAACAGGTGCACGCCAATGCCATTACCTGAGGTTCCCTCCCCACCACCCCCCCACCACCAAGGTTGCACACCACCCTGACTTAGAAATATATTACCAGTCATTCATCAACACCCTCTGAAATATTGAACCATCAGATTAAAACCTGGTTTATAAAGATTGATAAATTGTAGAAATATAGATTATTATTAGTTTTATTTTGAATTAATTTATTACTGATGAGTTATTTTGAGATTTTGCCATGAGTACAGTCAATATTTGCACAGACACACACACAGATGCTTGGTCAAACATATACACATATATGAAAAACACGATGATGCTGGAGGAACTCAGCAGGCCAGGCAGCATCCGTGGAGAAAAGCAGGCGGTCAATGTTTCGGGTCAGGACCCTTCTTCAGGACTGAAGATAGGAAAGCAAGCATTGACCGCTTGCTTTTCTCCACAGATGCTGCCTGACCTGTTGAGTTCCTCTAGCATCATAGTGTTTTTCATCAAGATTCCAGCATCTGCAGTCCTTTGTTTCTCTATATACACATATATGCTTGAGAATGCACACACCACTAAGTATGCACACGCATATACATTGAGCAGATGCCAAGTGTTACACAAGAGTTTAGGACCAGACTTGAAGGTAGAAAGAGATGGGTGGGAGGGCATTAGGCTCTGATATTTTAGTAGGAGAATCTGGATTCAATTCCATCACAGACAAACAAGGTATCTTCTCTCTCTTTACTGTTTGTGAATGTCCTAATAAACTATGTGGTTTCCATATACAGATGACCCCTGTGCTATGGCCATTTGGGTTAGGGAAATTTGTCCATATAGAATTCATCAATCACTACCCAAAAATCTGAGATATAGAACAAGATTCAATCTCATGGAATTTATGTGAAAAAAATAAACAAATAAACACAATTTTTTCTTGCAACTTGTATTTCTTGACGCATGTGCAGATGACATGGCTTCACATTACAGCAAAGCACAATGTGGGCTGTTTTCTAGGAACAAACTCCCCCCTATAAAGAGGGGCTTGCCTATAGTTTCAATTGCTCAGACATTTTTTCGGGAGATTAAACAAGTGGAATGGAAACCATAATGTTGAAACAATATCAATACCAAATCAGAAAAGCCATTTCATCATGTAAATTACATTCAACATCATTGAGAATTATTTTTTTATTCCACGACTTCTTAATTCATGATTGTGAAGCCTATTTTCTAGTAATTCAAACAGGATAAAGCTTACAGGTGTCCAATATACACCATATCTATAGTATTTAATTCTACATTACCTAACAATGAGTTTTTCCTGCTCCAAACATTCAGCCTTTTGCTCCAAATTCTCAGCCATTGGTCTTTCAGTTCAGAATTAACATTCCAGCTGTCAGGATCTTACACTGGGGCCTCGGTCTGTAATGATCCAGATCTCCTCAGCTTCCTTTTACCCAGCACTCGACCTCTCCCTCTCCCACCTCCCCATTCCCCTTTTTTCTTCTTTGCTTATTCAGATGGTTTGACTTTCCCACATTACCATTTTTACCTCTCAGAGATTAAGTCACACTCAGCCTTCATTTGCAATATTTATACATCGCTTTCTTATTATCATTTGCAATCTGAGCTGGCATCACATCCAATTTAGCAAAAAAAAATCAGTTTCAAGTAGAAAATTTGCTGCTTAAGCAAACTCACCATCCACCTTCCTGCTTGTCAACATTGTGAATTATGGCCTGCTTACAGAAGGACAGTTCATCCTCTCGCTGGGCTTTGTAATCGTACAATGCTTTAACTGTGCACTGGAAGAGAGCAAAAACCAAACTTCCTTGAAATAAACTATATACTCACATAGAAACCAGCAATCTTGGATTTTCCCCTCATATTTTTTTTGATCTGGTGTTAAGGCTTCTGTGTAGAGGGTGGGTAAATAGTACTAAACCCTTTAGCCTGTCTCAGAAATCATTGAGGAGACCCACCCCTCTGAAGGCAGGATGACAGGCCTGTACCCAAACAGAATGCAATAAATCCACTGAGACTGGAGTACAGCTAAATGTGGGCCAATGATGCAAGGGATTGGAACCAGGATAAAGTTCTATCTTACCTTTCCGAACAAGTGTCTTAACCAGCATTAGAAGGGCACCAACAAATAAGCAATGTGCATTTTCCACATTAGATACCCTGCAGCCTGAGTGAAACTATCATTTCAGTGTCCAGTATTTGTCTCTACACAGAAGGAACTTAATTAAGATGTCGGCAGACTTACTTCAAATTAGCCCACACAACAAAAAGAGAAAGGATCCAGCCTGACTCTAATACTGAAAGGAGAATGTGCTGACCTCCTGTATCATCCAAACCAATGGACTAAGATGATCAGCGATCTTTATCTTACCCTTGCTGTTGGCATCTTATTGGCTTCAACATAAAAATGAGGAGTCCGCATTTCATACAAGGCTCCGTAGTCCAGTTCCTAAAATAAAAGTAAATAATAATCAGTAAAGAAAACGGCCTGGAGACACAAGAGACTGCAGAGGCTGGAATCTGGAGCAACAAACAATCTGCTGGAGGAACTCAGTGGGTCGAGCAGCATCTGTGGGCGGTAAGGAATACTGATGCAGGGTTTTGACCCGATACATCGAAAATTCCTTTCCTCCCACAGATGCTTTTTGACCTGCTGAGTTCCTCTAGCAGATTGTTTGTTGCTAAGGAAAACAGGCTGTTAAGTGAATGCCCGCTTCAAGAAGAGCATCAGCACAAGATTGAGCAAGAGAGTTTTAATTCATTTTTCATTAATACTTTTTTTTATCTTCATCATGATTATAACCGGCTGTTAGGCGAATCGACCCCAGACCTATATCCAGGTTTGGCTTTGATTAGTTGCTTGTTTGGTGACTGCTGCCAAACTAGCAGCCAATAATTCTTTCCATAAAGGAGACAACCTCCCCCATGTATAGATATTCTTGGTAAACCTTAAAGTAAAAGAAGTTCTTCTTTGTCTTCAAAATAGTGCCATTGGATCTTTCACAACCACCTGTGATGGCAAATAGGCTATTCTGAAAAGACAACATTTTTGAGAGTGCTATACTCCCTCAAGATCATTATGCTGGATTGTCATCCTAGAATGTATGCTCAGTTCTCCCGACTAAGACAACGAATGCACTGTCTCCATGTTCAGAGTCAAGATTGTCAATGCTGACAAATACAGAGTTATGTAATCTGAAATGATATTTAGCTGATTTACTTCAAAAAAGTTCAATTTTTTTTCCATTCAAATCAGAATGCTTCAAAAAGCAGCTGCTGGGATTGTTTCCTGGAACTCCTGATTTTCCGGGAGAGGACATCTCTCCTAATTTACTTCCCCTTGCAGAACAAATATACAGTATATTGGCTTGGGGTTAAAACAAAAAAAAAGGCTGGAAAAGCTTAGCAGGTCAGGCAACATCTGTGTAAACAGGAACAGTTAACAGTTCTGATTTTATTTCAGATTACCAGCATCTGCATTATTTTTTGATTTTCATTAACTTGTGATTCGAATTTCCCCTTTGTTTAGGCCCTAACCTTCCTCACCCATGCAAAATTCCACAGCTATTTGGTAGGGGGACAATTGGGATGCCATACAATTGCACTGTGTATGGGACTCTTCTGCCCATTGTATTTGTCTGTTTTTCCATTTGGAAAAGTGTTGTGTGGTAGATAGAAACATGATATAAGAGCAACTTCGATGATAAATACTGAGCTAAAGCTATAAGTTGTACATACACCAGTCTATTTAAAAAGGGGACTGGAATATGAAGCTATGTTAGAGTCAATTGAAGATAGAACATTAACTTTTATTTAATTAGTAACATTTACACTGCAAAAAAAATTCAAGCTGGTACACAGGATGTATAAAATATTGAATGATTCATTTGATACATTATGGAAGATGAGCAAAGATTTGGTCAAAGAGGTAGATTTTAAAGAAAAAAGAAAGAGTTTTAGAGGCAGACCAATTTATGGGGAGATTCTAGAGCTTTGAACCTAACCCACAAGGCTGCGTCCTCAGCCCCCTACTCTACTCCCTATACACTCAGGACTGCATGGCCAGATTCTGCTCTAACTCCACCTACAAGTTTGCAGATGACACCACTGTAGTGGGCTGAATCTCAAATAACAATGAGTCGGAGTACAGGAAGGAGATAGAGACTTTAGTGGCATGGTGTCAGCAAAACAAAAGAGATGGTCATTGTCTTCAGGAAGGGGGGTGGTGCGCACACTCCTGTTTACATCAATGGTGTCGAGGTCAAAAGGGTTGAAAGCTTCAAGATCCTGGAAGTGAACATCACCAATAGCCTGTCCTGGTCCAACCACATAGACACCATGAAAGTGCACCAGTGCCTCTAATTCCTCAGGAGGCAAAAGGAATTTGGCATGTCCCCTTTGACCCTCAGCAATTTATATCGACGCACCATAGAAAACATCCTATCTGGATGCATCACAGATTGGTATGGCAATTGCTCTGTCTGAAACCACAAGAAACTGCAGAGAGCTGTGGACACAGCTCAGCACATCACGGAAACCAGCTTCCCCTCCATGGACTCTGTCTACACTTCTTGTTCGCTCAGTGAAGCAGCCAACATAATCAAAGACCCCACCCACCCTGGACATTGTCTCTTCTCCCCCCCTTCCCACCAGGCAGAAGATACAAAGGTCACGTACCACCAGACTCAAGGACAGCTTCTATTCTACTGTTATAAGATAGTTATAATGATCCCTAATATGATAAGATGGACTCTTGACCTCACAATCTACCCTGTTATGGCCTTGCACTTTATTGTCTGCCTGCACTGCACTTTCTATGTAAATGTAACAATTTATTCTGCATTTTGATATTGTTTTCCCTTGTACCACCTCAATGCACTGTTGTAAGGAAATGATCTGTATGGATGGCAAAACAAAGTTTTTCACTGTACCTCGGTACATGTGACAATAAGAAACCAATTTGCCAACTTCTCATCTGGATGAAATTCTGCAACCAGTTGGCACTAACTAGTGCACAGAGACATTGAGTTCACTTTGCTGATCAACTTTTTCCAACCTATCGCCATTTAAATAATACTCTGCCTTTCAGTTTTTCCTACTGAAATGGATACTTTCACATTTATCCATGTTATACTGCATTTGTCACATATTTGCCCAAATTACTCGCCTTGCCTAAATCAACCAGATAACCTGAAGTACTTTGCAACCAGAGATATTTCTGAAGGGTAATCATTGCTACCATTTGACAAACACAAGAGGCAATCTACATTTATTAGATTCTATAGTTAATTTGTTTCATGGCTATCTTGGATGAGGAAGGAATGTTAGCCAACATCCTGGGAGAAATCCTTGCTCTTTCCAAAATAATGTCATAGAATCTTTATGGAAATAAATTGTTTACCCATCCTCACTCGCCATTCTTAATTTCTTTTGTCCAAAGAAGATGGATACCTGTTATTCTCCTGCAACTGCTCTTGTCTGGAAATGCATTGACAAACAGAAGGAAAATAGGGTACAA
The DNA here is from genome assembly GCF_009764475.1 of Pristis pectinata. Classification (NCBI taxonomy): domain Eukaryota; kingdom Metazoa; phylum Chordata; class Chondrichthyes; order Rhinopristiformes; family Pristidae; genus Pristis; species Pristis pectinata. The sequence continues at coordinate 23,528,758 of NC_067413.1, forward strand.
AATTGCCTTGCAGAAAACTCACCCAGCTATTAATTCTCATTTTATTTTTAAGCAGAGCAACTTTATTGACCTCCTTCCACAGTCTTGTGTACTTTAGGAAGGATGCAAAATAACAGAGAGTGGTAAATCTGCCCAAATTTATGAAAATATTCCTGACTCCCAAGAAAACAATAATACTCTTAAACTTGATACATCACGTGCTCCCCATGTGCTCTCCAGTATATCCCAATGTTCTCAGGAACAATATATTTGCGTAAGATTAAGAATCTTTCATCGGATGAACAGTGTAGGTAACCTGCTGCCAGGTTCTTGCTGGGGACATTTCTCAGTTTGTCCATGGGATATGGGCAATCTGGCACGACAGCTTTTATTGTTCATCCTTGGTTGCTTTGAGTTTGTGTATTTTGTATATATGTGTATTCACATGAGCGTGTGCGTATATAACTGTCCACAGTACAAGTTACTACAAGAGGATTAAAGTTTTTACACCACAAGTCCTGCAACACTAAAGGCACTTCCTTGCTGATCTAATCAATAGCTAATCACCTACCTCAGGATTGCTTGTCCCGTTCTTCATGCAGCAGATTTGTATACGAAAATGAAGACCAATACCAAACAGCAGCAGGTAAGCAGGAAAGCAAGAAAAAAAAGAAAAAGTAAAGGAATAAATTCCTCATTTTCCCCACTTACTGTTGTGCCCATTTTCTCCAACGTTTCCTCATTGATTGGATATCGCAGTTTCATTTTCCGGTACAGAGAGTGCTTTTCGTAATAATTCACCAAGTCAACCAGGCTCTCAAATTCTGCTGAGCTTCCCAACATGAAAAGGCGTCCCTCCTGCTGGATGCGGCAGTGTTTAATTTTCCCCTCCGCCCTGGAAATCACAAACCAGATGGGTTCTATAAATTACCTTAGAAAACTTATTTTCATTGATTAGGTACATGATACTAGCATTAGAGTGACTAATTACAAGAGAACTACGTTTTCAAAAGATCTCACAACTCAGTAGAACATAGAACATTACAGCACAGTACAGGACCTTCAGCCCACTATGTTATGCCGACATTTTATTCTGCTCTAAGATCTATCTCACCCTTCCCTCCCACATAGCCCTCCATTTCTCTATCATTCATGTGCCTATCAAAGAGTCTCTTAAATGTCCCTAATGTATCTGCCTCCACCACCTCTGCCGGCATTGCGTTCCATGCACCCACCACACTCTGTGTAAAAAACTTACCTCTGACATCACCCTATACCTTCCTCCAATCACAAAATTAATTTACTAGATTAATTTACAAAATATTTTTGAATGATTCTAGATGTATTGAGTGAATTTTCTACTCAAGATGAAGGACATTCGTGCTGGGATGTCGTGCATCTCAGCTCAGAGTCATTCCACCTGGTGGGATATTATAGTGGCCTGAAAGTTTACGAAAGGTGTTTACATCCATACACTATCTGTACAGAAATGTGGATCAATGCAGAAGTCCCAATAATCAGTGGAGCTGTCTGCCACTGCTAAGTTCATCATGCTCTGACAATGGAGAGTCCAGTGGTAAAGCACAAACTTCTGTAATTTCCCTGCAGTTACAGCGGGAAATTTGTCCAGAAGGTTAGAACAAACACATGTTCAACAATCCCATTCATACCTTAGGGATTTACAATTGGAAAGGCCTGGTTGATCAAATTAGTGCTGATTCCTCCAGGAAATGCTCCACCGAGGATCTACTCAAGGTAAGAACAGGTTTTACAGTCGGCAAGCAGTGAGTGCAGGCATGAGCTACTCTGAGGAAACTCTGTATGAATATTTTTTCCTTTCTTCAGATCAATCATACCCTGGCTTCCCAAATAAGACTATTGTTGCTCCTAATTTGGGGCTGTTTCCCCTCTCCATGTTGACAAAACCTAATTCATACCAGGGGTCAAATGAGATTTTTTTATCTTTCCATTCTGGTTTAAATTTGAACCTAAATCACACATGTAAATATATTGTACCATCCCTCAAATGATACAACATTTTATCAGTTGCTTACATTCATGGTTGACTCATGCAGGAACTCTCTATTCACTGCCTGAATGATTGACCATTTCATTTGTATGAGTCTTTAAAGTGAAATCTGTGTAGCTTATAAAAATATTAATTCAGACATAAAATTCACGATCACTTACCGGAAAGATATAGCGTAAGAGTTGGGCTCATTCCTCATTCGGACCAAGAAGGCTCCATCCCGTGGTACTCTCATTAACATGTGCTCAGCCTGTAGCCGTGTCAAGTTGGCATGGTACCACCTAATGGAACAACTTATTCTTAGACTTGTGTTCCCATTTCACAAAGCATTCTCATCTCAAATAATGTATCTCCACATTTTCATACTCTGAGTTCTGTAGTTTCTTTTCTAGTTCCTGGAACCTCACATCTCCCAAACCTGTGATCTTCATATCTCAGAGGGCAGTGGGTGTGTGGGTATTTCAGCACACTTAGTTCTTTTCCAACTCACACAACACCCCAACTTGGACATACATCACTGATCTTTCACTGTTTGTGGGTCAAAATCACGGAACTACATCTCTAGGTCTATTGAAGGATGACCTCACCACAAGGATTTTCAGCAGTTCATGAAGAAGGCCCACCATCACATTTACTAAGCCAACATTAGACAGCCAATAAATATCCACCTTGGCTGTATCTCCAAGATGAAAGCCGCTGCAATGAAAATCTTTGACCCTGCTTTTTATGCTCCAGGCTTGGTAACACTGAAACACTGCTTGGTTTAACTCACATTTTCTCTTACACTCCTCAGTCATGATAATTAAATTTCTTAATCAAAAAATGGGTAAAAACAGCAAAGCACAGAGAAAGGCAAAGTATTTAAAGTATTTTTGTGGGGTTCCCATGACAACATGCAGAGCAGAGTTCCTGCAAATATGTTAAAATGCCTTCCCCTTTCCATCTTAGTTTTGTCAACTGAAATAGCTAAGCTAGACATACTCTATATAACACTCACTCTTTACTTTCATGAGCATTTGGCTGTGGTACTGGGTCAGTCAGTCTCATTTCAAATTCATTGCAACGCAGTGGAACCTCCCGGTAATGACTGATCAGTGTATAAAGGCTGTCAAAGACCAGGTTGTCAGTCAGGTAGAACTTTGTCGTGCCAGCTTCTTGTCGTGAATGGATACGGCAATGCTGAACCCGTCCTGATCTCCTGTATGAATGGAAAATGTAGGTTAGATGAAAATCACTTGATTATAGAAGGCAGGTAGAGATTCTGTCTTTATAGTAAATCCAGGAGTATTAATTCTCTGGGCAGTACTCCTCACTAATTTTTTTGCTGAGAATCTCCATCCTAACCAAAGATCACTCTGTAAAATGCACTGTGCTAAATATGAACAGAGTTTGTCAATTCTCCTCATTTATTCCTCTTCATTTTAATCATGCCACTATTGGGATCTGTCAAATTCTCTTCAGGCACAACTTTATTAAAGGGAGGAGGAAATATTTCAAGACAACTCTTTCAGTTGCTTCTTGAAAACTTAATGGCCTTCCTTCCTCCAATGGAAATTCCTTGTTTTCTTTTTTAGAGAGCAAGTATAAGAGAAACACAGGTTAGAATCTTGGTTTTTATACCCCTTTGCGAAATATTACATTCCAAAATCCTTTGAATGGAAAAGCAAATGGAACAGCAATTTGTAACCATGGATGGAGAAGAATTGGTTTACAACAACAGATTGGGTTCGAAGGAAATGAATTCAACTCGCTAGCTTATGAGAATATAAAAAGAAAGGTCCACTGCAAAGGCCATTATCATCCTGGGAAAAGATGTGGGGGTATCTGTTTAAAAAACACCAAATAAATATAATGCTAACACAGAAATTATCAAAGTATTGGACATTATCCATGTGATGCTTTTGTCACCAGCTAATGACTTGAAGTTGACCGTAATCGTATCAAATGTATGGAAAATGCTCCTTAGCATTGGGAATGTTACTTCATTCCATTGTCATCAGGTTATTTGAGGTCATCTACAACAACCCAGACTGAGAGTAATATTTTAAATGTTTTAAGTGCAAGCACAAATGAAGAACTATTGCAACATTTCCACTTGCTGGTCTAACTTTTTTCATACAATCTTCACATCTGTGTTTGAAGTAGGTGCAACTCCAATTAGAAATGAGTTTAAAATATCTCAGTTTCATTTCACTTTGGAAGCCAATAGTTGTCACAGAGAGGGGTTTTAATACCATCATTGTGGACTTGGATTATAGTCAGCTCCTACTCACAAGGTAAAAATTGAGCATACTGAAAAACTACACCACTCAACCCCTACCTCTCTGAATTATGTTTCATTCTCTTCAAAACCACTATACCTTCCACTACTGAACATAAAGAAGCTCATTGCTCATTTTGTAGCAGCTAATCACCTGTGATTGAATGGAAAGGACCCTACTTGCAAATGACACCTGCCAGTCTAGAATTATTGGCATCAAACTGAAGTGATGTCATTGTACAATGAAATGACTTTTCCTAAATTAAAATAAAGACCATTTGCTTAGCAAGAGATCAAATTAGTGAAGCTTAGCATGTTTTCAAATAATCAGGGTAGATTAAATTTTGTGGCAATGAAACTGGACAGAGGCCACTTTTTCTGGACTTCTGAATCTTTCCCCCTGGGTTCATGTCTGTGACTCATTTCCAAAACCCAATTGTCTTTATTTGCATATAAGTGCCTAAGCACTGCAGCCTTGAGTTCTAGGCTTCGACAAACACTTTTCATTCAAGGTGATTGAGGTAGAGAATTATAAGGTGCAGGTATTACTAATCATAGTACAAAGATTCTGGGACTTGACAATCTGGAGAGTTTTACTGCTGCTTTCTGGCCATCTTAAACATTTATTACAATGATCTATTTGCCATTGTCCTTTATCCACCGTGACAGTCCCTCAAGAAACCGATACAGCACAAGTCCTTGGGTGTACCATTCTGTGCCTTAATAATTGGAAACATAGGAACCATCAGAAGAGATGAAGGTCAAGTAGTATCTACATAATATATAGTCCCCTAGGAATTATTACCCCTGATAATACCACTAGGCAACACAGGTAAACATGAGGACCTTACTAAGGAGAAGTGGGCAAAAGGGTAACTCTGCTATCTCCAGTATGGAGTACTGCTCACATTGTTTTCTCTCTCTCTCTCCCTGGTTTTCAAAGTGCCGGCCACATTCAGCTAGTGTGATACTACATAGAAGATAGAACAGTACACCACACCACAGGAACAGGCCCTTCAGCTCACGATGTCTGCACCGACCATGATGCCAAATTAAACTGAACTTAGCTGCCTGCATATGACTCATATCCCTCCATTCCCTGCATGTTTATGTGCCTGTCTAAATGCCTCTTAAATGTCACTGTCATGTCTGCTTCCACCACCACCCCTGGGAGTGCATTCCAGGCACCCACCACTCTCTGTATAAAAAACTTACCCTGCACATCTCCTTTAAACTTGCCTCCTCTCACCTTAAAGCAATGTCCTCTAGTATTTGACATTTCTACCCTGGGAAAAAGACTCTATCTACCCTATCTATGCCTCTCATAATTTTATAAACCTCCATCAGGCCTTCCCTCAGCCTCCAACACTCCAGAGAAATATGGGCTCATTTCAGATAGCCACAATTTCTGTGATATCACCTTGGTGACGGCACTATCAAACATTCACTAGGGCTTTGCCACTTTTTGCAGAAGATTACTCAATAGCAACAAAAGAGAATGTTAATGAAAATTTAAAGAAAATTGCAAATCTGGAAATCTGAAATAAAAACAGAAAATGCTGGAAACACTCAGCAGGTCAGGCAGTATCTGTGGTAAGAGAAACGGTTAACATTGCAAGTCCGAGACCCTTCCTCAGAACTGGGAAAGAGAGAAAACATATCAGTTTTCAGTGGCAGAGGAGGTGGGGAGGGATGAGTAGATCAAACGGAATACCTCTGAAAGGGTTGGACCAAATGAGTTAATGTAACAGTTCGAATCAGATTATGCTTCTTTTTCTGTGTAATGTGTTACTGATAGCAACATTGTGGCTTGTACCAAGCAGGCCAGGTTATACTAATAGAAAAAGAAAAATGGAGCCAAAATGATGACAGGCAGAAATGGCCAAATCTGATACAGACAGGAAGAAAGAGCAAGACATCCAAAGTTGAAGAATTCAACACTAAGTCCAGAAGTCTGCAACTTGCCCAGGTGGAAGCTGAGGTGATGTCTCTCAAACTTACACTGGGTCTCTCTGCAATGTTGCAGGAGGCCACAGAGAGATAGATCAGAATGGAAGTGGGATGGAGAATTAAAGTAGCATCAGGTGCTCCCCAAACCAATCACCCATAAGATATAGGAGCAGAATTAGGCAGTTTGACCCATTAGGTCTGCTCCACCATTCAATCATGGCTGATCATTTTTTCAACCCCATTCTCCTGCCTTCACCCAACCTGCACTTGGCTTCTCAAATGCAGAGGTGACCACAATGAACACCAAATGTAGTCCACTAGATCGAAAGATATACAAGTGAACTGCTGCTTCACTTGAAAGGACTTTTTAGCTTCCTGGATGGTGGAAAGAGAAGACATGCAAGGACAGGTGTCACATGTCTTACGGTTGCATGGGAAAATACCATAAGATGGCAAGTAATTGGTGAGAATGGAAGAGTGTACCAGGGAGTATGAAAGAAGCAGTCCCTTCCAAGTGTTAAAAGAAGATAGGAGGGGATTATATACGTGTCGCGGTGGAATCTTATTGGAACTGGCAGAATTTGTGAAGGATCATTCAATGTGGAGGTTGGTGGGGTGAAGGTGAGGAGCAGGAGAACTCTGTTCTTGCTCTGTCCAGGATGGCTGGAAATAGATGAGATGTGGTCAAGGACTCTGTCCACTATGGTAGAGGGGAAGCCACAGTTCAGGAAGAAGGAAGACATTTCAGAGGCACCTATGCAGAACATTTCACACTGAAGCAAACGCAACAGAGACAGAGGAGCTGGAAGAATGGAATGGAACCTTTACATGAGGCAGGGTGGGAGGAAATATAATCGATATTGCTGTGGGGTTGTAAGGGATGTTTGTTCAGTCACATCCCTGAGATGGAAAGGGACAGATCCAGAAAGGGAAGGCAAGATGGAGATGGACCATATGAAGGTGAGGGCAGTGTGAAAACTGGCAGCAAAAGTAATGACATTTTTGATTCTGTATGAGTTCAGGAAGCAGCACCACCAAGGCAATCACTGATGTACAGGAAAAAGTGTTGAGGGAATGGGCCTCAATAGGATTGAAACAAAGACAGTTCCTTATTCCCAGAAAAAGACAGGGGTAGCTTGGGCCCAACTAAACACTCATGGCTGAAAAGGTGGATGTAAGTTATGCAGGTGTGGATGGGACACCAGGGAAACACAGGAAGTGTGTCCAATAAATTATTATGTCACTCCTGCCGATGTCAGCTCTCATGACACTTCTCTGCAACCCAGCTATTGAGAGAGTTGGCACTTATGTCAGCACATAAACCTGCCAACAGTTGGCGTCTTTTGCTGTCAGTTTCTTGGATGAAGACTTTCAGGTGCAATTGTAGAAACATAATGTATTTTTTCTATTATTCCCTAGTCTGGTTGTATTTGCCACCTTGTCCTCCAGTCAATGATAACATAAACAATGAAATGTTTAGTAAGACATATAGCCAAGCTATCTGACAGTGAAGTGCGTGAACCAAACATTATTCCTTCCTTATCAGACTTGTTCAGGAGTTCACTGCTGCAGTGTTCAGACAGAACTATCATTTAAAAAGCTGCACTCTAATATCCATGTCCTCTAGAAGATTACACAAAATTTCCACAGGGCTCACAACAATTAATATGTAAATATAGGGACTCCTGTATAAGTAGCCTCTAGATTAGATCTTTGTTCATTGGTATCAAAGTGGTTCTAACTCACCATATGGAAATTCCTTGGAATAGCCCATCTGTTGAATTGGCCTACATCAATATTATTAATTGAATTTTGGTTTAACTACGCATCTAGTTGCTACCTACCAGAAAGATAGGGTATAGTCCCCCACAAATGTTTCGCTCTCCCGGACAAGGAAGGTGCCATCTTTTCCACCAGTCTCTGTGCAGTACTCGTGGAGGAGCTTCTCTGCTATCTGACGACCATCTCGCCCTCCACCGAGTTTTCCATGAAACCACTTTTCACTGAAGTGCAAATCGTTGTTGTTGAATTCCTGCTGAGAGCCACAGACCGATTCGTATAAGCATCTGATATCAGGGCTGAATATATGAAAATCAACAGACAGCCAGAGCTCTCACTACCTTTTGGTGGAGAGCCACAAAATCAACCACTGTCTTATTTGAGAGTGGTTCTCTGGAATGCTGTTCCAAAGCAATGGAGTGAACTTCCACAAAGACCACAGAAAAGGCAGAAGAAGCTAGGCCCAATTATTTTATCAACCGGTTATATTTTAATGGGGCTCCTTCAATCAAAATGGTAACTGGGATGATCATCTTACATTTTTGTACTCCCGCCTTAAGCATTTTTTGTCATGCTTATTCCCAAAGATCACAAACCTCCCAACCCATCCATGTATGTAATTCCATGTAAATAATCATATTGAGCCAGGGATCAAACAGTAAATATTGTCACTGAATTATATCACATCCTTTTCTTGGCTTTTGGAAAGCAATTTCATAAACACTCTATAAGGTTGTGACTTAAGCTAAAGCTACTAAATAGATCAATGAACTGGTCCAGAACCATAATCATTATGCAGTATTATTCTATTCCCTAAAGAAGTACCAGCCAGCTACTCAAAAAATGATGTAAGTAACTCTATTAAAAGTGGAGATTATAAACTGAAGAAAAAGCTTGTTGTTCATATCATGAAATGACCAATTAGGTTTTACTCTTCAGCCTAATAGCATCCATGGGACACCCTTAAGTTGGATTAGTGTCCGATAATTCTCCTGCAGAAAATGACCTCTGCCAATTCCCACCATTAGCCTAAGTAAATTAATTTTCTTCCTAAAATATCATGATGCAGTTCACCCAATTGCCGTGAGGATGTGTGTGATATGATACTGGGGCAAAAAAGCTAGGTACATTTCAGCTATATTTCTGCCCTGACAGCCAATTTAGAGCCATGGAGCACTACAGAATGGATACAGGCCCTTTGGCCCAACAAGTCCATGTCAACCACGATACCCACCCAGCTAGTCCCAATTTCCTGCATTCTACAACATATCACTCTAAGCCCCACCTCTCCCTGTACCTGTCCAAGTGCTCCTTAAATGATACTATTGCACCTGCCTCAACCACTTCCTCTGGCAGCTCATTCCACATAGTTACCACACTCTGCATGAAAAAGTTGCCTCTCAGTCCCATTTAAATCTTTCCCCTCTCATCCTGAACCAATGCCCCCTAGTTCTGGACTCCCTTACCCTGGGGAAAAGACTGTTGCCATCCACCTTATCTATACCTCATAATTTTAAGCACCTCTATAAGGTCGCCCCTCATTCTCCTACGTTCCAAGGAATAAAGACCTAGCCTGGCCAACCTCTCTCTATAACTCAGGCCTATTAGTCCTGGCAAACATCCTTGTAAATCTTCTCTGCACTTTTTCCATATCTTTTCTATAATAGGGCAACCAATACTGTGCACAATACTCTAAGTGCGACCTCACCAATGACATGAACAACTGCAACATATGTCCCAACTCCTATACTCAGTGCCCTGACTGATGAAGACCAGCATGCTAAATGCCTTTTTCACCACCCTGTCTACCTGTGATGCTGTTTTCAATGAGCTATGCACGTGTACTCTGTTCTATTACACTCCCCAGTGCCCTCCCATTTATTATATGTCCTATGCTGGTTTGATTTTCCAAAATGCATTACCTCACACTTATCTATATTGAGATCCATTTGCCAATCCTCAGCCCACTTCCCTAACTGATCAAGATCCTCCTGTAATCTACAATAATCTTCTTCACTATCAACAACACCTCAAACTTACTGATGAAGCCTCGTGCCTCGCATCCAAATCATTTATATAAATGATGAATAACAAGGATCCCAAAGTCGACCCCTGCAGCACACCAGTAGTCACCGGCTTCTTTTCAAAGAATACTTAAAAGTGGACAACAGTGAACCTCACTATGTGCAGGCGGGAGGATAAAGTCATCATTTCCAATACTGAATACCTTTGAGAGGCTGTTTTGGATGGATCCCCAATGACAAGAAATGGCACAACTCTCTTCACCTCTCAAGCTCAAGCAAGACCACAAAGACAGAGGATAGTTGATGCCAGTACAGTTGTACTCCAGAGCGAGTTAGTGCCTTCAAACGAAGGGTTAAATAAAAACTGTTTGCATACCTCTTTCTGTTCTTCTTCCTCTTCATCCTCATTGTTCTGATACCTGGATGTTTCCTCAGAGTAATAGATCTTATTACTAGTCAGGACAAAGTAATGAGGACTCCAATTCTGCAAAGAATGAACACATACCTTTGTAAAATTACAGCTCTGATTTCCATCTCCTGACTCTTGTGCCTAGGGACTATACCACCTTATTTTCCCCAATATACGACCTTACAAGCCACTGCTACATTTGTAGTAGTTACTGGAAAGCTCTTGAGAACAAGTGTCTTCTAACCAATTGCACTGGGGAGTCTTTGCTTCTTTTCAGTGAGTCACTGCAAGAGTGCAGAGGTTTATCGGAATTGTGTGCACAAATTAATGCTGCAGAAAAATGTGCATGATGCTTATCCCATGCATTCCGTGAGGTTCTTGAGTTCAACCAGCTGATCTTTTAGCATGGGAACTAATATCTTTAAATCTACTATAGTCCTGGTAAAATGATCTGAACATGCTTTTCAATTATTTAATACATTGTGACCCTGACAGGATTTACACAGACATTCCGAATCTGCCCAATGGTGAAATATGAATAGGAAAGAAGAAAAATGTGTCCATCTTTCACCTCCAGTCCTTTTTTCTTTTGAAGTGAGATTTTTTCTCTGTTTAATCTTTAAGCCTTATTCCTCCTAAGCTCCAATTCTATGCACACTACCTCTTTCCTATGTTCTCACGATATTGAAAAAAAAGCCCTGTCGCACCACACTAAGTCATCACTTCCATTCCATTGCTTTCCCCATTTTATCCTGCTTCTACAACCTTCAAGGTCAAATCTCAAGCTGAGAATTACCTTTATGATTTTCTATATTTGTACAACAGATTTTAAGCAAATTTTCTCAAATAAGCAGAAGTTATTGGGACTGGAAAGGAAGAATAGTAGAATAATACCGGCAATGGAAGGTGATGGTGATGGTGTACGGGGAGGACTTACATGATCAATGGGATCCTCTAAATACAGGATTCCATTTTTAATGGAGTTACTGATGTCATTTTCTGAGTAACTGGCTGATGACACCTCTTCATACAGGTTACCTTCCACGAGTTTCTTGTGCTTTATGCCAAAAGTAAAGAAAAAAATGAACATTATTTTGTAAGACTGAAAGCCAACTCAGTAAACCTAAGCACACACAGTACTGTTATGTCCTCAACAGATATTTTTTGATTTATTAATCAAATAAGTTAAAAAAAAAGTTCAGAAGACATCCTTCTGAATTGGAACAAAGGAGAAAGAACAGGCCATTCACTTCCTTCAGCCTGTCTCATTATTTAATGAGATTGTGGCTGATTCATTACCAAATTTCATAAACATCCATTAATCTCAACTCATTAAACAACTACAAAGCTTTAAATGACAAGGTGTTTTTTAACTTCTGAGAGTCCTGGTGCTAATTTTTATAGTATATCCCTTACCCCCGGACCCCCAGTTGAAATTCCTTCTTTCCATCCATCCTATAATACTTCCTCTTAATTGCTTGAAAACTTAGATCATATTATCCCCTAACCAAATTCCAGGCAATAGACCCTCTGCTTTGTGCAATCTCTTTGTAATTTAACCCTTGGAACCCAGGTATTACCCTGGTAACTCTAAGCGGCACTAGGTCAACAAGTCCATCCTAAGGTGTGATGCCACTCACATTACCCTTGGTGTGATATAAACAGGACTAAGCAGAGATGTAGCATTATTCTGTGCATTCATACTCAAATCCATTAGATGTACAGTTCATAATTCTATCAGCCTTACTGAATACTTTCTGTACCTGTACATGATAAAGATCAATCCATGGGGTTCCTTACGTCTTTAGACTTACATTGTTTCTTGCTTATAACCACTCAGAAAGTCCTCTGTTCTATTCCTTTTAGTTCCAAAGTGGGTGACTTCACATTTAGCTATGCTGAGTTCCTTTACATATTGCTGTTGGTAGCATATTGTTTAAGTTACTGAAATAGTGGCCAGAGATGATCCAGAAACATAAGTTTAATATGCCATCTTTCCAACCCTATCTACTTATGTTGCCACTTCCAAGGAGCTATGGACTTGCAGCCCAAGATCTTTCTTTTCATCCATGCTCCTAAGGGTCATGCCATTTACTGTATACTTTCCTTTTACATTTGCCCTCCCAAAGTGCAACACCTCACATTTGTCTGGATTAAACTCCATCTGTCATTTCTCTGCCCATATTTCCAACTGATCTATATCCTGCTGTATCCTTTGACAACCATCTTCACTGCCAATTTTTGTGTTGTCTACAAAGTTACTAATCAACCCATCTACATTTTTATCCTAATCATAGAGACCCCAGCACTGATCCCTGTGGAACACCACTGGTCACAGACCTCCAGTCAGAATAACACACCTCCACCACTACCCTCTGTGTTCTATGGCCAAACCAATTTTGAACCCAATCTACCAGGAATTCATGTGCATTCATGTGCCTTCATGGATCCACCTACCACGAGGGACCTTGTCGAATGCTTTCCTAAAGTTCATTTAGACAACATCCACTGCCCCACCCTCATCAATCATCTTTGTCACCTCCTCAAAATATTCAATCAAGTTTGTAAGACATTTCTCGCACAAAGCCATGCTGGCTATCCCTAACAAGCCTATGCTTTTCCAGATGTGAGTTGATCCTATCCCTAAGAATCGTCTCCAATAACTTCCCGATCTGATGTAGGGCTCACTGGACTATAACTTCCTGGTTCATCCTTATTGCTTTTCTTAAAGGAACAACACTGACTATTCTCCAGTCATCTAGGACTTTGTCTGTGGCTAAAGAGGATACAAAGATCTCTGTCACAGCCCTAGCCATCTTCTCTCTTGCCTCTCTCAATAACCTGAGTTAGATCCCATCAGGCCCTGGTAACCTATCCACCTCAATATTCTTCAAGAGACCCAGCAACTCCTTCTTGATATGAACATGTGCTAGAATATCAGCATAGCTCTTGCTGATCCCATGATCCTCCATGTCCTTTTCCTCGGTGAATACCAGTGCAACATACTCATTTAGTACCTTGCCCATTTCCTCTGACTCCAGGCATAAATTCCCTCCTTTGTCCTTGAGAGGTCTTACCCTCTCCCTAGTTACTCTCTTATTTGTAATGTATGTATAAAATTCCTTGGGATTTTCATTAATCCTACTCAATTGTTTTCCAGCTGCCGAAGGTTGTCCTCTGTAGTACCTTCAAAATGTTACAACTATGACCACATAGATCCAATAATCCTTTACACTTTAGGGAAGAAGACAGCAATAGCTCTAAAAAAACTATGTATCCATGTATTTTTTGATGTACCTGCACACAACTGTTTGAAAGAGGTTATAGCTGTTCCTAATAGCATGACCCCATGGAATAGATGCTGTACACAGTTGTGACTTTGACAGAATATTAACCATGGTGACAGAGGGCTGTAGGTCTATTTGAACCATGTGAGATATTTCTCTGATGGAGCCTTTGGAAAGTGAAATCTCTGTAAATTCTGCTGCTTAATCAATTGCAGGAAGAAACGTTGTTTCCTGCGTATTCAGGTGCACAGGAGAGATTGACTGGTGCCATGCACTTCTGTCACAGTCCCCACTTGTTGAAGCAGCACAAAGAGAGGACACATCATAACAGGAAGGATTTTGTCCTTACTGGAAAAGAAGGGTTTTATAAGAGCTCTGTAAATGATGATATAACGACCGAGGAAGTAAACAACAAAAAAGCTAAGAAAAAAAAGTCCTACAAACAATAATTTGATAATTTTTTGCGGCATTAACTTTGAATCGGAATTCATTAATTTCTCCATGTTGAGAATAACGCTTAGATTGACTGCATATTACTGACTGCATATCTCCTGCATCTGCCATGACATACAGAAGCACCACTGGATAGGGGCAAGATCATGGAAATGAATTGCCAATTGCATTGCATTGTAATAATGGTCAGTTGCCACTACCCTTTACACATTTATATGAAGGGCACTGAAAGGCATCGGTTTCAATGGAACTGCACACAAGAGAGGGTCAAAACATCCAATGTTTTAAACTGTTATAATAATATGGAAATAGATATCTGTTGTTAGCTTGAATGCTATCTGGTGGCCAACTGTTACCACCTTATTTATTGCTTCTCCTTTCATTCTTAATGATGTTTGGTCTACGGGCTTACATATCTCAATAAATGTAAAGAAATATGAAGAGATATAACTGTTTAAACCTGACACAAAAAGCTCAGTATCAACAGCAGCTCAGTTGAAGAAGGTAATGCAACTCAAATTCAACATAACAGACAGATTTAAGAGTCAAGCAGTATTTCTGTCACCTTGCAATTATTTCACCTACCTTTATCAGGATTTTTTTCTTCAGCTGATTGGGTGATGGAAGTTCATCTGCATTAATGTCCACAGGTTTGGTCAGCAACATGTCCCCAAAAACCTTCTTGAAATAAGATGCCATATTTCGCTGCTGTACAACACTGCAATGGTCTTCAATGGAGAGGATTATGGGATACCTGCATGACAACCAATGTAGTTTTGATTCAGACTGGATTTATCATTCTCATTTAAGAAACAGAAATGAATTACCAAAACATTTGACTGTTAATAAAGAAACATGTTTGTATCAGCTGGTCTCAAAGATAACACTTGCCTCTAGAGCAGATTTGCAGAAGCTGCAGAAGAGTAGTGTTGTGCCAGTACCCTGGCCATGAGTTATCACTCAACCAAATATAGATTAACTGATCATTCATCCCATTTTCTATGTGTAAATAGATGCAAAGATTGCTGCTGTTTTGTCTGTGTGTCAACATACGAACCCTAACTTTGAGTGAACTGATTGACCAAGTACTTGGATTGTGAAAGATAAAAATGAAAATTATATTGATGAAATGAAACTCCTTTATTTTAGATCGAGCAAATAGAAAATGTCAGTTTGCCACCTGCTGAAAGATCTCAGAGAGCATTTCCACTGCTTTCAATTTTCTCCACTGGCAGAGGTGGTGGTGACGATGGGGAATTGGCGATAAGATGTGTAGGATGGGAATGAGACTTGCATCTGCCCTTTGTTTGTATCCTTGATCCTGGGACATGCAAACATTTTGCACTGAAACCACTGCCATTTAATGCACAGCCAAATTGCCCACCTCATGTCTGATGATGACAACTGTTTTATTAAAAATAGGTTGTCCAAATATGCCAGACCACAGACATTCTAGAAATGAAAAATGCTTCTGAATCTTAAACACTGAGCAATATCTGAAGTGATGACCAAATGCAAGTCAAAGAGGCTGACACTTAAGGTGGTGAGAAAGGAAACTTGTGGGTTTACTTAGAGTATTCCAGTGTATGGGTATACTGATTGGAATGGAAATAAAAAATAATCCAGGGTGATGAAAGGGGTGCAAGGTAGAAAGCAGTGACAGGGTTTTTTAAATTGACAGGAAAACATTTTGGTGATCAAGGAGTTAAGGGTAACAGCAGATAAGTAGAAATGGGTGCAGTTATCACATTTGTGAAAACTAATCCAACATCTGCAAAAAATATTGCCTGTAAATGTATAGAGATCAGGAAAAGAAAAGCTCGAGATTGGAACCTTGAGAACCCAAAGATGGTGGAGGATGGAGGACTGTGTTCAATTCCCTGGAGGTGTCAAAAGGACCGTGAAAGGATTGAACAGAGTTGAAAAGGGAATAATGGGTAAAGTGGACTCAGAGCTGTTTGAAACCTTAAAGAGAAAGGGGAAGTGAGGACAGGACAATTTGGAAAGAACAGAGCAAGCATAGACATTGGGAAATTCAAGATTTTGACACAAATTGTAAAGAAGAATTATTTGGAGATAATGAATATTTGAACTACTGAATAATTTGAATATTTGGTTGCAATCTTATATAGGGTGTCTGCTCAACCTGTTGTAGTAACTTACTCTGAGGTAATGAAGGCATGCTCCTTTATTGTGTAAAGCACATCCAAGAATTTGATTTTGGAGGTAAGTGTGTGCCCATGATAAATAATTGGCAGGTCATCTGGGCCGTCCCAGCAGTCCACTGCAAAGCAGATAATCAATTAGTTACAATATGGATTTAAGTGAACCTTCAATCTTAGTGAGTGAACTTTTCATAATCTCCACAAGAGGGTGCATTTTATCATCTGGTAAAATGCAGACCCTCAGTAAACTGGAGATGTCAGGAAGAAGCAGCGAGTGTTAAAAGGGCACCTAAATATAAATTAACAACTGATGACAGGTTTGAATTATAATAAAAGTAATATAATTGGGAACTTGTTTCCTCATCACTCTTTCTATTACCAGGTCAAAGCTTTCTTTCACTATTCCAAAAATATGCATAATTTCTAGTCATGAGACATGAGTTGACTAGTAAACATACATGTCCAAAACTTTGCCCCCTTTGTTAACTTTCTTCCCTCACTATGGAGAAATAGTGAACCATTTTTAACTTTAAAGATGATGAGCTCACTGAGTGAGATCTTGTTTTCCACATATGGTATGATACCAAAGCTTTCTTTTCATTTCTTCCTACCAACAATGTTTATGCAGCCAATAAGTAAAAGCAAAGATAAAGAAAGAACCAGGTTCCAAGGTCACTTATTGCTGAGTCAGTCAAGAGAGAAAATATATTTTTTTGGATTTGCCATCATCCTAAGGTTAAGTGGTGGAAAATCTGCTAGCATTTCTACTTCTGACCACTATATATCAGCCTAGGCTAGAGATAACTTCTGGGGGATGTAGGTGAGAGCAGATAAGGCTGGAAACAAGCTTATCTAAATGATCCAATCACAAACAAGTTTGGTCCCAGCCTGACTGACTGTCATATGAATTCACTGTTCAAGCCCAAGTTTAGAGGAATCTTATGACAGTTGGAGTCAGCATCAAAGGAGGATGACTCGATGGGCCGAATGGCCTACTCCTGCTCCCTTGTCTTGTGATCTTGTGAAAGTGAAAGAGCTACATTGACAAAAGGAGAGGTTTACGTTCTATACAGCGGCATCCCATCCTCAAACATCGGGCGTAGGCTTCTAATGATGACTCACTGGAAAACTGGTCTCCAGTCAAATACCTGGAAGAGATGAAGAGCAATTCAGCCTTTCTTTCACTGTTATTCTTACAAATGATGGCTCAGGTTATTACAGGCAGGCATGAAAGGAGTGCTAGTGTGCAGCTGCAAGGTGGATCTTGGAAACCCAGGGAATGCAGGACATTAAAGGAATTTACAATTAGACATCTTTATCATTTCCTTAGGCCATGATCCTTCACGCTGCTGGCCAGTTTGACAAGTTGCCTAGGGCTAGGCAGAAAACAGCCATTGCCCATTCAATTATCAGGAAATGTGGGGGGATGAGAATAATGCAGGGTAGATGGGATTGGGGAATGATTGGTGGCTACCAAAGAGATCACAGTGCAGAGGGGGAGTATGGTAGATTTGGGATTGCAATTTCTTTTTTATTTTTACTTTTTACCTCCAAAATATCAAATTTGCCTCACACCCAATGTGAGGTGATTGACAGCTAAATCTCCCTCCAGCAGCATAGACGGATGCCCTAAGGTAATGAAAGGTGCTGTATCAATTCAGCATTTCTTTCTTTCTGTGATTTAATACTCTTAATATTTATGAAGGACTACAACTGTTTATTCCTTTTCCTTCACTATCCGCACCCCCACCAGCGCCCACCATGGTCTAATAAGTTTTATTGGCACGAGTGAAATGAATCCACATCACCAAACAGTTCTCAAATTCCTGCTCGCTCACTGAAGAGATTCATATCTCTGATTCCATGCACTAACACCTGAGCTTTGACCATGAACCCACTGGGACTTCCCATTCCAAAAGAATGGAAATCAGATGGACCAACTTGCACAGGTTCATCTTCCAACAGCTGTCTTCAGAATGGACATGGCAGAAACTTCAAGACTACCTCACATTCCAACTTCCCCACCATCCCCTCCCCTTTCAACCAAATATATATTGAATAGTAAATACAAAGAATTAACTCCAGACCCTCTTGTAGATAATTGTTTTTATGGGGTGCCACTGACTCAGTTTTCCAGAGGGAGGAAAATTCAGTCTGAACTGAGCCTGATTACTGGAAAGTGTTTCATGAGATTATGAGAACATCTTGTTGCGTGACTTCCTCTTCTCTGGTTAAATTGCTTTTCTGCACCCAATTTATAATCTCATAA
Organism: Pristis pectinata; assembly: GCF_009764475.1. Taxonomy (NCBI): domain Eukaryota; kingdom Metazoa; phylum Chordata; class Chondrichthyes; order Rhinopristiformes; family Pristidae; genus Pristis; species Pristis pectinata. Next base: position 23,547,362 of record NC_067413.1, read on the forward strand.
TTGAAGAATGACTGCTTGATTTGGCTCCCAGATGCTGGATGACAAATCTGACATCACATCACAGTACAAGCTCGTTACTTCAAAAGAACAGAAGGGGAACTTCAGGATTCATCAAAGATGTTAGAGTGTTACTTAACGTGTTGTGCGAGGAGGAGATCCAGTAATAAGAGAGAGGGTGGTTCATTTCCTCAGGAGACACGCGTTCAAATCTAGAGTCCAAAATCATGTTCTCTTTAGAGAACAGATATGCCAAGAACTAAAGGACAAAAGAAAAAGATGCATTTTCATATATCATCATTCTATATAGATATGAATAACAATTATACTGTATTACCCATTTTGAAAGCCTATTCCCATTTTTACTTAAGCACAAGAGAAAAGTTAGGTCCATTGTGCAAGGCCACTATGGTTAGAGATAGGAGGAGACAATGGAAATTGGGTAATGCTAAGCTTCTGTATTACAGGAGAGATGGCAGACTGAAGATGTTAGATAACACGAGAGGTTTGAATTCCGGAGAAAGAATAAGTTAGATTTGGAGATGGTGAGAATATGCTTGATTTTGCCATGGGAGACAGGAAAGATTGATGTTCTGGCAGTTTCTATCGAGAGAGAAACAGTTAAATTTTCGGGTCAATGACCTTTCAGGAGAACTTCCAATGACACTACTGATGAAGGGTCATTTGACTGAAATATTACCTCTTGTTTCTCTCTCCACAGTTGCTGGCTGACCTACTGTATACTTCCAGCATTTTCAGTTTTTATTTTATATTTCCAGCATTTGCAGGGTTTTGACGTTTAATGTTGCTGTTCTGTTGGCCAGCACTTATGAATTAGGACTGTAATTCTTTGTTGCGTTCACACAGAGGAGCTCCAGACTTCCTCTTAGAAGGAATATTATTTGAGGAATCGTTGGATTCAACAATACCTCCGTTATCCAACTCTAAACTATGTCATATCGTGATGCACAACATACAGCTCACAAGACAGAATCTGCCCACGAGATGTTACATTACAGTGTGGCCCAAGCTTCTGACAGGGCCATGCTTCTCATTGTGTAATTATTCATTTAACAGATATAGACTAAAACTGCACTATCCACAAAGCACACCCAGCAGCCTACTACCCCCTTAGTTATAATTTGAAACAATACACACATGAGGGGGTTAGGATATGGTGATTTTAGTGTTGAGGTCTGATATTTTATTACATATTAAAGTAACAGGATATACTAAATGCCAAAATATTAATAGCACTTAAGAACAGAACAATAGTCTATTTCCATTTTCCACTGTAAAACAAATTATAAGCAGCCCTCTGTTTAAGGAAAGCAATAGATAAAGGTCGGAAATTTGCATGGTAGTTGGAAGGGAAACTTTGGACCTGGACACCTTGTTTTAAAATTCAGTCTCTAATCATTTCATGCAGTGTCAGACTAATTGATATCAATTTTCCTCAAACATATGTGTGCTGCTGATATTAAAACATCCAATATTGACAGGTTCCCTAATACTTTAGAAGGAAATGGCATGCTTTTGTGAGGCTATGGGAATAAGTTCTACTATTTAGTGATCAAAATCTTTGCAAAGAGTGATTAAAGCAATTGCAATTTGTCAGAATGAAGTGTAGAAGTTGTAATGTCATTAACTGTGAATGTGGAGCAGTTCCTTACTGTAAGTTAAAAATGCTCAATGCCCAAATTAACTTTAAATCACAAATTGTAGTAGCATTTTCAGATCATTCCATTAGAATCTCCTAATTATAGTAGTTGTTTTCGCTAGAGAACTTAAGCCACATTGAGAGTGATTCTCACTATGGCTTTTTTGATATGGAAACCTCCCCACACGCTTGTATTTGCAATACATAATGTGAACAGATGTATTCCCAGCCTTCGAACCAACAGTGTTTATTTGCAGACCTTTATTCTGTAAACACTCAAAACTAAATAAGTTAGAATCAGCAGAAAAAAACCTTATTTAAATATCACCTTGTTTTCTTTTATAACAGGATTGTGTATCTTCGGTATTCCAATATCCACAGATGCATTAATACATCGTTCAGCATCAGTATTTGTTTAATTTGTGGGGGAGATTACTTGAGGTGTTTAACTGGAAATGTCTTGGAGGAGTGTTCAGGGAATTTAGCAGGAGGTTGCGGATATAAGAATCGAAACATGAGGGTATTTGTGTTGTTAATTATTGACTGAATGATATAAATTGGTTACCTCAATTACTTTAAACACTACCTGAATTATATAATGACGCAGCAGCTTCAAACTTTCAGATGGATTTAGTCCACATTAACTCACATGCAAATGATTTAGCGCAATATTTCACTACTTTTTATCTCATCTTGCCAAAAACCTTTTTATAATTCCAATTTATAGCTCTGGCACAATAGAGAAGAAAATCCTTCTGTACTTGTGCAAGCCACAAAATTGGGTTGAATACATTTATGAGTCATTGCAATAAATTTTAGCTCATGTAAGCCAGTTCATGATATTGCTCAAATTGCATGAATGGATAGGGGAATCGTTTAAATTTCTGTGGTGAGTTCTGCACCCCATGTTATGAATGCCATAATTAATGAGACAGCATGTTTTTTTAGTCGGTCCATATGCACAAAGCATAAACATATTCTTGTCCAGATGACATCACATAGAGTACTTCATATTGAAAGCATTTTAAATAAAACATGTTGCACATGAGTGATCCTCAGAGGTGATAGGGAATGTCAGTCTGAAAAAGAGTCATGCACTTTTGGCATAAAACAACATCCAATGTTGTGATTCTTTGATTAACTTTTGTTCATTTAATTCTCACATGAAGAAACATTATGTCAATGAACTTTCTTCAAGTGTTCCAAGCATTGAAAGCTCGACTCTCAAAGTATTAGGGGTATGTTCTCCTTATCCTGCTGTCTCTCAGTAGATGAGAGATGCTTCCCTTGAATTCCCTAATGAGTGAGAAACAAATGGGAACCACTGCCAGTTTTCCCATCTCATTCCCCCAAGAAAACAAAATTTAAATTTTAAATATGTCATTGCTAAAGATGGGCTATTTGGCACCTCTTTGCAAGTGGAGCCAAACTACCACAGCAACTGGCAATTCTCTCAAAAGAAGAACATATGGAGCTTAGCATTCACTGAAAATTGAGATAATAAGGCAAGTCTCTATCTACCTCATCAAGTTGTAAAACAGGGTCTGAAGTCTCCCGTAAGGGGTCTTTAAAATAATTAAAGATGCATTCCCGAACTTTGTTCGTGTCATTTGCCCAACTTTCCTAAGGAAACAAGAACCACACAATTAATGATGTCTGATTCCAGACCTATAAGTACAAGAAGCAAATAAATAAATGTCATCCATGCATAGTACTTGGATGAATTAGGCATCTTCCAATTGTAGAGATTATAATTTGAGATTAAAAACTTTCCCTGCACATGCTGCTAACATTTTGTTATATTCCTTTCTATTACCTTCAATATCAATGTATCAAATTTCTTCCCATTTACCATTGGCAAGTGGAATTCCAAAAGTCCACACCTCTTTTCATTCACTTCTGAGGACCAGCATTTCAACAGCTCAAACTTTTGTTTTCCGGTCACTTCTCTATTTGATTCCCAGTGTGCAAAATTGCCCAAGCAATACCAATGATAAGCCAGCAATTTATAGTTGTCACCTGCCATTAGCTGCTATGACTTGAGCTGTCCAGGCCACAAACCCTGGAATTCCCTCCCTCAACATCTTTTCCTCTCCACCTCAATCTCCTCTTTTAAGGCACTGCTTAAAGCCGAACTCTTTGGCCACCTGTCCAACATCTTCTTTGGCTTAATGTTAACTTTTGCCTACTCTTCTACTGAAGTATGTTATTACCTTAAAAGGACTGTATCAATAAAGTTATTACTATGGTTGTCAAAGTCAGTTGAGTTTATTGTCACGTGCACAAGTACATGTATACACTGGTGGAATGAGAAACTTACTTGCAGCAGCATCACAGGCACATAGCATCAAATACACAACATTCACAAGAAAAGTATAAATTAAACATAAACTACACACAATTTTTACAAAAAAGAACACAATTAGAACAAACAAAAGTCCATTGTAGTGCAAAGTAGTCAACATGGTCATAGTATTGCTCTGCTGAGGTAGTGATTAGGGTTGTGTAGGTTGGTTCAAGAACTGAATGTTTGAAGGGAAGTGGCTGTTCTTGACCCTGATGGTGTGGGACTTCAGGCTTCTGTACCTCCTACCTGATGTTTCAAGAAAGTTGTTACTGTTACTGTGGTAAAATGTGAAATGTATCCCCTCGATTTAAACTATTCCAAAACCCACTCTAGATGCAGCCCTAAAAACTAGGTTTTGGTATCTGTGAACCTTCACAATTAAAATAATTGCCCACAATCAACCATTGTATTGCAGGACCCAATGTGTAGTGCTACATAGAATACTGGGATTTAGTTTATAACTCTCTCCAATGTATCAACGGCTCTCCAAATGATTATGATTCCAAAATGTATAAATCATTCCAAATATAAGCATGGCAGAGATCCATGCCAAGTTGGGTTGCTTGATTCTCTGTCAAGCCTGCTGTACTGGCTAAGTTACTTCAAAGATTTGTGTTTTCTTTTATAGTCTCTTTCACAACTTCAGAACCTTTACAGCCAATGAAATATTCTTGAAGTGCATTCACCAGTATAAAGTAGGAATAATCAATCTTCAGATTGCTTACCTTCTGATCATATTGCAAAAACTTCTGGAAATCAAACAGTGTTACTTGACAGAGCTCAGGCCTCTCCACATTCCTGTGTTCAATAAAATAGCCAAACATGAGCAGAATTTTGCATTATGAACATGACTATTTGACACAAAAACAGAAAAAGCTGGAAAAACTCAGCAGGTCGGGCAGCATCTGTGGAAAGAGCGACAGTTAATGAAGTGAACGATGTAGGAATTCAGGCTCTTTACTGAGGATATCAAATGGCACAATGGGCCATTTGGCAAGCTTGCTCCTATTTTTCATTATGTTTTACATGGGAAACATAGCAAATTTTGCTAATTAAGTCCTCAGAAACAAGAGAATACTGATCAGGTAAGCTGACTTAATAATTTTTTGGTACAGGATAATTTTTGATCAGAAAACCAGGCAGTATTTCTTACTCTCCAAAATGTAACACAAGATCTTTTACGACCACCTGAGAAGTTGGATAGAATCTCACTTTATCTTCTCATCTAAGGTACAGCAGCAATTGGTACTACATGGCAATGTCGGCCTTGATTTTGTGTTCCTCTGTGCTCTATATATCAATGATTAAACAGATACAATTCTTCTAAATCATCTGTGCCAAAAAATGCATTAACAGAAAAAAAAATCATAAACACAATGATGATTGGTCATATCAAATTTCATTCCAGGGTCAAGAAAATGAGAATTAGTTTGTCATATGGCTTTTGTGACATGAATCCACTTTTACATGGAGCAAAAGTAAAAGGTGAAAAATGTAAAAAAAAAAGCACTCAAGATAACTCAATGAAAATGTCCTTACCTTAGAGAAAAAGACAGCTCCAGCTGCTCAATTATCTGTACACACAAAACAAAACAGATATTTAGAAATAAGTTCTAAGCTGTGATGTAATCAAGGTATGATTTATTAACTATTGGACTTCTGGGAGAATTTAATTGATGGGATTGGATGGATTTGTGCAAATAATGGATAACCAGGAGTGATCTAGAAGGATATGCACAAACTCATAAGTCCCAAGCTTTGACAGCAATTCACCAGCATATTCTCACCTTTGTTTTGGAACACAAAGTTGTGGCAATACCTCACCACTTACGCTAGGGAGCTTGCTTAAACAATCAAAGCTAGGGGGGAGTTACGCTAGGGAGCTTGCTTAAACAATCAAAGCTAGGGGGGATCTGTGCAGGAACAGTTAAGAGGAATAGCTACAAGAGACTAAGGTAACTTTTAGTTCATATGTTTTGATTAAATAATAATTTAAAAATTCTTTCAACAGTTCAAAGAATTTTCTGAAAGGTCAGTGACCTAAAATGATAACTCAGCTTCCCTCTCCACAGATGCTGCCTGACTTGCTGAGTATTTCCAGCATTTTCTGTTTTACTTACTCAGCATTTAGTGTTTTGACACCTTTGAGAGGCAGCCAAGCCAGTGAGTATTAAGTCACTTTTCAAAATCTCTCTTGGCATTATTATGGTTGGGGGTCTGTTCTCATCTGTGCCCATCTCCCCACACCTCCTCCACAATACGGCAGATCTACATCCCTGAACCTCTAGCCACGGAGCAGGATCTTGCCACTGAGGTTGCAGTCAATTTTATTCAGGAAATTAGCCACAAGGTCCAGACACCATCAGCGTGATTTACTTCCATTCTCAGTGGGAAGTGGAATGTACCTTCTAACAATCTTTGACTGCTGCTGTGAGGTCAAGCTATTTTAGGAACATAGGGACAGGAATAGACTATTTAGTCCCTTGGATTTCTGCCACCATTCAATAAGCCAATGCCTGGTTTGTGACTTAATTCCATATCTCCACCTATTCCCACTTCTTTGATAACTCTGGTTAACAAAAAACAATCAGTCTTAGTTTTGAAATCACATTGCCCTACCATCATCTGCTATTTGCAGAAATGTCTGTCAGGTTTTATAACTTCATTCCTGAAAGACTTGGCTTTAACACTATGTATTGCCTCCTATTCTGGGGTCACCCACAAACAGAAAAACTTTCTTTTTAGAAATGATGTAATCAAGTCATGGTTTGATTATATGAAGTACCTCTTAGTAATCAATAAGCATTCTGTGCTGCATTGCTTCCAAGACAAATATATCCTTTCTGCAGTGTCCAGAAATACTTGCAGCATGGTAGCTGTGGTCTAACTATGGATTTGTACAGTGGTAACATTACTCCTACATCCTTGTATCCTTGTCCTCTAGATTATATTAATGTTTCTGATTATGTTGTGTAATTGTCCATGGTATTTTAACAATCTATCTGCATTGGAATCCAAGTCTCTTTTGGAATCTATTCTTTTAGTTTTATATCATGTAGGAAGAACCCAGATATATCCTTTTCAGGTCCAAACTGAGTGGCTTTAGCTTCATATAAATCTATTTGTCACAGATCTCCCTATTTAGTTAACATTATTTTTTCTTTAAGGCCCAATTTCATTAACATGGAGCTAGTAGACTGCATTTGTCAAACTGGCATTCTGAAGGAGCTACCAGCTAGAGAGGGGACAATCAGCCGACTTCAACCTGCAACAGGACAGGAGCCTGGGCTTGCAGGAGTGGAAAGTGATCCCTCACATAAGTAGCCCTGCAAAAACAAAAGATGAAATCATTCTGAGCTTCTTCTGGCAATTCCCTACGGACTGCAGGGTAGGTTACTCAATATCAGTAGAAATTGGAGGCCTAGAATTTCAGATCAGTGTCAAAGCAATGCCAACAGCACTTGCTGCTGGTCCCTCTTGTGTGTTCTTATCCTTTCTGGCACTGGGCACTATCAAACACCAGTTTATGATGATCCTTGGCATCCTGCAGTTGGGATATAACCATGTTGGCTAATACAATAAGGAATACTCACACACAACACACAAGGAAGGAAGAAGCAAAACCATATGATTGTCTGAAAATTAAAATATCAAAATAGACCTTCATTTGAAATAGACAGTTTCAGCGGCGCAGTAAGTGGCCTTCTCTATTTTTGTGGCCACCAAATTAAGTAGCCATATTTAAAATTGTAGTTCCCTTCCCATAATATGTTATAGAAATGCTATGTTGGCGCCGGAAGCATGGCAACACTTACGGGCTTTCCCCAGAACACTCTAAACAAAAGATGCATTTCACTGTGTGTTTCAATGTACATGTGACTAATAAAGATACCTATCTATCTGTGTAGTGTATCATAGGTAATAGGAGCAGAATGTAGACTAGGGAAATTGTTCACCCTCTATGTAATATAAAAGAAAGCAAAGATGGTCAATAATACAAGGAATATTGGATCATTTATTATAGGATCATTGTATATAGTGATAGAAAACAATAGACTGAATATGTATTATAATGAAATAGTTGATCATGTAATTACTTTATAAAACAGAAGATCCTGTATGCAGTAGAGTTGATTTCGTGTATATCTTTTATGTTACAGAAGGGGCAACATTTACACATTCATTCACCAGGACATCGATTTTGCAGTTGGTCCAACCTTCCAAGCAAATACTCACGGATTTTTGTGCATCAAACATCAGGTTTCTGTAGAATTGAACAAAGTGCCCATAGTTCATATCCACTCTAGTGTCCAGCTCCTGTCAGGAAGATGAACAAAGCACAGGTATTATGAATCTACAGCCTGTCTCATACTCACCAGCAGAGGCACCATTGTGCTTTAAGATTATTGGAAAGAGCTGCAAATAATTTAGTTCATGCAGCCTGATCTTTGCCTGCAGGCCAAGTACAAAATGCCTCTTCATGGATCCTCTCATTTTATTAAATCTATAGATAAAATCTTAAAAAAATTATTTTACTGAGCCCAGATTTTATGCAGCAAATGCTTTAGGGTATCAATGTAATATTACAATCCATATTATTGATTCCTATGCAATTATGCTGCACATGATATTCCCCAAGTCTCAACTGGACTAGATTCACGATGATCCAGAGAATTTGAGCTCTGTTTGCATGTGTTACAATAACCTTCAGTTTCTTTCAGAACAAGTTCTTCAGCTTGCTGCGACTTTTTAGAAATAAAAAAAAATTATGTTTCACTGTCTCCCTTAATCACTCTCTAAGATACTGGAAATAGTTAGTAATTTGGTTATGAACAAAGATACTTTATTGATGAACTCACCTACTGAGCCAACCAGTATCCTTAGAGTGACTTTATTTCCAACCACCTCAATCCGGAATTCACTGACACCAACCCTAGTTGCAAAACCACCCAAAATCCAGTCACAGCATCCAGGGTAAAGCAGCCCACTTGACTGGTACCCCATCCACCATCCTGAACATTCATTCCCTCCACCATCAGCTCACAGTGTCTGCAGTGTGTACCATCTCCAAAATGAACAGCAGTTACTCTGACCATACATCCAAACCCATGCCACCTTTCATAAACTCTGATGTGGTACCTTCACCAAAGGGCAAGAATTCCCAGCTTCGTATAGAGTTCAGCAGGGCCAACCAGGTGACAAAATGAGAGCACAGTAGGAGTATTGTGTGTAGCTTTGATCTCCTTACCTAAGAAAGGAGTGCAGTGAAGGTTCCTGGGATGGCAGAGCAACTGTTTGAGGAGAGATTAACTTGTCTAGAGGAGAGTTTGTGTTCAGTAGAGTTTAAAAGAATGAAACTTACAAAATTCTGACAGGTCCAGACAGAGTGGATGTGAGAAGGATGTTCACCCTGGCTGCAGGGTTTGGAACAAGGAGTCATGGTCTCAGGGCAAGAGATCCAGGGTTGACATAAGGAGAATACTCGTCACTAAGAAGGTGGCGAACCTATGGAATTCACTACCATAGAAGCAGTAGAGGCCAAGTTGCTGAATAATTTTGAGAAGGACCTTTATAAATTTCTACAAAAGACATCCAGGGATATAGGGAAAGAGTGAGAACAGATAATCAGCAGTGATGATATTAAATGGCAGAGCAGGCTTAAAAGACTGAGTGGTCCGTTCTTACTCTTATTTTTGGTTTCTCTGCAGTAAAATAGACTCTGGAGATAGGAGGGAGTGTGAACTCAGCTCTATTAGAATCAGTGCCTGCTCCTGCAACTTGATTTTCTCAAATTACATCAAACACATCTCAAAACCTGAAGCCATCAGCAGAGTGATACACTGGAATCTAATTCCCTTAACATTGCATTAGGGAGGTATAGAACTTACTTTATATTGCTGATAAGGTTTTAGTGCCTTGTCAGCACCCAGCAGTGGTCATGGTCATTCTATAAACAATGTTTTTTCCTACATAGCCAAATATATAAAATGGATTCCTTGGTTACTAGACCCATATATAGAGCATGTAGAAGTGAGGAAAAATGGTACAGGCATCATGTGTTGCATTTACATTAGTAGCAAGGAAGCTGAAAACAATGGCAATTATCAGAGATTACAATAGCATGTTCAGTAGTGGGAGATTTACATGGTTCTTTCAGTCACAAGGGAACTGCAGTAATGCATAATATCTTGGCAACCATAATCAAATGACAAGCTGACATAATGACAGAATCGTGTAAAGAATAAATGAAAGACCTTTGTTTATGTTAATAGCTTATCATATCCTCAAGACATCCCAAAACATTACATGGGCAAAGAACTACATCTGAAATATGGGAAGTGTTGTTTGTAGGTGGTTACATCAAACAATTTGCACACAATAACTCTCATGAAAATAATTAATGAATGGACACTTGATCTGTGTTTGGTGAGTTTGACAGAATACAATGCTGGTCAAAGAAAACTGCCTCCTGTTCTTTAAATAGTGCTATGGGATCTTTGGCAATACCTTAAGCAAGCAGAATAAAAGTTTTAACATCTCATTGATATCCCCAACATTCAGTTACACACTTTTTGTTATGAAATGTTCAGTAAAATGGAAAGATATCCCTCATTTAACAGGTTGGAGCTTTCATCTTCCACCCTTAATACCTGTCTCTTGATGCATGATAAAGGTTTAAGGCACAAGTTTGTCCAGGTTTTTGAAAACACAGACATGCAGCACACACCTGCTCATAACCAAACTGAAATTGGCATTATTATCGGATAGGTGTGTATTGTCCTCATGCCCTTTACTCATGCCCACCTTAACCCTTTCCCTCGTCTCCAGTCTGCTTTCATTCACTCCTCCCAACTCTGCTCACGCCTACCTCAGGCATCAATTCATTCCAACCCTCTGCCTTTCGTGCATAGGTGTGGGTATATGAAGGAGAGAATTAGAGGGCAATGAGAAAAGAGCAGACAGTGGGTCTATTTGGATAGCTCTTTCAAATACTCTCCCTCTGTGAGAAATTCAATTCTAATGGAGCCACAAAGGTAATGACCTCATTGAAATATGTGGGATTCTGAGGGGGAGAGAAAGGGTAGATGTTGTGGGGATGCCTCATCTGGTGAGAAGGGGTGGTTGTGAACCAGTGGGCATAGGGTCAGAGTAATGAGATGAATCCCTTCTCTCAGAGGATTAGAAATCTTTAAAATTCTTTTTGAATTCCCCGGGAGCTGTGGATACTGAATCATTACATAAAATCAAGATTGAGGCAGGTATCTAAATTAGCCAATACCAATACCAATCTGAGGGGAATCGAGGGTTATGAGAGCCAGCCAAGAGAGTGTTGAGGCTAAAGGTTGGATTGGCCATGATCTTAATGAGCTCTCCAGCAGGCTCAATGGATTGAATGGCCTAATACTTTTTTGTTAAGTGTTCTTATATATAGAAGTGATACAATTTCTCAGTAGAGGCACTTTCCTGTAGTAAGGGAAATGAAGTTTTATGAAACTTGCTTGGGAGCTTGCTTAGAAGTTCAGCATCACTGCACTAAACTTACAAGTCAATGGGTCAGGTCGGCTTGGAATTACTTCATGATGATATTAGAAGTGTTCCATTTCCAATGTTGTGATCCCTTAGCAAAATCTTTCAGGGAAAAAAATAAAGTGTGTTTTCAGGATTATATTAAGAGACTTACTGTTTCTGATCCACAGAAATGTGGAACAAATTCAAGAGCAGTGGTTGAATTATTTTTACTTACCAACAACTTGTCCCTCAGGAACCTCATATTTGGGACTCTGTAGTTGACTTGAGGAAGCATGGCCTTTAGATCCTTCACAGTGATACTGTTAAAAATAAAGCATCATATTGATCATACAGCATAACTGCATCAAATGAGAGTGAATGAAAATCAGAAGTAGAAATGAGTGAAAAGTGGTGGGAAGAATGTGAAAAGAACATAAGAGAGAAATGCACGAAAGGCAGAGGGTTGGAATGAATTGATGCCTGAGGTAGGCGTGAGCAGAATTGGGAGGAGTGAGTGACAGCAGACTGGGGACAAGGGAAAGGGTTATGGTGGGCATGAGTAAAGGGCATGAGGAGGCGATGAGGGAATGGCAGAATTGAGATTAAGTGAAAGGCAGAGGCAGGAATAAGTAAAAGCAGAAAGAGAAAACAAGTGACTGGCTTACGTTGGCAATAAGAGAAAGTTGCAGGGGGGCATTACTGAAAGGCAGAGGTAGAATTGAGTGAGTGCCAAATCAAGCATCTGGCCATTCATATAATTCTAATATGGGCCCATGAACATGCTTGATCATTCAATAAGATCATAGCTCATGTTTTGATACATCATTGCCCAATCTCGGTATCATCCAATTTCCTCGGTGTCTTAAAAGCCTTGAATGTACTGAGGAACTGAGCACCCACAGCCTTCTGGATGGAGAATTCCAAAGATTTGCAACCCACTGTGTAAAGAAATTTCTCCCAATCTCAGTTCTAATGATTGACCCCATATTCTGAGATCATGTCCCCTATTTATAGAATCGGTATCCAGTGTGGAGAATGAAACCTCATCTTAGAACTCAACCGCTATCTTTCTGCTCCTGGTTAAATTGTAAGATGCTGAATGAATGCAGAATTGTTCAATAGTTTGTCGACCAATGTATGTCAATCAACACCTCTTGATGAGTTGTTCAAAAGTGTTTCATTATATTGGGACCATACATAAATTATAAGGGAAAAGAGAAGAGGTGGCATACCACAAATCCTAATGATGTCATCCTGGGAATTGTAAGGGGAAAGGAGCTAATTTGTATCAGTGTATATTGTAATATTGAAATAATTTAATGTCGGTTACTATGCCAGTCTAGCTGATTGGTACTGAAGTCAAAATGTCCTGCCAATCAATAATACAATGAAAAAAAAGGCACAAACAATTCAGAGCCAATAAAGGACGGAGATATTGCCATCTTTCTCCAATAAGTGCCTCTTTATATATGAAAACCACAGTAAAGTCATCAAACCATCATTTACACCCACCATGGCAGCTTTTCAGTTTCTTAGCTAATAGTTTCAGATCCCATAACAATGCTCTTCAAGATGTAAAAAATATAATGAATCTAAGAAAGAAAATATGACAGCATGGCTCACTAAAATCGATGCATAACTCTTCACCTGGATAGTCCCTCAAAATCGAGGATGACTTGATTCCGCTCTAGCTCTGTGTGATCTGAGTGATGTATGAAACCAGTGTGGGAACCAAAGAAGGGACAAGAGATGGGTGACACAACAGGTGCATGGGTAGTTTGTGAGATGGGATGCTCCTTCTGCCATTTACACTGGGATTCCTTGTGCTCAATTCCATCCCAAATGTCCCTTCCCCATTTTGAGTGCTCACAATCCAGGGATTCCCAGAAGTGAGTGAAGATGTTGCATCTTTTCTAGGGGGCTTTGGGAAAATAGTAGCAAGTGCCAGTCACATGAATGATGTGGCCTGGTCAATGAGTGAGTGTAATCAGAGCCTCAGTGATGGGGACAATAGTCTGGGAGAGAACACTGACGCTCGTTCATTTATCTGTCCACTGAAGTTGCAGGATTTTGCAGAGGTAATGCACCTACAATACTGCAGATGTAGTAGCATTGGAGGTGATCACCAGGCTAATTCTAGGGATGAGAGGGTTGTTCTATCAACAGATGCCAGACAGTTTGGGTCTATATTCCTTGGAGTTTAGAAGAATGAGGGGTGACATTCAAACATAAAGGATTCTAAGGGGGCTTGGCAGGGTAAAAATTGGGATGTTTTCACTAGTTGGAGAGTCACAAGCAAGGGGGAATAGCTACAAAATAAGGGGCTGGTCATTTAATACTGAGGTGTGTGGAGATTTCTTCTCTTAAGAGGGTAGCAAATCTCTGGAATTCTCTGCCCCCGAGGGTGATGGAGGCCAGGTCATTATAAACACAAGGTGGATCAGCCATGATCATATCGAAAGGGGATGGGGGCAGGCTTGAGGGATCTACTCCTGGTCCTATTTTCTTGTGTTTATGTTCAAAGTACCTCTTTGGGGTTACTTTTTGTACCTAACTACTACATTTTAGTGATCAGTGTTCACGAATATTTTAAAACTCTCTGGATCCCCACTTTTTCTAGACAATACCATTTTGTTGCTTGAAATGGATGATCTCACAGTAACCCGTCACAATATTTCCTAAGCACTTAATCTATCAATTAATGTCTGAAATATTATGCTTTTGTCTACAACATTTATTGTTATCATTCATTCATGAATACATTGAATAGTTGGGCCCGCTACATAAATACTCAAGGTGGCACCGCTAGTCATATGTAGAATGGCACTTCATCTTCATGTTGTCTCTCCTCAAGAGCAAAGCCATTGTTGCAAGATCCTGGTTTATTACAGTGGGCTACAATATGTTCAAGAAAATTGTTTTATTAAGCAATTAGTATCAAGGAAAAAACAGATTGCCCTATTAAACTAAACTCAACTGTCATAACCCTTCTTCTGGTGGAGATCCTTGGCAACAGCAAATGTCTTTAATAGCCCTTGACACCATTTGTGACCATGGTTCAAAAGAGAAGTTCACTCAATCCAAAGAACAATTCTTAAGCAAAACAGTGTTCTCACATTTCTTCAACTATCAGGGATTCTTGGCAACAGTGAACGTAAGTGTGTCTTCTCTGTTTTAAGGCAATTGACACTGCCTACAATTACAGTCCAAAAGTGAAGTTCTCTTTATCAGTGGAAAATCTTCCACTGGTTACACATAATCAAACAGCTTCCTGTTGCATGACAAATCACTATAGAAACCAACTTTAATTAAGTTGTTTAACACATTAACCATTACCACACCAGTGGTTTTTAACAATGATAGCTGCACATATCCCAAGGTTTTAATAAACTTAGTAGAATGTATAATATCATTGTTCTAAATCAATTACAAAGGTTTTGCTGTCTTCCACATCACAATACTGCCAACAGGCCCAATTCCTCACTCTTTCCCATAGTCCTGCAATATACTTTCAACTACTCGTCCAATTTTCTTTTGAAGGTGGTGACTAAATCTTCCTCCACACTCTGTCAGTTATTGCATTCTAAGTTCTGTACAAAACATTTTTCCTATTGATGCATTTCAATCTTTTTTTCCCAATCACCATTTAACTTCCTCTTTTGTTTTTTGAAGTTTCCCTAAATTGGAACAGTTTCTCTCTTGCTATCCTTTCCGTCCTGTTCCTTATTTTGAAAATGTTACCAAATTTTTTTTCTGAATCTACTCAAGGAGATGACGCTTTGGTTTTAATTTTCCAGCTTCCCAAGATTCACAGAAAGTTTCATCAAACTGGAAAATAGCAAATGTAAGTTCTTTTGTTTAAAAATGGAGGGAAAAAGCAAGCAGGAAACTACAGACCAGTTAGCTTAGCATCTGTCATAAGGAAAATATTAGAATCAATTATTATCAACTTTATTGCAGGGCACTTAGAAATTTTCAAGATAATCAGGCAAAGTGAATATGGTTTTGTGAAAGGGAAATCATGATTATCCGACTCACTGGAATTCTTTGAAAAAGTAACATGTGTTGTGAATAAAGGGGAATATTTGTTGACATGCTATTCCATAAGGCATTTGATAAATGCTCATTTGCTGTGGATAGAAGATTGGCCAGCCAATGGGAAATTGAGAGCAGATATAAATGAATCTTTTCTGATATAGAATGAGCGCTGTGCTACAGGATCGGTACTGCAACCTCAACTTTTCACAATATGTACAAATGACTTGGGTGAAGACACTGAAGGTAGGGTTGCTAACTTTCCTGATGACACAAATATATGTAGAAAAGTAAGTTGTGAAGAGGACATAAGAAGTTTACAAATGCATATAGATATGTTAAATGTGTGGATGAAAATTTGGCCAATGGAATACTATGTGAAAAAATGTAAAATTGTCTACACTTCCCACTGCCTTGGGAAAGCAGCCATCACAATCAAAGACCCCTCCCACCCTGGTGATTCTCCCTTCTCCCCCTTCCATCGGGCAGAAGATACAAACGCATGAAAAGATGCACTATCAGTCTCAAGGACAGCTTCTATCCTACTGTAATAAGATTCTTTAATGGACCTCTTGTCTGTTAAGGTGAACTCTTGATCTCTCAAATCTACCTTGCCATGGCCCTTGCATCTTATTATTTACCTGCACTCCACCTTCTCTGTAACCAAAACACTAGATTCTGCATTCTGTAATTGCTTTTCCCTTTGTACTACGTCAATGTACTTATATTTGGAATGATCTGCATGGATGGCATGTAAAACAAAGTTTTTCACTGTATCTCAGTACAAGTGACAATAATAAACCAATTATCGATTACCAATTGTGGGAGATTTCAGAGCTTTGAGATGCAGATAGGTGTCCTACTGGCAGGATTTGCAAATTGCTAGTTAGCAAGTATAATAAATTAATTAGGAAAGGTAACAGAATATTATCATTTATTGCTATGGAATTGAATACAAAAGTAGGGAGGTTATGCTACAATTATATAGGGTACTGGTAAGGTGAAATCTGGAGTGTATGGTATTAGTCTCCTTATTTAAGGAAGGATGTAAATGTGCAGGAAGCAATTCAGATGAATTTATCAGACTGATACCTGGAATGGGCAGGTTGCCTTATGAGGAAAAGTTGGATAAGCTGGGCATATAAACACTGGGGTTTAGGAGTGAGGTGAATTGATTACATGTGATGACATTCTGTCCCGCTGTTATAAGACTATTGAATGGACCTCTTGTACAATAAGATGGAATCTTGACCTCACAATCTACGTTATCATGGCCTTGCACCTTATTGTCTGCCTGCACTGCACTTTCTCTGTAACTGTAACACTATATTCTGTAATCTGTTATTGCTTTTCCTTTGTACTACTTTGATGTACTGATGTAATGAAATTATCTGTTGGGATAGTATGCAAATCAAAGTTTTTCACCATACCTCAGTACGTGTGACAATAATAAACCAATTAATTAGAAATTGCGTGTAAGATCCTGAGGGGTATTGATAGGGATAAGTAAAGAGAATGATTCCTCTCATGAGGTAACCAAGAACCAGCAATCTGTTTAAAAAATAAAGGGTTGCTCATTTAAGACCATTTTTCCTCAGGGGTTATGAGGGCAGTGGAAGCTGAGTATTTGAACATATTTAAGACAGAGGTAGATAGTTCCTTGAAACACAAGGGCATGAAATGTTATGAGGTGTAGGAGCAATGGTTGCAAGATCTGCCATGATCGCATTATATGGTGCAGCAGGCTGTTAGGACTGGGTTGTCTACCTCTGTGTGCATTTCAGCAGCTTTGAAAGGCAGCTTGGGGCCATGGCTTTGCTGGCAGTCAAAGATGTACGTTGATGCCTCATGGGTTGGAATTATTCCTCCTCCACACCATAAAATGGCATTACATTAGGTAAATCTCACCACTGGCATATAAATTTTCCTAATTTTTGGAGCCTAATGTAGATATTTGCCATTTTTTCTGCATGCTTCCAGAAAGTTCTGGGTCTGGGACCATTTCTATTGCTTGTTTTTTTTCCTCAGAGCGATCTTCACTCTTTGTTATGAACACAGTTGCACAGCAGAGGGCAGCAGCAGCAATTCCGTTTTCCATCTGTGGGTCTTGTGTAATTGGCCAGAACACAGACCCAGTGAGCTGAGCAGCAGTTTGACAGAGTTTCCATAAATCTGACAGAT
The DNA here is from genome assembly GCF_009764475.1 of Pristis pectinata. Taxonomy (NCBI): domain Eukaryota; kingdom Metazoa; phylum Chordata; class Chondrichthyes; order Rhinopristiformes; family Pristidae; genus Pristis; species Pristis pectinata. The sequence continues at coordinate 23,565,091 of NC_067413.1, forward strand.
GACAGAAGTCTGACCTTAAAGAAGCAGTGTCTGCGGTATTCATCCCTTAGAAGTAGGATATCCCAGCATACAAACCACCTTCTGGGGCAAAGACTGAGAAAGGAATTCAAATTTGCATCATTTTTTGCAGTAATGATTGCAATGAGACCTCTCATGTTTAAAAGGAATCTAATGTAAGAAATTTCAATCCCCTGCCCTTTTAGCTTGATCTTCTACATGCCTGCATTATGCTGATAACTCCCAGCATATTTCCTGTTTTCTGTAACTCGACAGCTCTAATGCTTGGAATCTAACTTTGATTCAAGTATAAACTGCTTCTTAATCTCATTCTTAAGCAAAACACAGTCCCATGTTTTTCAAAATGATTTGTGACCATTCTAATTCCTTTTACTTTTTACTTCCATTAAAATCAAAGGCTGCTTATTAACTAATCACTCATTTTTCACTCTCACTCAAATTACACGGTTGCCCACTAGTTTTGTTAGAGATTTTACTGCCTGTTTGCCTGCTATATCTGAAAAGGTTAATGCCTTCTCCCATTCCCAATAGTTCTGTAATCCTATACTGAGCTGAGCTCAGAGTAGAGGAAAAAAACTCAGGGATGGGGGATGGAGAAGATGGTCCTGAGGTGACACAGTGGTGCAAAAGTTAGAGCAGCAGTCGCACTGCACCAGGTTTGATCCTAACCTGGGGTGTTATGTGGAATTTGCACATTCACCCTGTGACTGTGTGGGTTTCCTCCCACATCCCAACAATGTGCTGGTAGATTAATTGGCAAATGTAAATTGCCCCTGGTGTGGGTGGGTGGTGGGAGAGTTGGGAGGAGTTCATAGGCAAATGAGAGAGAGTAGGTTATGGGGAAATAATTGTTGGAATGGGACTGATGGGAATGCTCTGAAAGTTGGCACAGGATTGATAGGCCAAAGGGCCTCCTTCTATGTTGTAAGAAAGATGGATATCAGTAATAAGAACTTTTGGAATACTAGTGAAACATGGACTCTGTCTACAAAGACCCCTCCCATCCCAGACATTCTTTCTTTTTCCTCATTCCATCGGGCAGAAGATATAAAAGCTTGAAAACACATACCACCAGGCTCAAGGACTGGTTCTATCCTGCTGTTATAAGACTATTGAACAGACCTCTTGTACATTAAACATGACCTCTTGACCTCACAATCTACCTTGTCATGGCTCTTGCTCCTTATTGTTTATCTGCACTGCACTTTCTCTGTAACTGTAACTGCAACACTATATTCTGCATTTTGTTATTACTTTTCCCTTGTATTACCTCTATGTACTTATGTCTTGTAATGATCTGTATGGATGGCTTGCAAAACTAAGTTTTTCACTCTATCTCATGTGACAATAACAAATCAATAAACACTGTGATAATCTCATGGTTTTTCCTTCCTCTTTCTCTATTTTGTTGTCTCCAACTCACTTTCCTCTTCTCTCTCAAACTATCTTTAACTCTCTGGTGTCAGATGAGCCTCAGGGCTTGCATTGTTATGCAATAATAGTACATAGTTTAGGCAACATTTCAGTGTAATGTTGACTGGGTGCTGTGCTGTTGGGGGTGCTGTCTCTTGTGTGAGATGAAAAACCAAAAGGCTTTGCCTGTCCTCGCAAGTCATTGCAAGTGTTTCCACAGCACTGTCTAAACACGAGTACGGAGCTTTCTCTGTGGTTTCACCTGTATATATCAAACATTTAATAACTAAAAAATAGAATATTTGATGATTTATTCAAATGGTATTTGTGGTACTTGCTTTATGCAAATTGGTTTCCAACACGACCAATGAAGGCAGTGCAGTAGATTTGTTTAAGGACATTTGAAAGCCTTTTGATGGAGTACTTCAGCACAGGCAAAATTAGAAAACAGACATCAGGGCTTTGATAACTCCAGAATGTAAGGGAGTAGGATACAGAGATGCAGAATATAACTCAGGCTAAGGGATAGGAGATAGATTTTCCTAGAACTGGAATAAAATTGAAGCCGGAGGAATAAAAGCTGAATGTCAGTCACGAATTAAAATAAAATCCTCAAGATAATAAGCAGAGAATCATGGTAAATAGTTGCTTTTCTGATTGGATGAGAGTTCACAACAGTGTTCCCCAGGGATCTATGCTGGGATCAATTATTTTATATACTGTATATATGATTTGTATATGGATGTGTGGCATAAAATTTGCAGAGGTATAGATGGACTTGCAGAATAGGCAAATAAGTGACAAATGAAATGTAATACTGATGTGTGAAGTTAAACATTTTGGCAGAAAAAAGGAAGGGAGGTAATAGTGTCTTAATTGTACAGTTCTTAAGTGTGTGCAGGAGATGAGGGACATGATTGTGGGTGTGCATAAATCTTTGAAAGTGGCAGGATATGTTGATAGAATGGTTAGCAAAGCATAAAAGCATCTTGGGCTTCATGAATTGAGGCGAGGAGTTTTAAAGCAGGTTCAGTTGAATCTATATGAAGCACTAGTTTGGCCACCGGCATCCAGTAATGGGCACTACAAGTTAAAGATTTGAAGATCATAGAAGCATACACACAGAAATGAGGCCTTTTGGCCCATCTCATCCATGCCTATCTATACTAATCTTTTTTGCCCGCATTAGGCCGGTATCCCTCTACACCTTTATATCCAAGTACCCGTCCAAATGCCTTTTAAACATTGTAATTGTATCCATCTCCACCACCTCCTCTGGCAGCTTGTTCCAGATATTCACCACCCACTCTGAAAAACTTACCCCTCAGATCCCATTTAAATTTTGCCCTCTCACGTTAAACCTAGGCTCTCTAGTTCTAGACTTCCCTGTCCTGGGAAAAAGATTCTGACTATGTATCCTGTCTATGCCACGCACAAAACCTCCATAAGTCACCCCTCAGCCTCCTACGTTCCAGTGAGAATAAACCCAGCCTATCCAAATCCTTCTTAAGACTACAGCCCTCCAATCCAGGCAATGTCCTGGTGAATCTCTTCTCTATTCTCTCTCTATTATTACTACATCCTTCCTGTAATGTGGCCACCAGAACTGTACTCAGAACCTCAATGCACTCTGTACCAACCCAATGTAACTGCACTGTGTAATGAATTGACCTGTACGATCGGTATGCAAGACAAGTTTCTCACTGTACCTCGGTACAAGTGACAACAATAAACCAATACCAATACCAATACACAATACTCTAAGTGCAGTCTACCTTATGTTTTGTACAGCTGCAAGATCCTAGAGAGGATGCTGAAGAGATTTACGAGAATGGTTCCAGCGAGAAGGAATTTCTGTAATAAGGTTAAGAGGAGAATTGATAAGGGTCTACAAGATCAGGATGTGTTTAGAAAGCTAAATAGAAAAGTTATTCTCGCTTGAAGATGGTTTAAGCACCAGAGGAATCAGCTTCAAAATGAAGGCCAAAGGAGTCAGAAGAACGTGAAAAAAATCATTTTTCTGCAGAGTGCTGACAATATGGAAGTTGTTCCTGTACACAAAGCCAATCAGGGATTTCAAAAGGACATTGGATAGGCAACTGAAAAAGAATAATTTACAGGGCTTTGGCTATAAAGTAGGGAAATGGAATGGAATACATTCATCTATAGGGAGGCAGTGTTAACTTCAGAAGCCAAATGTCTCCCTTCTGTAAGGATTCTTTAGAGGAGATTGTCAGTAGTGTCTCCCAGGGATTAACAATGGATCCATTGCTATTCCTGTTATATAAACCATGGATATTTGAAGGATGTTCTATGATATGGCCATAGATATTTGAAAGATACAAGGCTCGGTAATTATGAGCAGGTCAGTAGCAGACTTCAGTAGCATGGAGACAAATGAATGAGATTAGCAGATATAAAACAGAGACATAAAACTTAATGCAGATCAGTCTGAAGTGGAGTGATGTAAATTCAAACCTTTTTCTTTTCTCCAGATGAGAAAATGGTTAGAAATTTGCAAAATGCACAGAAATTTTAATTACTTTATTGAAATGGGACAAATGGCTGTCTTTCTCCCCAGTTTCTCTGTACACTTTTATGGTTGTTCCAGGCTTCTCTTTTGGCCTTCCTCTCAGTGACGCCCACTGAGTTTCAGCCTTGGCACTGCTTCCTTCTCACCACTCCGCTCTAAGCTGCCTCTGTCATCAAGAACACTGACCTACTTTCACAAGCCTCTTTCTCATTTGGGTGCTTCAGCACTGAAATAAATTGGCATCTTTAGCAGAAGGGCTTAAAATGGCAAGGAAATGAAAACTGGGGAATCCGTTGTGGGTGTATAAGCCTCTGTGTTCACTTCACACTGTGCTTAGATGATTCCTTATGCCCCATTACTAAAGACAGGTTTATAAATCAATTGATCCTCTCGTTTCTCTTCTCTGCTCACTCATGTTATTGTTTGTTTCAAGTGCATCTGACTATACTTCAAGAACAAGATTCACTGTTTGAAGGTATTTAAAGTTCTTTCCAATTAGGGCCACTTCTTGCTTAACCCTTGCAGGCAGACTTCAAGAATAAAACTTTTCCCTGCACATGTGTCTCACCAACGATACATGAACAAACATCAGCAAGGACGCTTAGAAAGATCTCATCTGTCACTCTGTAGCATGAGGACAAAGATCTTTATTGGGCGGGAGTGTGTATCTGTCTTAATGTGTTGAAAGGACACAATCATATCCCTGCACTTCTTGCCCAAACCTGTCACTTGTACTTTCCATCTCTCTGTCACTCTACCATTTGACTAAGTTCCATTCACTCTGGCCTAAAATGTCACCCAAACAGGCACACTGGACAGTCATAGCTAGAGTACGCCATTGACCATTTTAATCATAGTTTCATTGCTGCAAATTTCAGGTAAATGGACAGGAAAGGGAGTTCTGGGTGGAAGACTGGGGCCAGAGAGCGTGGGGGAGGGGGGGGGGTGCGGGATTGGGCTGGGCAGAAGTAGTGATCAGGTAGCGGGCAGAGATTGTGGAAATCAGAGCCTCCATTGTGTGCTTGAATCATAGGGGTTCAGGACTGAGATCAGGGAATCAGTCCCTGGGTCTCAGCAGGGGTGGAGGTCAGAAGATAGATCAGAGGGATGGAGGGTGTTGCTCCCATTTTGGAAGGTATGAGATTGGTGTAGGATCAGAGGCTTGTAAAGGACTTGCCTTACAGTGCCTTCATCAGAACTGAAACAGCATTTTTCTCTACAGATGCTGCCTGACTATATTCCCAGCATTTTCTGAATTCTATTGTCTAATAGTGAGACTGCATGCTCAAACCCCACTCTGAGACTTGATCATGTAATTCAGACAGACCCTTTGATGCAGCACTGTTGGACTGCTGACATTGTCATTACGATGAAATGTTAAACCTTTTATTTGGTCCAGTAGGGTATGGTAGCATTGTAGTTATGTTACTGATGAGTAAACCAAAAGATCAGAATCCAGATGCATAAGTTCATTTCTCACAATGGCAACTGAGGAATCTAAATTAAGTTAATTAATTAAGATCCAGAAGATCTTAACTGTACCCTGAAGTGGGCTAGCAAGGCATTCAGCTGTCAAGCTGGTAGCTCTCTATCTTGTCAAGGGCAGTAAGGGAATAAGGGGCAATAAATGGCAGCACATCCAGTGATACACACATTGCATCAGGGAATTAAAAAAAAGTTTTAAAAATCCATGTTATTATTCTAAGAAAACTGGATGAGCTGACCAATGCTTTCCCCTTAACCAGCCTGAGCTTAAGTGGTTATTTGTTGCACTGTTGATTATGGGTGACTGCTCTGCAAAAGTTGGCTCCCATATTATCCTGCATAACAACAGCGTCGATATTTCCTAATGCAATTCATTGGCGGTGAAATGCTTTGGAAAATCCTAAGGATTTAATACGTTACAGAAAAGGAACTTTCTTCCTTTAATTATTCCTCATTAAATGACACAAAAATAATATGTTGCATTTCTGACTAAGTCCTCAGTTGGTTTCTACAGTCTGCACTATTTTATACTGCAGGGATGTTGCAGGGGTATCACTTCCTGACAGATTGAATATTACTGGTAGCAGAGATTGATGCCAGGTACTGCAACAACAGCATAATATACATGAAATATAAGAAAGAAAGGAAAACAGATTTAAATAGATTGATAGTTGATTGACAGAAAAATTAATAGATAAATAAAGAGAGAAATTGTCAAACAAACAAAGGTGGACAGATGGATTGATAGATAATTAATCTGTTTCTTAGTGTTGCTTGAGGAACAAAAGATACACAGGGCATCAGGGAGGCTTCAACGAGTGCCATGGCTCCCTCTCCTAAGAGGACAGATTGAGTCTCAGTTTGTTCTGATTGTTTCTGCACCAAAGTGTGAAGTCTAGAGCATGATGGCTAGAGTGTGATACCTGGGTGTAAATTAAGCAGCACAGCATCCTGAGCATGATGTTTGCAGCAGGATGCTGGCTGTGCAATACAAGTGTGATGGACATATTATAAAGATCTACAAATACTCTGCTGAAGCCTATGAAGAAACAGCTTCAGAACCCTTCTACGTTATGCACACACCTTAAAACAAATTATTTACTGAGAGGTGAGGCAAAATTTTCCTTGCCATTCTAAATGTCATCATTGGAAGCAGAATTCACATTATATTTCAGTATTTTACATAAGTTTTTAATTTAGAAATACCGCATTTTTCTTCAGTAACAGGGAGAGGTTGTTAATTCATTGTTATTTTTTTCCTGGAGATTGGGCGTAATGATGCAGGGAAGCTTTTGTATGGTAGTGTGATATAGGGAAGGAATAATCATGGAAGTCTCAATGAGAAATGTGGGAGCACTTAAGAGATACTGCAATCTATATGAAGAAACTATTTTGAAAGGCTAAGGCTTAGTACAGAGAGATACTACTAAATTAAATCTAGCAACCCCTGTAGCATGCTGTTCCCCTTTTCCAAAAGCCTGCTGCTGCCAGCAGGCAGTTCAAGGAGGATGCACAGAGCTCAGCAACTATGATGTCGTCAAGCTGGTTGAGTAGCCAATCACATTAAAGATTTATCACAAACAGACGAGGAAGCAAATCACACAATACTTGATAGTCTTTTTTAAAAGTTATACAGAGTGTTAATGATTGGGATGTTGATTAAAAGTAGAAGCTGAAACATCATAACCATAGGTTTTTTTAATTTTTTTATATACAAAATAAACTTTATTCATAATAAAAGACAAACTATATACAATTACAAAACAGTGCAAACCTTTACATTCTTGTACAGATCATTCATTAGTGTTACCTTTTTATATAGAAAACAGCACCGATGCCACACGTGTGGCTCCCTGGAAGCTACCCGGTCCCGTATTTACAATATTTAGGGGCTTTCTCGCCTGTCCCCGTCCCTCCCTCTCTAGTGGCAGAAGAACTCTAAACTGTAGTCCTTCCCCACCGAGCCTTTGCGTTGGCTGTGCCCAGCTTCAGTGCATCCCTCAGCACATACTCCTGCAGCCTGGAATGTGCCAGCCGGCAGCATTCCCCTACAGACATCTCGCAGTGCTGGAAGACCAACAAGTTTCGGGCAGACCAAAGAGCGTCTTTACCGAGTTGATGACCTTCCAGCAGCAGTTGATGTCCGTTTCTGTGTGTGTCCCTGGGAACAGCCCGTAGATCAGAGAATCCTATTTTAAAACCCTTTAGATTTCGAAATATTCACTTGAGAAAATTATTGCAGGCACGGTAGTGTAGTGGTTAGCGTAACGCTTTACAGCGCCAGCGACCCAGGTTCAATTTCAGCCACTGTCTGTAAGGAGTTTGTACATTCTCCCCGTGTCCGCATGGGTTTCCTCTGGGTGCTCTGGGTTCCTCCCACATTCCAAAGATGTATGTGTTAGGAAGTTGTGGGCCTGCTATGTTGGCTCCAGAAACATGGCGACACTTGCGGGCTGCCCCCCAGAACACTCTACGCAAAAGATGCATTTCACTGTGTGTTTCGATGTACATGTGACTAATAAAGAAATCTTATCTTAATCTTATCACAAAATTGACTTCTTAGATTGTTTGCTGAGCTGTGATTATGGCCCACTCTGCCATTACAGACTCTTTTGGACCCTTGAGTAAGATGTTCAGACTATTTTAAAGCAGAACAATTGCGTAAATGCCAAAAATTCACATGAATTTGAAGGTGGTTTCCCTTGATTGTGTTTGAGGAGGCTGCAAGCTGCCTGCCTGCAGCAATGCACTCACTCACTGACAGTAACTCTGGGATATCCACACTAAACCAGACTCAAGCAAAAGTCCCTCAGTTTCACAAAGGAACTTACAGGCAATACTGTTTGATTTCCCAGCTTTACAACAGCACAAATCTGGGCCAACGATAAGAGTATATCCTGATTCACCTTATCTCATGAGAAGAAATAACCAGAGGGTGAGCTAATTATTTCAAAGTTACCACTACAGCATAGAACAAGTTGAAATTTCTGCTGATGCTTAAGGATTCAGTGATAACAGACAACTTCATAACGGCCAGTGTTCAGAGAATAGATTCAATGAAGTATTCAAAACTGAGAAGTCTCAGGGGTCTACTAGAGTTCCTAATCTGACCTTTGATGCTGCTGAAAGCTCCATTAGGGCCCTTCAGAAGAGTGAAGGGGGTAACCAGATACCAGCCCTGAGACACATTCCTGGACGGAGGCAGTGGAAATGAACCAAATGAACCACAGTCTCTACTTTGTCAGTCAGCTGAGCCAGCAACATCCTTAGTTACTACAGCATTTGGGTGTAAACCTATACCCAAAGCTCTAGTCTACTCTATCTACTAAAGGACAATGTCTCCTGCCTGTATTGATTTTGACATCTGGTGAAACATTAAAGGAGATATCCATTTCCCTCTGAGCATTTATGACATTGGTAGAGCTGCTGCTGTGTGTAAGTGATTAGAGACCACCATTCACTTCCTGCAACGGAAAAGACCGAATTGCCCTGATTTAATTTATGTGACTGTGCAAAGATGACAAATGGAGACAAAAGTCTCTGCTAAACAAGGGAAAGAACTGCAGCAATATTTATATTGAAAATTTATTTACAAAACTACTCCTGATCATTTAGGCAGTACTGACCCCGGAGACTTGCCGATCCCAATTCAATAGCAGTTCCATGCCAGGTTAGCTGATCAACAGGGTGGCAGTGGGGTGCATTACAATTGGCCTCAGCATGCCTATGGCAAGGTGGAGTCCACCATGGTAGGGCGTCCTGATCATGATCCTTTGGTCCACACTGAAAGATGCATGGGAATGATATCAGTTGAGGATAGGTCAGCCTTAGCTGATTGCAGCCTTAGCTTCATCCTCCCACACACCTTCAGTGTGTGTCACAGAAACTGGGAGAGAGTAATATAGAGAAGTCAGACCTAGCATTTCACACAGCCTTCTTTCTAACAAATTACTAATTTCCCATCTGGCAACCTGATTGGAAAGAGCTCCAAATAATTGCACTCACTGTTCAGCTCACCTGAAACCATTGTCAGCCCCTCTTCATCCTAGAACAATCTCTCTGGGTTCACAAATGCAGAATAAGTAATTATAGAGGGTCAGCCGGCTTCTCTGGAACCAGATTCCATGTGGAGTTGGCATCTTGGCAGGATGTATGGGGTGCGGGAGTTTGGGAAGTTACAAAACATTCTGCACTCCTTTGAAAACCAAAGTCAAAACAATACAGACTGATGGAAAATAAAGAGGGTGGGAGGCAGCAAGAAAGAATCCTGAAAATCTCCTGCATTTCAGTAAAACCTTGTCAAATCACGGCGGGTCATGGCCACTCACCTGTTTTCTTTGTTTCTGTCCATCATGTTGAACTGCTTCTTGAGCCACCTGCAAACAGAATACAGACCAATGATAACAATGTTTAAGAGGCATTTAGACAGGTACATGAACAGGCAGGGGATGGAAGGTTATGGACCACGTGCAAGGAGAAGGGATTAGTTTAAATTGGCATTATGGTCGGCACAGACATGGTGGGCCAAAGGGCATGTTCCCATGCTGTTCCATATTAATAGTTGGTCACCCTCAGAGGAATAAGTGGTGCAGTAATATTGTCACTGGGTTTATTTAGCTAAGGCCACCAAAACAAATGTGTTACTGGTTACTTCCATCCAAGTAGTTTACCACAATTTAATCTTTCTTGGTGGTTAATTAGCTCCACTCAGATTACTGTAATTTTTGAGGTAGACCTTCCAACAATCAGTGGGCTGCTCAAACTCACTGGTTACACATTGTGTGGAGTCATGGAGGTATACAGCAAATAGTGTGCAATCCTGGTCCCCACACTACAGGAAGGATGTGATTAAGCCAGAGAGGCTGTAGAGAAGATTCACAAGGACGGAGGGCTTGAGTTACATAGGATGACTGGATAGGCTGGGACTTTTTTCCCTGGAGTGAAGGAGGCTGAGTGGTGACCTTATAGAGGTTTATAAAATTATAAGGAGCAAAGATACAGTAGATAGTCAGTCTTTTTCCCAGGATAGGGCAGTCTAAAACTAGTGGGCATAGATTTAAGGTGAGAGGGGAAATACTTAAAGGGAATCCGAGGGGAAAATTTTTCCACACAGAGAGTGATGGGTATATGGAACGAGCTGCCAGAGGAGGTGGTAGAGGCAGATACAATTATGACATTAAAAAATCATTTGGATAGGTACATGGATAGGAAAGGTTTAGAGGGATATGGGCCAAACAAAGGCAAATGGGATTAGTTTAGGCAGGCCTTTTGTTAAGCATGGATGAGTTTGGCCAATGGGCCTGTTTCTATGCTGTATAACTCTTCAGCCCACTAAATCTGCACTGATCATCAACCACCCATTTATACTAATCCGGGATAAATCCCTGTTTTATTCTCCCCACATTCTCATCAACTCCTCCCAAATTGTACTATTCACCTATACACACTAAGGGCAATGTTACAGTGGCCATTTAATCTGTCAACCCACTCCCCTTTGGGACGTAGAAGGAAATCCACGCAGTCACAGGGAGAATGTGCAAACTCCACACAAGCCGCACCCAAGAACAGGATTGAACCAGGTCTCTGGCACTGTGAGGCAGCAGCTCTAGTAACTTCGCCACTGTGTCGCCCAGTTTCTTCCAGCTTTTCACTCAGACAATAGTCCCTGAGGGGTTGTCATTCCACAACTGATAGATGTAGTCTGCACAGTGAGAGTCTTTCCAACCATAAATGGCAAGTTCTGTCTCTGGAAGGTCTCATCAGATTGAACCAAACAGCTAATGTGTCAGGTTGAAGACCCCCTCATCAGAACTGAGAAAAGAGAAAGTAAGTTAGTCTAAGCAACAGGGAGGGCAATGGGTGGAATGAAGGGAATGTCAGTGATTTAGAGTCACTGTCAGAATAAATGTCCGAGCATTTATTTCAGTGCATGAGGATTAATAGGTAAGTTGGAGAAAGAGTTGAGGAGTGGTCCCAGATGAGGCTGGCACATGGACTATACCATGTATCCAATAAAAGAGAGGTGAGTTCCCATAGCTCCACCTTTAATTTGGAGTAAGTGGATGAAATCGAAGGAGAAGCCGTTGAATGTCAGTTCTGCCAATCAAATGAGTGAAGGGAATGGCTTGGGCCTCTGCTCGAAGAAGAAATGATGTGCTCTCAGACCCTCCTGATGTGGGATGGAGGTGTAAAGGGATTGAACATCCATGATGAAGGTGAGCCAGTTGGACCGAGGAATGGGAAAAGGCATCAGAAGGCATGGATGTAAATGAGAAGGGACCAGACCTGGCTTGGTGGGGGGGGGGGGGGGGGGAGGGGGAAGGGGTTTGGGGGGTGCAGGATCAAGTTAAGGTAGGAAGAAATAAGTTTGGTAGAGCAAGAGCTGAAGCAATAGGTATTGAGTCAGCCCTGTTTGTGGATCTTGGGTAAGAAGTGGGCAGTGTGGGGTTGAGGCACCACAAGGTAGGAAGCTGTGGACGGAAGATCTCCTGATGAAATAAGATCTGTGAGAGTCTGGGATATAATGGCCTGATGTTGGTTGGTGGGATCATGGTCCAGAGGGAGGTATGAGGATGTGTCTGAGAGCTGATGTTTGGTCTCTGTACGATAGTGGTGGGTTTGCCAGACTCCATCAGCACCGCTTGATCTGCAAGAAGCGGAGTACTGCATGTTCTCAGAAGGGAGTATGTTGGAGTGGGTGAGGGGAACAGAGAAATCAAAGCAGTGAATGTCACATTGGCAATTTGCGATGAAGGGAGAATAAAAGGGTGGGGGTGGGCTGTTGGCAACTTTGGGGTGCAGGTGGATCAGGAATTCCTGAGACGGGAGAAGGAGTCATCAGTCCAAGCTGAGGACTCCTTGCCACAGATGTGTGTACAGAGACAGAGGTGGCGGAAGACCTTGACATCGTGTCGGGCCCGGAATTCATTAATGTGTTGGCGCAGGGGTATGAAGTTGAGGCCTCTGCTGAGGACTGATTGCTTGAAATCGGTGGGGGGGGGGGGGGGGGGGGGGGGGGGGGCGATGGAGGAGATGGTGAAAAGGGTTGGAGCTTGGAGGAGATATGGGGTCAGAGGGAAGTGAAAAGGGAGAAAGCTCAAGCAGGGTATTAGAAGTCAAGAGCTTGTTGAGTTTGCAGTTTTTTACATCAGAAGGAAATGAAAACTGTCACATTCCAGCAATGGATGCAGCAAAGAATAAAGTGAAACTGTGGGCCATGACACCTTTCAGATAGATTTCAACATGTCAGTTTGAAATTTGCAGCAATGTTGGAAACCTTGTAAGCCTAGCCCCCAACTGGAACAAAGAGCAAAATCATACATTACCTTTCTACCTGGAGAGGTGACGGGGACTTCTGTGTGTCCTGCACCAGCCAGTTCAAACCAGTTGTCCACATATTGACGTCATCTTCATTGAATGCTGAAGAGAAAGAAAATCATTAACGTCATAATGACTTCTTTTATTTAAAAGCAAAAAAACCCTGCAAGTGCTCGAAACCAGAAATAAAAAGAAAAATTGCTGGAGATACTCAGCAAATACTCAGGCAGCATCTGGGAAGAGAGAAAGAGATTTGTTTTAGGTTAATGATCTTTCAATCAGAAATGACTCTGTTTCTTATTTTAGAATTCCAATACTGCATTTTTTTTGCTTTTTCAGATTAAAGATCACCAGTCTAGAATAAGGGTGACCCCCGCATTACAGGGAGTTTGCATTCCCAGAAAACAGTCTATATCACAATGTTCCATAATGCAAAGCCCCCCCACCTGTGCATGCAACAAGAAATACAAGTTGAAAGAAATACATTTTGTTTTTTTTATTTATGTTTTTTCATATGAATTTCATAGTTTTACTTTGTATCTCAAAATTTTTGGTAGTGATTTGTGAATACCATAAGGGCAAATTTCTGTTGCCTGAACTGTTGTAACACAGGGGTCACCTGTATTAAATTTTTCTTTCTCCACAGCTGCTGCCTGACCTGTTGAGTATTTCCATTGCTTTTTTAAAAATTTTGTTTACTTAAACATTTTTAATTTCTTTCATTAAAGGAAATATATTATGGGACATGAATGGAACAATCGACTTCAGCCACTAAATGTCAGAGGATAGCATCTGCAGTCACATGTGGATTAGATGCAATGGAAAGCTCCCTCAACTGCATCACAATTATATGTCCTAACATCCACTCCTCACCTGAGGATAAAACCTCATGCTCATCTTCAATAGGCAGCATTAATTTAATCTATTACATAAAGAATAACAGGTTTTTTTAAAAGAAAAAACTGCAGATGCTGGAAATACGAAGTTAAAACAGAAATGCTGGAAACACCCAGCAAATCAGGCAGCATTTATGGAAAAAGAAACAGCATTTATGTTGCAGGTCGAAGACCCTTTGTCAGAACTGGGAAAGAGAGATAAAAAAAGGGTAATTTTAAACTGCAGGAAAGGTGTTGGGAGGGATAGATAAAATGGAGGGAATATCTGAGATAGGGTGAGACCAGGCCAAATGGATTTAACTGCCCTATTAACCCTCAGATATTCCTATCCTTCCACCTGCCACCTTCCCTGCAACTTAAAATGATCTTATTTTATCTCTCTGTACCAGTTCTGACAAAGGGTCACTGACGTGAAACATTAACTGCTTCTCCTTTCACAGATGGTACCTGACCTGCTGAATGCTTCGAACATTTTCTGTTATTATTTCAGGTTCTTTAAACAGCATTGACAAAGAGGATTCTCTGGCAAGGCTGGAATTTACCCATCTTTGGTTGCCCAAGTACATTGATACAATCAAATTGCTGAGAGGACAGTAAAGAGTCAACAGCCGAAAAATTAATCCCATGTTCATAATGCTACATGGTAACAACAGTTATTCCACTTCTAATATAGTGTGCCTAGTGCTAACAACCAGGGATAAGTTTCTGGGGAAAGAAATATGGTGCAGTATTGGTTTCATTGCTAAGTAGGCTAAGGACAGCAGACCTTCTTCCATGTAGGGTGTCTATGAACCAGACGGGTTTTTACAACAATTTTCCAGCTTTATCGACACTTTTACTGACACCAGATTTTTATTTCCAGATTTTTAACAACTGAATTTAAATTCAGAGGCCCAGAGCCAGTTCTAGACAGATTTGTGTATTTTCTCACTTCCCACACACAAAGAAAAAAAAATTTCTGAGAAGGTTACTAACAGTTTTGTCATAAATTCATTGATTGGAACATTTTATTTAAAAGACGTTGCTGCATTTTAAAATACTGTGATGTCCCAGAGTAATTTTCAGGAGTGTAATCAGCTAAGAACTGGCATCAAGCCAAAGAAAATGGCATGACGACAGGCAACCAAAAGCTTGGTCAAAGAAGTGGCTTTAAAGAGCATCTTAAAAAAAATGTGAGCTTGTGGAGATGCGTAGGTTGAAGCAGGAAATTCCAGAGTTTAGAGGCTAGACAGCTGAAGGCGCAGATATCAGTGGTAAACAGAGGAAGTATGGAATGCACAAGGGGCCAATGTCATAAGGATCCAAAGTACTGGGAGGATTGTAGGGCTGGACAAGGTTACTGAGTTCGGGATGGGCAAGGCTATGGAGGGATTTAAATAAGAGGATGCAAATTTTTAAGACTGAGGCACTGGCAGAACAGAAGTCAGTGAAGGTCAATGAACACCAGCGTGATGGGTGATTTGGTCTTGGACGTTGTGAGGTGCAGTTCACAGATGGTTTAACATCTTCCTATGTACAGGATTTTGCTATCGTAAGAGCTTTCAGTGCTCAAGATGGCTGACGTATTTTTTAAGAAGTTTAAGTACATTGCATTTACCACCAAGGAATCTCTTCACATTGATTCCCCAAAAATAAACTGGTGGAGTTACGATGGTTAATCCTTTACTGACAAGTATTTTGCATAAATGAGCTTTCAAAAGGCATCGGAAAGGACCACATCCTGGATCTGTGAGCAAAATTAAAACTTTTGAGATTAAAGGGATTCTGTTTGCATGACTATATTACAGTGGCTGGGGGGGGGGGGCGGTGGGGGGTGTGGCAGAAGGCAGAGAGTGGAAGAAGGCTGGGTTTCAGACTATAAGGCGTTGTACATTGGTGTTGAAAATCAAAAACCTGCAGAAGCTGGAAATCTGAAATAAACACAAAAATGCTGGGAATGCTCAGCAGGTGAGGCAGCATCAGTGGAAAGAGAAACAGAGTTAATGTTGGAGGTAACAGAGTCTTTGACTTAAACAGTTGACTATGCTCCTTGTACAGTGGCATTCCCAGGAATGACCACTTTTCCTTTGTATATAACTGGGCTATAGTTTCAAAGGGCAAAAAGGAATGAAAAAAACCTGGGTAAGCCAAGAACAGGGAGCATAGTAGCAGACTTCAGGAAGATATTGACAGATGGTAAAATGGGCAGACACATGGCAGATAAAATGTGGAGAAGAGACATGTGAAGTGATACATATTGTAGGAAGTGTGAGGAGAAATAATATTGAATGAATGATACAATTTAAAGGAGATGCAGAAAAGGAGAAACCTATGGCATGTGTAGAAAAATCAATGAAAATGATAAGACAAGTTAAAAAGGCTTTTAAAAAGCAGATAGGACCCTCAGCTTTGAGAGTTCAAAAACAAGGGAAGCTAAATCTTTATAAATATTTATTTATTCTTAGAAATGATAGAATAGAATTCTGAGCATTACAATTTGGGATGGATGTCAAGGCCTCAGAGGGTGCGATAGAGATTTACTAAGATGGTACCAGGGGTGAAATCAGGGAGAATTTCTACTCCAATCTTGAAAAACCCACAGTCCTCATGCCACTGGGAGACAAAATGATCACAGAGGGCTGCTTTGATGCCTGGGTGGGAAAGTACAAAACCCTCTGGCAAGGTGTTATTTTCAAGGTGGGATGAGGCAAGGTTAGTCCTCAATGGGGTCCTTCTCCTGCCAATGTAAATGTTGGAAGGAGCCAACCACTTTGCAAAATATCCATCCACCTATCTGGTCAGACGCCTGCTACATGTATTGTAGAGCATGCATTATGTAAATGACTTGGATATTGTGAAAGCACTTGGTTTGGTTACTAAATTTGCTAATGGCAGAATGATAGGCACAAAGGTAACGTGGGAAGAGTCCATAGGAAAGGATAGAGAAAGTTAAGAGAGTGAGTAAAGATCTGCAAATGGATAATAATGTGGAAAATGTGAACATTTTGGCCTTCTATTTTGGCAGGAAAATAACAAAGAAACGTATTGTCTAAACAGTGCAAGATTGCAGAGAGATTTGGGTGTCCCAGTGCATGATCCACGAAAGGCTTGGATAGAGGTACAACAAATAATTAGGAAAGCTAACAGAATGTTATTGTGAGGGAAATCAAATCCAAAAGTAGGTTATGCTCCATTATAAAGGACATTGGTGACACTACATCTGGAGTACTGTACACATTATTTAAGGAAGGATATAAATGTGTTGGAAGCAGTTTGGAGAAGATTTACTGGACCAAAACCTTGAATGGGAGGGTTGTCTTATGAGGAAAAGCCAGACAGGCAAGGTTTGTATCCACTGGAGTTTAGAAGCATGAGATTAGATTTTAACTGAAACAAATACAAGCCTGAGTGGTCTTCACATGGAGGATGTGGAGAGGATGATTCACGTGAAAAAATCCATAACTAGGGGGTCACTGCTAAAAATAAGAGGTCATCTACTTAAGTCAGAGTGGCGAGCTTCTGGAATTCTATTCCTCCTAGGTGGGAACAGGTTCTTTGAATATTCCTAAGGAATGTGATGGATATTCACTCTCCAGGCCCCAAAAAAGGGTTATTGCTAACCTCAGCTTTTTAGCACAGCAGCATGACCTATCCAAAGGTCAAGAAGTGGTTGCTCGTTAAACTAAAATCCTTTTTGCAAAAATAGCAGAAATTGTCCAAGGCTCAAGATGTTTGTTGTTTGCTAAGTTAAACTTCAACCAATATTCCCTGCTCAGCCTCTTAATACAAATAAGAGAACAATGGGATCTTAATTAAACACTCCAGTCACCTGGCCTGAAAATGTGGTTGAAAAAAGCATCACATGCCAATGATGTCAACTAAGTGAAAAAACAGTATAAATATGAGAAAGCAGTTGGGGGGAAGAAATGACAGGGAGAAGGGGTTACAGAAAGAAGGTCTAAAATTCATTCCTCAGCTTTTGGTCTTTGTGACAAGTTTGTCTGCAACTGGTAGGTATGACTTTTTATCTCGTAAGAATTGTCTTTGTGTTTGGAAATCCTTTGTAAGTTACAAGTTGTTGTTAAGAATTACTTATTAGAATTAAATGTGTCTCACTGAAAATAAAATAAACTGTGTTTAAACTGCTTTGTTAGCTGGAAGTACCTTCTCCTTGGTTGGGAGAAGGGAACCACTGTTTGAAATAGTGATTATTGACAGATAAACCTTTCTGTAGAGACTGAAGTAGTGAAGTAAACTAGTCCTTGAAGTGTAGATTAATACAGCATAATCTCCCCATAGTGAGGTACTCATAGATACTTATGCCAGATAGAACTTTGTCTTGACTTAAGTTTAGAGCTCTTGGATGGTACAGTCAATATCCTCACAAGAAGAGGTAGATTTTTGATAGGTAAATGGATGAAAAGTTGCCTTGTGTAGACAGGAATGTTGAGTTGAGATTACAATCAGATGAGCCATGATCTTATTAAATAGTGGAGCAGATTCAAAGGACTGAGGAGCTGACCCCTACTCTCAATTTGTATCTTTGCACAGCTGCATCAATCACCTCAGAAATCATAGAACCAGAGTGGGAACAAGTTAGCCTCAATCCTGAGGGACCACCCAAGAGTAAAAGAAGACGAGGGAGAGACTGGCAAAATCAGGGTTGTGCTCCTTAGAAGATAAAGCAAAGAGGTAACTTGATAGAGGCAGTTATGTTCTTGAATTATTTTAATGAAATAAATAAGGAGAAAATATTTCTGGTTAAAGAAATTGATAAGAAGATGACAGAGTTCAGGTGAATTGGCAGGAACAGAAGTTAGAGTCATAGAGCAATACAGTACGGATACAGGCCCTTTGGCCCAACGAGTCCATGCTGACCATGTTATCCACTTAGCTAGTCCCAATTTCCTGCATTTGGCCCATGTCCCTCCAGGCCCTTCCCCTCTATGTACCTATCCAAGTGCTTCTTAAATGATACTATTGTACCTGCCTCAACCACTTCCTCTGGCAGCTCATCCCACATACTCACCACCCTCTATGTGAAGAAGTTGCCCCTTGGGTCCCATTTAAATCTTTCCCCACTCACCCTAAATCTATGCCCCCTTATTTTAGACTCCTCTCCCCTGGGGAAAAGACTGTTACCATCCACCTTATCTATGCTTCTCATAATTTTAAACAGTTCTATAAGGTTCCCCTCATTCTCCTACATTCCAAGGAATAAAGACCTAGTCTAGCCAACCTTTCCCTATAACTCAGGCCCTCAAGTCCTGGCAACATCCTCCTAAATCTTTTCTGCACTCTTTACAGTTTAACCATCACCTTCCTGTAGTAGGTGACTAAAAATGTACACAGTACTCCAAGTGCAGCCTCACCAATGACATGTACAACTGCAACATAATGTCCCAACTCCGATACTCAGTGCCCTCACTAATGAAGGCCAGCATTCTAAACACCTTTTTGCCACTCTGTCTACCTGGGACACCACTTTCAACGAATTATGCACTTGTACTCCAAGATCCCTCTGTTCCATTACACTCCCTAGTGCCCTACCATTCATAGTACACATCCTATGCTGGTTTGACTTTCCAAAATGCATCACCTCATGCTTATCTTTATTGAAATCCACTTGCTATTCCTTGGTCCACTTCCCTAACTGATCAAGATTCCCCTGTAATCTACAATATCAACAACACCTAATTTTGTCATCTGCAAACTTACTGATCAAGCCTTGTGCATTCATATCCAAATTTATATAAATAACGAATAACAAGGGTCCCAACACCAACCCCTGTGGCACACCACCTGTCACCAGCCTCCATTCCGAGAAACAACCCTTCAACCACCATCCTCTGTTGTGATCTTGACCATACTGCCTGAATAGGTGATGGAAGCAGATTAAACAGTATCAAATTGAAGAGATTTTGAAACATAAATTTATTGTTTCAAATTCAAAATTAGAGTCATAGGGAAAGTGCAAGGTGGCAGGGTTAATCCAGTAGGTCAGGACAGGTTATAAAAAAAACCTGTTGTATCATTCTTTGATTCCATGAACCTATTAACGTTTAAACAGAAAATCTAATCAACATCCAGAAATATCTTTGCATACTTTGTGGTGTGCTATTGCGTCTGATCAATCAATCAATCTGATCAATTAAGCAGTTAAAAAAAATCCACAAACAACAATAAATTAATAGTAAATTAATTAGGTGGAATTGATACAAAGGAAAGACTGGGTATTCCCAAAAATCTAATCTCTCCCACTCACCCAATTTAAGTACTTTCTAATTCCTATTAAATTTAGCCACTGTCTGCTTCCACTGATTCCCTGGGCATTCAACGTACAGTATCCCAACCCCAATGTACAATAGTTAAGTTTAAATTTCCTGCACAGCTTTCATCTGCTACATTCGAATCATTTTCCCCGGTTCTAGAATTTGTGGAAATCTCAAATTATCAGTCGATCTATCCCCTTAAGGTCCTTTAGTGTCTCCAGAGTAAATGACCCCATATATTGAACTTCTGCTCATAGTTCATAAGTCTAAGATTGAATATCAGTTTGGTTGGTCAGAGCTGTACTGCTTCCAAGGTTGCGACCCCCTGTATTAGAACAGAGTAGAACAGAATAATCTATTTCAAATCATTTCAATTCATTTATAAAACTTAGATATAATAATTAGATTTTGAAAAAAAATAAAGCAGAGATTGAGGGTAACAATTGAATCATTATGATATTTGAATTCATACAGACTGTGAACCACATGGTCAAAAGAGCCTTATACACACTCTTCTTCATGTCCTGGGATTTATCCTCTCTCTCTATGCCATGTAATATAACCTCCAGTTAGTTTTTCCTTATTACTATTTCACATGGTGCTATTGTGTCCACTCATAATCCCAAATCCATTCTCTTGTTTTCTGTCCTGTGGTGTGGACCAAATTCCCCTGAATTGGAACATCTCCTGGCAAAACTGCTTGTGCTTGTCCTGCAGCCTTTATATCAAATTGTCACTTCAACTTACTAGAAATGGAAGCTAATAAGTGCAGATTGAGGGCAGTAGGACATCATGTATCTAAATGAAAAATGGAACCCATGCTCTACTTGTTTAACCAATGTCTAAGAAAGAAATAGAGGAAACAGGGTGAATTAGAGCAGAATTGGGTACAGAAAGAGAACTGAAGGGAAGAAAACAAATTAAAATCTGAGAGAGGAAAAAAATGCAACACAATGAAAAGTAAGAACATTGCAAATATTTAAAATTTGCAGTTTAAAAATTCCATCATCAAATCATCAGACACAGGGATTGGACAACACACCAATGACAATTATCATCTAGATACAAGGGTAGTTAAGTAATTGTTGGACTTAACTTCCTGTGGGAAGTTTAACAGAGGATTAATGAGTAAATCGAAGAAGTACGGAAAAGTATTGGGGAGGTTAAAGGCATGATGCTATTGGTGCAATGTTAATGATGGAACAGGAAATCCTGGAGATTCACTACTCAAGGTACAGTTTTAAGTAAGGTCAACTTTCTGGTTGATTTAAGCATTAATAAGGTGAGCATAGCAAATGCATTGCCTTTTTTAAATAGCAAGTTCTGTTCCATTTACTTTGTATTTTCATAACTTTTTGTTTTCCTGTAATGCATTTGTGTTTTATCTTAAACAATCTGTCCAAATACCTGTTTATTTCTTATTAATTCTGGGGAAAAATATTTATTTTTATAAATTTACACAGTGAACAAATACAACATCTATTGCCCATACCTGGCTCTCCTGTGGTGGGTATTTATAAGCTACCTTTTATTAACCATTTGGTACTTTGACAGGCTTTTGTCCCGGCAACCACAAAGGCTGATTATGTATTTTTTTCCAACTTGGAAAGGTGTACAATTTGGAGCGAAGACTGGAAGTGATGATGTTCCAAGTTCCTACTACCTTTCTCCTTCCAGCAGATGCAGTTTTGGGAAGGACTGTCAAAGAAACCTTGGTGAGTTGGTACAGAGAATCCTGGCCATCAATCTTTACTCATTAGAGGTGATCTGATCGAAATGTAAGATTCTGAGGTGGAAATGATGTGGTAGATGCTGAGAGGGTGTTTTCCCTCGTGGAGGAACTCTAAACAAGGAGGGCATAGTTTCAGAGTAAGGAGTCACCCATTTAAGATGGAAATGAGGAGAAATTTCTAAGTCATGAATCTTCATAATTCTCTTCTCCAGACAGCTGTAGAGGTTGAGTCTTTGAATAGATTCAAGATGGGTATACATAGATACTTGAACTATAAAAGAGTAACGGCAATGGGGAAAATGCAGGAAAGTGGAAATTTGGTAAAGATAACGTCTGCTGTGACCTTAATATATGGTAAAGCAGATTTCATTTGTCCATTTCACACTGGAGTTTGAAGAAGCTTAGTGTACACAAGTTAGTTGTTGCTACATTACAACAGTGATTACATTTAAGAATTACTTCACTGGTTGTCAAATACTTTGGGTTATCCTGGCAACATGAAAGGCATGATGTAACTGTCAGATTTTTCTTATCCTTATTTCACACTATAGGTGACCCTTTGTCATGTTGAGACTGTTTCATTTGTGACTAGCCTTTATTCAATTTTCAGTTTATTTCAGCAGCTTGCTATCTTGTGAACTAATCACTCATGCCATGGAATCAAAAGCCTTGTTGAAATCGAGCCAAATTATAAGATTACAGCTGTCAAATGAAGTCTGCCACAACCTTGAAGAATTCTGCATCATTATTAGACAAAAACCCTCCTGTGGGTTATGTCGATTTCCCTCTCACTATACCATGCTGCCTTTGTTTCACTATTTAAAATAAATTCCATTATATTACTTAACACAAGGCTGAATGGTCTGAAGTCTGATTCAATGTTTTGCATTACAGTACAAATGACATAATTTTAACTGTACTTCAGTCTTTGAACACTACTCCCATTTAGGACAGGTACAACATCAGCCACCTCAGTGGTGAAGATGCCCAGGTTGTGAGTCCAAAAGACAAGACTGAAGTTTGCAGTTGTAAATTCAGTCAGAAGTGCAGACTAAATGATTCATCTTAACTTCAGCTATCACAGATTAGATCAATGTTATCAAAGATGTGGAAGAGCTGAAGTGAGGAACTGAAATCTGAGTGTTGCTCACATTTTATGGAAGTAAACAAATGGTGTTAAAAAGAAACCACTGAAAGTGCTGGACATTGCAACCACTATAGGCACCAACAATATTTATGGCTTTAGTATTGAAGTTGAGCTCCAGATCAAGCTGTTCCAGTACAGCTAGAACACTAAACGTTGCTCAGGTATGTCTGCACACAAAAGGAAGATAAATCCAGCTGTCATTACCATCTGAGCAGTTTCCTTGCAGCCACAACAAAGTAGTGCTTGGCTTGGTTGACAGTGCTAGCAATTGGCATTTACTCATCTATAACCTGCTTACAAATGCTCGTGTTGTGCTCTAAACCACATTATGTGAAGTGATTCTCCCCTTGAATTCAATGAAGCATTTAACCCAGTGTGGCATCCAAGAGCCAGAGTTATGAGAATCAAATTGTGAACTCTTTCCTGGCTAGAGTCATAACTAGCACAATAGAAACTATAGGAAGGTCTTGGAGTTCAATTAGCTAGGTACCAGGAATTTGGTAGGGCAATACCCACAATAAGTTCCCCTCCATCAGAAGGTCAGATATAAGGACGTTCACAGATTAGGTTCCATTGCAACTCCTAAGAAAATGAGGTCTGGATGCCGCAAGACCAGGACAACATTCAGGCTTTAGCATAGCAAGTTATGGCTCTGCCATACAAGTTCTAGGCTGCAGATGACTCCAATAAAATATTCTAAATGCTTTTTCCTTGATATCACTGAGAGAACCCCCACCATCAACATCCTGGAGTGTGAGGGGTTGGGAGATGGTGTTCAAAAACTTAACTGAAACAGCCATAAATATTGTGGTTTCAAGAGCAAGTTAGAGGTTGTGTATCCTGCCTTGAGTGACTCACCTTCTGACTTCTCCAAACTTTGCACTTACAAGGCACGAGCTGGAAGCGTGATGGAATATTCTCCACTTGCCTGGTGATTGTATCTCCAAGATCACTGAATAAATTCAACATTCCTATAGCAAAGCAAGCTGCTTGATTGTCACCCTATTCATGATCATTATTCACTGTCTTCACCATGGCTGTGCACCACTGCTGTAAATGAGCTAAATCCAGCATCTGCAGTCCTTTGTTTCTCCAGCTTTACAACAATTTGTCAAGGCTGCTTAAATAGTATCATCAAAATACATAACCACTACCACCTAGAAGGGCAAGGACAGCAAGGCAGAGGGTACTATAATCAGTGAGTTCCTCACCAGCTCATTATCTATCCTGAACTTGGAAATATATCACCAATCCTTCATTGTCAATAGTCAAAATCCTCTAATGCTTTACCTAACAGCTCTCTGGCAGTACTTTCACCACATGGACTGCAGAAGTTCAAAAGACAACTTGCAACCATCTTCGTGACAGGTGGAAATGGGCATTAAATGCTGACCTTGCCACTGATGTCCACGTGGCATTAGAGAACAAAATAAAATTTAAATATTAAATACTTGGCTGATTTTGCAAGCGATTTCAAGTCCCCTTGCATGAAGTTGATGCAGTACTAGTGCTACATCCTCCTTCAACTGTTCTCAGTCTAACACTGATTACATATTTGATAGACATTTATACCTATTCTAATACTTTCCCACCCTGCACCAACCTCCTCCGCCACCCCTGATTTCTAGATGTCATGTATCATCTAGTGCCATGCTTTCCTTTTTTTACAACTTGATAAATGCCTAAATATATACTTAAGATTTCCTTTAATATTCCCTACTGTCTCATACTTTTTCATACTTTCTTACAACAGAAAAGGAGACCATTTGACCCATTGAGTCTATGTTGGCTCTCAGATTTCTCCCATGAGTCCCAATCCCCATGTATTTCCTCTCCTCATTTTATATTTTAGCTTTCCTGACCATATTTTATTTTCCTTTTTTTAAATATTCAAAGAGTGACTGTATCAGACAGCTTGGAAACATGCCCATCGGCCGACCAAGTCTGCAATGACCATCAAGCACATATTTACACTAACCCTACACTAATCCCATTTTACTCTCCCCACATTTCCAACAACTCCCTCAACAAAGTGTTGTTAATCAGCTCCCTCTACAGGTTATTGATTTAACATTCAATTGATGAGCTTTCAAGCTGGCTTTGATTCTTTGACCGATTGGTTAACACAACACGCAATATATTGATTCCCGGGTCACGTTTTTATTGCATTTTATCCCTCTTCATAGTCTCCTGATCTATAGTCTAAGCAGGCGTTGTGCAAAGCTTCCTTGCTCTCATGACTCTGATCTCTAAATGTGGTTTACTCCTTATCTACAAATGGACCAAATCTCTACTACAAACTACTTTCAGATAAGGTGCTTCATCCATATCAGTTTGCCTTTTTATCTATGTATAGTTTTCCAACCTGTTATTGATGCTGGTATCATGGCCTCAAGCTTTAGGTTTCTGGTATGCTAGACTCTTTCTTAAGGCTCTTCACGTCTACCATTTTTCTCCTAAAATCTGCAGCACTTGTATATAATTTTGCAGTAACATATCATTCAATCTCTTTATTGACATATTTGTTTATTTTCCTATTATTTCTCCTTACGCTGTACCATAGTCTCATTTGAATTATGATCCATCAGCATCATAACATTTTGGTTTGGAATTTGCTTTTGAAATATCCACCCTTTTCTATTTGTTTTAATCACATCATCCAATAAGTTTATATCCTTCTCCATCACCTCATTTGTTCACTCTGCAAAGGCTTTATACTGATCCAATCCAGTAAAGTCCATGTATATTCTGTGCAGCTTAGATTTACCACAGATTTTAACCCTCAATTCTCAGAAAATTTAACACCTTCTTTCCTTACCATCTATTTAGTTAATTTGTAGACTGCAATAGGATTAATTCTGAGATTTTTATCTTTGAGGTCTGCATTAGTCATAGAGTAACACAGCAGAGAAACGGGCCTTTCAGCTTACCATTTACATCCTATCCATCGATACTGACTACACTAATCTCACTTCCTAGCACTTGGTTTGTATCAGGACCCCATCAACCCCCTTCACTCCAAGGAAAACAAATCCAACCTCTCCAATCTCTCCTCAGAACTGAAACAATACAGCCCTGGCAACATCCTGGTAAAGCTTCTCTGCACCCTCTCCAGTGCGATCACATCCTTCCTAAGGCGTAGCAACCAGCATTCCATATGCCTTCTTTACCATCTTATCTACCTGTGCTGCCAACTTTAGGGATGCATGGAACTGTACAACAAGGTCCCTCAGTTTCTCAATAGTGTCTAGGGCCCTACATTCCTGGTGTATGTCCTAGCCTTATTAGACCTCGCAAAATGCATCACTTGCACTTATTGGGTTTAAATTCCATCTGCCAGTGTTCTGTCCAATTTACCAGCTTATCAATATTGCATGAAGACAACTTCTTCACCACCACTTTTTGTATCACTTGTAGACTTACTGATCATTCGTCCTACATTCACATCCAAGTCATTCATTGATACATAAAACACTGAGGGTCCCAACACTGATCCCTGTGATACAGTACTGATCACAGGCTTCCAATCACACAAACAACCCTCCACCATCACCCTCTCTCATATTACCAAGACAATTTTGGATCTAATTTGCCAATTTGGATCCCATGGGATCAGCTTTCCAAGTGGGACTCCGTGAAGTCCATGTAGACTATATCAGCCACGCTGCCCTCATCATTATATTTTGTTACTTTTCAAAAAACTCAATCAAGTTAGTCAGATAGGATCTCCCATCAACAAAGCCATGCTGACTATCCCTGATCAATCCCTGCCTTTCCAAGTTTCCTGACCTGTAATTATCTGGCTTATCCCTGCTGCCCTTCTTATAGTCAATAAGGCTACACAGTCCACTCATCCCTACCGACCAACTGTCCAAATCGCTTCTAAATGTCGTAATTGTACCTGTCTCTACCACTTTCTCTGGCAGCCCATTCCACATACTCACAACCTGTGTGAAAAAGTTCTTTTTAAATCTTTCCCCTCTCACTTTAAACCTATGCCCTCCAGTTTTGGACTTCCTGCCCTGCCCTGTCCTGGCTATTCGACTTATATCTGCCCCTTATGATTTATAAACCCCTACAAGGTCATGTCTCAGCCTTCTACATTCTGGGGAAAAAATGTAGAGCTGCTGCCTCACAGTGCCAGAGACCTAGGTTAAATCCTAACCTCCAGTGCTGTCTGTGTCGAGCTTGTATGTTCTTACTGTGACCATGTGGGTTTCGTCTGGGTGTCCTGGTTTCCTCCTACATCCCAAAGACCTTCAGATTGGAATGTTAATTTGCCACTGTAAATTGGTAGGTGGGTATAGATGAGTGGTAGGATCTGGGGAGAGTTGATAAGAATCTGTAGAAAATTTTAAAAATGGGATAATGTATGATTCGTGTGAATGGGCAATTGATGGTTAGTGTGGATTTGGTGGGCTGAAGGGTCTGTTTCCATGCTGTATCACTTTACGACACAATGCACAACGGAATTGGAATTGGTTTATTATTGTCATTTGTACCGAGGTACAGTGAAAAACTTGTCTTGCATACCGTTCATACAGATCAACCATTACACAGTGCATTGAGGTACTACAGGGTAAAACAACACAGAATGCAGAGTAAAGAGTCCCAGCTACAGAGAAAGTGCAGTGCAGGTAGACAATAAGGTGCAAGGTCATAATGAGGTAGATTGTGATATATTGTGACAATGTGTCATAGCAAGGAATCTGGCCAGTCCCCACCACTCACCATGCCAGCCAGGGTGCAATTCTGAGCCCCACATCTCAAAGCTGAACAGCCACACCCCTCTCCCTGGCCTACCCAACACCAGCCCTCAGAGGCAGCCTGCCCACCGTGAGCTGTGGGCCGATTCATTACTTGCAAGTGTGAAAGCGGAGGACAGGGATTTGCTTTGGATCCTTGGCACCCAGATTTCCAGCAGAGCAGCACCGTCAGCAATGCACCTTCTTATTACTAATGCCATAATGATCCCTATTGGCACCGATTCCATTAATGCTCTCGTTCCTGGGGATGCTTCCTGTCTGCTGAAGTACCAGTGTGCACTATCCAACATGAATCATATGGTAATGGAATGCAGTTAGTACATAAACCCAGTCTGCTGACAAACTGGTTTAATCTACAACTTTCTGACTCCAAAGTGACAGTATATCAAAAGAGCTAAAAAGCAGATGGTCAGATTTACTCGTGAACATAACACGCCTTCATTCTAATACTGTAACTACCTTCTTTATTTTAACATATTAACCTACTGTGATGCTTTTTCAGAGCTTGCCCTAAGTGACACACAACATGTTTCTCCAACAATCACAAATTACTTCAAGGTACCTGGCATAAATTGCATATAATATGGTTCTCCAAGGGCTCAGTTGCTAGCGGATGATTCAATGTGGAACTGAGACATGTAGTATTTACAGCACTCAATAGACTTTCAGCTCAAGTCCATTGTCAAACCCGAGCAATTTTGCAATCAGCTGATCTTTGCTGAGCTTAGCTCATCTCAGCTCTGTTGCCATCAAGATATTACAAGGGATCTTGGACTTCCTGGGTTAGGAAGAGGGGAAAATTGGGCAGTGGCTCTGATTGTTTAGATCTAAGATGAGGGCAGGATCAATTTGACCTGGGGCCTTCTGAACAAAATATTAGCTGCTTGTTGAATGATTATAAGTTGGTGACAGGAAAAAGCACTAGATTTATTTAACAAGTAGCCAAGACAACCATGACCTGTGTTCAACCTGGATTGTGCAATGTTAGCTAATCTCAGGGCGATAGTAATAGGAGACAATGATCGGCTTCAGTGGTCTGTGAAAAATTAACCAGAGGTTATGTTTTCCAGCAAGCACTGAAGGATGGAAGCACATATGGGAAATAGGTCGTGGATTACATACAATTCTGTAACAGCCAGGCAATGATTCTTATCAAGGCTGCCATATTATTAGGAGCCTCTAATCAATGCCTCTATAGCTATATGTCTCTAACATCATACAATAAATGAAAATATCCCATATCATTTGACCTGCTTATCCAGTCATAAGATGCAATTTAGGTGACTTTTTATTCTTTATAATTTCCTTCCTTTTATTTTTTTCTGTCTTGAGGAGTTCTGCTTCTTATTAGGCCAAAGTTAAAGGAGCTTTATTCCACTGATCTGAGTTAATCTAATCTGATTTATTCAGCAACTGATTTTAAACTGCTTGTTTAAAAAAAACAGGTATTTCTAATCTACATTGTGGGTGGGTGTCAGCCTAGATAATAGTCTGACAATCAAAATAATTTACCTGAAACACTTAGTGTTTTCAGTCTGAATTCCATTCCATAGAGAATGACGAAACACAGGCTGCTGTCCAGTTTACGTGCTTCATCTGGGTAACGCTCAAAATCCCTTGAGTTCTTTCCAGGTCGAATTTCCTTAATTTCCCGGATGTCAACTAAATGAAAAAGGAAAGAAACATTCTCAAGTTATTCTACAATTTGAGTGAATAGCAGTAAAACTCTTGACTATGCACACTCTTTTCTCAACGTTTTTTTTGCAAGGAATTCCTTTACCCATGTTATTAATGGGATCTTCCAATGTAAAACTTTGTAGGCTGTAATTTTACCCTCTTTCTTTTGGAAGAATTATGGTGAAAAACATTAGAAACAGGGTATAGTTGCATGATGGTAAGTATGCATTAATAACTGACATTATAAAGGAGAAAAGAGAAATACAGGAATTAAAACATTATGGTTCAGAATTTGTAGTCAGTGAGTTGACTGCACTCGCCATTGACTCACAGAAAGATTTTTACATTCATCTTGTGAAATTTTCCTGATCATAAATTGCAGCAGGTGTGGTCTCCAAAGCATCATGGCATGGACTTCCACTAATAAGTCCCATCATTTGGGGAAAAGGGTAACAAGACCTGTCGTGTTTTTATGTTATTGTTATGCTATGTAAATGCATCCACATTTTTATTAAACTGCTTTAAGACTATACTTATTTCTGAGAATGCCCAGTATCTTGGGTGTAGCATCAAGAAAGTAGGTATTGTTTACATCATGTTCAGCTGTGAGCTAATCACGCACACAAGAGCTAAACAGTTTACAAGCCTACTTGCAAAACAGCCGAAAGAACTTTTAACAGCTGGCTAAGCTGTTGCTCTTGGGTTAGCAGGTTTTCAAAGCTGTCCAAACATAACAAATGGAGACACAAGAGATTTCAGATGCTGGAATCTGGAGCAAAAAACAAACAGCTGGCAGAACTCAGCGGGTCTAGTGGCATCTGTGGGGGGAAAGGAATTGTTGACGTTTCGGATTGAGACCCTGCATCAGGACATCACGGATATTAGTTAACATTTCTAGTGTTCAGAAACATTCAGAATATTTCAATATTGTTCTAAATCAATGGAGGAAAACTCCCAGTGTAGGTTCTTCAAACATTCCCCAATGTGGGAGCTTGCCACAGATTTGTGTGCAGCTCCTTGTCTCCATGAGGTTTCCAATTTTGCACTGTAATCGCTGGCGAACATCTATCAGCAAGATCGAGGCTTCCCATATGTGGAAATCCTGAATCTTCCAGCTTTATGAACAGAGTCCATAACATTTCCCCATTAAATCTGACTTTAGAATGAGAGGACCAATTGCCTCCTGCCCACTAACCTCATTTCACCTGCTGACTATGGGACATAACATAGAAACATAGGAAATAGGAGCAGGACTAGGCTATTTGGCCTTGAAGCCTGCTCTATCTCAGTGCAATAGTATAGGTCTCTCCCAAACCTCTTGATGCCTTTTGCATTTATAAATTTATCAATCTCCTGCTTAAATATGTTCAGCAACTTGGTCACTATAGCTCTCTATGGTTAAAAATTCCACAGGTTCATTGGCATCTCCTTTCCTTACCTCAGCCCTAAATCTCTTGCCCTGTAATCTGCGACTGTGACTCCTCATTCTAGACACTTCAGGCAGAGGGAACATCATCCTTGTATCCAGTCTCTCAAGCCCTGTCAGAATTTTGTAAATTTTAATTAGATCTCCTCTTTCTTCTAACTTCTAGTGAATACAGGCCCGGTCAACCTAATTTCTTCTCATATGGCAGTCTCACCACCCCAAGAATCAGTCTGGTGAGCCTTTATTGCATTCCCTCTATGGCAGATATATTCGTTCCTAGGTAAAAAGACCAAAACTAAATATAATACGCTACAAGTAGTATCACCAAGGCCCGGCGTAATTGTAGCTAGGCATTCTCGCTCCTATTCTCAAATCCTCTTGCTATGAAGGCCAACATACTGTTTGCCTTCTTAACTGCTTGCTACACCTGCATGTTTACTCTCAGTGACCGGTGTAGAAGAGCATTAGAATGGAGAGTGTTGATGTTCCAGATGAAGGGTCTTGACCCCCAAACGTTGACTGTCCACTTCCCTCCATAGATGCTGCCTGATCCGCTGAGTTCCTCCAGCGCCTTTTGTGTTGATCCAGATTCCAGCATCTGCAGTCTCTTGTGTCTCCACAGTGTAATTATGTCTGCAATTGTGCTTACAAACTCTTACTAGTCTACTTGCCAAATCTTCACTTTTAATGCTGAATACTACCTCTTTGCACCCCAAACTGCATGTGCGGTATTTATGACATCAAAATTTCATATAAAAATGATATCAAAATATTAGCTAGAACCTACTAGAATTTTTCAAATAAAACAAAGGAAGATGCAAAACCATGGACTGTAATGCCATGGCTTAGTTTTTTTCTGCATTCCATTTGCAGATTATATTTACTTTTTATACCAAAATTGTTCAAATGACTTATTCCACTCACAAATTTTCTTAGTAGCTGACATTTTGAATGGCCATAATCTAAGTTTGAACAAAATTTAATATTGTGAATGGGTTGGCAGGGTAGATCTGAAGCACACAATTCCACAGTGCAAGCCTCTGAGTTATTCAGTTACTTCCTGAGGTATGGAGTTCCACACTCAAACCACAACCTGAGGAAAGATATTTTCTCTCATTTCCCTATATCTCTCAGTAAATTCGCAGCCCCTGGTTTTAAAGGGAATATATATAAGGAAATTGGAGAAAATAACTTTCCTCGGACAGTGGTTAGAGCGTGGAGCTCTGTACAACAGGAAGTAACTTTCGATGTTTTCAAAAGAAAATTAGACATGAAAGAAAGATAAGATATGGTAACAATAAAGGAAGAAAGTAATATGTAAATGCCAATGTTTTGTATATTCTATGTAAATTATGTTTTAAAATTGCATATTTAACAATAAAATGATTATATTTAACCACTTAGTTGACTCATTTGATGCCTAAATTAAAGCTCTTGTTTAAAGGTTTCAGCTTCTCCTTAAAAACTTGGTATTTAGCTTGATATATTGTCTAAAGCCATGATGGTGTGCAATGAACTTGGATGTATAGTTTGTGCATGTGGTATGTTCTTTATTATGTTCAACTGGACTTGGTTGACAGATAGAAAAGGTCAATACATATTGTTTATACCCGTGAAATAATTATTTCTAACATGCAAAAAACAGACAGACAAGAAGGCAGAGAGATGGTGTATTTCCTCAGTATGGATTAATTTAGTAAAACATTGAATTTTAAGACCAAACTAGAATATCCTCAGCACCTGCAAGACCACCTTAAATGGTCACGGCATTGTGGACACACGACTGCTTTGATCAGGGGTGTGCCACTTGGAAATCTGATAGTGCCCGAGGCCTTGCTGAATTGATTTTACATGAGGTAATACCTTCCCTTCCCCTGCTGTGCCCCCTGATACCTGCTTTGACATTCAATAGAATCAGAACTGATCAGTACCATATTCCCACACTAACTCCAGATCCCTCGATTCACTTAATATCCAAAAATGTATCAACCTCTATCTTGAATATGCTCAGGCCTCCATAGATCCTTCGGGTAGAGTTGCAAAGATTCACTATCCTACGGGTGAAGAAATTTCTTCTTATCTTACTGCTGAGCAGCCACCACTTAGTTTGAGACTGTGACCCATGGATCTAGATACCCCAGCAAGGGGGATCATCATCCTCCCACCTACCCTGAAATGCTCCTTAAGAAATGCACAGCAGATCAGGCAACATCTGTGGGGAGAGAAACAGAGTTAACATTTCAGATTGATGATGATTCACTGATCTGAAGAAATGTTATTGACTCAAAATGTTAATTCAGTTTCTCTCTCCATGTATGCTGGTAAATTGGTTTATTATTGTCACGTCCAGAGGTACAGTGAAAAACTTGTCTAATGTACCATCCATACAGATCATTTTTTTCCAACAGTGCATTGAGGTAGTACAAGGTAAAACAATAACAGAATGCAGAATAAAGTATTACACTTACAGAGAAAGTGCAGTGCAGGCAGACAATAAGATGCAAGGTCATAACGAGGTAGATTGTGAGGTCAAGAGTCCACCTTATCATACTAGGGGACCGTTCAATAGTCTTATAACAGTGGGATATAAACTGTCTTTGTGCCTGGTGGTATGTGCTTTCAGGCTTTTGCATCTTCTGCCCAATGAGAGGGGAGAAGAGAGAATGTCCGCAGTGGGTGGGGTCTTTGATTATGTTGGCTGCTTTACCGAGGCAGCAAGAAGGGTAGACAGAATCCATGGAGGGGAAGCTGGTTTCCGTGATGTGCTGGGCTGTGTCCACCACTCGCTGCAGTTTCTTGAAGTCACGGGCAGAGCAGTTGCTGTACCAAGCTGTGATGCACCAGGATAGGATGCTTTCTATGGTGCATCGATAAAAGTTGGTGAGGGTCAAAGGGGACATGCCAAATTGCTTTAGCCTCCTGAGGAAGCAGAGGCAATAATAGTGAGCTTTCTTGGCCATGACATCTATGTGGTTGGACCTGGACAGGCTATTGGTGATGGTTACTCCTTGGAACGTGAAGCTCTCAACCTCAGCACTGTTGATGTAAACAAGAGCATTTGCACCAGCCCCCTTCCTGAAGTCAATGACCAGCTCTTTTGTTTTGCTGACATTGAGGGAAAGGTTGTTGTCATGACACCATGTCACTAGGCTCTCTATATCCTACCTGTACTCCAACATCATTATTTGAGATATGGCCCACTACAATGGTATCATCAGCAAACTTGTAGATGGAGCTAGAGCCGAATCTGGCCACGCAATCACGGGTATATAGGGAGTAGAGTAGGGGGCTGAGGATATAGCCTTGTAGTGCACCAGTGTTGAGAATAATTGTTGCCTGACCTGCTGAGTATTTCAAGCATTTTCTGTTTTTATTTCAGATTGTCCTGTTTATCACTGCAAGCTGCTAACAGGAGAATTAATCTGGAGATGATTGGGACAGAATTAGGCTTGGTCGTGATCATCCCTGTGACTTAGAAACCTCATGACACACAGCATTAAGACTGATACATAGGATGACCATTCAAATGAGGGCCTGTGCAATCATCTTCCAGGAAGCAGGCAGCTTTCTCGGGAGAGGCGGAGGGAAGTGGAGAACACAGGTAGGAAAAGAAACAAGCAACACCGGCAGTGTCTGGCAGATGAAGAAAGCAACTCAAGTGACAACCATATGTGAATGTGGGCAAGAGCCGGGAATAGTTAGGGCTTGAGGGAACGTCTCAAAATTTCATCACCTAGTTTTATACATTATTTAAATTTTTCTTATTTAAATATAACTCACAACTAATTTATTCATCTTTATAAAAGGGATGGCTGCAATGGATTAGATTTTCCCCAAAGAAGAAAGGGTTTGAATCAAGCCAAAACTGATGAAATGAAAGCTTTGTAATCTATAAATCCATGATAAAATTACCTTGGTCAGTCTCAGAGGACTGTGCTCAAATTGGAAAAATTCACATCAATGCAATGTTTTGAATTTAGGACTGAGGTCAGTGTAAATGGAACAGTTTTCTCTGCTACTTTGGCCCTAGTAGTGTTTAACTTTAGCACTCATGTGAGTGGGCATTGTTCATTACCTGTCTTAATGCTGAGTGTCATTATGTTTCTCAGTTACAGAGACAATCGCCACCACTAATCATATCCTAACATTCTCCAGTCGAACTCATGTGTAAGCAGGTTGCAATGATGAGTGGGAAGACCAGCAAGTGAAAACCTTGATTGGAACCTTTCATTATGATCGGGCTGTAGTCAGCACAGGCTAGGGACTGAACATAGGTCAGCCCTGATCTGTGTGGCTCAGTGCGAACTCCATTGTGAACTTATCCCCAGAGCTTATAGGGGAGTTTTCCCACAAGTTAAAGAGAAACCATCATTCCACAACTTTTGCATCAGTTTAAAAAGAGACAAAAGAGAAGGATTAATAGCA
This sequence comes from Pristis pectinata, assembly GCF_009764475.1. Taxonomy (NCBI): domain Eukaryota; kingdom Metazoa; phylum Chordata; class Chondrichthyes; order Rhinopristiformes; family Pristidae; genus Pristis; species Pristis pectinata. The sequence continues at coordinate 23,600,177 of NC_067413.1, forward strand.
GGGACAGAAGAAAATATGCATTTACATGGGACTTTGCACAATCTCCAGACATCCCAAAGTACTTTGTAGTCAATGAAGTGTGTTCACTAACATAGGAAAGTGTAGTAGCTGATTTACACAGAGTGTGTTCCCACATAGAGCAATGAAATAGAAGATAATCAGTTTTCTTGATGCAGTTTTAGGGACATATAAACCAACAAAGTGAAGAGATCCCCAAGATCTTCTACAAAATGGCACTATGGATCTTTTACTCAACCTAAGAAGCCAGACAGGACCTTACTTTAATGCTTCATCTGAATGAGGGCTCCTTCAACACACTGCACTGGAATATCAATGTAGATCTTGAATGAAAGTTTCTGGAGTGTAACTTCAAATCAGAAATGTCTGACTCAGGTGAGAATGTCTCGTGAATGCAACTTTTGGAAGGTTGGTTTTGTTTGCATGATCATGCACTCCATGTTCTTATTAAAAGTTTAAACAATTGCTTTGCTATTCTACGTGAATAAATGTAACACACAGAGGTAGTTTGGAGAGGAGGAGAAAAACAATGGAAGGTACAGGCAAAAAAATTAACCCCTGTGTAACATAATAAGAAATTTCTCCGTTGAATTCATTGAACTAAAGGGAACTCCTCATCCCTTGCTGGGATGTATACAGGAGCTATACTAGTCCCATAAATGATTCAGATCCAATCATTTGTTTGAACTGGAGTTGTCACTCACAATAGCAATCAACATGAGTACTGTTGGAAGTAAGTCCCAATTCAGACAAATGTGGTCCCAATGACATGCATTTCTTCTAATGGGGGTCACTGTTCAGTAACCAGGACAACCCTGTGCGTTTGTCCCTCACCCTAACCCAGGTGAATGTAGCAACCTTTACTTTCAACCTGCTCAACAGTAGCTTGCTTCTCGAATGTGTGGATTTGGCCTGTGACCTTCTTGGTTTGCGTGTGGCTCAGCTATTGAGTATCTGGGTTGTGATGTCAACAGTTGAACAATGAGCATCTCTGATGAATTACAAGCAGGAAGCAGGTGCCTTTTGTGGAATATCCAGATGAATAATCCAGTGCTGCCAAATCAGGAAGCAGCTGATTTTGAGTACACTACCTGATCCTTGTGCAAACCATGTCAGACACAGATCTCTTGCCTTTTTAGATGACTTGCAACCTTTATCATATATTAAAGTGGCTGGATCCCTTCTAAAGCTACCTGCCTATCAAGCATTTCTTTCCTTAAATTCCCTCTATTTTTAAGAGTATCAGGAGGCTCAGAATTCGAGCACAGATGGAGACAAATGATAATTCCTGATGTTAAAGGTGCTGCTAATTGTGGGACTCGGGCGTTGAAATTAGGAAACTCCAGATCAGGGTCGTGTCATCTGATCACAGCAGCAGGAAAATTACAATTGTATGGTAAAGAACCAGCCTTCCTGGTTGTTATCCAGTGATCTGCTTCATGCTGGAAATCACATGCAATGTATCCCTTTCCCATAATTAAAGTTATTTTTTCAGCCTCACACATGAGTAATTGTCAGCAGCAAAAATCAAACCACTGGAGCAACTCAGCAGGTCAGATAGGATCTGTGGAGGTAACGGGATGGTCAACCTCTCAGGTTGAGACCCTGCATTGGTCCTGAAATGTTGACCATCCCTCTTCCTCCACAGATGCTGCCTGACCTGCTGAGTTCCTCCAGCAATTTGTTTTTTTTTTGCTCCGGATGACAGCATCTGCAGCCTTCTGTGTCTCCATGAGTAATTGTTGCTTGATGATGGACCACTGGGGATCTGATGTTGGCAATCTCTGGTCACATACTGATCAGTCATTGGTAACTTTACAAGTATGACATATAAACACATGAATTAGGAGCAGCGATAGCCACTTGGCCCATCAAGCCTCCTCCATCATTTAAAAAAATCATGGTTGATCTGACTGTAACTTCAACTCGGGATTCCTGTCTACCCATAGTAACCTCTCACCCTGTATCTCCCCCTGACCTGGCTCAATGACTACCACCTGATAGCACTTACCTCCACTGTGATGAAGTGCTTTGAGAGGTTGATTATGGCACGAATGAACTCCAGCCTCAGAAATGACCTGGATCCTCTTCAATTTGTCTAAAGCCACAACAGGTCAACAGCAGATGCTATTTCACTAGCTCTCCACTAGTTCTGGATCATCTGGACAACAGTAATGAATATGTCGGTCTGCTGTTTATCAACTACGGTCCTGTGTTCAACACTATCATCCCCTCCAAATTTATCACCAATCCCTAAGACCTGGGCCTCTATACCTCACTTTGCAACTGGATCCTTGACTTGCTCATCAGTAGACCTCAATCAGCACAGATTGGTAACAACATCTCCTCCTCGCTGATTATCAACACAGGTACCCCTCATGCTGTGTGCTTAGACTCCTGCTCTGCCCTTTTTACATCCACGACTGTGTGGCTAAGCACAGCTCCAATACCATCCATAAATTTGCCAACAGCACCACTGTTGTTGGCTGAATCATGGGTGGTGATGAGTCAGCATTCAGGAATGAGATAGAACATCCGGTTGAGTGGTGCTGGAGTAACAACCTCATGCTCAATGTCAGCAAAACCAAAGAGCTAATCATTGAATTCAGAAAGACCACGTACCAGTTCTCATTGGTAGGTTAGAGGTAGGGAGAATAAGCAACTTCAAATTCCTTGGTGTTTAGATCTTGGATGACCCACCCTGGGCCCAGCACATAGATGCATCATGAAGAAGGAATGCCAGTGACTCTACTTTCTTGGAAGCTTAAGGAGATTTGGCATGTCAGCAAATACTCTTACAAACTTCTACAGATACTGTTAAAATTATCCTGACTACTTGTGTCATGGCCTGGTTTGGCAATTCCAACTTACAAGAACACAAAAGGCTGCAGAGAGTTGTGGACACAGCCTGATCCATCACCGACACAGCCCTCCCTACCATTGACAGCATCCATAGGAAGTTCTGCCTCAAGAAAGCGGCACCTATCATCAAGGATCCCCATTATCTGAGTCATGCCCTCTTCTCGCTGCTACCATCAGGCAGGAGGTACAGAAGCCTGAAATCCCACACCACCAGGTTCAGGAACTGCTACTTCCCTATAACCATCAGATTTTTGAACTGATCTGCACAACTGTAACCCTACTTCAGCAATGGAACACTATGGAACACCTCTTGCACTACCATTGACTTGTCTTTGTATCTTCTTTTTTTTCTTTTCACTGTATTGATATAATTTTATGTATAATTTAATTTATGTTTTGTGTGTTGTCTCTACCTATGTGCCTGTGATGCTGCTGCAAGTAAGATTTTCATTGTACTGTACCTCACTGTACTTGTACACACAACAATAAACTCAACTTGATATTCAAATCTACCACCCTTCTCTTTCGACAAAGAGTTCCAAGGAATTATTACCCTGAGATAGAAAACATTGCCCCTCATCTCTGTGTTATTGATTTCTAAGCATTGACCACAGGTCTTCGATTCTCTCACATCCACACTTATATGGATCTTATATGTTTCAATCAATTCACCCCTCATTCTTCCAAGCCCCATCATATACAAGCCTAGCCTGTCCAAACTTTGCTGATAAGATAACCCAGTCATTCCAGGCTTCTGCATTGATGGCAAGTGCAACAAGCTTGGAACCTCTCTGTCACTAGGATGTTCCACAATTCTGTTGTATGGTAATTATCAGAGACTGATTGTCATGACTTCACCAAAACACTGTTTATCCATGTACCATGGAACTTCCAGGATGGAAGAAGGCAAACCAAGTTAACAAGTCTTTTTTTTCATCCAGCAAATATCATGTTAAGAAATGGAGCAAATTGATCGAATAAACAAAAATATTATCGCCTAAAAGTTACCCATGATAATATTAGGTAATGAATACTTAATATCATTTCTCTCCTCACAAGTCTCACAAAGGTGTTAAGACTCATAAAAATAAACAGCCTTCATTAAATCTAGTGCACAGGGTTGTCAAACAAAGCTTAATATCAAAAATAACACTCATGAAATATGGCTTTAAGTATTTTAACTATCTTTCTAAAATTATTCCTGTTTGTAACAGAGGAAGTCAGGCTGCCTCCAACCTGCGGAAGACCCATATCTGTCCACTTGTGGGATACTGATTGCTGAGTGCCTCATCTTGCAACTCAGGGCCCCTGCTTTGATAACAAGGAGAGTGGAAAGCATTTCCAGGAGGTCAATCCTCATCTGTTGCCAGTCTGGTTGCCAAGGAAACCCTGGAATGCTGTCAGGAAACAGTTGACATCATCTGCACCAGGCTGCCAAATTTTGCAGAGCCTCCACAGGGTATCACAGCTTTTGCTCCGCATTGCTGCATAAATCAGTCCTTAACCTGATTCCTTTCATCCTTCCATTCAGCCTCTACAGACTGAGTGAAGTGCATGATCAGGATTTGTTATCTCAAGGGGGCTGGAATAAAAAAGGAAAGAATTTATGTTACCATTATACAAAGTTCTGGTCAGAGTGCAATTAAAGCACTCTGGCAGCCCCACCTCAGGGAGGATATATTGGAGAACATTCAGTGCAGAATCCCCAGAATGATACTGTGACTAAAAGGTTTTAATCATAAGGCCCAGTTGCATTTGCTAGACTTGTGTCCACTTAAATATAGAAGATTAGGAAGTGGTCTAAATGAGGTATTTAGTAAGTTTAAAAGAGGGGAATAAATTGCGTAAGATCAGGATGCATAATTAATTGTTCCCAGTTGATCTAAAGCGGGCAATGTACAAAGTTTGTGCTGGCTGCTCATTTGAAATTATTACAATGGCCAACAGTGCTCACCGTGCTATTAAGTGGCTGGATGCTTTCAGGGAGTGTTCAGTACAGTTTAATGCATTAGTTACAGCTCTAAAATGGGAAGGGAGAAGGGTGGATTGTGGCTGCTGGAAGTAGTTCTGCAACACATTCTGACTTAGGAGATGTTCAAGGACGGCACAGCAAGGAGGTGCATGCACTCCGTGATTCACAATGCAGGTATTAATGGGGGAGGTGGAGAAAATAGCAGATCTTCACCACTCTCAAAAACCCCTCCATACAATTGTCCCAACAGAGTTAGAGCAGAGCCACACAGGCTAACATCAAGAGGAGCATCCTAAAGACCAGGTTGCAGTGCTGAGAAAACCTTAATGACTATACTAGTAGGATTGAGGTGAGTGACTGCCCCTTCAAATATCATATCCCATCAACCAGTACTAGTCAACGCACTTGAAATTTGTTATAAACAGGACCTCTTATTCTTCTACCTCCTGTCAACTAACACCTTGGGATTTCCCCTTAAAGAAAGCCAAAAGCTCTAACCTGGCTGGGCAGTGACGGAAGAGCCAGGAGAAAGTAAAAATGAAGAAATGTCACCATTCCTTTTCACAGTTGCAAGCATGAGATCAGGAAATGATGCTGTGCATAATTTAGAGGAGTGCTTAAAGGTGGGATCTGGACCAGGCAAAAGTGGTCTGTAACCAGGGCAAGAGATAAAGATGGAACAAGTGCCAGCTCCCCAGATGGCCTGAACCTGTGTGCAATTCCAAAGCTGAGTAGAATGTTCAACTTTCCTGGTGGCCTGAGAGGACCTGCATTTAAGGTGAGAGGGGGAAAGTTTAAGGGATATGTGCGAGGCAAGTTTTTTTACATGGAGAGTGGTAGATGCCTGGAATGGGCGGCCAGGGTGAGTGTGGAAGCAGACATGGTAGTGGCATTAGAGGCATTTAGATAGACACATGAATATGCAGGGAGTGGAGGGATATGCATCATGTACAGACAGATAGGTTTAGTTTTAATTTGGCATCATGATTAGCACAGACATTATGGGCTGTTTCTGTGCTATACTTTTCTATGTTCTATATGTTCTATGTTCAAGTCCAGCTTAGACCATGGACATAACTCCTGTAGATAATCCCACTTCAAAGAATGATGAAGTAGCTACAATTAGCCTGAACATCAATGAGTTAGGAATGGGGGAAAGGCTTCAGTTCTTAAATCTACTTGCTAATCGCGACATTTTCCTAGCAGTTCACATTTGGTTGCCAGATGGCAATGAGAATTGGCTTCAATTGTCATCTCACTCACAGTAATGACACACCCTATCCTTACTTCCTGTCAAGGCTAACATCTGTAGAATGACTATGTGGTTGATGCATCCAGTCCATAGTGACATTCTGTACCAAAGAGCCACAGTTTCAGGAAAGAAATTCATAACAGTAGAAAAAACGGCCATAGACTGGACCAGTTCCTTTTAGTTTCAGACATTTATTTTGATTCCTTTAATTTTGACACAGAAATTGAAATCCATATCAAAAAATAAAATCCTGTGTTGTTTACTGAAATGGTATAGTAGATTGATAGTTTGATGGCCTGCTCCTTGCATACCAGTACTTTCTCTCCATACCAGTGTTCCATCAAGGCAACCAGAGGAAAATACAAAGAAAGCAGAAATAAAGCTGAAAATGTGCAGTAATTCTATTAGGTTTTGGATTTCCCAAAGCTTCTTCATGAGCTTCCCATGTTTATGCATTTAAACCTCAGAGTTTCAAGAGCAAATGCTATCTGAAAAATAATTCCTTGGGCGAAGAAAGCAATGACTATATGTAAAATAGCAATCATGTTCCTTAAGTTATAGGCTGAACATTGGGATTCTTTTCAATCTGGAGGGACCAGATCCATTTTGACCATAATTTTGTCAACAAAGGCTCTTCCATTAGCAGTAGGAAGTAGATTTTCTAAAGTCTTTTGGTCGCAGTGCAATGTTGTGACCTTGGCTACCTTACAGATGGACTTTATACTTGGAACTGCCAGAGTCTATTGTACTAACAGCAGCTGTACCCTGATAAACTGCACAAACAAATTTGCCTGCCTGCAAACCTTTGTAATGCTTCAGCCTTGTTCAGTCACTCGAAATAAAAAGCATATAATATAAATCAACCAAAGAGGACATTTTAGACAGTGGAGGATGGGCTTTACTCCAGGTGCATTAGTTGAATCTGTGATATTGATTTGCTTGGAGAGACAATTGTTCTTATGATTCAGTGAGCTTATGCTGTAAGTAGGTGAGTCAGACCGATAGGAATGGCCTGGTGCCATCCCTGGTTTGTGATGTGTAATCTGACCTTGATATAGTGGAAGCATTAAAATTTGCCCCAGTTTGGCACAGCAAAATTAGCCCAGTTCCCATCTCTGATTTTCATCCATTTATCCCCATGTTGGAACTGCTTATTTAGACAATAAATAGGAACAGTACTGGCCATGATAAAATTCAATTACTTGTCAAAGAAAAAAAAGATTGATAGGCACTTGACAGAAAACAAAGACAGGGGTATGGGTAAAGAACAGGGAAATGGGGCTGATAGGATTGTTGTACCAGGAAATGGCACAGATTTGTGGGCTGAATGGCCTTCTTCTGTGCTGCTATGATTTGACTCTAAGTAGCTTGCCAACTGTTCAGTTCAAATATTATAGCACAATTATGTGGTGGAAAATGTCCAGTGGCCATAGAACTGTGATTCTGCAATGACACCAATTTAGGTGAGAAGGGGAGGCAAGATCTTGAGCTACCACAGGCACTTTCCCCACTGGGATCCTTGAAACATTCTGGGAATGGTTTTATGCATCTTTTCTAGTGTTTCTGTAGCTCTCTTACCCTAGTTACACTGGTGAATCATGTGAACTCCCCTGGAAATCCTTTCAGCCATTACATCCTGGGGGGTTTATCTGAAATGACTTGAAAATGAGTTGTTTCAATGAAGCTGTGAATAATTGAGGTGAGGGGGAAATGTTTTGTTCCATTGACCATCTATGTCAGAAGTGACCAAACTTTGGTACAAATACTCTAGGCAAGGCATTTCTGAGGGGAACATGGGAGAAATTATTGAATGGTGGAATTGTAAGTCTATGGAGGTTTGGAGAAAGGGTTACAAAGGGGATGGTGGGGGATGGTGGTCAGAGTGAGAATTGGGAGAGATGGTCAGAAGGAAAATCATGGGAAAGAATTAGCAGGTGATTCAGAGAGATGGCTCAACAGGTAATTAAGGGAGAAGGTTGGCAGATGATGGTACTAATTAGTATTTAAGGGATTAACATAGAAAACACGTTGTAGGGAGATCCCAAGAAGCTATCTGAAGGTAGGTACGCAATAAAGAAAAGTTTAGGAATCTCTGATCTATACAATGGGAATGACTGGGGATTGGTTTGCTCCACTGGAACATAGTAGGAGTGCATCCTCATCCTTTTGAATACTGTTCCCTTTTCTTCATATGGTATCTGCCCTGCCTTTGCCACTCCACCTCCCTTGAAGACACTAATGCCTCTTTAATGTCTGGCTCAAGCATCAATTGGGCACCTTCTTGCTCCTCATCCAAATTTGTTCTTGGGTGAGTTTCAGAAGATTTCTCCCCAATCAGACAACGGATTATTGGGCATTTGTTTTATTGCTGATGTTTTAAATTGCAGAACTCCCTCAATCTGTCCTCCAAGAACATGGCGGGTATTACCATGAAGCATGAAATTTCTACAGGAAATAAGGAAAATGCAGGATAGATATATTCCAAGAAAAAAGGTTTTGAATGGAAAAAAGGCACAAATGTGGATAACGAGAGAGGTGAAGGCTAAAATAAAAGCAAAAGGGGCGGCGTACAAAGAAGCAAAAATTAGTGGGAAAACAGAAGACTGGGAAGCTTTTAAAAACCTGCAGAGAGAAACTAAGAAGGTCATTAGGAAAGAAAAGATGAATTATGAAAGGAAGTTGGCGGATAACATTCGAAAGGATACTAAGTTTTTTTAAATACATAAGGAGTGAAAGAGAGACACGGGTTGATATAGGACCAATTGATAACGGTGCAGGAGGTATTGCAATGGACGATAGAGAGATGGCAGAGGAATTGAATGAATATTTTGCATCGGTCTTCACCGTGGAGGACATCAGCAATGTGCCGGTTAGTCAGGAGTCTCACGAAATGGAACTGAGTTCAGTTAAGATTACTAGGGAGAAGGTGCTAGGAAAACCAAATGGGCTAAAGACTGATAAGTCTCCCAGACCGGTTGAGGTGCATCCCCGGGTTCTGAAGGAGGTGGCTTTAGAGATAGCGGAGGCATTGGCGATAATTTTCCAGGAATCGATAGATTCCGGCATGGTTCCGGAGGACTGGAGGGTCGCAAATGTAGTTCCGTTGTATAAGAAAGGTGGGAGGCCGCATAAAGGAAATTACAGACCTATTAGTCTGACGTCAGTGGTGGGAAAGTTATTGGAATCTATCCTCAAGGATGGGGTTACGGAATACCTAGAGGCGCAAGGCAAGATAGGTCCTAGCCAACATGGTTTTGTGAAGGGAAGATCCTGCCTGACCAACCTAGTGGAGTATTTTGAAGAAATCACAGGTAGGGTGGATAAGGGAGAGGCAGTAGATGTTGTGTATTTAGACTTTCAAAAGGCCTACGATAAGGTGCCTCACAAGAGTCTGATTAATAAGATGAGAGGTCATGGAATTACGGGTAGGATAGCAGAATGGGTGGAGCATTGGCTGGTTGGCAGGAAGCAAAGAGTGGAAATAAAAGGATCTCGTTCTGGTTGGTTACCGGTTACTAGTGGTGTGCCGCAGGGGTCGGTGTTGGGACCGCTCCTTTTTACCTTGTACATCAACGATTTGGATAATGGAATAAATGGTTTCGTGGCTAAGTTTGCTGATGACACCAAGATAGGTGGAGGAGTAGGGAGTATTGAGGAGATAGGAAGGTTGCAGAGGGACTTAAACAGTTTAGGAGAATGGGCAAGGAAATGGCAGATGAGATTCAATGTTGAGAAATGTGCAGTTGTACACTTTGGAAGCAGAAATAAGCGGACAGATTATTATCTAGAAGGAGAGAAAATTCAAAGTACGGAAGTACAAAGGGACTTGGGGGTACTCGTGCAGGATACCTTAAAGTTTAACCACCAGGTCGGATCGGTGGTAAAGAAAGCGAATGCTATGTTGGCATTCATTTCGAGAGGTATAGTGTATAAAAGTAAGGAAGTGTTGATGAGGCTCTACAGGGCACTAGTGAGGCCTCATTTGGAATATTGTGCGCAGTTTTGGGCCCCACATCTTAGGAAGGATGTGCTGATGTTGGAGAGGGTTCAGAGGAGATTTACAAGGATGATTCCAGGAATGAAAGGGCTTACGTATGATGAGCATTTGTCGGCTCTTGGACTGTACTCACTGGAGTACAGAAGAATGAGAGGGGACCTCATAGCGACATTTAAAATGTTGATAGGAAAGGACAGAGTAGATGTGGCTAGGCTGTTTCCCTTGGTGGGTGAGTCCAGGACCAGAGGGCACTATCTTAGAATTAGAGGGTACAGTTTCAAAACAGAGATGAGGAGAAATTTCTTTAGCCAGAGGGTGGTGAATTTGTGGAACTTCTTGCCACGTACAGCAGTGGAGGCCAGATCAGTGGGGGCGTTCAAGGAAGAGATAGATAGATATCTAAATATTCAGGGTATCAAGGGATATGGGGATAAGGCTGGAAATTGGGATTAGAATAGGTTTTTTTTCTCCCCATTCCCCATTTCTTTTTCCCTTTTCCTTGGAGCAGACACGATGGGCCGAATGGCCTGCTTCTGCTCCCTTGTCTTGTGATCTTGTGATCTCTCCTCAGGATGGCAGCATTCATGAGCTCATCACTACCAGCCCACCAATATCCTTGCCACATCCATATAGCCAGCCAACCCAGAATGTCGCTGGTCATGGCTGGACAATGCAGTCTGAAGCTGGGTCAACAATGGCTGGAGCTGCTCGAAGCCATCCTTCATGGCTATCTGTAGTGTCCTCCAGTGAAACTCAGCAGTCTTCCACCAACCATCCTGTTAGGTGCACTCTATGGGAACAGTAAGGCAAGAAAAGGTACAAAGAGGACGTACAAGAGTAATTAGATGATGTTTCTATGGCTTTTGTCATGGTTGGATGTATAAATATGATTTGCAATTTTGATTTGTGGTGATCTTGCATTTGGTTTTTGTGGTTTGTGGATGATGTAATATCAGTAGTAGTGGGAGGGTAAGATGGAAAACATGGTGGAATGGGGAATTGACTCTGCCTTTATTGAAACAGTAATATGTTAACTGTTCCCTGACCACTAGGTTAGCAAGGAGTTCCCAAAGTTCCCTCCTCTCTTCTTTCACCACCACCTCCAGTGCCACATCTGCTCATTGTCTGGTTGTGGAAAATGTGATGGTCAAAAGCAAAACACTTTCAGAGCTTTTCAGGCAGAGATAACACTCCAGGTGGCAGAATGGCACTTGCATAGGCTTTGGAGTGATAACAGAGCCAGTTGGTCAGTCGACAGCTCTCTTCTCTTGCCGCAATCTGTCTTCACAGTGGCTCAAAGGCAGAGGGCACGTCAGACCTTGGCTGGATGAATGAGTCATGATTACTGACTGGGCATTGGACATTGAACAGCATGGTCTTCCACTAATGGTTGTTGTCCAGCTGCATATTCAGGGGATGCAGTTCCTGAACATCTCTGGATTCTCATACGCTGCCGTCACAGTGATGTGGCTGCAGTCGACAGCTCTTTGTGACATTAAAGAGCTCTTTGTAACATGAAACATTGCCTGTAGTCTTCAGGAAGTAATATGTACGCAGTTGCCTGTGGCTTTCTCCCAAGGGAGAATTGGTTAAGTTATATTCTCCTTGAATATAAATCCTTCATTACTTCTCAAATGCAGTGAACGTGCTGGAACTTGCAACATTCTCATCACCAATCTGGATGGACATGGAGGCATAGAAGTCTATGGCCACCATTACCTTTCACTGGTTATTCTGGCTTGCTCTGCCACTGCAATTGCTGTTGCAACACAACAGAGACTACTATCAGCAGCACTATGGCAATGTGGAGTCTCCTACACATTCTCCTCACTGTCGTGATGGTTTTGGAAACACTCTTCCTTAAACACTGGCAAATAGGGCCCCCTACTGATAGAAGATGGAGAAGGCAGAGGGGGAGAAGGACAATCAGACAGTCTTGCCTTATGCGCCCTCTCCGCACTCTCCCTATCCTGCTGCAGACCAAGAGGAAAGGCCGCCAAAGCCCCCAGATCTGGCAGCAATAGTTTTGGTAAAGTTTTGGCCTACCTTCAGTTGTGATGCTGAGATCTAATTCAGAAAGGCTGACTTCATGGGAATTGATAATTGGCCTTAACTGGACACTTCCACCATGGCCTAATGTCACACTGATCTTCTCAATATGGCAGACACTATGAGTGGCACCAAAAATGTGTAAAGTTCCAACCAAATTAGCACCTATAATGCCCAAATACAGACACCGACCCAAAGGATGAAGATAACTCGTTGCAAAATGTTGCTGGCCATAATAATTCTCTCCTACAACTGAAAGACAAAGAAAAGCCTACATGCATTTAACTGTGGAGACAGGCATTTTTGCCATGGTCACAATCTAGGTGTGAACTTGCACCAGTGGCTGATCACCAAAATCGCAGGTGTAAATTGGTTTATGACCTATAGTCTATCACTAACAGGGGGTACAGAGCAATACTGTTCAGTCATCACGATGATGATTGCCTCCATTTTATCTTCCCTTGGCTGGTCAGGCATCATTCTCAGGAAGTTCTCAAATACAACAAATTCATGCATGAAGGCCCCCTGACAAGGAGTCTACCTAACGTCAACATATCAAAACTTCAAGTCATTTAGCCCAGTAGACTTTGGACAGAGGCTTCAACATTCAACAGAATACCGCTTATTAGTTTTGTTAACTTGGCAATTTTGGCTGTGTGAAGTGAAAGGGTTGCACTTACAGGGATGCTCTCAAACCAAAACACGTGGCTAACATTCACTCAGTTCTAGTTTCAGTGCTGCATGGACATTTGCAAGACTGTCAGTGCCTTAATTCTACTGCTGCTTGTTTTATCAGCTGTTGAGTTTACACAATAACAATATTCAATTGTGAATGACCACAATGGATCAAAACAGTCAATCCAGCATTAAGTTCATACAGAGGGACTATATACACATTAACCCAAGATAACTAGCAAAAGCTAGTGACTCAAAAGCAGCTAAGTAGAGACCTGGATTATACAGTTACACTTGTACAGGGTTGGTTTCTTAAACTGCAAGTACATTCAATGTTGTAGTACTTATAGAATGGAAGATGAAGACATTTTACATCATTCCTTGTGGAGCATTTACAAGTATCTTCTTGCAGAAGGTGGTGTATCCCTGGAGTTCTTTACTCCAGAAGGTTGTGGAGACTGGAAGGATTTAAAGAGGAGATAGATACCGTACATTTTTGATAGATCAGGGAATTCAGGGTAATGAGGAACTGACACAGAAGCTGAGGCTGGGGGCAGATGAGCCATGATAGTATTGAACGGTAGGGCAGGCTTAAGGGGCCGAGTGGCCTACTGCTACTGCTACTGCTATTTCTTTATGTTCTTATATCCTGGATGCGGATTGGTACTCTGTTACTGTCAGAATGGCACTCTTCCCTTGAGATGCAGGATGAGAGGGAAATTTAGCTCACATTTTATCTGATTCAGCTTAGCATTTCTCATGCTGAAGAATCAAGTCAGCACGTTTTTTCTAATTTTTTTTTAAATGCCCAATTCTTCTTTCTTCTGATTCACGATGGCAAGATGTCCTATCAGTGGTGCACAGCGATTGGTAAGGTTAGGAAGTGACCCTTGAGAGGGAAAGCTAGAGTTGTGTTGGAAGGCTGAAACAAGAGAGGTGATATCCCACAAATCTGGACAAGCCAAGAGTGAACAAAACTGCTGATGCCCATATCGATTGTGAATGCTGAACTTGTATGGAATTGGATCTGATTAGCTTGAATTACAGTCTATGCAACTACTTTATTTTCCTACTGGAAGTACCTGTCATCATGCCAGGGTAAGTTCTTATTGGTTTGAAAGAGTAATTCTGGGAGTCTCCAAAATGCTGGAAGTGCATTAAATAAAATATCAGAACTAATAATTTTTTGAGGGTATGAAGATGGCCCCAGAAAATCCATAAAATATATCTTCAAAGCTTCTGATACCCCTCATCAAGACATTTTAACTCAGACTCTGCTACATATCACACTTCTGCATACTGTAATTTTTCCCTGTGATGTGAGTAATTAAACTTTTTCTTGGAATTAAAGCTTAAGTTACAACTCTAATTTTCACATGCACAAATCTGTATTCAATCCTGTTCGTAGGTTTATTTTGGAGCTCTGACAACCAATTCCAATGAAACCCTTGGCCAGACTTTGTTCATTTTTTTGGTTTGCAACCACCTATCAGGCAACACAGCCCAATGCTCTGCTGTGTTCAGACAACATTTAAGTTGCTGTGATACTGACTGCCATTGAATAATGACACAGTTAGGATTGTGAACTCTGCTTTAAAATACTCCATTTTATTCTTTGATTTTGGATGATAAAAGTAACCATTGGTATATTAATAAGCATAAGAACTAGAAACAGCTGCAAGCTGGATTTAAAGTTGCGATTGTGATGGAGGTATAGCACCTTTCCATTTCCTCTCTCAGCATCTCATATTTTCCTTTTAAACCTGCATTGTTCTTCATCTTTTTAATACTCATTTTAATTAATGCTTCACTGATGCTAATGGTATATTATCCTTTTGATCTCTTTATTCTCCTCTCCCTCTTGTTCCACTCTCAGTTGCATTCCTAACCCCATTGCCTGAAATTGGATTTCACCCCCCCGCCCCCCCCCCTTTGGAGTGCTAAACATGTACTGTGTATAATTCTAACACCCACTCAGATTCTCACCAAAAAAAAATCGAAATTGGCAAAAGAAGCCATTAGAAACAGAACTATGGTGGCTTCTAACCAGAATCTTGCACGAAAACAGGGCCAGTGTAGTTCCTCACACAACCGGGATCAATTTAATACAACTTCAGACACTCTCAAATTCAACAATTTCAACACTAAAAGCTCAACACCATACAGGACATAGCAACCTCTTTGATCAGCACCCCATCCACAACCATTCACTCACTCCACCACCTATGCACAGTAGCAGCAGCTTTCACCATCTACAGGCTGCACTGCAGCAACTCACCCAGACTCCTCAGAAGCGCTGTCGGATCCGGTTATTTTCAAATCCACAGGTTCCTTCAGGAGTCCAGGAATGAGTTGAAAACAACTTGGTGCTTCACAAAATTTTATTGCAAAAGTGTAAAACAAAGAAACAGTCACAGCGCGCATGGCACTAGCTTTACTACTCGATGAGCTGAGACAAAATGAACTAAAGATGAGCTAGGGCCAGGGATGGGGGGGGGGGGGGGAAGAATGCAAGAGAGAGATTAACAAAAACGACACCTTTTACACCTGAGATAAGAGGTACTCCTTAGCTAACAATTGTCCAGTCAGGAAACCTATTAGATACCTGTGGCCAAACCAACCAATGAAAAAACACATATTCACCTGATGGACGAACCAATAAGCTGGGAAGTGGCCATTCCTTGTGCAGTCACTTAAGGTGTGTTAAACACTATTCATGTTAAAAAACTAATTAAAACAGTTGAATCCAACAGCACCTTCGAAATCCATGACCTCTACCAGATGGAAGGACAAGGCAGCAAAATCATGGAAACACCACCTTCTGGAAGTTGCCATCCAAGCCCCACACCATCCTGACTTGGAAATATATCACTGTTCCTTCACCGTTGCTGGCTCAAATTCCTGGAACTCCCTCCCTTCCTAGCAGCAGTGTAGGTATAGGCATCTAAAGATGCACTTTCCAAGTACCTAGACACCAGCAACACACATCATGGCTGTTATGGCCATTACAGGGGACACAGGGAGACCCTGAATTTAGTTAAAGAGATTTAGCATTCTCACCAGTGAGACAGATGCCAGGAAGAAGGTCTTGTGTCCCAGAGGGGGAAGAGACATGTTACAGCCAGCATTGGAAGGGCTTGGAGGAGGTGGCTCTAGCTGCCTCCTCCAGCTGTGAGTCTCCAGTCATTGCAACAATGCAGAAATATTGTTCCCTCACAATATGCATCAGGATGAGCTGCCTACCACTGAAAACAATTGCAGTGAGGCACTTCAGTAATTACATCAGGGATTCATTTACTGATTACTATGATCAGCACAGGTGATCCTGCAAAGGAGGTTGGTATTGATATTGGTTTATTATTGTCACTTGTACCGAGTTACAGTGAAAAACCTGTCTTGCGTACCACTCGTACAGATCAATTTATTACACAGTGCATTGAGGTAGTACAGGGTAAAAACAATAACAGAATACAGAGTAAAGTGTCACAGCTACAGGGAAGTGCATTGCAGGTAGACAATAAGGTGCAAGGTCATAACAAGGTGGATTATGAGGTCAAGTGTCCATCTCATCATATGAGGTTGATGCCATTCAATAGTCTTATCACAGTGGGATAAAAGCCGCCCTTGAATCTGGTGGTATGTGCCGTCAGGCTCCTGTATCTTTTGCCTGATGGGAGAGGAAGAAGAGAGAGTGACTCGGGTGGGTGGGGTCTTTGATTATGCTGGCTGCTTCACCAAGGCAGCGAGAGGTATAGACAGAGTCCATGGAGGGGAGGCTGGTTTCCGTGATGTGCTGGGCTGTGTCCACAACTCTCTCCAGTTTCTTGCGGTCCCGGGCAGAGCAGTTGCCGTACCAAGCTGTGATGCATCCAGATAGGATGCTTTCTATGGTGCATCGATAAAAGTTGGTGAGTGTCAAAGGGGACATGCCAAATTTCTTTAGCCTCCTGAGGAAGTAGAGGTGCTGGTACACTTCCTTGGCTGTGGCATCTATGTGGTTGGACCAGGACAGGCTGTTGGCGATGTTCACTCCAAGGAACTTGAAGCTCTTAACCCTGTCGACCTCAGCACCATTGATGTAGACAGGTATATGTTCACTACCCCCTTTCCTGAAGTCAATGACCAGCTCTTTTGTTTTGCTGACATTGAGGGAAAGATTGTTGTCATGACACCATGTAAATAAGCTCTCGATCTCCTTCCTGTACTCCAACTCATTGCTGTTTGAGATGTGGCCTACTTACGGTGGTATCATCTGCAAACTTGTAGATGGAGTTAGAGCAGAATCTGGCCATGCAGTCATGAGTATATAGGAAGTAGAGGGCTGAGGATGCAGCCTTGTGGGGCACCAGTGTTGAGAATAATCGTGCAGGAAGTGTTGCTGCCTGTCCTCACTGATTGTGGTCTGTTAGTCAGAAAGTCAAGGATCCAGTTGCAGAGGGAGGTGTTGACTCCCAGGTCTCACAGTTTGGTGATGAGTTTGTTTGAAATTATAGTATTGAAAGCAGAGCTGTAGTCAATAAACAATAGTCTAACATAGGTGTCTTTACTGTCCAGATGCTCCAGAGATGAGTGTAGGGCCAGGGATATGGCGCCCACTGTAGACCTCTTTCAGCAGTAGGTGAATTGCAGTGGGTCAAGGTTGTCTGGGAGGCTGGAGTTAACGTGTGCCATGACCAGCCTCTCGAAGCACTTCATGATGGTGGATGTCAGAGCCACTTGTTGGTAGTCATTAAGGCATGTTACATTGTTTTACTTAGGTTGTGAGGGATTACTAAGTGTCATCTAGGTTCTGTTGACTGATGACTGGTGAAGGTCAGTTTTAAAGGTCCGAGAATGGAGAAGCAGTCAATTAGGGCCTCCTTGACAGCAGTCTCCACTCTGCTGGGAGAGCAGGCTGGTGGTGTTTTGCTGAGTTTTCACCCTGATGACAGTCAACTTCCTCCTACTCCGCTGTTCCTGCTGGTCTTCAGCTGTGCCTCATGACCCTCAGGCTTTGTTCTGTTTGCTGCCCTTTCTCCACCACCAAATGCTGTCTTCACAGGGCTAGGCTGTGTGGCAAATAGCACCCAACAACAAAGCCTCCACACGTGTTCAGCTGCAGGACTCCCCACACTGATGCAGGCGAAGGATCTCATTTTCAGAAGAACAACAGCTTTTTCCTCAAAAATTCTAAAGGTCAGCTGGCCACAGAACAAATATGCCTATTCGGACTGTGGACATGAACACATCCATTATGTGTGCTTTCTGGAAACGTGATATTCACCACCAGAGAAATCTTCATGGTGATCCACAACTGCCTGAACATTGAAGGAGTGGAAGCCTGTTTTCTGTTTATACATTTTTCTGGGATCTGGGTGTTGGTGGCATTCTTAACTGCCCTGAGAAGATGTTGGTGAGCTACCATCTAGAATTGCAGTTCTATTGGTGAAGATACATCCACAATATAATTTAGACTTGGCATGGTGAAGGATCAGTAGTGAATTTCTGAGTCAGGATGTTGTGTTACTTAGAAGAGAATCTGTTGGTGATGGAGGGAAAGAATGATTATGGTGATGAATGGGTCATCAGTCAAGCAGCTTCCTTGTCCTGGATAATGTAGAACTTGTTGGAACTGCTCTCATTCAGGCAAGCAGAGAGTATTACAATACACTGTTGATTTGTGGAAAGGCCTTGCACTGTCAGGAGGTGGATCAATTACCACAAGATATCCTCTGACCTATTCTTGCATCACAGTATTGATGTGGCATCCATTTGAGACTCCAGTCAGTGATGACTCCAAAATGGTGATGGTGGAGGACTTGGTTTTGGCAATGTCATGAATTTTAAGGCGAGTTTTAAATATTAGAGAATATGGGGTTAGTGCAGGCAAGAACTGCTGAGGTAAAAGAGCAGCCATGATCTCATTAATGGCAGGGAAGACATGAGGGGCCAAATTGCTTACTCTTATTCCTGCTCCTACTTCTTATGTTCTCGTTGATCCATGTTTGAATCAAGACTGTGATGAGGTCTAGAGCTGAGTGCTGCCAGTAAAACCCAAACGGGGCATCAGTGAGCAGGTTGTTTGGGAGCAAATGCCATCTAATAAGATTTTCATTGAGAGTAGATTAATTGGATGGTAACTAGTCAGATTGGACTTGTCTTATTTTTCTGTGATTATTTTGACATTCCTAGGCAATTCTCAACAGTAGATGGAGCATTGTAACTGTGTACGAACAGCTGGCATCCAGCTATTTGATAAGTGCACCTTTAGGTCCCTATACCTGCACTGCTGCTGGGAAGGGAGGGAGTTCAGGTAATTCTGGAATTATGGTCTGGTTCCATAGCCTTTGCTGCACCCAGTGATCCAGGGAGTGAATCAAATTGACTGAAAATGGGCTTTTCTGATGGTGGGATCTCAGGAATGAGTCACAATGCATCATCCTCATAGTATTTTGACTGAAATATGGTTGCAAATTATTGTTGGGGATATTAGAGATCTTCTTGGAGCCATCTCCTCCAATTAGCCCTTTATTTGTTCACCAGCTTTCATGACCTGAAACGCAGGGCTATGAGCTCATCTTTTGCTTGTGGAGACACTTAGCTTTAGCTGGTGAGCAGGTATAAAGTCCTGTTCGGCAACCTCTATCAGTTGTCTCCCCAGTTTTAGCTATGCCTGGTGCTGCTCCCAGCATACTCTTTACATTCCTCATTGAACTGAGGTTGAGCCACTGGCTTGGTTGTAACGATAGAGAGAGGCTTATGTTGGGCCATGAGGCTACAGAATATGGCGGTGTACATTTCTGCCACTGATGATGCAGAACCACAGCACCTCATGGATGCCGGTTTTGTGAAGCCAGATTTGTTCTATCCCACTTAGCTTTACTGTAGTGCCACATGAGGGTGCCCTCATTGTGAATATGGGGCTTTGTCTCCACAAGGACTGTGTACTGGTCACTTCTACAAATGCTATCATGGACTGATGCTCTGCAGCAGATGGACTGGCAAGGATGAGGTTAATAGGTTTATCCACCACGTTGGATCACTCACTACTTGCTACGGGCTCACTTTGGCATTTACGTTCTTCAAAACCTGGGCAGTTAAATCACCAAGCCATTCATGGCGATGGACATTGAAGAGACCACCCCCACTCCCGCACTAACACCCCACCCAAACTATATTCTTTGTTCTTGCTGCTTTCAGCACTTCTTCCAAGTGCTGTTCAAAGTAGGGAAGTCCTGATTTATTAGTTAGGAAAAGATAGTAGATGGTAAGAGGTATCCTCGCCCATGTTCGACTAGACACTATGAGACTTAATGGAGTCTAGAATGAATGTTTGGGACTTCCAGAACTACTCCTTCCTGTGTGTACCCCACCATACTGCCACCTCCTCAGGGGATAAAAGCTGACGATTCACTCAGGACCAGTACAGTATGACTCCTGTGGTAATGAGTGTCCATTCTTATACATTTCCAGTCTGCACTGGAAAAAGTTAATTATGCACTACAGGAATTATACTAGCTCCAGGAATGTACCTCAATTTCCATTAATAGGGTTGGTCCTGCAGATGAATCAGATCATACCTGAGGATTATGCATCTCATGCTTTGCCTTTAAGGCATGATTCTGTGAAAATTACATCAGGCAGTTGCTTGACTAATCTGTGGAGCAGCTCTTCCCAGTGTAGACACCAATCCCTTATGTTTGTTGGGAAAACTCTACAAGATCAAGTGGGCTGGGAGAAACTTTGCTGAATCAGAATTCTGTGCCTTGGCTGCTGCTGGGTGGTCTGTCTGGTTTTATTCTTCTGTTTTCCTCATGTTATTTTTTCCACTTTGCCCTTTCCTCATATACTTTGGAAAACCTCTGGCAGAACTGCTTGAAGCTGAAGAAAAATATTTTCAACATCACTGAATATAAGTCCTGAAACATCTTGGGAATGTTAAGACCGTATCAGCTCCAATTCAGTTCATTGTTATCAAAGTTCTAATCAAAAATTCCAATTCTAAGCCTTTGCTCCGGCATTCATCAAAATTTAAGTGAAGGCAATAAAAGGCACAAAAGAAGCTTGGCTAGATAAAAATCAATCTGTAATTTGTTGAGTATTAATAAATTTTAGATAAAATGTTATTTTCAATATTAAACACCAGTTACTCAGTGAAATATGATGATAATAAATAATTCATAATGCATTAAGACTACCTTGGAAAGCTAGAACCAGTTCCAAGGAGCTGGGGACTACTGAGACACCAATGTTCAACTAATTTGTCATTATTAATGTTATATATGGACAAGTCAGCTCACTTGATTGGTGCCCTGCAAAACCATAAACATTTATTCCTTCCAACTCAGGAGCATGGTAGCTGCAGTATGTACTAGCTACAAAATGCACTGCAGTTACTTGCCTTGGCTTCTTCCATAGCAGTGACCTCGGCCACCAAGAGAACAAGAGCCTCAGGTGCTTGGGAACACCTCCAACTGTAGGTTCCCCTCCAATTCACATACAAGACAAGATATCTTTATTAGTCACATGTACATAGAAACACACAGTGAAATGTATCTTTTGCATAGAGTATTCTGGGGGCAGCCCGCAAGTGTTGGCATTCTTCCAGTGCCAACATAGCATGCCCACAACTTCCTAATCCATATGTCTTTGGAATGTGGGAGGAAACCGGAGCACCCAGAGGAAACCCACGCAGTCATGGGTTAGGTACCATCCTAACTTGAAAATATATTACTGGCCCTTCTTCATCACTGGGTCTAAATCTTGGAACTCTGTCCCTACAGAGTTTGGGAGTACCTTTACCAGAAGGACTGCAGTGAGTCAAGAATACAGGCCACTACCAAATTCTCAAGAGCAAGTATAGGCATTAAATGATGGTCTGCCAGCAATGCCCAATTCCTGAAAATTAGTTGATTTCTATTGCCTGCTGTTAAGCTGCCTGTAAAGCTACATCTATTTCCATGTGACATAACTCTTGGTAATGACCTCCAGAGTCATCTCTGACAATTTGATGCGAATTTCACTTGGTGCACTCTGAATCTTCCCTTCCCTTTCTGTCTTAGTCCCAGCAGATAAGTCAGCAACAAACATCCACTACCAGCTTACAGACTCACACCCTGCCATTCAAGGACAACTTTCCATTCTCCCAGTTCCTCTGTATTTGGTCCAATGAGTCTTTCTGCAAAGGTGCCTCTGGGATATCTTCATTTTTTTCTTTGACCATGGCTTCCCTTCTACCATGGTTGACAGAAACCTTGATCACATCTCATCTATTTCCCCTACCTCTGCTCTCAACCCTTCTCCTCCCAGTCAGAGCAAGGATAGACTTCATAACGTTACATCCCACCAGTCAGTGGATTGTCCTTCACAATTTTTGCCACCTTTAGCAACATTTATTCACCAGACACATCTTCTCCACCCCTTTCAGTGTTCCGTATGGACCATTCTCTTTGTGACTTGTAGTGTGACTCTGTTACCAATTTCTCCCTTTCTTATGGCACTTTCCCATTGGACCACTGGAGATGCAATATCTACTCTTTTACTGTATCCCATCCTATCATCTAGGGACCAAAACAGTCCTTCCGATGAAGCAGTGATCCACTTGCACTTCTTCCAGTCTAATGTTTGCATTTGGTGCTCACAATATGTTCTCCACTACTTCGTAGAAACCCCAACCACAGGTAAGGGTTCTTCATTCAGTCCACAGGGGTGACCCCAAGCTTCTCACTTTAATTCTCCATCCCACTCCGATTTGGCCGTAGCTCCCTGAACTGTTCCAACAAGATCTAATGTAAGCTTGAGAAATAGCAACTCACCTTCCACCTGGACGTGTTGCAGCATTCAGAATTCAGTATCAAACTCAACAACTTCAGGAAACTCACTTTCTCTGTATCAGAACTGGCCTGGAGGCTATCCATCTGTAATATTGACTCAGTTTTTCATCTCTCCACTGTCTCATCTGTTGATAATTTCCTACAGCGCTGACCTTTATTTAACAACTTTTACATGGCCCTTTATTTGTTTCCTCTCTTTCTAACTATCTTCACTAATCTATTAACTAGATGGCTTCATAAACAGCAGCTTATCAGCACAGCAATCCTGTCCTCACCCTATGAAAAATATTCCTGTTGTCATATCCATCTCTTAAAACAACTTAAAATATGCTCACTTTCTCTTACTTAGTTCTAATGAGAGATCTTTGACCTGAAGTGGTAACTCTGTTTCTCTTTCTGCAGGTGCTGCTTGATCTGCTGTGTGTGTCCAGCACATTCAGTTTTTATTTCAGATTTCCATGATCTGCAGTTTTTCTCCCATTTTACTTAATTGATTTATTGGGATGGGGGCTTTTATCTGAGGGAGTCATATTGGCCAGTAAAGTAATGAGATAGAGAGTGAATTTTGAACATATTGTGATGCTCTGGAACAAAGTGATAAGAACACTCAAATCCACTCACACAGAGGCAACATTGGATTATAAAATGGATTCAGCACATGGCAGCAGAAGAAGGGGGAAATGGCTTCATTTCTTACCTTAAAGGCAATGTCCTGGAGAAGGGAAATAAAAGGTGTATCAGGGCCATTAGCTGAATGCAAAAAGGCACTTGTTCCAAACACATTTCTGGCTCATACTGAATATTGCTCTTCTAACTCTGGAATGAAGACTTAAGACCCATTTAGTACCTGAGAAATGTGTGCGGCTAAATTCATTTTCCAGTCATGAAGTTTTTTCTTCTTTATAAATTTGGAAGCACTCTGCTGAGGAAAAAATAATGCAATGTGTCTGTTTTTTATAACCTCAATGGAACATGCTTACAATGATCTCCAGCTAGATTTACATAATTCCAGAAATTTGACCAGGCATTTCCAGTAATAAGTTGCACTTGCACTAATAATGCCTCTTCAGTTTTGGATGGACAGAGAAAAATGACAATGCCATGCAATATGCATAAAGAGGGTTACCATGAGAAAATGGTCTACATGGTATCAAAATGCACCTGTCACTGGGCTCTTTCAGCCCAAGTAGTTTTAATAGAGCTGCTAGATTTGAAGCTATGCAACTTAAGGAGGGTCTTCTTCATCAATTCACAGCACAATGCTGGGAACACCATTTGCCTGCTCTCTTTCAGCACCCCACTTCACCCCAGAATGGTATTAACCCAATCCCTTTCCCAAGCTAATGCTCTCAACTGAAACACCCTCCACACACCAATACTCAATAAGTTGGTGCCAATCTTCCAACCCAAAGTTCTTCAGTCCCTGACCTGATCCCAACCACTGACTGGATGTTCACATCTTGGCAAGCTTGCCCTCGCACCAACTGTCCTGAGAGTGACCACCTCCCAACTCAGTGACCTCCCACCCTCCCAACTTGCCAGCATTCCCATGATTCAGCAACCACCTCCATCCAACCACCACTTCTGCCACTCACCAAATGCTCCTGATTCAGCAACTCTCCTCCCTCAACCTCTGTTTCCTGCCAACCTCACCACCAATCCCCTGGAACAATCTCCAATTTCAAACCCTTTCCAAGCTTCGGTCTCAGACTTACATTGACACAGCACACAAAAGCAACGTTTTGTTTTTGTGCTGGGCAGCTAATGCCTTGATTCTCAAGTGATACTGAATTTTTAAACCGCAGGTTGCCAACCCAAAGTATTTTTGGCACGCCCACAAGGTAACGGATTAAACTGAACCACTGATGAATTTCTAAGACTCCATGTGATGTAAAAAGGGGCCTATGCAAAAATAATGATCATTACACTTAGCATTATTGAATAAGTTAGGCCGCACTTTATGACTTAGGATTGCATTCCATGATTCCCTCATTTAATATAAACTTCAGTAGTTCACAGTAACCTAGTAGGTTAACTTTCTGTTTTTTATATATTTCAATGACTTTTTCTGGAACCTTCCCAGAATTTTGCTAAATGCATCCCAAGGCACTGCTCATTTTTCAGTCCACAAATCAGTAATAATTGATCATTTTGCAGAGATTTATGATGAGTCAGCATTTCACACATAGGTTGGTTTTCCAATCCAATTGCTTATCTCTGGTAATAATGGACTCAGATTTTCCACAAGCATTCAGTACAAGGGACTGGAAGGAAATGGTGGTGGAGGGGTTGGTCGGTGGGGAGGAAGGGAGGAGTGCCCACTTTTGAGCTGATTTTCAGCATTCTATTTTTGTACAATTTCAGGAAACAACAGAAGGGAGTGTAACAGTCAGTTGATCGGGAAAGGCTCAAGCTGACGGAAGCCCCTTGGTCTCAGTCAGCACATCCTGTTTCTGTTTCCAGATATAAAGGGAAAATTGTTGTAAAGCTCTCCTAGTCTCAGCAGGAGTGGCAAGAAGCTACAAATGAATGTAGCTCTTCTCTGCCCTTGTTAGAAATCTGCCTTCACACATTTCCTCACTTTGAATCCCAGAATCACAGTATGAAACAGCATAGAAAGAGGCCATCTCTCTGATAACTCTTTGGTAGAGCTATACAATAAATCCCACTCCTATGCTCTTTCCCTTAAATTTTCCGATGAATATTTTTCCTTTCAAGTCCTCATTAAACTCTCTTTAGTAAAGTATATCTGAACCTATATCCACCAACAGTTTCAAACTGGGCATCCAAAAGAAGAATATGAACTTAAGAAAAAGGCAGCTTTTTGGCCACTCATACCAGTTCTGTCATTCAATAAGATCATGGCTGATCTCTACTTCCATGCACTTTCTTGTTTTAACCCCAAATTCCTCTATTCCCATGATCTTTAAAAAACTATTAATCTTGTTCTTGCATGTACTCAGCGACAGAGTCTCCACAGCCCTGTCAGCTAGAGAATTCCAATGATTCACCACCCTGGTTTGGTTTGGCTCTTTATTATTGTCACACGTTCCGAGTTACAGTGAAAAACTTTGTTTTGCATGCCATCCATATAGATTATTTCACCACATCAGTACATCGAGGTAGCAAAAGGGAAAAGCAATAACAAAGTGCAGAATGAAGCGTTACAGTTACAGAGAAAGTGCAGTGCAGGCAGACAAAAAGGTGCAAGGCCATGACGAGGTAGAGGTCAAGATAAGATTTCTTTATTAGTCACATATACATTGAAACACACAGTGAAATGCAACTTTTGCGTAGAGTGTTCTGGGGGCAGCCTGCATGTATCACCACGCTTCCGGCGCCAACATAGCATGCCCACAATTTCCTAACCCGTACGTCTTTGGAATGTGGGAGGAAACTGGAGCACCCGGAGGAAACCCATGCAGACACGGGGAGAACGTACAAACTCCTTACAGACAGCGGCCAGAATTGAACCCAGGTTGCTGGCACTGTAATAGTGTTACGCTAACCACTACACTACCGTGCTTGCCCTCATATCTTTAACCTTTGTGCATTGTGTTGTCTTTGCCATCTTAAATGTGCATCACCTTGTGACTGACCATTCTGCCACTGGAAATATTTTCTCCTCATTTAATCTGTTAAAACAGTTCTTGATTTTAGAATATCTCTGGCGACAGTGGGTGGCATAGGGCACACCTAGTAGAGCTGCTGCCTCACAGCTTCAGCTATTTTAATTCAATCCTGACCTCCAGTGCTGTGTATGTAGAGTTTGCACATTCTTCCTGTGACCACGTGGAACAGAGTGCTTCAGTTTCATCCTTCATCCCAAAGACATGCAAGTTGGTAGGTTAATTAGTCACTATAAATTTCCTCTACTGTATAGATGAATGGCAGAATTTGATGGGGGTTGATGGGAATGTGGGGAAAATAAAAATAGGATTGGTGTAAATGGGTGCATTATAGTTGGCATGGACCTGCTGGGCTAATGAGCCTCTTATTCCAGAAGTCTAAATCTACTCTTAACTTTCTCGGTTTCAAAGAAGAGCCACCCTAGCTTCTCCAGTCCCTCCAGATAAATCCTTCTCTAGGCACATCTGAATCATACCAAAGCTTCCTCTGGCCCAGTGTCTTCAACACATTAAGAAAGTTACAGGGTCTCAGAAAACTTCAGGTCACACAATCTCAAGTTTGTAGTATATCCAGAGAAACAAAAGACCCCAGATGTTGGAATCTAGATGAAAAAAAAACAAGATACTGGAGGAACTCCTAACCTGAAACATTGACTGTCTGCTTTCAAGATAAGATAAGATAAGATATCTTTATTAGTCACATGTACATCTCTATGCAAAAGGTGCATTTCACTGTGTGTTTCGATGTACACATGACTAATAAAGATATCTTCCACAGATATCAGCCTGACCTGCTGAGTTCCTCCAGCATCTTGTTGCTTCTTGTAGTACAACAATCCCTGAGCCTGTACATACTCAGCTGACCTCAGATTTGAGGGTGTGCTGGCTTTTGAGTCTGCAGGCTCCAAATGATGCACAGTCACCTAGCTCTGAGGAGCTGCATGCACAGATGTGGGCATCAATTGCAACTGCGGCTTGAAATTTCTTAGGGTCAGGTCTCAGAAAAGTTCACAGCTTTGCTTGTAGTAACTGTCTTCTGGGACCTCACAACAAGATCTTGATGTTATTTCTAACGTGTCCAAAATTGAATATAATAATCCAACCAAGGCCAAACCAGTATGTTTTTTTTATTATCATCATTATTATTATTATTAGCTATATTATTAAGTTAGCAGACTAAAGATGTGATATACTCCTTAGCACATTTCTCAACCAACGCTGCCACTTTTAAAGGCTTATGCATTTAAAACTCTAGGTTTCTCTGTTCCTGCAATCCTGGTAAAATAGAACTATGTAATTCATATCATCCATTCTAATCCTTCCTATCCAAAAGTATCATTTCACTCTGTCCTAAGTTAAATATCACTTTGTTATCTATTACACCTTTGTGATTTGGATGTCTTTCACTATCTTCTTTGTTTACTGTATTTCCAAGTTTTGCATCTACTGCCAACTTTGACTTATACTCTGTATACCCAAGTCCAACTAATTTATGTATATATAAAAAAAAGCTGTGCTCTTAACAGCATCTCTGAGAACATCACTGTATACTTTCTGACAGTGCCAGGAACAAGCCAGAAGCATTTCTTCAGCAGGGAATGCCGAATGCATGATCCACCTTGGCTTTCTCTGAGGACTTCACCAAAATAGAAGCCCATATTTGGCCATATTGATGATATCAAGGAATAGCAGAGCATTTGATATAGTAAATGGCTGTGAGGCAAGAAAATATCTTGGCTGCAGTGCTGATGACCTGTGCTCCAGATTTAGCAGGGGCCCTAATCAGCCCTAGCCCCAATCAGCAAGGTAAAAGAAAATACCATTAAGAGTGCCATTAAGCATGTCAAACTCACTAATAAAGTGCTTACCAATGCCCTTTTTGGGATTTGCCTAGACCACTTGGCTCCAAACCTCCATATACACTCAGTTCAATCATGGACTAAAACTCAGAATTCCAGAGGCAAGGTGAAAGATATTGCCCTCAACTTAAAGCCAAAATTTGACCAGTGTGAGAGCAAGGATATATAACATACCTTTATTAGTCACATGTACGTCAAAACACACAGTGAAACACATCTTTTGCGTAGAGTGTTCTGGGGGCAGCCCGCAAATGTCGCCACACTTCTGGCACCAACATAGCATGCCCACAACTTCCTAACCCGTATGTCTTTGGAATGTGGGAGGAAACCAGAGCACCCAGAGGAAACCCATGCAGACACAGGGAAAATGTACAAACTCCTTACAGACAGTGGCCAGAATTGAACCCAGGTCTCTGGCACTGTAACCGCTACACTACTGTGACTTGAGCACAAAATACAGACTGTGATTGAAGTGCAGCACTGGGGGACTGCTGTCCTGCAAGAGTTGGCTTCTTTCAGATGTGATGCAAAGCCAAAACCCTGCCTCTCCCTCGCATTATTCTGTAAAAGATGAGCAGAGATCTGGCCTGGCCTGTACTTATGTCTCAACCAACATCAAAAAACAGATTAACTGATCATCGACACAAAGCTGATAGTGGGATCCAGTTGTAACCAAATTGGCCGAGGCAAGTGCTCCATTATGCAATAAAGTCTCCTCTTCATAGGCATTCTGGATTCTGAGGTGGCTAGTGAGGCCAATGTGGGACCTGCAGTTATTGCAACAGGTGGAGCGTCTGAAGGATTTTGCATACACAGAGTTGATGGTGTTTACCAGGTTGGAGGTTCCTGCTGTAGATATTCCACAACTCAGTATACAGGAGGGTGGAGATTACTGCTGTCAAACAGGGCAGGAGATTTATGTCAGGTTTGAGGTCTGATGTTCAGTGTGTCACAGATGGTCAAAGGCTGTGCTGGCAAATTGAAGGTCATGGAGAAGATCATCAATGTCAGCCCTCATTGAACAATAACTCCTGAGACATGGGGTAATGGTCCATGTACTCTAGGGTCTCATTTTGGACATTTATTGTTGGAAAAACATGTTGAACAGTGGTGACCAGTTGATGAAGCACCTCTATTTTACAGAAGGGCAAGACCCATTTTCTCATATGCTTTGGACAAATCTAATGATGGCATTTACACGGCAGCCTCTATGCTATCTGCTACAAGAAAAGTCATCTCCACTGACCAAAGAGCTGCTCCCCAAATTCACAGTGTGGCTTCTGTCCATCTAGAGGCACAGTGAACATGACCTTCATCACATGACAACTCAAAATGCAGGAGGCAGCATCAACCACTATATGTGGCCTTTTATGACCTCACAAAAGCCTTTGACTTTGTCAATCAAGAGAGACAGCAGAGCATCTTCCTCAAATGTTCTACCTGAAGAAATTAGTCTCCATCTTACATCTGTTCCATGATGACACGCAAGCCACAATCTCAACCAATGGGTCCAAAATAGAATCTAGGTTCTAGGACACCCTGGTCTCCATGCCTAAGATTCTGAATTTGACTGCTTTTGTGGTTGAGGTGTTTGCGTGAAATTGTATCAACAAAAGCAATATTGTGACAGATCACTTATCAGATTAGCTTTGTTTACTATCATTTCTTTACTAAATTACAAGTCAAAACAGGATGTATTGCTGTTTACGGAATTGGTCAGACCCTGACATGGAATACGGTTTACAGTCTGATCACCTAATTAGAGGAAGGATATCAATGTTTTTGGAGGTGAGCAACTACTGTAATTCTAATATGAGGAATTTAACTATGAGGAAATTATCAGGAAGTTGAGTTTGTTTTCTTTGGAAAGGCAATTTGAGATATCCAAAACTATAAAGTAAATTCACAAGGTTTATTCAAGCACACTGGCAAACAACCCAAATGTCATTGAAACAATGTAGGAGTTGGATTAAGAAAGAGAATCGGGTAGAATATCTTTTTTCTTTCTTTTTCAATCTTTTTATTAATTTTCAAATTAGTACAAAATAATATATATAACATCAGTAATTATACATATGGTGCAAAGAGATCAGGATGGTAATCATAGCAGTTAAAATATATAATCACAAGGAGTAAAAAAGAAGTAATCTAGACCTCCCGTTCTCTTATTAAGTGAACAAATACAAAAGGAAAGATGGACAAGAAATGAAATTTAATTATATGAAAGAAGAACCCCCAAATCAAAAAAAATATACTGATAATAAACCAAAAAAAACCAAAAACTTCAAAAAAAAATGGACTGATATTTCTTCAATTAAAAAGAAAAAAAAACATTACTATGTCATCAACTCCGCTCCTCTGCATTCAAGGGTTATTGAAAGGGATCTGAAAAAGGTCAGCTTATATCATATGGAAATATTGAATAAATGGACTCCAAACTTCCTCAAATTTAAGAGAAGGATCAACAGTACCAGTCCTAATTTTTTCTAAGTTTAAACATGCTATAGTTTGAGAAAACCACTGAAAAATGGTGGGAGGTATTGGATCCTTCCATTTGAACAAAGTGGATCGCTTGGCCATTAATGTGAGAAAGGCGATCATACGACAAGCAGAAGCAGGTAAATGATGAGATTCCATCAATGGTAACCCAAAAAATGCAGTATCTTTTTATAGCTTTGTTGGAAAGGTTACTAAGAGAGCCAGCAAAGTGGGTTCTAAGTGCAATTAGATTTGCTTCAGCAGAAATAAAGGATTGAAGAACATAAGAAGAATTTCAACAAAGTCTGAGCTTCCAGCATTTAAACTTGTTAGAGGGAAACACAATTGATGAATTAAGGCCACAGTATCAGAAGGTGCTTCTAATATGCTTCTGTTGAACAAGATTTGGTATAGGATAGCTAAATAAAGCAATGGTGAGATGGTGACTTAAGCCCATACTTTATAAATTGATGATTTTTCTCCTGCTCTTTGTATTGCTATGGTATCATTTTACTCTTTCAGTCGAACACATTTATACATCATATGCATGTAACACTGTTTAATTGGCTTTTTGGGAGTTAATATTTTTTTAATTTTTTAGAAAATTTTATTTACAGCGTGGTAACAGGCCCTTCTGGCCCAACGAGTCCGCGCTGTCCATTTTAAACCCCAAATTAACCTACCCGTACGTCTTTAGCATGTGGGAGGAATATAAGAACATAAGAATCAGATGCTGGAGGCAGTCATTCAATCCCATGTGCCGGATCCACCATTTAATGAAATTATCCTCAAAATTAATTTCAAGAGGACTAATTTGCAAAGTTGGAGTGAAAATGAAATTGGACAGCTACTTCAAAGATCTGGGGTGGGGAGTATTACGAGAATTTTTTCACTATTATTTCTTTTCGAGTTCCTGGCAGGAATAAGATCCAGATTAAACAATGATCTACAAATTGGCATATTGAAAGTAGCTGGTGTACAAAATCAAAATGTTAAATTACTGCATAGAGGCTGTGATAAACATACATAGCCAGACAGTTTTGCCCTGCATTTCGCAATGGCAATCTTTAAATAGAATTCCTTGTTCCACTGCATTTTTTATGTGATTTTGATCAATGTAATTCAAAGCACAGCTTACTATCTGAAATACACCCTGAATAACAGGCTTCCCAACTTCAACATAAGAAACTGTCATACAGTCATAGAGTAGTGCATGCTGACCAAGATGTCTATCTAAGCCAGTCCCATTTGCCTGCATTTGGCCCATATCCCTCCAAACCGTTTCTATTCATGTACTAGTCCAAATGTCTTTTAAACATTGTAATTGTACCTGCCTCTACAGCTTCCTCTGGCAGCTCATTCCATATACCCACCACCCTCTGTGTGAAAAAGTTGCCCCTCAGGTCACATGACTGGCTTTGCCTTGGCACCATGGATTAGAAACCCACTTTGTGAAAAAGCATGCATATGAACAAGGGCATCATGGATAGATAACCACCAATTGTCTTTCCATGACAGAAATAGCTGTGCCTTACAGGAGTTCAATAAATTAATCAGAATTATCAAGCACACAGGCAGGATAGATGGGAGCTTCACAACAAGCTGCAATCTATGGGATAATTCTAAATCTAGTCTGAAAATTTTGCAAATTACCTTCTATGTATGTGATTTAAGAATAACTGAGCAAGAAGTAGTAGTAAAAGAATTTAACCTCACAGCCCTTCAGGAACCAATTATTACTTTCAGTGAGTACTTCACTATCTAATGTGGTCTCAGGCATGAAAGACAGTCTAGAATTAACTTCCAGTCTGTTATTGAGTTTGCGGATCTCAGTACTGAAGTATTGGCTGGAGCATTCCTTTGGTTTTGCAGGGAAGAATTGGCTGTCGCTTTCTCCCCTGATTCCACTGCAATGATTCCTGTTGGAAAGTGAAAGGTACCAATGTCAGACGCTACTAGAATTCGGCTAAATCGTGATGCACTCTGCCATCCGTACAGCACCAAGCTCAGAGGAAGTTTGACAAGATTTACTCACTCAGATGATGCAAGAACAGACACCAGGAGAAGGGATTGGAGATCACATGTGGAGACCTAATCCAAACCAAGGTCATAAATATAGTCACCAATAAAACCAGTCACCAATTCAATCAGAAGGACTGCTTGCCTGAGCAGGTGGTGGAAGCAGGAACTCTCACGGCATTTAAGAAGCATCTGGACAAGTACTTGAGTCACCAAGGTATATTAAGCTGCTGACCAAGCACTGGTAAAAGAAACTAGTATAGATAGATACTTTATGGTCGGCATGGACATGGTGGGCCAAAGAGCCTGTTTCTGTGACTCTCTGACAAAGAATGATTAGAATGTGGAACTGACTAGTATGTAGAAAAGTTGGGATGGACTCGTATGTAGAAAAGTTGGGATGAGTTTCATAGATATATCGAGGAAAACCTAGATAGTATCAAGGGAGAAAGGACTGGCAAGCTATGCTAAAAAGGTAGGATGACTATGTCAAACATGTCTCTCCCCTTTCTGTTGAATATTAAAATCCCCAGCTGACAATTTCAAAGAGCAGAGGATTTTTCCCCGATGTTCTAATTAATATTTAATCCCAACCAACAACGCTGAAACAGATTACCTGGTCCCTTTTATGTTGCTATTTATGGAATATTATTACATTTAAATTGCTACATTTCCCAATATAGCAAAAGCTGGAGTCATCTGATTCATTTTACCTCCTTCTGTAGCCAATAATATTTTAGTTCAAATATTTATCTAGTTCCAATGTTTCTTTTAAAGTAGCTGATATTAAAGAGCTGGACTGATCTATAGGCTTAGGAATTTCTTTGCACAGCTTCAAAAATTGTGCTGTGCAATTAAAAATTGGTTTAATCTGGGTTAGAACAATATTGTAACGCAAACAAAATGCTGGAGGAACTCAGCAGGTCAGGCAGCATCTATGGAGGGAAATGAACAGTCAACATTTCAGGCTGAGACCCTTCGAGGACTAGATAGTCTGATGAAGGGTCTTGGCCCGAAACCTTGACCGTTCATTTCCTTCCATAGATGCTGCCTGACCTGCTGAGTTCTTCCAGCGTTTTGTGTGTATTGCTCCAGATTTCCAGCATCTGCAGTCTCTCTTGTGTCTCCGTAGAACAATATTGCATCCAATTCTGGGTACCTTCACCCATCAGGAAATAAGATCCCTGTTATTTCAGAAAAATACAACAGAAGTGCTGAACCTGACACAGAGTGGCAGTGCCCAATGCCTTCCAATATCCACCCACCCACCAACCCCTACTCTTTGAAATGATGTCAACAGTAGTACAATGGCCTAAGTTCTTCTCCAGTGTGATTTACAGCCACCATGGTCTGCATGACAACAATTCTCATTTATTCACTGACAACCAGTTTCAACAACAAGGCTCAAGGACAGCTTCTACCTGCTATTAGGAGACTCTTGTACAGACCTCCCATATGCTAAAAGATGAACTCTTGATCTCCCAATCTACCTCGTCAGGGAAGATTGGGTGATCAAGAGTCCATTTTTTTTTTAACTACCTCAATGTATTTATGTTTGGAATGATCTGTCTGGATGGCATGCGAACAAAAGGTTTTCACCGTATCTCGGTACATGTGACTATGATAAACCAATACCATTTTCACAGAGCAGTTATTCTTAAAGTGCCAAGTCTCAAACATCATTCTTTGTCTTCACTGAAACCTATGACTTCTAGCTTGTCAAATAGAGCTGCACGTGGGCCTGGATCACTTTGCCCATCAAAATGAAGATCGCTCTTACACTCAGCTTCTCAGCCCTAGGAACCTTGATCCCTGCCACATCTCAGAGCTTGCTGATCACCTAAACTCCAGACACAAAAAGAGAAGACCTCCTCTATGTTTCCTTCAGCCCACAGGAGCAGGCAGGGTGGGCACATGGAGTTTCCCACATTTCTAGCAAAATGTAGGCATTCGAGGACTGGACTCATGCAGCTTTACTCCCTACACCTTCCTGCAGCCTCCTGCTGGAACACCCAGTTCTAATGCTGGAGGCTCCCCGTAGTCCTCTTTCACAAAGAACATGCCTCCTACAGGCATGGTTTTTTCTCTGAAAGATGCAGATCCACTCCACTCCTAATATTTCAACATCCATTTATGAAATAACAACATTTTCCAGTAGCTGGAAGAGTACTTCGTGTATAGTGGTATGTCCCTTTAAATGCTGGCTATGAAGATCATAACTGCCAGGGTAAATGCTGGCAGCTGCAAGAACATGCATTAGAACAATCGAACATGCCATGCTGAAACTGACAGACAGAAACCTGACACTGTTCTATAAACTTCATATTACAACCTCTACCAAACTTTCACAAACAGCACTAGGTGACGCACAATGGTGTTTTAACACCATGAAAAGGTAGTAAAGCAATTTAATATTTTTATCTTTCCTGATCATTCTCAACTTCTCTGATAGACTGCAGGGTCAGTCGACAGCAACAGGCAACTGGATCTAAATGTGCAGCATGGAAATTGCACTCCCCTCCCTGCAAACACACCCACGCATATGGCTGAGCAATGCCACAAGGAAATGATGCATGTTTCAATGGTAGCTAATGACACAGACCTTGCTATTCAAAGAAGGTCCACTGGCATTCAGCCTGTCCTCACTTTGTAATCATCAAAAGTGCTCTTCATATTCACTCTGTCAAAACTGTGGTTTTATTTATGAAAATAAATAACTCAGCACTGCAACGTTCAAGCTCACACTACTTCTTCAGTACTGGTTTTTATTTCCAAAGCAGAGCCACGCTTCACACTTAAATACAATTAAAGGCCTGTGTCTCAGAGTCTGACTCAGCCAGGGAGTTGAAGCTTGGAATCCATTCAGGCTAAACCAAGAGGGTTGACTTCACTAACATGACCAGCATCTGAGGCACTGACTCAGGCCGAAAGCCTGATTTGAGACCAAGGTTCAACAAGGAGCCATGCAAAATGAATGTTAGTTCATCAATTAGGTGATTTGGTGTTCAGATACCATCTTGACTGGGAGGCGGACTTGAAATCCAAACCTATCTAGAACACATATTTCAGACGCAGGGCTTGACGCCTTCACAGGGAATATGTGTCTTACCCCTTTTATGCTACTATAGGAAATAGCTGAATGGGATGGTTGACACCAATATGGCATCTAAAAGGTCCTTTTTTTTATCTCCAGCCTTTATGACATCAGCTGAGTTCAGCCAGTTTGGTTGTAGAGGGAATAAAATTTGCCTTCAGCAGCCAAATCAACCAAGGAGTTCTTAAATACTTTTTGTTCTCTGAATAGTACATTGGAACAAAGAGTGCAGATTTAGGCTCAACTGTGGCACCACATGTAGTCAAATAGCCCCCACATAAATAAGAAGCACTCAAGCAAGACAGTGAAGAGTAACATCCCAGGATCTCTATAGGGGGAGTAAAACTGTGGGGAAAAAAGAATAAATCATTATGTTATGGTTCTGGGAATGGCCAGAGTGCAATGGAACAAATTAGGAATGGAATAGATCACAGCTGATCTGATTTAAACCTCAAATCTAAATTCCCTTCTATCATTGTAACCTTTCACCTTCTTGCTTATCAAGTATCTATTTACCTTCTCCTTAAAAATATTCATCGATACTTTCTCACATGGCAATGAAAGCAGAGATCCCCAAAGACGCATAACCATCTGATAACATCTGATAATGGTCTTCTACTTTCCCTGCCAAAATGGATAATTTCACAATTTCCCACATTATAATTAATTTGCCAGAACTTTGTCCACTCACTGAAACTACCTATATTGCTTTGTAGCCTCCTTATGTCCTCTTGACAATTTTCCTATCTACCTTTGTGTCATGAGCAAATTTAGCAACCATATCTTCGGTGACTTCATCCAAGTGATTTATATAAACTGGTAAATGTTGAAACCCCAGCAATGATTTCTCCGGCACTCCACTCACTACATCCTGCCAATGACGAAAAACATTTATGCCTAATCTCGAGAGTATTTTCTTGCTTTCACTCAGCCTGCAGAACAAAGGCAAGAACTCATTCATATGCTGGACAGGATTACGTGATCAGAGTGCTGAAATACAAAAGTACAACACATACTGGTGTCTTCTTCCTGCCTGACACTGTATCACACTAAGCACATGTTGGGTACATCTATACTCAGTTAGGCAGTATAGTACAGTTGGATACTGTAGGAGACAGCTGTGCTGTTGATGTAAATTCACCTTTACCATGGGAACAGTGATATATGGAGTGTAATTATGAATGTGTATGTAAGTGAGAGAGTATATGTGTGAGTGTGTGTGAGCCTAAGTGTGAGTGTATGAATAACATTACGAGTAGAGCAAGGACATAAACCTTACAAAAGTCCTGATAGCAGTCTTCCACCTCAAGACTGCAAGCTCATGTGTGTGCTCTGTTGCAGTCAATCATGTCACGGTTCTTGCTTTTGCTCAGTTGTGTGGGAAAGCAAGAAAATACCACATAGATGAGATAATTCAAAGAATTATGCTGATAATGTTAGGCCTCCATTAAAACAGAGGGAATGAATAATATGAATGAATACTCCTGGTGCAATGCTTCATCTGACAAATTGGGAAATCATATTCAATATCAGTGTGTCCAGATCGTGGCCGACATGATACTTCATTTCTGTACATAGACACAGACTAACCCCCAGTCTGCAGGGAAAGAGACAGAAAGAGACGAAATAATAATGACAAAAAGGAAGATAAGTAAAGAAAGAGATCGGAGAAAGAAGTGACTACTAGCACAGCTTGGCTGCACACAGAAGCATTGACAGATGCAGCTTGCATCTTTTAACTGCTGCTTTTGGTGTGAGAATTCGTGTACTGTCTCAGGCACACTGAGTGAAATGATGCTATGAGTGACTATAGATCTCACACTTAGAACTAGTCCAATTTCCACAACTCTTCAGCTTCCTTTCCTCCTCTCCTTCTCCAACCGAAAACACAGATTTGTCTAAACTTTTGTTGATGGAACCTGTGCCCTTTTAATTTATGAGCTTGAAGTGGAATTAAGAAAGAAAATAAAACTTAATTTTTTTTTTTGTTTTAATGATCTGGCACTCAATCCGAAACTATCAATTGATATCCCACCAGCAAATAATATAAAAAAAAGAAGTTGCTGTACAGAAAAGAATAAATGACAAAATCTCCCTATCTGTTCCCAGTCAACAATTGTTGTTAACGTGAAAGCAGAATTTGGTTTATTTAGA
This sequence comes from Pristis pectinata, assembly GCF_009764475.1. Classification (NCBI taxonomy): domain Eukaryota; kingdom Metazoa; phylum Chordata; class Chondrichthyes; order Rhinopristiformes; family Pristidae; genus Pristis; species Pristis pectinata. Next base: position 23,638,047 of record NC_067413.1, read on the forward strand.
CTATGACAACCCCACATTTAACCCAGCTTATTACAACATTCAAATGCGTCCAGCAGCCACATTACTCCGAAGTGCATGGTGGAGACAATGCATCAGTAGCCATTCTGGCATTGGAACATCTCACGATAGCAGTGAGTTGATGAGCCAATTAAACAATGTTGTGATTTTGAAGAGGCCAGCGGAGGTAAGTACAATCATGGGATCTTTAATGTCCACCTGCAAAAATAGGCGGGTTGCCAGTTCAATATTTCATCTGATGGACTGCACCAGTAATGATGCAGCACTCCTTCAGCAGTGCATTGAGATGTCAAACAGAACCATGTTCCACGCCTAAAGTTACATCCAGAGATCAACACATTCTAATTCACAGGTGGAATTCTGACATTTGAGCCACTCTGACAACTGATGGCAAATATTCACATTCCAGACTTGAACACCAAGAACAGCAGTTGAGGACTTATCCATGGAATCAACAATCAACCATTCATCTAATTCTCAATAGAAGGTTTGAAGAAAGAAAAATATAAAACAAATGAAGAGAATATGTTCCGGAATACTAATGCCCACTGAGATTCAGACTATTTTGATCAGCTGTAACTAATCCCTTCAATGTTTTACTTCACAAAATACAATCTAAACATTCAGAAATATGAATTGTAACAAGATGATATCTTAAGCCATTGTCCTTATTGGGCATCACAATATGGTGCAAAATACTTACAAGTGTTCCAAATAACCTTTCAGAGTACTCAGGTGGGGTAATTCCAATGGGGCAGCTTTAAGAGGTGTTTTGAGTTAAAACAAAACTTTGATGATGCTTGGTATGGCAACTGCTCTGCCCAGGACCACAAGAAACTGCAGAGAGTTGTGGACACAACTCAGTACATCACAGAAACCAGCCTCCCCTCCAAGGACTCTGTCTACACTTCTCACTGCCTCAGTAAAGCAGCCAACATAATCAAAGACCCCACACGTCCCGGACATTCTCTCTTCTCCCCTCTCCCATCAGGCAGAAGATACAAAAGCCTGAAAGCACGTACCACCAGGCTCAAGGACAGCTTCTATTCCGCTGTTATAAGACTATTGAATGGTCCCCTAGTATGATAAGATGGACTCTTGACCTCACAATCTACCTTGTTATGGCCTTGCACTTTATTGTCTGCCTGCACTGCACTTTCTCTGTAACTGTAACACTTTATTCTGCATCCTGTTATTGTATACTACCTCAATGCACTGATGTGATAAAATTATCTATTTAGATGGCATACAAAACAAAGTTTTCCACTGTGCCTCAGTACATGTGACAATAATAAACTAATTTACCAGTGATCAGGTGGTGCAGTGGGAAAGCAGAGTCCATCTCTGAAAGTTTTCTCAGTACAATAAAATGAGCATGCCACTCTACTGGAGAAGTAAAAGTATTAAAATGGGCTTGGTGTAATCAGGTTCCTGAAGTGCATGCCTTCAGATTTCTGGGTATACTGCATACAGCACACAGCAATGAAGTCTCTGCAGCAGCTGGCTGTATATGGCAGGATGCCCCAGACTGATGCAGAGACCAGATTTGCATTTGCAGAAGACAGTGATGTTTTCCACCATAATTCTGCTGGCATGGCTCTCATTGCCGTGGTGTTCAGCAGCTGTGGTCGTAGTGAGGATTGATGTGAGTAGCTGGGGAAACACAAGGCAGCCCCACTCCCCCAGGTCAATCCCCCTGAATGGCACTGATCATAGAAAATATCTGACAGTTTGATCTCTACAAGGATAATGCTTCCTTGAAATGTGGCATTTACCATGATGAAAACCTCCTCATGATCCACATGAATATTTTGCAGGGGAATTCCTTTCTCTTAAGGAAAAAGTCTGAGCTATTTAGACATGGTGGTGGTGGGGAGGAGGGGTGCAGGGATTTCAAGCACATGGGAGCAATCAACAGCTGCCTGGCATTATGAGAAGCCAGCAATGCTCACAAATGCCATCTGTTCCTCATTGAAATCAAAGTAGGTGAAATCATCTCTGTGTAAGTAGGGTGCATATATATTATCTCTCTGTCACTGCAGTGAGATGAGATATGGCAGAATCTGCTGATGCAGCTCAGAAAGTTCCTGCAGTGGTGAGGAAGTTCCAAGTCAATGTGACCTTGACCCAAACAGAAAGAGCATCCAAACATGAGGGCATGCCCAATGGTTTTCCCACAGCATTACACATACTTCAGTCATAGAGTCATATAGCATGGAAACAGGTCCTTCAACCCAACCAGTCCACGTCAACCAAAGTGTCTATCTAAGCTAGTCCCATTTGCCTGTGTTTGGCTCATATCCCTCTAAACCTTTCCTATCCATGTACATATCCAAGTGCCTTTTTAAATGTTGTCAGTGTATCTGCCTGTACCACTTTCTCTGGCAGCTCATTCCACATACTGACCACCCTCTGGGTGAAAAAGTTGCTCCTCAGGTTTCTATTAAATCTCTCCCCTCTCAGCTTATCCTGTGTCATCTGGTTCTTGATTTCCCAACCTTGGGGAAAAGACTGTGTACCTTATCTATGCTTGTCATGATTTCATACACCTCTATAAAATCACCCCTCATTCTCCTGCACTCCAATAAATAAAATTCTAGTCTGCTCAACCTCTCTCTAAAACTCACTCCCTCAAGTCCAGGCAACATCTTCGTCAATCTTTTCTGTACTTTTTCCAGTTTCATGGCATCTTTCCTATAGCAGGATGACCAAAACTGAACACAATATTTCAAAGTCAGCCTCACCAACGTCTTGTACAACTGCAGTACAACTTTAGTGATAACGGCCTTGGAAAGCCTTAACCTGCAAATGCATTGTTCAGAGGTCCAGGTAGGACATGGTATCTCAAGAAGTTCTATGAGAGTATGAGCAGGTCCTTGACCCATCCCACGGGGCTGTTCATTTCCATAATGGTAGCTCCACTGATAGATTGCTGCCAGCAGTATCATAACACAGGCACCATTGAATGAGTACATCAGGAACTAAGTGCAGGAGAAAGCATTCACTGTTAGTTATAGCACATGCTGTGGACTTTGGAAGGTATCTGAGCAGTCTGCATTGAGTTAACAGAATGTCCTATACATAACTGAAAAAAACAACAAAGTCACACAACATGCTTCTCGTTGCTCTATGAAGGTTTGGTTGCTCCCAAAAGCTCCAATTTATGCTGTTAAAAGTGGAAATGGTTTTCCTGCAAACAGCAATGTCATTTGATGTTTCCCTGACACCAGAAAAAACATCAGGTATCCTAACATGAATAGAGCATGGAAGTGCCCCCTCTCATTTCCCAATGAGCGTTTCTTTCAACCAGTAAAAATACTACCAGAGAAATCTTATTCTCGGGTTACTCAATTTATGGGTGATTTGCACATTAAAAAAACAACTGCTAACCAATCGAGTTATTAGGCATAAATGTTCAATGCTACCACCGTTCCAGAATGAGGGAGCCTGAAACAGTGCATGAATCAATGTCCACACCAAAGTGGCTCTAATTATCCCCCTCCCTTTCAGCATTGCTCCCCTTTGGGAGAAAGAGAGCAGCAGGTTTATGAACCAATTGAGTTCCAGTAATATTTCAGTAGTTGTCACCCTCCTCTTCCAAGCAGATTTCACTCCTGCTCTGTTTTAAACTGTCAATTGGCAGGAATTAAGTGCCTTTCTGCATGTAACATTGGAGGATTGGGATCAGGATTAATTGTAGTGTTCATATAACTTATTCAGATCTAACCACGTGCCTCTAGATATATCCCAGTATCTGAATGTATGAACATTATTGATCACTTTATTTAATTTCATAATAGTCCATCTTATTCGAAACATTTTCAAAACTGCTTTTACATAAAAAGAATGTGATGCTGAGCATGAAGGTCTGATCCCCTTTGCCTCTAACTATGCAGAACGTTACAAGCGCTCTAAGCAGCATGTCAGTTTGGCTCAGTTGATTGACCCTTAACCCCTGAATCAGAAGATTAAGTATTTAAAGCCCCATTGCATGATTCTAGCACACGATCACATCTGTTATTTCAGCAGAGGTACATAGCAGCATTGCAACATAGGAGGCAGCATCCTAAGGCCCTGTTTACATAATCATATGTATGTAAAAGCTTTCTGTTCAAGAACACAAGAAAATACAAGCAGGAGTAGGCCACCTGGCCTCTCAAGCCTGCCCCACCATTCCATATGATCACAGGTGAGCTAGTCCAGGCCTCAACCCCTCATCGGTACCAGTTCTCCAGAGCCCTCAATCCCTCAATCATTCAAAAACATCTACCATTCACTTTAAATATTTCAAATGATCTAGGCTCTTCAACACTCTTTTGTAGAGAATTCCAGATACTTACTACCATCTGTGAGAAGAAATTTCTACATACCTTGGTTTTAATTGACCAGCCCCTAATATTGAAACCATTTTCCTTCATTCAAGACTCTCCCACTTGTGAGAACATCTTGACACCTGCCCTGTCATGTTCCCTTCAGATCTTATGTTTCAATGAGATCACACCTCATTCTTCTAAATTCTAAAGAATACAGACTCTACTTGCTTAAGCTTCTCTTGACAGGACAAACCTCTCGTCCCAGGATCTAGCCTGGTGAATCTTTTCTGACTGCCTCTACTGCTGCGATATCATTTCTTAGGTAAGGAGACCAAAACTGTGCACAGTACTCTGGGTATGGCCTCACCAACACCCTGTAGAATTGCAACAAAATGTTCCTAGTTCTAAACTCCAACCCTTTTGAAATAAAGAGCAATATGTTGTTTGCCCTTTTAACTACTTGTGCACCTGCCTGCTAACCTTTGGTGAGTCACTTGGATCCCTCTGTACTTCACTCATTTGCAGTCTCTTTCCATTTAAATAACAATCTGTCTTTAGATTCTTTTTACCAAAATAATGACCTCACACTTCCTCACATGAAAATCCATTTGCCAAGTTTTCACCCACTCACTCAATCTATATCCTGTTGCAGAGTCACAGTATCTTCAACTGAATTTTCACTTCCACCTATTTGTGTGTCTTCGGCAAACTTGCATTTTTTCTCCTCATCCAGGTCGTCAGTATAACTAGTAAGTAATTGAGGGCCAAGAACTGATCTCTGGGGTACTCCACTAGTTCCATGCTTCCATCCTGAGAAAGATCCATTTAGTCCAACTCTCTGTGTTCCATGTGATAACTAGTTTTCAATCTATTCAAAGAACACGGTCACAAAATCTCCCTCCTGTTAAGATGACTAAGATATTCAGTTTTTATGCATTTGCCTGCTTCCAGGGTAGAGTTGGAGATATGTATAACATCTTGCAAATTCAACTACAGCACTCAAATGGAATAAGAATCTAAAAGAAAACCCACAGGGCCATGGAGAGAGGGAAAAACCAGATTACTCTTACAGAGAGCCAGTACAAACTCAATGAGTTGAATGGCATCCTTCCACGCCATAAACATTTTATGATTCTGCCATCCACCTATGCATAAAGGAGATCACTGACACCACCCCAGTCATAACAAGGTTGGCATTTGCTGGACCACACAATTATAATTACAAGGGGGCAGGCCCATTTGAATTTAGTCACTAGTTTCTGATATTTCTGAGTTGTGTTTCAGATGCCATTGCACGCACACCAACTGTCAACTTCCCTGCCCAATAGCAGTGACTGGACTTAAGAGTAAAAGTAAAGGACTTAAAAGTGACAGTAAAAGCAAGGTAACATGCTTCATTGACTACCGACCAGTGGCTCTGATATCCACCATCATGAAGTGCTTTGAGAGGCTGGTCATGGCACGCATCAACTCCAGCCTCCCAGACAACCTGGACCCATTGCAATTCGCCTATCGCCGAAACAGGTCTACAGCGCATGTCATCTTCCTGGCCCTACACTCAGCTCTGGAGCATCTGGACAGTAAAGACACCTACGTTAGACTACTGTTTATTGACTACAGCTCTGCCTTCAATACAATAATCCCAAGCAAACTTGTCACTAAACTCTGAGAACTAGGACTCAACACCTCCCTCTGCAATTGGATCCTTGACTTTCTAACCAACAGACCACAATCAGTGAGGATAGGCAGCAATACCTCCAGCACGATTATTCTCAATACTGGTGCCCCACAAGGCTGTGTCCTCAGCCCTCTACTCTACTCCCTCTACATTCATGACTGTGTGGGCAGATTCTGCTCTAACTCCATCCACAAGTTTGCAGATGATACCACCGTTGTAGGCCGTATCTCAAACAGTGATGAGTTGGAGTACAGGAAGGAGATAGAGAGCTTAGTGGAATGGTGTCATGACAATAACCTTTCCCTCAATGTCAACAAAACAAAAGAGCTGGTCATTGACTTCAGGAAAGGGGGCAGTGTACATGCACCTGTCTACATCAATGGTGCTGAGGTTGAGAGGGTCAAGAGCTTCAAGTTCCTGGGAATGAACATCACCTGTCCTGGTGAAATCACGTAGTTGCCACGGCCAAGAAAGCTCACCTGCGCCTCTACTTCCTCAGGAAGCTAAAGAAATTTGGTCTGTCCCCTTTGACTCTCACCAACTTTTATCGATGCACCATAGAAAGCATCCTATCTGGATGCATCATGGCTTGGTATGACAACTGCTCTGCCCAGGACCACAAGAAACTGCAGAGAGTTGTGGACACAGCCCAGTGCATCACGGACACCAGTCTCCCCTCCTGGGACTCTGTCTTTACCTCTTGCTGTCTTGGTGAAGCAGCCAGCATAATCAAAGACCTCACCCACCTGGGTCATTCTCTCTTCTCTCCTCTTCCATCGGGTAGAAGATACAGGAGCCTGAGGGCACATACCACCAGACTTAAGGACAGCTTCTACCCCACTGTGATAAGACTATTGAACTGTTCCCTTATAGGATAAGATGGACTATGATCTTATGATCTACCTTGTTGTGACCTTGCACCTTATTGCACTGCACTTTCTCTGTAACTGTGACACTTTACTCTGTACTGTTATTGTTATTACCTGTATTACATCAATGCACTCTGTACTAACCCAATGTAACTGCACTGTGTAATGAATTGACCTGTACGATCGATATGCAAGACAAGTTTTTCACTGTACCTCGGTACAAGTGACAATAATAAACCAATACCAATAAAAGTGCTTGAGACAAGTGGTGGATGTGATTAGGCTCAATATATATAAATATATTTTCCAGCTTATTTTCATTCTTAATAAAAAATATATAGACCACGAACAGAGACTATTTCAAGGCAAATCATCTTATATGGGGCAAGAGAACCAGAGGATAAGATCTGCACTTGATGAGGGCTTAACTCAAACGCAGAAGCAAAGGGCCGAATCACCCTGGATCCAGCCTGCTGCTTGAACTCACCACTCAGTGCCTATCTGCACAAACCTGTACCAGCTGCAGGAACCCAGCCATACTGACCCTCCCTACCCAAGAGTTAACCTGCAAAGTGGAGTGTCAGATCCTGTGACAAGTCTCCTGCAATACACTGACAGCTGGCAATGGTTTTTGAACTTTTTTTTAATGTTTCCATCAGACATTTAAATCAGACATCTAAAATCTGTTCAGAAAGAAAGAAATAATTAACACATCAATATATTTTAAAAAATAAATAAGAAATAAAGTTAACAAAAACACCATAAAGCACTAGAAATAAATTAAAAACAGTAAGTACAATAAATAACTTGTCTGAAGTTCCTGGTTTACTCAGGATCAGCAAACCCATACAAATAATGGGGTTGTAGTTAAACAGCCATTCCTGGCATAAAGCTGAGGGACTGGATGTGAAGTCGATCTCTCCAATTCATTTGTGCCCTGCTGCTAGACTTATTGGCGACGTCGGTGGCAACATCCAGCTCATCTCAGACTTCTGCATTTCGACACTCATGTACAGGCGAGCTGAACGAAGAATGAGGAGAGCTGGCAGTTTTCTACAGCACCACCAGCCAATGGTAAGTATGCTCCAGCCAGTTCCGTAGATATTGGCCTGAAAGTGATATCTGTATGGGAAGGATGTTGTGATAGTGGGAAACCTGGAAGATTGGGTTGCCAAATGTCCTGCGGAAAATAACTTCAGTTGTCCTTTAAATGGGGCTCCAGCCACAGGCAGTCTAATCGGAAGCACTGGGGAAAGAAATATGAGACAGTGTAGGGGGAAGGGTGCCTGGATTGCTGGGTAATGCATGGGTGTGTTCCTGATTGTTATGGATGGCCTGAGTGCCAGAAACTTGGTTGGGATGGGAGTTTGAGTCTAATACCATTAGGGAAAATCCTGATGACAAGAGGGAGCAAATTAAACACTATTTGTCCAGCGTTTCGTGTTATCTAAGCAGAGTAATAGTGTCTTTGGTGATCAGCATCAAGGAGCTTACCACTGTTTCCTCAGCAGGAGCTCACCCACAATGACAACACCCACAATCACACACTGGGTTATACTGCAGAACCCAGCAGTGATAGCTGACAGCATACAGAGTTTACCCAGTCCAGAATAGTTAAGAATGACATGGATGATGTGGCAGGTCAAATGCAAATGGGAAAACATAACAAGAAACCAGTTGTTGGCCAATGCCAGTTTGCCTTTGTCCTGATGTGACTGCTCTAATCTCCAAGAGTACGGCGATGTAAAACATGCAGCTGGTGGGCTGAAAACACTGTTGAATGTTGCACAGAAGACAGAGAGTCAGCTGAAATGTTTTTTTTCAGGTTGGAAGGATGTGTCCCAAAGATCAGCATTTGGCCCTTGATTATTCACAATTGATACTAATGACCAGGAGGAGGGGCAGAATGTAAGATATCCAAGTTTGCCAGTGACATAAAAATAAGTGGGAGGGCACATTGCAAAGAGGATATTTGGATTGTGCAGCAGGATATAGATAGGTTTAGTGAGTGGGCGAAAACTTGGCAAATATGGGAACGTGTGAGGTCGTGTACCTCGGTAAAAGGAATCTAAAGGCAGACTATTACTTGAATGGAGAAAGATTGTAGCTGAGTGGAGTGTAGAGGGATCTAGGTGTTCTTGAGCATGAGTCGCCAAGTGTTAGCAGGCATGTATAGCAAATAACATACTGGCCTTTATTGCACAAGGGTTGGAGCTTAGAAAGAGAGAAGTATTGTTACAATTATACGGGGTATTGGTGAGTCCTCATGAGAGTACTGTCACAATTATTGTCCTCATTTAAGAAATGGCATTGGAGGCAGTCCAAAAGAAATTCACTAGACTAATTCCCGGGTTGAGACAATTGTCCTATCACCAGTGATCAAAGAAATTAAATCCATATTCTTTGGAATTTAGAGGAATGAGAATTGATTTTATTGAAAGATATAAGATCCTTAAGCAGCATGACTAGGTAGATGTTGAGATGTTTCTATTACTAGGAGTGCCTCAAACAAAAGGACATAGATACAAGTTTAGGGAGTGGTCATTTGAAACAGAGGTGCAAAGGAACTTTCTCTTGTGGATAAAATGGTTAAATTTTTGAAAGATCGGAGAACTAAGGGCTATGGGGAACAGGCACAGAAGAGGAGATGAGGCCAGGGTAGATCAGCCATGATCATATTGAATAGCAGGACAGGCTTGAGAGGCTGAATGGCCTACTCCCACTCTTATTTTCTTATGTTCTTAAGAACACAGGTGGCTTGAGTTGGCCTTGAACAGCTTGCTTGTTGGAATTTTCCTTCTAATGCGAGAGGGAGGGATGTGGTTCAGAAATGGGAACTGTGGAAGCTGAGTTAGTCAGAGAGTTCCTATGTGAGACGTGCAGTTGACTTAAGCTGTACACACAAACATAGAATGAGGAGTATGAAACTTAGCGACCCGAGCCTGCCCTATTTAATAAGATCATGGTTAATCTAATTGTAACCTCAACTACACATTCCCATCTACCCATGGTAACCTTTAAACCCCTCACTATCTCGAATCTATCAATCTCTGCCTTAAAAATATTCAAAGACTCTGCTTCTACTGCTCTCGTCAGAGGTCCAAAGACTCACAATCCTCAGAGAAAAAAATTGCACCATATTTCCGATTTAAATGAATGACCCCTTATTTTTAAAACAGTGATACCTCCATCTAGATTCTCCACATCCACCCTGTCTCACTTTTCTAACTCCAGCTTAACCTGTCCAACTATTCCTCAAAAAACTATTCACCCTTTCCAAGTAAATCTTCTCTTACTTGTTTCTTGTTGTTTAACATTGTTCCTTAAATAGGAACAACAGTACTGTACTTTGGATGTGATCTCACTAATGCCCTATGTAACTGAAGTTTAACTTCACTACATTTGTATTCATTTCCCATAGCAATTAACAATAATGTTCTGTCAGATTTCCTAATTATTTGTGGTATCTGCATACCACTGCACCCAGATACTTCTGCATCTCAGCTCTGCAATCTCTCACCATTCAGATAACATGCTTCTGTTAGATTTCATGTCAAAATGGATAATTTAATGTTTTCCCAGTTTATATGCTATTTGCCAGATCTTTGTCCATTCATTTAACCTATTTATCTCCTGTTGTAGCCTCCTTACATGTTCTTCACAACTTTCCTATCTACCTTTTTGTCATCAAGCAGTTTAGTAATCATACTCTTGGTATCTGCTTCCAAGTTATTTATATCAAATGTAGAAAATTGAGGCCCATCATCAATCCCTGTAGCACACATCTTGCCAACCAGAAAAAGACATATTTATGCCTATTATCTGTTTCCTGTTAGTTAGCCAACTTTCAATCCGTGCTTTTACCTTCTGTAATACCTTTTGATGAGCAATTATCAACTGTTTACAGGCCATCCCCAGGTAACAGATTCTGTTTTTCCAGATGGCCTTAAGTCGATTTTGTCCGTAAATTGGAAAATACATAAAAATCACACAATATGGTAATCATAGCTCCACAGTATTGTAGTGAATGGCATCAAGGGCATGTAACATGGATAAGAAAGAACAATCACTAGAAGTGGAGAGAGGGAGGAAATCGGTTCTGCAATTCAAAGGAATGAACATATGTACTGTATGTACGTTGGATTTTTGAATTTAATATGTTATAGCTTGTTCATATGTGGGGTGTCCACAAATCAGGTGTTCGTAACCCGGGAACAGTCTATACAGGAAATCTAAATAGCATATCCATTGATTCCCCTTTATCTAGAGTACATGTTACTTCTTCAAAGAACTCCAATAAATTGTTCACAAAACCATGTCAACTTTGCCTAATTACCTTGAATATTTGTAAGTGCCCGCCCATGTTATTTCTAATAATAACTTCTAACATTTTCCTTAAGACCGATGTCAACCTGTCAAGGCTGGTAGATCCTGATTTCTATCTGGAGTTTGGCATGTTTGTGCTGCATGCTGAGAGTTCTTGACTCACACTCTTAGCCTATTCTTCTGTCTAGACTTCACTCCTTTATCTAAAGGTGCCTTGCCCATGCAAAGCAAGTGACTATCAACTTGGTTAGCATGTAGAGATGCAAGAATTGGCACTAGTGGTTTCCAAGTTGATGTGAAGCAACAAAGTAAATTGTAGCATTTCTGGGTAGAATTAGTGAAGTCCAGGTTCTTGGTCATCTTTCTAGAGCCTCCAAATGCACAATTGAAAGATTTAATTCCGCTTCATGATTCAACTGATGACTTCAACACTGCTCAAGCAGAGCAGTATACTCCTCAAGGCGGGGCATGTAAAATGTAAATGGGGCAGTAATCTCATGGAATGGTCATAACAGCTGCTCAGTCTAAGTTCTGCAAAATTGATAGTGATTCACAGTCTTGGCCAGATGGTAGGTGGGAAGGTTGCAGATGGAGCAGTTTACATGGCCTTAAGGAAATATTTCTGCTTCCCCGGCCCATAAGTAGAAGTATAAAAATACTTAGGTCATGGATTCTGCCTGACTGCCTGTGTCTAAAATTAGGACTTCCAAATTGAAGGATTTGCAATATTTAAGTGCTTCCTGTATGTGGATTGGTTACCTCTCTCTCATTGTACCTCCATTAAAAACCAGGTACAGGGGTTTGAGGTGGGTTCATATTCTATTCCTGATTTTTTTCCCCCAGTTTGACCTCTAATATCATCCCAAATTGCCTGTTTTTGGGAGTTAATATTCAGCTCACATTGTGGTCAATCTATGGAACAGACTCCCTATTGTGCAAGCAGAGAGTGTTGATTCATTCAGATGCAAATTGGATAATTTCTTTCAAAAACTATTATTTTGTTTCTGTGTCACAATCTGTGTGCTACAAATTCACCAAACTGGTTTGCCCGGGAGACAGGAATTTACCTTATTCTGCTTCCAAATATAATATCCATAGGGCAGACAAAGACTGACATTTAATTAGTTTGATATTTGGGTTTTGAGCAAAGCAGGTCAAGCCTTGCCCTGTGAGATTGTTGGCTGATGAATCAAGAATCTTTACATTATTTTGTTATTGCCTCCGTGTCACTTCCCAATTGAGGAATCAGGTGACTACAAGCACCCTCTCACTTTTCCAAACTTCCTAATGTCAGTTTTGCTGATAATTTAAAATCATTGCTCCTCTGAACATTGTATGGAACTTAGGCAAATCAAAGAATTAAAGCCTCACACGCTCTTTGTCTTCCTTGTATCTGTACCAATTTGACCCAATGGCTCAATGTTATTATGCAACTCTTTCAGAAGTTCAATGACCGCCAAGTACCATACAGTGCCTGAACTTCATTGACGCGCTCATACAGGGAAAGTTTCTATAAGCCAATCAGGAAACGGGCTCAAGTGTTTGTTAAATTCTCCTCCTTCCCTTCCACATCGCACGTTATTCACTCCAGGAGCTCAACCACAGTACATTAATGAGACTTGTGAGATTAGATTTAATAATACACTTGAAATTCAGGCAGGGTTGGTGCACTGGTGATTGAGCATGCTTCTACAAAGACATTCTTGAAAAAAGTCTCCTGTACTTAGAGTAACACAGATGTCACATAAATGGATGTAAGCAAAACATAATTAGTGAATGAAGAGTATAACTGAGTAAGCAAATGTTTACATAAAATGGACATGTGACTATTGTGAATGTCACTGTAGGGTTAAAGAGACACAAAGGCAGTGAAGTCAGTCTTCAATTGTCTCATGAAAGGACTATAACACATTGGTAGCCAAATTTCCATTGATTTGGGGAGGATGTTAAAGGGACTACTGATTAGTGTATGCCTATTTTGCACCAATGTTGAAAACCAGAGGAAAAGACATTTCCATTAGTTAAAGCCGTTTTGGAAGCTAAGCTTATTTTTTCACTTTTGCAACTCTTGTTACTCAGTGCAGCCAAATACAAAAAGTGCCCAAACATCTTTGTTGCAACAAAATAATTACAGAATAACAATCAGTAAAAAAGTTTGGGTTGGCACAATTAAAGATAATTTTGCTAAATTTTCCTCCTTACCCCAGAACAATACATTAAGCTGTTGATGTAAAAAATGATTATTATGTTAATGAGCTTAATAAAGTAATATTATAGCCAGGGAGAACAGAGTAATGGTTGGATGCACACCTACAAAGATATTTGTGAATAGGTCTTTCATTGTAACAACCCAGATAATGAGCCATAACGATAGCTTTGATTAAAAGTATAGTAGCAAGCCTGAGGTTTGGGAGAGTTTTGGAAACAAACATTGATCAGTTAAAAGATCAAAAATAGATTCTATTAATAAATAGATCTTTTTCAGGTTAGCAGGAGGTTATTTGTGGAAATCCACAAGGTTTAATGCTGATACCTCACCTATTTACATTCTATATCAATGTCTGAGACGAATGTACCATATGCTAATTATATACATATTCATCGAAGACAGTTTACATTAAGAGCTTAATGAATTGTTCTGGGGTAAAGAGGAAAATGTAGCAAAATTATCGTTAGTTGTGTTAACGCAAACTTTTTTTCTGATTGTTATTCCTTAATTATTTTGTTGCGGAGATTGAATTATAAGGAGCATGCAAAGAACTACAAAGATATGTAGACAAGCTAAATGATTAGAGTGCAAGGTGGGAAAATGTCAGGTTATTCATGTTGGTTAAAAAACAGCAATTTTTTTTCAAAAATAATGAAAATCAAGTAAATATAAGTGTGCAGAGATATTGGTGTGTTGCTTCTTGAATGCAGAAAGTTGATGTGCAGGTACAACAGGAAGTTAAGAAGGCAAAATTAGCTTGTTGGCATTTGTTCTAGGGGGGTTGGAGTATGAATGGAATGTAGTCTTGCTCCAGTTATACAGGACTTTGGTGAAACCTCAAGGGGAGCACCACGTGCAGTTTTGTGTCCATACTTATAGCTGGTGCTGTGTACATTCATCAGTGTGAGCCTTTGACAGCGAGTGTGGAATTGCAGTTAGATGAAAGAGGGGACTAAGAGACAGCTGCATTTTCAACGAGAGTCAAGAAAGGCAGTTACTCTGCCTTTCCAGCTACCCAATTTCAAATTTTCTTTGACTTAGGAGGCTGTTCAGCCATTGAGTCTACACCAGCTCTCAGAGCGTTCCCAGAAATCCTTTTGCTCCACTTATTTCGCTGTAACCTATTGTCTCTCATATGCCCATCAATTCCCCTTGATTTTCCAGTGTCCTCCATGAGCTATTTAAGGAGCCAATTAATCAATAAATTAGAAGACCTAAAGTAAAGCTGCTTGTATTCTACAGTCAGAAGAGGGATGACGGTAGAATGAAACTCTATTTAAATATAATATATGGACGAACAGAACCAAGGGCCAATTATTTAAATAACTCCACACAGAGGAAGGGTCCATTGCTACACTCAGAGAGAGTGACATAGAGACAGCCATTCATCTAAGTCTAGGAAGGTACCCCTTAACAGTTGTAAAGGTCAGGGAAATACAAGTGGGTGGAATTACTAGGGAATTTTACAACTTCATGCTCCCAGTAGGATCTTAAAATCCTTTTTTCCAAATCTCTCCATGACCCTGAGAAGGCTCTGACCACCAACAAGCTTTCCCAGAGAATAGATGGAAATTACAAATCTTCTTACCTGTCTCAGCAATGCCCTACTCTGATAAAATCATCTCTCCTCTACAGGTTTGGCTTTTCACCAGCTCCTACAGAGCTTTTCATGGCCTGTTCTAAATAAGATTGCTAAATTTGAGTTGTGGTTTCATGCCCAGTCAAACTCTGATCAAGATTACACAGATTTGTCCCAGATAGGGCCTTCACAGTCACAGCAGAAAGGGGAGACCTTACGATAAAGACCCACACCACAGTTGGAGGTTGTTCTTTCTATCATGCATATGACGTTGTTCAAGCTGTCACACTAGGTTATATCTGATTCTATTGTCCCAAAAGAAAAGGGAATTACCTAAACTATTAAACTATGCATGGTGTTTTGTCTTTCATTCAACAAAGGTTTTGTCATATCTCGTATATTTGACATTTTAAAGCAGTATTGAAATATCTTCAGTATGTTTGACAAAAGAGAATTCTTGTTTGCTCTTTAACTATCCAACCCCTACCCCACCTTTCAATGTGGTTACAGAGAGAAGATGACAAACAGCCAAGGAACTCACTGAATGCATTAGCAGTAGGATACTTCTTCACCACAATCAATTGAATAGCTTCTCTGCTGTGTCTAACCCATTTAAACTTGGACAATGTCTCACTGAAATATACACTGCACCTCCTTAAACCCAGTATTCTCCAGCGAAACAGCAGTTCCACTTATGAAACCAAATAGGTAAGCTGCATCTTCTTCAATCCATTTACAGTTTGACTGCCACTCATGCAAATCAATAAAAAGACGCTTGGTTCTTCTTGTAGTAGTACACTTTCCCAAAGACCATATAAAATTCCTGGCTCCTTTATCAATACACAAACCACAACAGCCACTTAAGGCAATAATATTCTACGATGTGCCACTCCCTCTCCACTTACATGCATTTTTTATGCCTTCTTCATGAACAGAATACTCTGTAACAATCATGACACTGCAACATACTGTTCCAAGGGTGCAAATTCTCTTCAAGCCTGGACTTAAAAAGCATTAGCCATTATTCCTTAATTGATTAATGATTTTGAAAAAAAAAATATAGGAGTTATAATTTATTTCACAAACTCAGGATATCCCAAAACAACTTGAAGTGTAATAAAAGTTGTAATATAGGAAATGCAGCAGCTAATTTGGACAGAGCAAGGTCCCACACATGCCAGCGAACAAGTAATCAAGTTGGTTCATGAATAAATGTTGGCTCAGCACCAGGAGAAACCTCCTGTGAAATCTTTTATTTCAATCTAGGATACAAATTGAAAGTTCATTCTCACTTGAGCACTCCAAACTGAAAGGTCATGGCACAGATAACACACCAGTTAAGATGTAGAGGACAAAAGACGAGGTACACGATGGTGCAACAAGCACTCTGTTGGAGGAACACAGTGGGTCGAGCAGCAGCTGTGAGGGGAAAGGAATTGTTGACATTTCAGGTTGTAACCCTGCGTTAGTATATGATGGTGACAGGAGATAAATGACAGCAAGCTTAGGGAGTTCTTGGGAAAGGATAAGTACAGGGAAGTGATGCAGTGAGTCGGCTGAAGACACATGTGCTTGAGTGTTGGTAAAGACAACTTTCCGGGTAAGGCTGCTTCCCACTTGAAGCAGGTATTGGACTACTTGCATTTCTATTGGAAGATATCTGTTGGAAACTTCGCAGTTCAGGATTGCCAGTTCCTAGGCAGCGTAACCAGCAGTCCATGTGGACCCCGAGTAAGTGCACCATTTTTGTTCATAACTGCATTCTTGGAGAGTTGGGGAAGGAGGACTGTTGCTCCCAGCTTTAAACATTACTGGTCATCTGTGCTACCCTCATTTCCATTCACTTGAGAGCAGCTCTCAACAAGACAGCTGGTGTGAACTGTTCCCTCAGTGATTGAATTGAATTCAGAAGCCCAATTTTGAGGTAAGCCTCAGCCCCCTGTTCCTGAAGCTCTCTCAGTCTCGAGCACCGATGCTCAAATGAAAATGTTGAAAGACTAATTCAGGATTTCAGCACCATAGACAGGATGACTGTATAAAAGGACCTCAGAATAAAGTAGAGAGAAGCACATTCTGCCCTGGGGCTTCCTCTTCAACTGCATAAAACCTTTTGCCAAATTCATGAGAAGATTTCCTCCTTAAGGCCATTCATTCAAAAAAGTGTTTCGTAAATATGCATCTTTGCTAGAACTCAACAAACACAGTTGATTTATTTGATTTAATACTCTTTTCTCGCCCAGCTACTAATTGAAAACTAAATCCACCTCTGTCAGGGAATTAAATAATTAGATCGAGTCATGTGAGTGGTGAATGAGCGTGGTTTTCTGGAGATATCTATAGAAGGCACATGTCATTCATCTTGCCTGATCAAGCAGAGTGACATAAAGACTTTGGCTAACATTAGAATGTGCCTAATAATGCTGAATGATCATGCATTATACAGAACACTGGAGATACCACATCTGAAGTACCATGTACAGTACTGGATTCATTCAAGTAAAGATGTTACTGCAGTGGAAGCAATTCAGAAGGGGCTTATTGGACCGATACCTGGAATGGGTGGATTGAGAAAAGGCTGGACAGACTAGGGTGGTGCCCACTGAAGTTTAGAAGAGTAAGGGCGGACTTGAATGAAACATAAAAGATCCTGAGGAACCTTGAGAGGGTGGATGTGGAAAGAATGTTACCTCTTGGTAATCTAGAATGAGAGGTCATATTTAAAAATAAGGAGTCACCATTTAAGATAGATTTAAAGTGAAATGGTTTCCCCAAGAGCATCGTGTATCTTTGTACTGTCTTCTTCACAGGACAGTGGAAGCAGAGTCTTTGTATATTTTTAAGGCAGAGGTAGGTAGATCCTTGATTAGTGATGGGCGGGGTGGGGGGGTGGTTGATGGTGGTGAAAGACAAGATACCTTTATTAGTCACATGTACATCAAAGCACACAGTGAAATGCGTCTTTTGCGTAGAGTGTTCTGGGGGCAGCCCGCAAGTGTCGCCACACTTCCGGCGCCAACATAGCATGCCCACAACTTCCTAACCCATACATCTTTGGAAGGTGGATAGGACTGTACTGTGGATGTTATTATCACATCAGTCATGATCTTATATAGTGGAGCAGGCTTCAAGGACTGAGTGGCGTTTTCCTGTTCCTACTTCATATCATAACAGACAACTTGCTGTTTCCCTTATATTATTACAAAATTTCCCCACAGGTTACACTGGAAAAAATTATGTAATATGGAGTTTCTGGGATAAGAATTGGGACAGGATCTGCACCAGAGGGAATTTCCTCCTTCTCTACAACCTTCAACTGAGGCGGCTCCCAGCTCCACTGTGAATGCGCCTACATGAATTACTTGAATGGCTTTGATTCAGGAAGTGAGCCAAAACCAAAGGGATCAAACAACAGCAAGCAGAATTTCCACCCACCAGTCTCTGCCAGGACAGCAGGAACTTGGCTCCATTGTTTATTCCTTCACTTAACTAATGAAGAATATAAGTGCAATCTACCTGCTTGTAAAGACGGCAGTTCAAAATGGTTTCCCAGAGCCCTAGTGGGTGTAAGGAGTCAGTCTCACTTAAAGGGTCAAACTCTCACCCCAAGATAAGAAGATGGTGGATTCATGTCCACCCCATAGACTTTAGTATAATCATGTAGCTTGAAACTCCAGTATACTAATGAGGGTATGTTACACTGTTAGAGGGGTTAGCTTTTAGCTGAGGGGTTAAATCAAGGGACTTTCCACCATCTCAGAAGGTATTGGGGCAGGGGAGATTTCCCTGGTATCCTGATTAATTTTTAACCCTTCAGCAACATCATTTAAAACAGGTCATCAGGTCACTGTCATGTTTCTTTTTCAGCAACTCCCAATTTGACATTCATGTCTGTGGCTTCATACACTGTTACACTGAGGCCCAAATGCAAGTGTGAGGAATAACTCCTCACATTCTGTCTAGACAGGTTGCAGCCCACATATACTCCAACTTTAGGTAACCCACCCTTTCTTTCTGTCTGTATCCAAAACGGCCATTTGCCCCTGTTATTCATCTGTGATATTTGCTCAGTTTTTCTCTACTAGTATAACCTGACCTACTGGGCATGTTAGCAACATGTAACACAGACAAGGAAACAGAGTATGCTTCTAATGGTCATATTTATTTGGTCTCACCCTGTCTGAGGTATTCTCTTCATCCCACCCATCCCTCCCCACCTTCTCTGAACTGAAAGTAACTTGTTTTCTCTCTTTGAAAAGGGGCTCGGACCCAAATGGCTAACTCTGTTTCTCTTTCCACAGATGCTACCTGACCTATTGAATGTTTCCAGCATTTCTGTTTTCATTTCAAATTCCTAACATCTGTAGTTTTTGTTAATTTTCATTTTGAGTTATATTTTTCTTCATAGGACCTGACTTTATGCAGACAATTGCTTACGTTTTGCAAGCTCCGAGGCCAAACTCCAAGCCACTGTTGACTTATTCGCTGAGACAGGCAAGAGGATGGGGCCTACATACAATATCTGCAGGACAAAGGTCCATCACATCTGTCCCTGTTCCACCTCAGTGCCTCCAACGACAATGGAAAACATGGATAATTTCCCATATCTCTGGAACCACCTCTTTCACAGAGGCAGGCACCAATGATGCAATTGAACAATACTGTCAATGCGCCTGTACAGCCTTTGATCAATTAAGTAAAAGGGCATCTGAAGATCAGACCTCAGACCTGGCATAAGACTCATGGACTACTGGACAATAGTGATCCCTGTCCTCCTGTATGTTTCTGAGACCTGGACTATTTAAAGCAGGAATCTCACAGCACAGGAAAAATACTATCAATGTTGATGCCACAAAATCCTTCAATTTCACTGGAAAGATAAGGGAAGCATCATCAGTCTCCTTTCAAGAGCCAACCACCTAAACATCGGGGTCCTAATTACATTCAGTCATCTCCATTGGCAGACAATGTCTTTAGCACATCTGACAACTCAGATTCCTGAAACAAACACTCTATTCTAAACCCCTGTCACAGTTGGACAGAGAAAAAGGTTTAAGGATTCCTTATGCTCAAAGAATCGTTAGAGATAAAAAAACAACTTGCCCACTGACTATTGGGAGTCGCTGGCCTATGACTGCTCAAGGTGGGGAAGAAGCACTTGGGATGGTATTGATAATTCTAATCTATGCAACAGGAGCAGACAGAAAGAGTGTCAGTGGCAGAAGGAGCACATCTCCTCACAAACTACCCACCTGCCCTCCCTGGAAGAGTCTGCAAACTCACAAAACTGGAATGGAAGCAAGTCATTCTCAATCAGTGGAACTGACTAAGAAGATGACACTTCTAAAATACTTTATTGCTATGTATATGCACCAATTCATTAACCATATAACCACCCTTGGTGAAATAAAAACAATTAAATCTCATCTTTTTGCCTCTTAATGAAACTGAACCACTTACACAGAGCAGGATCCAGTTTTGACCCACATCTGTGTCCAGCTAACAATTTTAACTTGTATGCTCTTTGGAAAATCACAAATTGATCATGGAGCCTCCATTCAGAGGACCATAAAAGTGTGGTGCCTACCAAATGTACCAGCAGCCGACTGATTGTGAATTACATCTCTCACCATGTCATGGAGCCTCACAGTCCAAAAACAAGCCATTCAGTTCCAAATCAGCTTTTTGGAAGTTATTCCAAAAAGTCCCAGTCCCGAGCTCTTTTTTTTTCTTTCCAGCTCCCCTTAGGAAACTGCAAACAAGTCTGCTTCCAGCACTCTATTGGACAGTGCATTACTTTCAGCACATTATTAAAACATTGTTGTCATCCAGTTCTTAAGTGTTTACAAAGTGTTACACTATCCCATCCACACATACTGAAAGGTACTGCTAGAAAAAGAACAGGGGACCTAATCTTTTTCCATTCAAAAATATATGCTAGTTAACTTCAGGAGTCACATCTAAAAGATTATACTTAAAGAAACTTGGGAATGATTCAGGCTGACTGATAGCGAGGTCTGTTCCATTGTTGGATTCACCATTGAGCCCAGTAATGGAGCACTGGCTCACTAAAGAGGGATTCTGAATACACTTCGCATCTGGTCTCAGTCTTACACTAGGGAAGGCTAGAGCAGGAATGATGCCCGCATTCGTTTAAATGGAGTATCAACTCTGCGGAAAAAGGCAAGTGCTTTACTTATTTTGTTTTAGTCTTTTTAGTTGCTGGTTAGTGTCTCAACGTGCTTCTTAATGTTTTAAAAACATTTTAAATCTATTTGAATAGTTTTTAATACCTTCCTCAAAAACATTTAAGGTGTTTCAAATGCTCCTGAGAGCCAGCGAGCTTCAAAGGTTGTCAGGACATTCTGGGGTAGGGTCTCAGAGGATTAGACATCTCTTAATTCCACTCTGCCTGTCCAGATCTCTGTCTGGTAGCTGTTCCTGGGAGGTCAACTCATCTAGGCTTCCGAGTCTGGAAGACAAAAGTGTGGAAAGGAGGAGGCCACGAGTGGCAAATCCAGGCCATGAGTCAGGTTCAGTACAGTTCAGTCCATAGTCTATCTTATGACTCGCATCAGAATCTGCTACAAAGTGTTTGGGTTCTGCTGGATCAAGGAAAATTAGTGATTATATCTGGAATCTTACAGGAGCGTACTGTCACACAGAATTGCACCTCATATGCACATAACAGCAGGGCACTAAATTGGCAGTTAAAAACAGAAAGTGCTAGAAACACTCAGCATCTGTGGAAAGGGAAAGAGATTTAACATTTCAAGTCAAAGACCCTTCATCGGGCCCAGGAAAGAAAAAAAACAAGTCAGTTTTCAGTTGTGAAGAAGACGAGGGATGACTAGAGCAAAGGAAATATCTATCATAGGATTAGGCGAGGTTGAACAAGTTAATGAGAATTAGATGGTAATTAAGCTTCTTTACCTATGTGGTGTGTTGCTAATAACAGGTCTGCAGGGCTTGCCAAGCAGTTCAGGAAATATTAACGGTGAGAGAAAAATCGTGCCAATATCACAAATGGATGACTTACAACAGAAATGGTCAGTTCTGATACAAACAGAGAAAGCAAGTTAAGTTGGAGAATTTAATATTAAGTCCAGAAGGTGCCCTGATGGAGTATGAAGTGTTTTTCCTCAAGTTTGCATTGGGCCTCCTTGTAACAGTTACATTATTTTTTTCTCAAAATTTTTCTCAAATTTTATTTACAGCGTGGTAACAGGACCTTCCGGCCCAATGAGTCCGCACCGCCCATTTTAAACCCAAATTAACCTACCCGTACATCTTTGCAATGTTACATTATTTTACAGGAATGTGGATGCAATCAGCAAAATGATCACTACTGCCTTGAGGAGCTTGTGAGCACGTATCACCAGGCTCAAGGACAGCTTCTATCTCACGGCTATCAGACTCTTGAACAGACCTCTTGTACACCAAAAGATAAACTCTAGATCTCCAAATCTACCTTGTCGTAGCCTTTGCACTGTGTTTGCCCAGCTGCACAGCACTTTCTCTGTAACTGTAACACTATATTCTACATTTTGTTTTTCCTTTTTACTACCTCTATGTATTTATGTATGGAATGATCTGTCTGGATGGCATGCAAACAAAAGGTTCTCACTGTATCTCAGCACATGCAAAAATAATAATAAACTAAACCAAATAAACCAAACCAAACTTATATTATAAATAAAGTTCTGACAAACTTCAGAAGTGGACTTCATACACAGAGTGTCTCTATCACCACACTGTGCTTAGTGTATACAACTGAGGATAAATTTCTCCCCCACTATCTCTATGAGTCTGAGGTGATAAATAAGTAAAAACAGAATCTAAAAGGGTATTGAAATGGCAATAATGCACACAGGGGATTTATCCTGTAGGACAGCTACCACACAAGCTTTTCTTCTCCCCTCTCCCCCGGCCATTACTCCAATGTCAGATCAATCAGACTGGTCAATATTTGATGAACAAAGCCATCCCTTGATGCAAGATGCATTTTTACACTTTATGTTTCAGTTGACCTCCGTGAACTGCTGTCAGCTGTCCGTATGACCTTCTACATTCCATTGCATGATCTGGAGGCACAAGCATGGAAAGTGCAGCTGACCCATTGGCTACATTTGATCAAGCACCAGATTTGTGCAGATGGAATTTGATATACCTTCATTCATTTATATCTGCAAACTGATGGCAGGAGGCAGGTGTCTGAACTCTATCGTATGTGCACCCGTGATTCAGTTCAAGTTATTTGAAACTAAGAATGTATCCTCAACATTCAGGGCACCTGATGCTCTAGAGACCAAACTCTGTCCTTCGCAATCACAGTGCTGACCTTGACTGTTGTTCAAAAGTCACAGTCAACTGGCTGTTGAGTAAAAGGATTGGGTTAAAAAGTCCAATAGTTCAAAACAACAAGATTAAAGGCTACAGGAGCAAGGTACAGCATTCAGCAGAAGCAAAGGTTTAATATGTCTGATCCTTGACCTGGCAGCAAAAGAAATATTTCTTGAGGTGGGGTTCTTTTGCTGCTAGTGGCATTGGTGAAGCTTTAAATAAAATATAGCAGTGGCAAAGCTATAACCTAAACATGGCACTGTAGAGAAATGAATGGCTGAGAAGAGGCAATATCATTGCATGATTCACTCTTGGGAACAGAGGAATAGAAGCTGGCTGTTCATTCTCCCAAGCATGTTCCACTACTGTAAGTGAAAAATTTCACTTAGCTCCATTTAAAAAAAAATCACCTATTGGGATGTGGATGTCACTGGCATGGCCCATCCCTAATTTTCCTTAACAAGGTTATAGTGATCCACTTGGAACCACTGCAGCCCTTCTGAAGGCAATCTCACTGCTGTTAAGCAGTGAATTCTTGGATTTACACCCAGCAATGATGAAGGATTACCAATATTTTCCACATCAGGGTGGCGTCTAATTTGGAAGGGAAACTGTAAGTGGTGGTGTTCCCACAAGCCTGCTGACCTTTTATTATTTAAAAAATAAACTTTATTCGTAAAAAAGGTATACAACTACAAAAAAAACAGCGCATGGCCCTTTTCACATTTGTAGCATTGTTCAGTCTATACATCCATAGTGTTATGGGTTGTGTTGCACATTTTGTGTACATAGCACCATTGCCACTCGTGGCCTCCTAGGATGAAACAAACTTCAAGTGTTTGAGAGGCTTTCACAACAGACCTAGCCCTTCAGTGTCTGTATGCTAAAGGACCTTAGAGATCGGTCCTTCCACACAAAGCCTTTGCACTGGCTGCACCGAGCTTCAGTACTTCCTGCAGCCTGCAATGTACCAGTGGGCAGCAATCCCTTATGGACATCATGTTGAGCTGGAAGTCCAACAAGTTTTGGCCAGACCAAAGAGTGTCTTTCACTGAGTTGATGATCTTCCAGCAGCACTTGATGTCTTTCTTAGTGTGCGTGTGAATAAAAATTAAGTTAAGGCTGATTAGGACTGTAAGCAATTGTAAAGTGAACAGTTAGAGACACTGGAGCTTAGGTTTGAATGTTATTCAGGACACAATTTGGCTCTGGTTTTGAGGCTTAGCCTGCAGCAAGGCAAACTTCCCAGGCCTGCAGGAAGATGAGAAAAGGGGGAGGTGGGGAGAATGGAGAGGGAGATAAACAAAAGAATGAGACAGATTAAAATATTGAGAGAAAAGAGACACAAGAAGGAAACAGAATCCAAAGGCTGAATAGCTGGGTTAGGAGAATGGGAGATCATGCAGGTTTGAAGATGGGTGATATGTTAGGGCAATAATGGAGATACCCAAGTTGGAGATGTATGACCTGGAGGTTTTTTCAGTCTAATTTCCTGATGAACAATTAAGATAACCGCATAACTTGATTTTATTATTTGATTTATCTGCAATCAATGGCTTAAAATACTATTCAATAAAAAAACCATGGTATTTTGAACAGGGTACAGATTTTACATCCCTACAGACATTATCACGGGAACTAAAGCTTATGGTTCTATGTGTAACTAAATGGCGCTACAAAGCGACCTGCTCCCAATCTACTTTTGCACGAAGTATTGGGAGGAATTCCTTTAGTAGTTAGCTATGAAGAACTGTAAATTCGAAACAGAGGGAAATGCAGTCATTTTAGTTCAACAAAACAAGTGGGTCATTAAAATTTTAAATATCTCAAAGTTGGCATTAACCCATCTCCAACATGCCTCCTCTCAGTTTGAACAAAGGCAGGATCTGGGTCAGCCAACCAATCGGCTCCCAGAAGGCAGAATGTTGAATTAAATATTGTAATCAGTGGTTGCATGCTTCATATTTAACCTATAACAATATAAATATTTGCATTCCTTTCAAAACATCACAAAGCAATTAACAGCAAATGAAATAATTTTGAAGTGCAGCCACTGTTATATGTTGGAACTTAAGAGCATAGGAAGTGAAAGTTGTAGGGCCTGTGGTCCTTGAAGTCTCTTATGCCATTTAATAACAACACTGCTAAGCTTTTACTCTATTGCCTCATCCTCGTATTCCTTGATTCTGTAGCTGCTCATGTATCTATTCATCCCAGCCTTGAATGTACACATCAACAGATCATCCACATCCCTTAGGATAGAGGATTCCCAAGATTCATAGTCTAAAGAATGAAGATATATCTCCTTTTCTCAGTTCTAAATGGGTGATTTCATTGACATGTACAAAATTCTTCTGGGATTTGACAGGGATCATGCAAAGTTGATGCTTCCCCTCGATGGAGTGTCCGGAACCAAGGGTCACAGTCTCAGAATAAGAAGTTGGTCATTCAGGACTGAAATTTCTTCACTCACTGGGTATTAAATCGTGAAATTCACTTCTCAAGGTGCTGTGAAGGCTTAATTGCACTGTAAATTCAAGATAGAGATCAACAGATTTTGAGATATTACAGGAATCAAGGGATATAGGGTTAGTTCAGGAAAGTGCTGAGGTGAAAGATCAACCATGACTATATTGAATGGCAGAGCAGGAAGAACGGGCTGAATAGCCCACTCCCACTTCTACTTCTTTTGTACTTATGACTTTTTCTTCTGAAACAGTCTTCAGCCAAGTGAAACACTCTGAATATCTATCCTGTTATGCTCTCCAAGAATTAGATATGTTTCTTTGAGGTCACCTCTCATCCTTTCAACAGACAATATAGGCTCTTCCAAATCACCCATTTGTATCCTTCAATCCCAGGAATCAACTTAGTGAATGAAAGTTTCACTCCCTCAAAGTCAAGTATATCTGTGGTTCGGTAATGACCCAATTTGTGCATGGAACGTGAGGGTTAGAGTGACATTTTTATGGATGTGAATTGTGTGTTCAGAAACTGTCTTGCTGCCTCACCAACAGCATCAGGAATATGACCACGGTGTATCTAGTACCTGTTCCCACCCTGCCAGCGTCAAACTTCATTGGCAGTGGGGTCTGAGGGGAAGAAAGTGTTTCCAACATTGAAAAAGTCTTATTGGAACTGGCTCAATCCCATGCATCGAGGTCCTGTATACTGGCAGGACCTTCCTCCTTTGACAACTATCATGGGGAGGTTAGGGGACACTGTGGTATAACAACCCCTACCCCTGCAGACCCATTTTTTGAAATACCCCAAGATTTCATTTTGAAAAGGTGTTCCCACTAAGCCCTATTTGTGGCCATACATCCTCATTCTTTGACACTAACCCCCCCCCCCCATATATAAAAACAATAACATACTGTTGATAGTTTACTGTAATTGCAGGCTTAACCTAAACTGGCCAGATTTCCCTGTCACAGGAAGGCCAGTCTTTTAACAGAGGTGGAGCGGTGCTTCATGAGAAAGGCAAGTACCTTTAAAGAAATGCTCATTGGTCAAATAGAACAGGATTTCTTCCTAATGTTCTACAAACATATGTTTTTTTCAAAATATCCTAAAGACATGAGATGCATTTCCCGACCAAAACTCTTACCCACCCACCACCCCCAACTCATAAAACCAGCCAAAAGTAAATAATGGGACCATTGCATTTACAATGTACTGCATAAAAGTTAATTAACCAACTTTTTATACCGCCAAGGCAGCCATGTTTTAATGGATAAAGATCCACAGAATTTGTACTCTTGTCCAGCAGTCCTATTATTAACCTCCATATATTTATGTTCAGCTCCCCACTGGGAACATGGGACTGGTTGTTATCTTATGGTAGTCAGAATTCTAACTACAAATTTGTCATACAGTCATTACATTATCATTTAATATACCAATGTCCATACATAATATTAAAATAACTACAAACTTGCTGATTTTACCATCCTACTGGAGAATCGAACTTTCAAGAGAAGATCATATTCTACTTTCCTCCCGTGATTGGAGAATCACCCCATATTTTTACCTTTGATATTTACGAAACATTGCTTGCATCAAATGGGCAACCTGACACACCTTACTGCTTTGAGTGGCCTCACTATAAAGCTGCCCAGAATGGCAGTAGCTAAATGTGGATGAGGGGGAGGTTGGGAGGGGAGGGGATAGAGTTCATAGAGAATTACTGTCTGGAGTGACAGTGATCCATGTTATGTTTGTGAAGCCTCCAACATAGGCCAGACTCGGTAGGGACATATAATTTCCCTCATTACAGAACTAATTTGTTTTTCATAATAGCCCAACAGTTTCTTAATCACTGGCCCACTGATAGAGTTTTAATTCTCATAATTTTGTAAACCAAAGACAAATTCTCATACTATCACAGGTGTTACTTGAATTTAAATTATGATGAATTAAATCAGCAACATAACGATTATGTTTTCTCACTCAGTCAAAATGTAGTAAAAATGCACCGTTGACTCATGTTTGTAGAGGTATGCACTATTTGATCATAAAACCATGCTTATTTGTTTTATCTATATTTATGAAACATTTTCTCCATGGCATGCATTACCTTTCCACAAACATTAGTTCCTAAAACATTGCTGAGTCAACATTTAGAAAGGAAACTTCCTTTACAAATATTTATGATCTGATTCAAGTATGTAAACATTTCATAATGAGAAAAATATACATAAACATTTAATCAGCATGGTTTCTTAAATGAACCAATAAAAATGACTTTTCTTACTTTTTTTCTTGGTAACTGAAATTTCTTATGTCTAAAATAAAGCTACAATAAAATAAAAGTTTCAAACTTGATTAAATTTAAAATTGAATTATTTTGTACTTTTATTTAAAATCTTTTAACTTGAATAACCTTCTGCATGGATTTGATATTTTTGTGCTATCACTTTTTAAGTTAAATCCCACAGTATATTCATTGTTGATTTTTTTCTCTAAAAATATATCAATGTATTTAGACATATCAATACAGAACAAAATCATAGATTCACTCTCTCTCAGTACCACTAAAAGCATGCTATGCAGTAGTGGCTACAGATTTATACTCTGAAATTAGCACAGGAGACCACTTAGCCCATCATTGCTATCCTGACTCTAATTAGTCTCATTCACCTGCATAAATATGTATCCAATTACCTTTTGAAAGTTGATATTGAATTAGCCAGTACAAAATAGTTTTACTCTATTCCAATAATTTTGTCAAGGCAACATGGTAAATGCAAAAGCTTTGTTCAGTGAATCTTAGAACTTTTTTTGCAAGGAGCTCACATACATGTTCAAATTCTATTCAATGAAATAAAGGGTATTTAGCAGAAAGGGAGGAAAGCAAACAGAAGATGTTTCTATCATCTGAATATTTCTTTTTTAGAAAGCAGATTGAGTTTTTTTTGTGTTTTATCCTCCAGGTGTGTGTGAGGGGGAGAGGGGGAGAGGGGGAGAGTCAGGCAAGCAAGATGGGCAACTGGAGAGACAATTTTATATACCCCAAGGGTACAATCATTCATGGAGAGCAAAATCTACAGTATGGTGTTTGCAATACAACATCATGTTTCCCCACCCCCTTTCTCTTATGCACTAAAACTGTTTTAAAAGCACTCAACGTAGATTTAATTTGAACAGCTTTTGAAATTTATGTTGCAGCTTTTCTGCAAATAGTTTTGCTGATTTAACTACTGCCCTCCCATCTGCATGTACTCAGTACCATGTTTATATTATAGCCATAGACTAACAATAACTTATGGTTAAGCAATGGGTCGGTTGCCTTTACAGGTTTTGAATGATCATATTCAGGGAAATTCTGTTACTGACTTTATTAATTCAGGATTACATAATCTGACATTGAAGTTAACAATGAAGTAGATACACAAATAACAAAACTTATTCTTGTAACATTACATCCAAGGTATTAAATTGAGAAGCAACACACTTAAATCAATCAATATTTAATGATTGATTCTGCTACATAACCTGTTCAGTATCAGCTTTCTGTAATCAGCATTGGCTCAGAAGTAGAACTTGCTTCCAAGTAAAAAAACAATTGTTGGCTTAAATTACATTTTAGATACTTGAACATCCTTGTTTCCAAATTCTTTCATTGTTTTATATTCCTTCGTAGTTCCTTCCTGTCCTCCTAATCATCTAGATTTTACTTACTCCACCATTTGTGTTTATGCTGTTGACTGTCAAAGCACTTAGCTCTGGAATTTGCCCCTTAAACCTCTCCAACTTTAACACACTTTAAAACCTGCCTCTTAAGCCAAGCTTTTTGTCATCTGCACTAGGGTGGCTGAGTGCCAAACTTAGTTTGATATCAATCCTTTGGGACCATTCTCTGGTCTAATGCAAATCAATGAGCCTTTCTAAATGGTAGAGGTCTTCAAGGTTGCACTTCTATAGATGGTTAGAGATCTAACACCAAAGTCCAAGGTGAAATACGAAACCCTTCAGAACAGCAGGAGTAGAAAGGCCCATTATCTCTTAGAATTGCTCTTCATAGCTGCCTTGGGAAAGCAACGAACATAATCAAGGACCCCTTCCACCCCTGTCATTCTCTCTTTTCCCCACTTCCATCGGGCAGAAGATACAAAAACTTGGTAACATGTCCCACTAGGCTTGAGGACAGTTTTATCCCGCTGATAATAAGACTCTTGAATATAACAAAGATGAACTTTTGATCTCACAATCTATCTCGTCATGGTCCTTGCACTTTATTTGCCTACCTGCACTGTACTTTCTCTGTAACTGTAACACTATATTCTGCAATCTGTTTTTTTTTCCTTTTGTACTACCTCAATATACTTATGTATGTAATGATCTGTCTGGATGGCATGCAAACAAATGCTTTTCACTGTATCTCGGTACATGTGACAATAATAAACCAATTACCAATCATCCGTTGCTACTGGTTCACTAACCTCCAATGATCCCAATTCAGTTAAGTGACAAATCTAATATTCTCATGCATGCATTCAAATCCCTCCATGGTCTAACTCCACTTCATGTCCAAATCTCCTCTGGTATAATCATTCTAACAGTTGTTCATTCTGCATTTCTGGGCACTTGCCTAGCCCTAGTTTTACTGTTCTACTAGAAACAAATGTGTCTTCAGCTTTCTGCACCTCAGTGTGTAGAATTCCTACTACTTTTCCCCCACCTCACTCTTATCCTTTAAAATACACCTTACTTTCTGCCTCTTTGACCAGACACCTCTTCCCATATCTCTTATTATCTCTTACATAAATAAAAACTGTCATTCTTATGAAGGTTAGTGACACAAATGGTTCCTCATCGACCCATAAGCAGTAGCTACTGCTATTCAGTAGACAGCACTTTCACCTATACATTTGAAACTTGTTGAAGTCCCATTCCAAATAGTTGTGCATGAAGGTCTGGGCTGTCAGTCAAGGTTTGTGCTGCATAGGATGCAGACACCAACTCTTAGAGCACATACTTAGGTAGGTTGGAGCTACTATATGGGCATAGTAGTTGGCACTGGCATTAATAATTGATAAAGGTGAAAGTGGGATTACTAACTGGAGTATGTGAGACTACTAAATAGAGGATGCAGGGTTAATAATTGAAGTGGGTTGCGAATTAGAGTGCAGGGAAGGGGACTTGTTCATTAGAGTAGGTGGGAGTGCCAATTCTTATTTAAGTAGATGGTCTAAATAACTAATAGTTTTTTGTGGAAGTGAGGCTGGTAATTTGTGAATAGAGATTCTAGTTAAAAAATAAAGCTTCATTTTGATTCATGAGTGTCTTTGCTTGTAAAATTTAGTCACATCCTTTCTCCCTTGTCATAACCTTTGTGTACTGTTTCTACATAAAGAACTAGGAACTTGAGGAAGGACATGATTGAAAGTAAATATAACTACACCCAAATCTGCAAGCCTGCTAAAGTAAAGGACTGACATTAAGGTTAAGTTTGTCGTTCTAAGTGAAGAGTGATATATCGGTTACTTATAATCGAATATAATTCTAAATATTTTTGAGAAGAAGGCTAATATAATTTGATAGAAAACCACCCAAAAAGAGGCTTGAATAGAGAATGGAGGAGGATAGCATAGGAACTAAGAACAAGCAGAAGAAGAGGAAAGCGGAGTGGATAGAGGTGAACTGAAGGGTGAGGACAATAAAGTGAAATACCATTGATGAGAGTGAAATGAGGAGAACAGAGAATGGATTTTTAATGCTAGGGAGGGAATTTTGTATTTTATTTAAGTGGGCTCACATTTCCAAATTAAGGTGTTCCTGGAGTTGCTAATTAGGGTGGATTTGGTTTTGCTTTGGGACAGTTTTTTTTTACTAATTAGAATGAATAGAACTGAAGTTTCTAATTGCAATGGGTGATACTGAGGTATTTGTTGGAATAGTTGTTGGTTCAGTTATTAATTACAAGATGTGAGATGGTGATGCTTTTGCTAATACTTTAGTCAGCAAATGTAATTTCTGAATTACAGTAATGGGCTATTTCTACAAATGTAAGATTACATATTAGTAATAGAACTGGCAGAAATCTTTCACATACCTAGAGCTTAAAAATAGCTGCAATAATGAGAAAGTAGACTGCTATACAAGTTTAAAATGGATGCTCTTAATTGGTAATGCATTAAAGGCCAAAACATTTGCTCATCTTGGAATTCATTAGCCACATAAAGAATCAGGTACATCTTTATGTTAATCTTATTTGATTTGAAAGGAAGTCACCAAGGTCATAAAAGAGGTTATGTAAATTCCCATACGCAGAGTTCTGAATTTAAAATGTGACAAACACAATTTGTATTTATAAACCACCTTTTTAATACAGTAAAAAGTCCCAACTTATTTCCCTATGTTGACATGGGTTAAAGAAAACATTAAGATAGTAACCAAATACTAAGTCAAGGGTATAGGTGTTTTAAAGGTGGGGAGACAACTTTGGAGATCATTGACAGCTGTGCCTTGACCCATCTAAGCCTGAATGAAGTAACAGAAGGAGGCTATGAACATGCGGCCAGAGTTGGAAGAAGAGTTGTTAGTGGTAGAGGTGAAGTCCATAGATGGATTTGAGGATTTTGTTTTTAAAATAAAAATCAGTGGACCAGAAGCCAATGAGGGTTGAACTGTCCAGGATACTGAATATTGAGTGAAATACAGGCAGCAAAGTTTTGACCTGTATTTGGGTAATTTATGAACTTCCAGTTGTTAAGCAAGGAGAAGAGTGCCTGACTCCCAATAAAAAGTACTGGAATGAAAAATCAAGCTGCATTCCTGATTTTATTCCTGATACCCAGTGTAATTTCTGAGATTATTAAATTGTAAAATTTCTGCTATTATCTATCATTTTGG
The DNA here is from genome assembly GCF_009764475.1 of Pristis pectinata. NCBI lineage: Eukaryota > Metazoa > Chordata > Chondrichthyes > Rhinopristiformes > Pristidae > Pristis > Pristis pectinata. The sequence goes on from NC_067413.1 coordinate 23,670,736, forward strand.
ACAATGCTGATATTCTCTGCATCTCACAAGCTAATACAACTTTCCAGATTCAACTGATGAACCAACTGATTAATTCTTTTGTTCTCATGTTTCCTGGGGACATCTGAACTGCCTTAAAATTACAGAGCAGTATGCTGTTAGCCACCCTGCACCACCCCACCAAAAGAATCAAGACTTAAAAAATTTGCTTTATTGTTTAAATCAGTATTTAAAACATTTTAATATTTACTTTATTAGCATTACCATACCCATTGTTTCTCCAAACTCACCATTCACAACTCTGCTGGATTTATTGTTCTGCAACCACATTCCATTTGTGTAGCACTCACGTTTTACAATATAGAGCATACATTGATAATGTGCATTGTAAGCCCGGAGTTGGAGTACCTTTATTTCTTAATTCAGCGTGTTTCTCTCATATTCTTTTCAAGCTCCATTCTTACTATCATATAGAACAAGCCTTATCTCATCACCTAACATAATTTGAAAACAATATCATACTTTACATGAATGTTTTAGCTTTGCCTTTTGCATGCACGTCTTTCACTTCCTTCCAACAGCCAGACCAAAAGTTCTTGAATTCCCTTTCCAAACTACTTCACCTTTCTGATCATTCACTTCCTTTAAGGTGCTTACTTAAAACTTAACTTTATTAATTTTTTTTGAAAACTGGTGGACATTTTACTATGTTCAAAGTACCTTAGGCATCTACTTTGCTGATGACCTGTTGTACCACGTAAATGTAGCAGGTCTTGCTGTGGGTCCTTCTCATTCGTTAGTTTAACTGGTCCATCTGTGACTTGCACAGTTCAACTCATGTTTTAATGTAACAGGTCTGTCTGCAGTGCCTGTGACTCACATTTTCCTGCTGTCTTGCTTTAATGTAACAGTGCTGTCTGACATGCTTTGCCCTGTTGTTTTGCTTTATTGCAAAATATCCTTATGTGATATGTGCTGTGTCCTGCTGTTATGTTTTAATCATACTTCAAGGGCACAGTTTTTTTTGAACTCTTCTGGTGTAACCTCTTTCCTACTTAGCAACACCAGATCACAACTTAAATTTGGAAATATTTCGAAAAAATAAAATGATTTTGGGTATAAGAGAAAGTTTGGAAATATAGCCACAGACTCAAAGGCGGAGAGACAGGCCAAGAGGAGCACCTGATTTTAAGAGACAGTTGTGCCCGTAATTGATAAGACTACCCCTCTCCCTTTATTTTTCTGTTTTCTTTTTAAAAAAAGATTTATTAATGTATTTACAATATTTCCATCATTCTCTACTCAGTAATTACAAAATATATATCAAATTAAAACATTGTTCTCCATTACCCCTCTCCCTTTGTGTGGAAATACTGGCATTGACTTGATTATTGTGCTTGCACCTATGCTTTGAACATTCCGCAGATTAAAAGCACAGTCCAATATATGAACAGATATCTCCATCTGACACACAGGTGCAGCACCTGGGAAGGTTTCATCTTTAGAGGTGCTGTCTTTTTGATTTGGTCTCAGATGGCTAAAAAAATTCTGTGGAATTAATGTTAGAAGATCAGGGAACATTCACTGGCAGTTAATTAGCATCACTGAAAAAAAAATTCATTGGTTATTTATATTTTTCTATTTCTCCTAAAAGTTTTATAGCCAGGAATATTCAATGTAATTTTTCCCTCAACAGAAGTCAAGATTATGACATCAAAGCCTGCCATTATAATTAATGTTGCAAGTTCCAGAATTGTTATTCATAACAATTTGTATATCTGTATATAAAGACCAACTCTGACATACTCATTCTCCTCAGAAGCTATCCTCTTCCTAATATTAATTTTTCTTTTGTTCACAATCTTGTTATCTCTTCACACAGCCACCTGAGATTTTTAAAAATTATATTCAATGGCAGGATGTTTGTAAGGTCATTTTTATTACTATTAATTAATTGTTATTGTGAAGGTAGTTGTAAGCACCCTTCTTGAACCACTGCAATCCTTATGCCAAAGGTAATCCCATAGTGTGGTTGCATAGGGTTAAAAGAATATTTCCAAGTTAGATGATATCATAGAAATTGTAGAAAATTTATGATGTAGAATGAGACAATTATGTCTACGCAAGTTGAAAAAGAGCTACCAAGCTTTATGTCACCTTCCAATATCAGCTCCACAGTCCTGCAAGTTATGGCATTCTAAATGCATATCCAAGCATTTTTTTTAAATTGTGGTTATTGTTTCTGCTGCTACCACCCTTTGGGGCAGTCCATTCCACACTCTTATCACCCTCTAGTTTGAGAGGTCTTTCATCTCCCCTCTAATCCTTCAATTGATTATGTTAATTTAATGCTCCCTGGTTTTTGACCCCTCTGCTAAAGGAAATAGGTCTTTCCTATGTACGCTAAGACCCTCAATTTTATATTCCTCAGTTAAATCTTTCCACAGTCTATTCAGTTCCAAAGAAAACAACCTCAGCCTATCCAATCTTTCTACATTGTTAAATTTTCCAGTCTTGACAATATCCTCGTAAATCTTCTCTGCATGCTCTCGTGCAATTGCATCTATCTCGTAATACGTTGAATAGAACTGTAGGCAGTACTCAAGCTGCAGCTAAACTAGTGTTGCATACAGTTCTAGAATAACCTCCCTGCTCCTATACTCTGTGGCTCATTTAAAAAAGGAAAATATCCCAATTACCTTTTTAAATGAGCAAAAGTACACAACTCACAGGCAAATTGGATGTGATGATGCATACATAGGTCTGCTGTCCTTTTCCCTCCAGGATGTACAGGTAGCAGGTTTGAAGATTTACTATTTTCACAAATTTGCCTTTCATTACACATTTTTAACCTCCAGCATTGCTCCTAATTTGTTGTTAGCCCTTGTTTATTAATATAGCACTTACCAGAAGGATATTAATACTAGTTCAGTTTATTTAAGACCATCCATTGAGGCTTCACAGCATTGTAAAATGTACTTACGTCTACCATTTGGATCCACATCTTGTCATATCTAACCTGACGCATCCCAACTGGATGAGCACATAGCACCAGGAATAATTCTGAGATTAATGCCATTGAGTTTCTACTTCAGATCAGAGAAAGTGACAGTGACAGAAAGTGAAAAGATGTATCATAGAGATCTGTGGCACAGAAAGAAGATATCAGACCATGATATCCTTGCCACACAAAAACAAATATCTACTTGAACTGATCCAGTTTCCAAGATTCCAAGTTCTCAGTCTGTTGTCTAATTGGTTATGGAATATCAAATGCTTATCCAGGTAATTTTTACATGTTCTGATGAAAGGTCATCAATCTGAAATGTTAACTTTATTTGTATTCCGCAGTTACTGCCTGAACTGCTGACTACTTCCAGCACTTTCTTTATTATTTCAGATTTCCTAGCATCTTCATTATTTTCCTGGATTTTTTATGTGTATGGCGGAATCCCCTCCACCCTTTCTAGCTGTGGGTTCCAGACCTCCAACACTCTGGGTGAAAAAAATGTTTCCTCAGCACCCCTCTAATCTTTCTGCCAATTAACTTAAGTCCAGGTTGATTGGACACTGACCTCTGTGCCGAGGGAATAGGTCCTCCAGTTTACTCTGTCCAGGCCATTCATAATTTTATGCACTTCATTTAACCTCCCTTCTTTGTTTCAAAGAAAACAAACTCAGCCAATCTCTCCTCATAAATGATATTCCGCATTCCTGGAAACATCTTTATGAGTCTCCTCTGCACCCTCTCTGTTGCAACCAATCCTTTCTGCTACAGGTAGAGCACTACATTATGCAGTGCTCTACCTGTAGTCTAGCAAGCGTTTCACACTGCATTAGTATGACTACCCTGCTCCTATACTCTATGCCTCAACTAATAAAGAAAAGTATTTTGTCTGCTTTCCTAAACACCTAATCTACCTGCACTGTTGCCTTCGGAGATCAGTGGGCATATACTTCATGATTACCCTGTTCCTTCACAGTTCTCAGTATCCCGTTACCTACTGTTAATTTCCTTGTCTTGTTTGCCCTCCACAATTGCATTAGCTCATACTAGTCCAAATGCATTTGACCTCATTACCAGACCAATACAGTGAGGATTATGATAACATATGAGAGATTCACAAGAATTATAAAGGAAGAGAAGGACTGAACGATTACAGACAGAGGAAAGCTACATGATGAACTACTTTCAGAGATTCAGGTGCAGCAAAACAGTGAAAACAAAAGGACAGATAAACTATAATATTAGTACTGGGAGAGTTGTGGTTAAAGATTGGAGATGGCCACTAAAACATTAAGAGAGAGGTGAAGAGATTTAATGTTTGGAGATAAAAGGAAAGAGGCACTAAATTACTTTACTAATATCACTAGTTCTTTACCCCAATTTTTGCTGAGGGGTTCACAGCTGGCCAATTTAAGAGTAGAATTTTCTAGCCCTGGATTCCATTTTATTGAGCAAGAACTGTCGCTAAACTGAGATGTTTGCAATAGTAGTATATTCATAATAATAAAAAGCAACTGCATAAATACATTTTTGGATGTGCTCTGGAACAACTTATGCATCCATTTCCAATCTACAATCAGGTCTGGCTACAGAGAATCCTTTTGCCTACTGCAGATAAAACATGAGCAGAGGCTACACCAGGTAAGCACTTATGGGGAGAAAAAGACTTGTACAGTATCATTCATATCTTTTCTGGGACATCCCAAAAAGCTTCACAGCTGACAAAGTATTTTTCAACTGCCGTCACTCCAACCTTTCCAAATGAGGGTCTTGTGTGCCTATTAAGTAGGTGACCTATACACATGAGTTTGCACATGAGAATAGAACTAGGAATTGTGCAGTATACTGCAACAGGGAGTATAAATGCAAGATAAGAAGAAACAACTTAAATCATGGAGTGGTTAGAATGCAGAACTAGGTAGAACAAGGGTAGCTGCCATCATTGGAGGCTCCTTTGGCTTCAAGTGGTCATGGATTTGTGCCTTGGATAATGCTCTCAATCTGCTGAAGGACTGCCTCAGCTATACAGCAGAGGGATCACATGGAATGGTTAATGAAACTGGCATTAAAGGGAAGCTGAATAAAGGCTGAAGGTAGAAAGGAACATACAGATACAGACTGATGGAGTGAGGTGAAGAGAAATGGTAAATACTTGAATAGTGCATTATGCCCTGTGTGGACCTTCTGGGAGGTGAGTACCATGAAATACCATGTCAGGTCTGAATCTTTCAGTTGTGCTGAGTGGATCTCACTGTTCAAATACATTACTGGCATTAATTAGCTGGGTTCAGAAGAACACCCTGGTAGGTAACAAGAAGGAAACCATTACTCGTGAAACCAACCAGAGTTGGCTCCTTCAGAAGAGGAAAGAAACTTGAATCGTTCCTAACGACAAACACAAAAAAGTCTACATCCAATTAGGATCTATTATGTTAAAGTTACAATCTTCCCAAATAAAAAAAAATATTTATTCTCCATGTTCTAACAAAATACATCATTTAGAGAGATCAGATGACTGCTTTTACAAAATGAACAACTAGAGGGCATGGTATAGGGTAAAAGCAATTAGTGGCTTAAATTCATTTGCAATTTGAGGAACTGAATCAGAATAAATGTTAGTATTTGGATTTCACACTAGAGATAGCTACTTTTTGCAAAGGTGGCAAAATGGTATATAGTATTTGTTTACCATGCACACACATATTTGGGTGAAGTCTATCCTCTTTCACCCTACCACCACCACGTTCAGTCAGCTTTCCAGCCTTATTAACTATGACATCCTTTCGCCCCTCTTCCCAACAAAAAAAAAGAAATTGTGTGATATGAAGTTTGGATATGTCCCATTCTGGGCCATTCTCAGCTAAGGCGTCCCGTTCCTCCGACTTTGATACCTCCATCTCAACTCTTAGATGCTTGACACCTGCAGACTATCTGTTACTCAACACCTCATTAAGAAACAAAATCCAAACGTTTTTACTTACTTTCCCCTTCGGTCTTTTCGCACGTCCTGCACCAGGTGATCTGCCTAGTTTCCAGTTTAACCTGAAAAGTTTTTCGCTCCGGTCGTTGGGATTTTTTCTGATAATATAAAGTCATGACAGTTCCCATCTCCAAGTTCCGGGTGATCCTGCTAACTTCTGCTTCCATCCTCCAATCTTCCAGCAAAAATCCATTTGGAAAACCGACGATGGGCACTGACATCTTCACAGCATCATCCAAGGGATTATTATTGAAATCTGGGAAAAGTGAATAAACCCGATCTGTTTGAACGAAAACAAAACAGGAGCAGGTTTACAATCAGGATCTCGAACTCTCCTTTTACTTGCCTTTAATTGCCGCGGTAAACTGGGCTCCTGTTGACCAGGGTGAGGAAACAGATAGTGGGGTCCACCCCACCCCCACTCCTACTATATATTCATATAATCAAACGTGGACAAAAAAGAAATCCAATGAAATTGTTCCAGTGCTGCGGTGTTGGACCCTTGCCTGGATGTCTGGACGTTTTTCTCTTTTCTGTCAAATCCTTGGTTGTAGAGGCAGACGCACTGAAGATGGCTGAGTACTGCTGGAAATATATAGATGCACACACACATACAGATAACTCCCTTTTTTGCCAGTTTTAGTCCACGTGAAATCGACACAGTCGACAGGCAGAGCCGAACCCAGAGGAAACAGCCTAAACACACATAGCCGGAAAGGGATCAGAGACAGGAATCTGAAATATTACAGGATCGGGGAGGAAGCAGGAGTGGGGTGGAGGGAGGAAAAAAAAGTTGGAAAGAATGAAAAACAGCGACATCTAGAGAAAAAGGATGAATACAAATAAAATAAGGAGGACTGAAAAGCTATTAAAGAGAGAGAGAGAAATATGAAGCCAAAACGAATGCTAAGTAGGACAACTAATGGGAAAATGGCGAGAGTCACAATGCAGGAGGCAGAGAGTAGGGAGGAATCATTACATAACAGTTGCATTTATATCGCACCTTATTGCAAGCCTTATTGAGTGCAGTGACTCGTTATGGGGGGTTGAAAATAATTTGAATTTGGACAAATGCAGTGGGAAGTGAGCCAATTTTTCAAACACGACCGGGGAGACACAGGAATTGCGAGAAAAGGGGATGATAAAATAACAGGCAAAAAAGATAGCAAATAGGAAAACGTTTTAAAAACAAATTTACAAACATTTAGAAGGCTCTGCAGAGGGTTTACCGGTCACTGCTGGCAATTAGCACGAGAGGGCCTGTGAGTTACCATCCTATCTTCGGAGGCTTCATCATTGCCTTGCAATAATTCTCAGAGCTACAAACACTATAGAAAGCAAAAACAAACCTGCAAATGCTGAATATCTGAAATAAAACCAGAAAATGCTGGATACATTCAGCATATCAGGCAGCATCTGTGGAGAGAGAAACAACCTTAATGTTTCAAGTTCATAGCTGATTTGTCTGAAGAAGTGCAAGTGAGAGATGAGTAAGGAAAAAAAATATCGGAACTCTGAGGTGCAGAACACAGGAGATGCTGGAAATCTGAAATAAGAGAGTATGCTGCAAATACCCTGAAGGTCAGTAGCATCTGTGGAGACAGAAAAAAACGGAGTTAATGTTATAGGCGGATGACCTGCTTCAGCATTGACCAGTTCTGATGTAAACAGGAAAGAATGATGGGACTGTTCCCTCTGCAAATCCCTATCTTGCTCTTCCATCAACCATTCCCTTTCTCAGAGCTCTTTCTCTTGGAAACCTCTTCTATTCTGACCATCCAGGGAACCAAACAGTCCTTTCAGGTGAAGCAGCAATTTGTTTGCATTTCTTCCAATTTGGAACATACAAATCGGAGGCAGAAGTAGGTCACTCAGCCCCTCAAACCCACTCTGGCATTTACTATGATCATGGCTGATCTGTGACTTTAACTTTCATATTCTAATTTACTTGCAGTAAAATTTCAGTAACATTTCACCTCTTGCTTATCTATCTCAGCTTAAAAATCTTCAAACATTCTGCCTCCACCATTCTTTAAGGAAGAGAGTTCCAAGAACTCGTGGCTCTCTGAGAGGAAAACTTTTGCTCATCTCTGTTGTAAGTTGGCAACTCTTTATTTTCAAACAATGATCCCTCATTCTAGATTCTCTCACAAGAGAAAACATTCTCCCAACTCATCCTGACTGATCAGGACCTTATGTTTCAATCAAATCACTCTCACTCTTCTGAAATCCAGCTGATACAAACCTTGCCTGTTCAATCTTTCTTCATAAGAGGATCGACCCATTTCCTAGTATTGTTCTAGTAAACGTTCTCTGAACTGCTTCCAGTGTATTAACCTTTTTGTAAAACAGGAGAACAATACTATACACAGTAGTCTGGTTTCACCAATGCCCTATGTAACTGAGGCACGTCCTCACTACTTTTGTAGTAAAATCCTCCAGTAATAAACAATGATATAATGTTAGTTCTCCTAATTGCTTGCTGTCACTGTATACTCACCTTCTGCAAAGCATGCACCAGGAAAGATTAGCATCCTAGAGCTGTCTGAGAGCTGACATTTGGCCTCTGCGAGACAGAGGTCAGTTTGCCTGACCCCAGCTGAAACACTTGCTGGCAGGTTTGAAGGCATTATCAAGGTTGGTTCTCAGTGAATGGACTGCTTCAAGTTCAGAAAGGGGTAGATTAGAGTGAGTGAGGGCAGTGGAAATATCAAGATGGCCAATGCTACGTTGACAGCAATGAATAGAACATAGAACAGTACAGTATAGGAACCATTCAACCCAACATGTCTGTGCCAGCTATGATGCCAATTTAAACTAATTCCATCTGCCTGCACATGGTCTGTATCCTCCTCTATTCCCTGCCTGTTCACGTCTGTCGAAATGCCTCTTAAACATCTCCACTGTATATGCTTCTACCACCTCCCCTGGCAGTGCATTGCAGGCACCTACCAGTCTGTGTAAAAAAAAAAATTGCCTTGCAAATCTCCTTTAAACTTTCCTCCTCTCACCTTAAACCTATGGCCTTGAGTATGTGACATTTCCACCTTGGGAAAATGACTCTGACTACCTACCCTATCTATGCCTCTCATAATTTTATATACTTCTACCAGGTCACCCCTGAGCCACCAATGCTCCAGAGAAAACAATCCAAGTTTGTTTAACCTGTCCTTATAGCCAATACATGTAATACAGACAATATCATGGTGAATCTCTTCTGCACCATCTCCAAAGCCAGATTTGCAAACAATACTCCAAATGTGGCCTAAGTAAATTTTATACAGCTGTTACATGACTTCCCAACTTTTATACTCAATGCCTCAACTCAAGAAGGCAAGCATGCAGTATGCTTTCTTTATCACCCTATCCACTTGCGCTGCCACTTTCAGGAAACTATAATCTTGAATCCCAAGGACCCTTTGTACATAAACATTCCTTATACTGTATATATCATACCCCTATTTGTCTTCCTCATATGCATGGCCTTGCACACATCTGGATTAAACTCCATCTGCCACTTCTCCACCCAAATTCCCAATTGATCTATATTCTGCTGTATGTAATCCTTTTACAACCTTCCTTGCTATCTGCAACTCCATCAATTTTCATGTCAGAGCTAAAGAGCATCAGAAAAAGAGGAAGGGGTCCAGATGGATTGGGAATTCTGGAGACAGGAAGAAGGGTCTGTAGTCTGAGTGTAGACTCCCAGCCAAAGAAATGGGCACAAAGTTGTAGGTGGCAGAAGAAGTGTAATATTGGGTTTCCTACACTGTTGCAACAAATCCCAATGTAAGCTCAAGGGACAGTATCTCATCTCCTGTGCAGGCACACAGCAGTTATTGGGATTTAATACTGAATTCACCAATTTCAGATAAACAGTCATTCCAGGTTATATCAAAACTGGCCAGTTCTGATGGAAGTCATCCACCTGTAACGTTAATATAGTTTCTCTCTCTCTGCAGAGACTTCTTGACCTGCTGAGTATTTCCAGCCTTCTTTTTGATACCAGGTTTCCAGCAGCTGCTGTGTTCTGCACCTCACAGTTCCAGCATTGTAATTTTCCTCTCTCTACTGCCCTCATTCATCACCCTCTATTTAAACCTCTCCTTCATGCAGATCAGCTATTATAAACAAGCATTCACCACCCTCTCTGAGGAGGCACAACAGGATCTCTTTCACCTGGATAGTCTGGGTCTGCACCCTATCATAGACATCCACTTTGTTCACTCTAGGCTTCCTCCTGTCTGCAACTTAAAACACATTTGTTTTCCCAGATTTTCTGTTCTGATGCAAAGTTATCAGCCTGCAATGTTAACTCATACTCCCTATTCACAGATGCTGCCTGACCTATCCCCAGCATTTTCTATTTTTATGAATAAGGGCATTGAGTATACAAGTTGGGATGTTATGCTGCAGTCATACAAGATGTTGGTGTGGTCACATTTGGGGTATTGTCTTCAGTTTTGGTCCCCCTACCATAGGAAAGAGGTCATTAAGCTGAAAAAATTGCAGAAAGGATTTATGAAAATGTTGCCAGGACAAGGGAGTGGGTTATAGGGAGAGGTTGGGCATTTTAGGAGTGTATTCCTTGGAGCATAGGAGACTAAAGGGTGACCTTAGATGTATAAAATCATGAGGTGCATAGACAGGGTAAATGCACAGTGTTTTTCCCAGCATTGGGAAAATCAAGAACTAGGGGGCATAGGTTTAAGGTGAGAGGGGTTAGATTTAATAGGAACCTGAGGGGCAACTTTTTCTACACAGACAGTGGTATGTGTATGGAACGAGCTGCTAGAGGAGAGAAGAAAAGGACTGTAGATGCTGGAATCTAGGTGAAAAACACAATGATGCTGGAGGAACTCAGCAGACCAGGCAGGATCTGTGGAGAAACGCAGGCAGTCAATGTTTTGGGTCAGGACCCTTCTTCAGGACTGGGGAAAAGGGGAAGCCCAATATATAGGAAGGAAAAGCAGAGCAGTGATAGGTGGACAAAAGAGGGGAGGTGGGGTGGTCACAGGGTGGTGATAGGTAGATGCAAGTAAGAGATAGTAATAGGGAGGTGCGGGGGAGGAGGGGAGAACAGATTCACTGTGGGATGGGTAAAAGGTAAGAAGAGAGAAAAAGAAGAGGAAAAAAAGAGGCTAGGAAAGGGAAGAAAAGAAGCATGGTGGGGGGGGGGGATTACCTAAAATGGGAGATTCAATATTCATGCCGTTAAGGCTGCAAGGTTCCAAGACGGAAAGTGAGGTGCTGTTCCTCCAGTTTGCGCTTGGAATTCTCCTGGCAGTGGACTGTCATATCAGTGATAGTGTGGGAGGGGGAGTTGAAGTGACTGGCAATGGGAAGATGCAGATCATGGTTTATGGACAGAGCGCAGGTGTTCTGTGAAACAGTCATCAATGTAGAGGAGGCCACAGAGGATGCCAGAGGAAGTGGTTGAGACAGGTACAATAATGACATTTAAGACATTTGGACAGGTACACAGCGAGGAAAGGTTTAGAGGGATAAAGATCAAATGTGGGCAAATGGGACTAGCTTAGATGGGCATCTTGGTTGGCATGGACCAGCTGGGCTGAAGGCCCTGTTTCCATGCTGTTTGATTCTATGCAAATACTGTATATTGTTTTGTTCTCCACTAATCTTTATGAAATGAAGGCCATTTGCGTTGGCTTCCAATGTACAGTATTGGAGTTATTGAGTCCAAGTGCAGGTGATACCGAAGTGACAGCCTTCTCACACTTAGCCTGTTTGCCTTCTCCTCTTTCCTTTCCAATCCTTTCCTCCCATCTGTATTCTTGAACCTGTATTAGAAAGGACACTTAATCTTAATGCTTCATAATACTATGCCTATAACAGCAGTCAAAAACTAGGTGGTCTGTGGTGGATCACCTCCTGACTCCAAAAGCTTTTTCATCATTCACAGGGTGTAGGTCAGGAACATGACGAAATTCTCTCCACTTGCTTAGATTGAGCTTCTAGGATATTATTGCTGCTGCTCCATGTGAATCCACTGCCCACCATAATCATTCACTCCTTCAACTGTAAGCACACCAATGTGGCTGTGTGCCATTTACAAAATATACTTGGGCATTTCCTCAGGATTCCTTTAATGGTATCTTTGAAATCTGCAAAGGCACCTGGGAACACTGCCATCTACAAGTTCTCTCCTTCATGACTTGGAAACACATCACCATTCCTTCATTGTCTAAATATTCCAATTCATTAAACAAAAGTACCATGCAGATACCTTGCCACAGTTCAAGAAGGTGGCTCACCACCATGACTCAATGGGAATTTGAGAAGGGCAGTAAACATTGGCCTTGGAAGTGGCACCCACATCCCATTAACAAATAATAAGATACAAATTGCCGATTGGCTTTCCTGCTCCATTTTAGTCCTATTTATTTTTGAGGATTCCTTCTAAAATGGCTGCTTGATGCCGGGAAGAAGGAGGAACTATTGCAGGAGGAACATGTTTTGTTTATCCCATCATTTAAACAGTAGAGAATTCAATGACTTAGAAATGTTTATCGGAAAGGATTTTCAGTGATCTGTGGGAGAAAGAAAAACTGGCAGTTAGTTTAGGAATTGCCAGGTTGACAATTTTATATTGGCAAAACCCACCATAAACACGGGCAAGGAAATGTAGAATATGAAAACAGTAATTCAAAGTGCAACAAAAAATTAATAACCTCTTGTAAAATGTTGTGGATAAAATGTGTACACAAACCAGTATCTCAGCTGTAGTTCAGCTGACAGCACCCTTGCCTCTGTGTCTGAATATTCTAGGTTTAAATGCCACTGCAAAAATCTAGAATAACAAACTGGTGCAGTACTGATAGTACTGCCTTTTGTTTAGTAAAACAGGTTCCTAGTGCCCTCTTGGGTGAGTGCAAGTAGTCCTATCGATTGAAGAAAAATAAGAAAGTTTATTGTTTTGGCTTGGCCCACAATTATCTCTCAATCTCCAAAAACAGATTATCTGGTCATTACTACATTGCTGTAGTGGGACCCTATTGTGTACAAAATGGCCATCTTATTACCCTACTTTATAACAATCAATGCAATTCAAAAGTACTTCATAACAGTCAGTACATTTCCAAAGTACTTTATCAGTTATAATGTGCTTTAGGATTCTGTCAATTCTTGAAAGTCTTTCATGTTATCTGAGGCTGTAACTCACACAAAGTCACAGGGGACGTTACAGGTAATTTTAGTGGGAGACAGGACTACATAAAGCAACAAACAGTCACTGTCAGTTCTGATGCAGAGTCTCAACCGAAAACGTCGACAATTCCTTCCCCCCCACTGCCCCCCCCAAAGATGCGTCTCAACACACTGAGTTCCTCCAGCAGCTCGTTTGTTGTTCCAAATACCAGCATCTACAGTCTTTGTGTCTTGACTATGTAAAGCTACAGGTTAGAGTATAAATGTTCTTTAAAGACTAACATCTGATAATACATAGAAATGTCAGCAGATGAAGGCCATACAGTCCAATCAGTACATGTTTACATTTCCAGAATAACAGCAGTCCTAATATCTTTGCATAATTCACTTTTCAACTATGCATATGTAAAAATACTGGCATATTATTTAGTTGCTTTAATCATTAACTCTGGTGATACTGTCCACAGTCCAATGGCTGAATGGACAGGTTTTTCCTGATATTTGTTCTAAACTTTGGATTTAATTTTAGAATTAGGCTTCTTCGTTCTAGATCAATAAAAAGATCATATAAAATCCATCAGAGACCTTTACAACTTTAAACACATCCAGCAAATCAGTCATAAATGTCCAGTTCTAATGAAAATAGGTACAGCTTTTCAGTCCTCCTTCCTGATCCCATACAATATTCTGAGGGCTTAGTCTCCTCAAGAATCTCAAATTCCATCCTGGCTTGTTTTATTTTATATATACTTTATACTTTTTTTTATAGAACTTCAAATATTCCATTAACTTTCATTAGGGCTTCATCCACTTCAGTTGCTATTTTAAATATCTTTTGAAAATGATTTTCCAATCCTTCTGCTTACTTACATTTTGCAACCCTTCACTATTCGGAGTATATCTATTCATATTTATTTCCCAAAAATGTACCAGTTACATTTACTGGCACTGAATTTACCAGCAGCTGTTTCTTGCCCTATTCTCCTTTGATCTTTGTAGAATTATTAATTACATCTCATATTTAACACCATCTGCAAACTTGCACATTGTTTCCATTTGCCCTATTTTCTGAACCTTTACAGTAAACAGAAGCATAGAAGAAAATCCTGTGGAACTTTGCTGGGCACATCCAACAAGGCTGAAAAATTACGCTTGGTTCCAAATCTCAGCAAACTATCGATTCAACTTTTAATCCATTTGTTACCAATGTATCTTCACCTTCTCAAATGTTTCCTTCATCAAATACTTGTTGATAGCAGTCATATCACTAACCTCTGCATTTCTCCCACCTACTTGTAACTTTCTTAGTACTCCAAATTTACCAAACTCACCCTGAATACAGATAAGCATTATTAATATTTTTATTCCCTCTTTGCAATAAAGGACTCTCCCACTGGATTATTGGTAAGTATGACTGACTAAGGAATCTCTGATGTATCTAACAGCATCAGGAATGCATCAGAATCAACCCTGATGACTGAGGGTTGGGTTTGTAATTAAAAATCTGTGATGAGTGGAGTTTGTAACATATGTGAACGATTTGGATGTGGACATTGGTAGGTGTGACCAGTCAGTTCACAGATGGCAAAGATTATTAGTGTTGTTGATGGTGTTAGGGGTAGTCTGGCTAGAGGGTGATATCAATGTGTTGGTGAAATGGGCTGAGAAATGTTTAATCCTGATAAATGTATTTAGTATGCAAGTACTAACTTTGGGAGTACTTGAGGCGAGGACATACATTATGAATAGTATGGTCCAAAGCAATATTGAGGAACAGAGGAACTCTGGCATACAAACAGCAGTGCATGTAGATAATGTGGTTAACAAGGTATATGGGGTACTGGGTGTCATTAGTCAGGGCAGTGAATACAAGAGCAGGGAGGTTATGCTCCAATGTTATAAAACATTGGTCAGACCTCAGCTGGAATACTGCATGCCATTTTAAACCACACTATAGAAAGGATTCAATAGTGCTGGAGGGAGTGCAAAGGAGATTCACCAAGATGGTGCCTGGGATGGAACATTTCACCTATGAGGAGTGATTGAAGAGGCTAGGTGTGTTTTCCCTGGAGTAGAGGAGATTAAGAGAGATATGATTGAGGTTTATAAAATTAAGAGTGGTATTGGTTGGGTAGACTGCACAAAACGGTTTTCCCTCGTGTCAGAAGTAGAAAAAATTAAGGATGTAGAAATTTAGAGGGGGTCTGAGGGGGACTTTTTTTCCCACCCAGATAGTGGCGAGTACCTAGAATAATTTGCATGAGTGAATGGTGGAAGCAGAATCACTGACAGTGTTTAAGTAGTGTCTTGATGAGGACTTAAAATATAAGCATAAGGTTATGGGCCAAGTGTTGGAAGATGGGATTAATACAGATGGGTAGCCACTGTTCAACATGGCCGTAATGGGCCAAATGGCCTGTTTCCATGACTATGTAAAGGCATGCTCTTTGTACAAGGGTGGATATTGTATCAATATCCTCCAGGACCAAGATGTACTTGAATACAAATCCACATTAGCACATATCTATTGACATTTTAATTTTTCAGTCTTGTTTTAAAGCACTTACTGTCATTTCATTTTGAGCTATGCTATCATCCATTATTTGAGCTGCAGCTGATTGTTGTGTATGATATTCACCTATACTTGCAGTGGTTGCCTACTTTACAGGTAACAGCTCAAGAATTTTGATATTACTGAGATATTGAGATGCTTAGAATGAAAGTTTCTTTTTTTGTTTAGAAAAAAGTAATTTCCTGGATAAACTTATGGATGTGCCCTGCAGACAAAGTGTAACTTCCAATAGGTGTATATATTTCATTAACTTTAATCTTAATTTTTCCATATTTTTCTACCAAATGTGCAGAATTATCAAAAAATTATATCACATATACATTTATAACTAATACAAAACTAACAAGAACAGATCCAGTGAAGAGTGTTCAAGTACAAATCTTTATAATGTAACATTTGTTTTGACTCCCTGAGGTACTGAGTAATTGCTTCAAGATGAACATTGTTTTAGAATTCAAAATCCTTCTCGGTCATATCAATGGCCCAGGCAAATTTCTCTCTCTGTGTCTTATTGTAGATCTTCTCAATGGGAACATTCCATTTCTTGCACCTTCAAAGAGAGAAGATGGATTGGTAATCAGATAGATCACTTTTCTGCCGGGAGGTACTCCACTGCAATTTCATAACTTTTTAGTATCTTGCTGAATTAAGATAATCAAATCCCAAATCAGGCAAGATGAAAAACAAAGGTTTCAAAAAGCATTACAAAAGAAGAAAATAATGAATGCTAATTTGAAATTAATAATTGCTGTAAATTGGATAGTGTCTGAAAAAAGAGACTAATTGATGTCTTAAAGGGAGAATCTGTAATATGCCTTAGCCCAGTTTTTCATTCAAAATCTGAATTTGTTGGGTGTGGATGCAACATTAATATTCAGAAACACTGCTTTTGTTGCAAACAAAACTGCTCGACACACAACTCCCATGCCCTATTAATACTTCCTTCACAGTATGGATTATTCATAAAGTCAAATTCCATTCATTCTCATTGCAATGGCTAAAGCAGCTTTGCACCTCAGCATGCTTTTTCAAAAAAATATATAATTCTTGCTCACCATGCCACCGTGATCCTAGGATCAAGGTAGTTCAGTTTGGACGTGCCCAATGCAATCTGCTTGTTCTCTTCTCTGTCTGTTGCTTGAACTTCCAATTTTTTCAGTTGGTCTTCTAACCTTTGAAGAAGTTTCTTCTTCTTTTCCACCACCCTACAAAGAAGGTTCAAGTCAATTCATTTGGAAAAGCATTTCAAGAAGTTATTTCCATCTCTAGTCCCTTCCCCCTCCCCAACCAATCAAGACAACTGAACTTCGGCCTTTGGTCAAAATTTCACCTTTGTCTTTCCATTTTCTTTCCCTCCCAAACCCCTTCCTCCATATTCCATATCCTAAACAACCGATTTTCTGGGAGCTTCTTGCTTCCTCCCTAAACAATGTACATCAACTGAATATTAACAGAGCAAAGAGTGTAATCACAGTTCCATCAGGTTCACTGTAGATTTTTCACAAGGTGATATGGTCGACAAACTGAAACAATATGGTGGGGAATGAAGAACAAAGGTACACAATCTAAAAATTAGAACTAGGTGTTTTGGGGTGATACCAAGAAATGCTGTTTACATAAGAACATAAGAAATAGGAGCAGGAGTAGGCCATCTGGCCCGTCAAGCCTGCTTCACCATTCAACAAGATCATGGCTGATCTGGCAGTCGACTCAGATCCACCTTCCTGCCTTTTCAACATAACTCTTAATTCTCCTACTATGCAAAAATCTATCAACTGTGTTTTAAATATATTTAGTGAGGTAGCCTTTACTGTTTGCCTGGGCAGAGAATTCCACAGATTCACTACTCTCTAGGAAAAGCAGTTTCTCCTCATCTGTCCTAAATCTATTCCCCTGAATCTTGAGGCTATGTCCTCTAGTTCTAGTCTCACCTACAGTGGAAACAACCTTCCTGCCTCTATCTTATCTATCCCTTTCATAATTTTATACATTTCTATAAGATCCCTTCTCATTCTTCTGAATTCCAGTAAGTGTAGTCCCAGGTGACTCGATCTCTCCTCATAGACTAACCCCCTCTTCTCTGGAATCAAACTGGTGAACATCCTTTGCAGCACCTCCAAAGCCAGCATATCCTTCTTCACACAAGGAGACCAGAACTGCACGGAGTACTCCAGGTGTGGCCTCACCAGTACCCTGTACAGTTGCAGCATAACCTCTCTGCTCTTAAATTCAATCCCTCTAGCAATAACAGCCAACATTCCATTTACCTTCTTCAGACGAAGGATAGCAGAAATTTGGTACACCTCCTTGGTATAGCTGGTATGGCCAAGACTGATTTTTGTTAGGGAAAGATGTTAAAGGTTATGCAACCACGGTGGGTAGATTGGTGTTTAAAATTCAGAATAGTCACGAAGCAATTGAATGGCAATACAATTTTGAGAGAGAATTGATTTGTTAATGTCACATGTACTGAGGAATAGAGAAAAGCTTGTCTTGCATACCGTTTATACAGATCAATTCATTACAGTGCACAGAGGTAGTACAAAGTAAAAGAATAACAAAATGCAGAATAAAGTGTAACAACTACAGAGAAAGTACAGTGCAGGTAGACAATAAGGTTCAAGGTTGTAACAAGGTAGATTGAGAGGTTAAGAGTCCATCTCATCGTACTATGGAACCATTCAATAGTCCTATAACAGCAGGGTAGAAGCTGTCCTTGAGCCTGGAGGTACATGCTTTAAGGCTTTTGTATCTTCTGCCCAATGGGAGAAGGGAGAAGAGAGAATGTCTTCATTATACTGGCTGCTTCACTGAGGCAGCTGGAAGCGTAGACAGAGTCCACAGAGGGTAGGCTGGTTTCTGTGATGTGCTGAGTTGTCTAAACTTTCTGCAGTTTCTTGCAGTCACAGCCATACCAAGCTGTAATGTATCCAGATAGGATGCTTTCTTTAGTGCATCGATAAAAGCTGGTGTCAAAGGGTACATGCCAAATTTCTTTAGCCTCCTGAGGAAGTAAAGGCGCTGGTGAGCTTTCTTGGCTGTGGCACCTACATGGTTGAACCAGGACAGGCTTTTGGTGATGTTCACTCCTGGGAACTTGAAGCTCTCAACCCCAGCACCATTGAAGTAGACAGGAGCATGTACACTGCCCCCCTTCCTGAAGGGAATGACCAGCTCTTTTGTTTTGCTGACATTGAAAGGTTGTTGTAATGACACCATGTCACTAAGCTCTCTATCTCCTTCCCGTTCTCCTGAATGGCTTCTGCCTCTTCCCCGCCTATCAATGCTGAACTCTGGTTTCATATAGCATCATTTTACCAACAGAGGAAATTAGGAGGAAAACACTGAAACAAAAGTGCATTAATGCTATAAAAGCAAGTGATTTCCTGTCAGCTACATGGTTAAAAACAGATTTACGCACATTTTATTCCTTCCTATTGAAGAATTTATTTCAGTAGGAGGTTGTTTAATGAATTTTTCAGACTTACTGTTTAGATTTTTCATCTTTTTTCACTTTACAATCCACCTTGGCATTTTTCAGATCTTTCTTAGCTGCAGCAAGTTGTTCCATTTTTGCCTCAATCTGCCAATAGAAAAATGTGAACTCTAAATCACAACTGATTTGTCACTGCCAAACTTACTGATTCCCAGTCCAAGTGTTACACCATGAAATTGTCACTCTTCTTAGTTTTGGAAGGTGGAGATAAACTATGGCATCTTATGCCAAAAATGTAATCAATAAAAACAGATTAGATGGGAGCTGAAGACAATATTTTTGCCCAAGGGCAAGAAGGCAGAAATCAATACCATATTTCTGAAGTACCTAGGATGAATGCTTGAAGAGATGTAACCTGCAAGACTATGGAATGAGCAGGAAGCTCCCAGATTTGTTGAACATGAACACAATGGCTCAAATGGAATCCTTCTGTGCCATAAATTTCTGAGATTCTATGGCAGACCCTTAAATTACTTATCTATACAGAGTTGAGTCAACCACCCACTTCACCGTGGAGGCCTCAGTTAAATCAAATATAATTTTCATTTTACAAATGAAGGGTTCTTTGAGTAGCAAAAGAAGCTATCATCCAACTGACTGAATTGCCTGACATAAAGTATGTCAGCAATGATTGTTAAAGCTGGAAAGGTTTCTAGTGCAATTCCACATCACAAGGCAAATCTTACCCAGACAAAAGGCATATCTTTCAGATCTCATTGAGCATTATATTGTGCAATGCACCTTAAAATATTTAATAGGTAAAACTTATGCTTTTAATTTAATCCACCTGTAGTACCAGCTGTGTTGTTTAAATTCCTTCAATAATTTGAAATTAAAAGTTATGTTAGTAACCAAGGTAAAAGGTACTTAAAGGCATTTAAAATAATTGTCAAAAGCAGAGCTTTTCTTCTCAAAGTGCAAATGTTATGACCTGCAATGCCGTGCCTTAAAATGGCTAGAAGCCAATTTAATACTTTTCAAAAGGGATAGGAATATGCAGGAAAAAGGAAAACTTGGGGAAAGAATAAACAAGGCAAATTGAACAAATTTAATTTTTTTTTTGAAAAGCCTTGACTGGGTCAAATTATTTTTGGCATTGTATGATTTTTGTTTTGCCCATGGGATTGATGAGCACTGTAGAATTGATGGAGGCTATTTTAATTCATTCTCAGGACCTGAGCATTGCAGGGAAGGCCAGCATTTAATGCTCATCCCTTGAAAAGATGGCTGGAGTGCTTTTGGTAAAGGTACTCTCGTTGGGCTTTTGGGTTAGGGAGCAGTTGGATTTTAATCATAGGATAATGAAGGAATGGCAATGTACTTCCAAGTTATGGTGGGGTGAGATGGAGGAAACAAAGCTTTGCAAATTTTACATTAATTTTAAACTAATGTTCATTTTAATAAAAATGAAAAAAAAATCTAACTCCTCTTCTAAAACAATGGAAAATAAATGGAATAACAAGTCTGATGAGAGGGCTTTTACAAATCGTGTCAGGAAATAATTTAACACCATGATGACTGATTTAAGAGGTGAACCAAGTTTCAAAGCTAGTGAATCGGAACAAAAAGTCCAGACGAGTTGTTAACCATAAATCTTTTCCTGTTGTGAAAAATTTGAATGGAACTTTTAAAAAGTTGGGAACGTGTAGTGAAGTCTCATGAAAAATTGCTAGCTTAGTGTAATGGCATGATGGAACAAGTTATCCAGGAAAAGCCTGGAAGCCACATGGTATTTATAGTTTTGTAGCCCAATTTAAAATACTTCCAAAGTACAGAGGTGCAATGCAAAGTTGGCCATTAAAAAGGAAAGTGTTTGCTTGCATAAAATGTTTGGTCATGTTTGTTTCAGAACACTTAAAAAAAACACTACATTGACTATGTACTAGTCCAATCCACAACCCCGAGTTTTGTAGTGTTTATTTCAGTGTTCATTTTCTGCTTTGGTTGTCAAGACATTCTACCTTGGCCTGAATATTTTTCATAGATTTCTCAAAGGTTTTCGGGGGCGCCCTCTGGTGGTTGCAGAGAATGGCCACTGCTCTGTTTGCTCTGTTGTAGGACAGGATTTTTTCTGCAACACTGTCTTCCGCTATAAAGGAAAATGTAAACAAACCAGGTCACTGATCAAATTATTGAATTACAGTAAAATCTACAAACTGTTTCAGGTGTATAAGGATCCAGAAAGGTTTCTGCACCAAATTTCTGTCAAGAATGACAAATCTTAGGAACATTAGGCTATTCATTCACTTAAGCCTCTTCTTAACCCCGTCTTTATTCTTTATCCCTGAATACTTGAACCCAACAATAACCTACAGAGTTCTGCCCTCAACTGTCCAGTATTCATGATCTATCAGGGAACAGTTCCAGACATCCATTCACTTTGTGCAATGAGCTTCCCAATACAAATCCCAAATCCTCACAGTTCTGGAGTTACTCACTTCAAAGTTTTTCTGCATCTGCACTACTGAATTACATTAACATTTTTAAACAGGCTAACTTGCTTCTATACTCAATAGTGTTGCTCAGGAGCCTTCTTGGAAGTAAGACAATGCAAAGCAGGACAAGTGGGATGAAGGCCTGTTCCTCTTGTAGCTCAGCACAAAGTAATCACATTTCAATCTCATTAATATTTAAGAAAGCTTTCACTTCCTCTATGGATGTTGAGAGAGCTTATTTCATAATGCCACCAGTGTGTCAGAATAGCAACCATTTGTTTTCAGAATCAGGTTTCCAGTCTAATTGGATTAAATTTTGATCATTTTGGACACCAAGAGAAACATTACAGAATCCTAGCTTTGTCATGCGCAAAGAATCCCTTGTCACACTCTACACAAAATGGTCGCAGCCAAGCACCCACTGCCATAAAGCAAACATGAACAAAGGGAACAGAAACATTTGTAACAATTACTTGGGATCTTTGTAATAGGAATCATAAGTGTTGAATATCTAAAGTGGATTCATATATGATCAAGATAAGGGAATAACATGGGTGCTAAAAACCAAGTTTAAAACAAAAAAGGTGCTGAATAAAAAACTGAAAAGACCAATATTTTCATTGCCCCTCTAAAGAAAAACAGCATTATTTTACTTAACACCACAAGCAATTTTTTCTTAAAAAAAACCTAAAAATGTGGTAAAAGTGAAAAAAACTGAAGATACTGGAAATCTGAGATAAAAACCAAAAGTGCTGGAAACATTCAGCAGGTCCAGCAGCATATATGGTAGAAGAAACAGAGTTAATATTTCAGGTTAAAGACAGGTCTCAGACTTGAAACACTAACTCCTCCTTCCATAGATGCTACTTGTAACTAAATATGTCCAACATTTTCTGTTATTTAAAAACAGTTGCCTGTTTTTGGTGAAAATGTAAAAACTATAGATATCGAAAACCCCAAATAAAATCAACTTGCAACTGTGGTTTCCTCTTACTCCAGATGCTGCCTGATCTGCTAAGTGCTTTCAGTGTTTTTTTTGTACCTGATTCCATTTCTCATGAAGGGATTTACTTAAAAGTTAAGTCATCTTATTTGCATATTTGCCAGCATTTTCTGTTCTTATTCAATGACAACTTACGGTTTGTCAATTCTGCCAACTGCTTCTGCAGTGTAATGGAGGCATTATATGTTCGAAACACTTTGGCTGTGAGTCCCTCCATTAACTCTTGAAGATGCTTGTTCAGATCCGAGGTCTATAGTAAAATAGTAAAACAAATGTTGTTTGTTCTTTTGCTCAGCTCCAAAACGACACATTGCCAGTCCACAATGAATGAAAGTTAACAGATTTCAACATATTCATCCATGCATTACATTAAAACAGGGTTTTCAAAACAAAAACCTGAACATCAGATAAATCTATATCACCGAGAGCTACATGAGAGAAACATACATTCAATCTGTCGAACAGGTCATCTGTAGGATCCTTATTGTCCATGAATAACTTTAGATTCTTGAATACCTGAAGAAATAATTATAAGTAATAATTTACTCATAGTTGTGCATATTGCTCAAAAATGTACAAATACAGGGATAGCAAACAAAGAGTCCCTTTCATGACTTAAGGGCATCTCAAAGCACTTTACCAGCCAATCAGTCTTTCTGCTGTGTGGTCACTGTTGTAATGGAGGGAATATAGCAGCAAAATTGTGCACAAGGTCCCACAAATAAAAATGAACTATAAAGACCAAATAATGTGTTTTTGATTAAAATTAACTGAGGGTGAAACTACACTAAACACTGGGGAGAACTTCTTTGCTCTTCTTCAAATGATTATGTGCATCCATTTAAGTATACAGATAGGGGCTTAATCTAATGCCTCATTGGTACTTCCCCACAGCACTCCTCAAGTAATTCAACAAAATATCAGCCTGGATTATGTACTCAAATTCCTGGACTGGGGCTTAAACCCACTATCTACTGGGATAAAAACACAATGGTGGATGATATTCTGAAGCACAGAACAAAGACCATGTTTTGTTATAATCTCAGACCAGAAGCACAGGATTCAATTTTAATCTACTCTAAGTACAAACAGTCTAGTGTAACACTAGATTTTCAGTAATATTCAATATTATGCAAATGAAATATTCCTTTTATCCCATCTGAACTACATAAAAGCAGTCAGATCAAAGTTTGGTTCTTTGGATAACTTGAAGTTCATTGAGTTGCTAATGAAGTCAACTGGTGGAATGAATCAGAGGTGATAAACTATAAACACCTTAAAGGCTGAGGATTTAAACAGAGTAACAAAATTACAGATCAGGAAGATCCTAAGCTACCAAGCATGACCTACTCAGTCTGCAAGTTATGAGAAGTGGTCCATGCCCTCCAGGATTCTGTCATGAACTTTACTGACAGAAATCGGCAATGTACAGCGGGGGCAGGTTGGCAAAATATCTTTGCCTTGAGAAGTTGAATGTAACTCTTATATGCTTCAGTAAGCCAACAGTGGCTTGGAGCTTGGTCTCCAAATGTGTGCAAAAACACAAACTTTATCCGCATTCTGTAGCTCAACTGCCTTGGTTTGGGAATCTAACCACTGTTGGTTATAGTTTCCTATTAGTTCTGAAAACTAGCTCCACTTCAATGGGGCATTTATTGGGGGTGAGGAGCAGTATAGGACTTAAATGGGGTTTATTTTATGCATTCATTCTTAACCAAACATTTAACCTAAAACTAACTGATGAAATATAGGTCACAGCTGTTTTTGACATTTCTATCCTGCGGAAAAGATTCTGACCGTCTACCCTATCTATGCCTCTCATAATTTTAAAAAACCTCTATCAGGTCTCCCCTTAGCCTCCAACACTCCAGAGAGAGCAACCCAAGTTTGTCCAATCTTTCTTTATAGCCCATACCCGCTAATCCAGGCAGCATCCTGGTAAACTTCTTGTGCACCCTTTCCACAGTCTCCACATCCTTCCTATAATGGGGTGACCAGAACTGCTCACAATATTCCAAGTGTGGTCTGACTAAAGTTTTATACGGCTGCAGCATGACTTCCTTACTCTTATACTCAGCACCCCCACCAATGAAGGCAAGCATTCCATACGCCTCCTTTACCACCTTATCCACTTGCGTAGCTACTTCCGGTGAACTATGGACCTGCACCCCAAGACCCTTCTGTACTTCAATGCTATTAAAGGGGCCTACCATAAACTGTGTACTTTCTTTCAGCTGATGTCCCAAAGTGCAACACATCACACTTGCCTGGATTAAACTCCACCTGCCGCTTCTCTGCCCATATCTGTAACTGATCTATATCCCACTGCATTCTTTGATAGTCCTTTACGCTGTCCACAACTTCACCAATTTGGTGTCATCTGCAAACTTGCTAATCCACCCATCTACATTTGCATCCAAATTATTGATATACTGTACATCACAAACAACAGAGAACAGCACCAATTCTTGTGGAACACCACTGATCACTGACCTCCAGCCAGTATAACAGCCTTCTGCCCCTACTCCCTGCACCTCTATGGGCAAACCAATTCAGAATCCAAACTTGCAATTCACCCTGGATCCCATGCATTTTTATCTTCTGAATTAACCTACCATGAGGGACCCTATCAAATGCCTTACTAAAGTCCATTTAGATAACATTCACTGCCTTACCCTCATCAGGCACCTTTGTCACCTCCTTAAAAAAAAACTCAGTTTGTAAGGCATGACCTGCCCTGCACAAAGCCATGCTGACTGTCCCTAAGCAGGCCATGCCTTTCCAAATGTGTATAAATCCTATCCCTCAGTATCCTCTCCAATAGCTTCCCTACCACTGACATAAGGCTCACTGGCCTCTAATTATCTGGATTATCCCCATTTCCCTTCTTGAACAAAGGAACAACACCTGTTACTCTCCAGTCTTCCAGGACCTCGCCTGTTGCTGCTGAGGACACCTAGATCCTTGTCAAGGCCCCAGCAATCTCCTCACTCGCTTATTTCAATATACTGGGATATATACCATCAGGCTCTGGAGACTTATCCACCTTAATGCTTTTAAGAACCAGCACTGCCTCCTCCTTAATCTCAAAATGTCCTAGCACATTAGCATGCCCCACTCTGTTTTCACTATCCTCAAATTCCTTCTCCCTGGTAAATACGATGCAAAGTACTCATTTAGTACCTCAGCCACTTGGTCTGACTCCAAGCACAAATTCCCTCCTTTATCCTTGAGTGAATCTACCCTCTCTTTTTATTAATACAAGGATAAAATACTTTGGGATTCTCCTTGATCCTGCTTGCCAGGGTCATTTCATGGCCCCTTTTGGCCTTCCTACTCGTCTACTTGAGCCCTTTCCTGCTATATATTCCACAAGGACCTAGTCTGATTTTAGCTTCCTAAACCTTGCTTATGTTTCCTTTCTCTTCCTGACTAAATTTAGGACCTCTCAGATCATCCAAGGTTCCCTTAACTTACCATGCTTGTCTTTACTCCTTAGCAGAACGTGCCAATCCTGAGCTCTGCTCAGCTGGTCTTTAAACAACTCCCACACATCAGACGTGGACTTGACTGACAGCAGCTGCTCCCAATCAACTCTCCTTAGCTCCCATCTTATCCCATCGTAATTTGTCCTCTCCCAATTTAGTACCTACCCACAAGATCCTATTTTATCCTTACTTATAACTATCTTAAAGTATAATGACTTGTGGTCACTTTTCCCAAATTGTTCACCCACCATCAGGTCTGTCACCTGGCTTGGCTCATTTCCCAAAACTAGATCCAGTATGTTCTCCCCTCTAGTTGGGGGCTCCACATATTGTTTCAAGAACCCTTCTTGGGTGCACTGAAGAAATCCTGCCCCATCTAAGCTTCTTGTATTGAGGAAGTTCCAATCAGTACTGGGGAAGTTAAAGTCCCCCCACCACCCCCCATGACAACCTTGTTGTTTCTGCATCTTTCCATAATATCTCTACGTATCTGTTCCTCCACCTCTCGGTGGATGTGCCCCCCACCCCACCCCCAGTATACCCTGAATACTACTGTGACATTCTCCCTTATCAGTAGTGCAACCCCTCCAGCTCTTTTACCGCCCTCTCTATCACCTCTAAAATAATGAAACCTAGGGAAGTTGAGCTGCCAGTCCAGTCCCTCATGCAACCAGGTCTCTGTAATAGCAACAACATTGTAATTTCATGTACTGATCCAGGCTCGAAGTTCATCCTCCTTACCCATAATACTCCTAGTGTTGAAATAAACACATTTCAGCCCATCAGTCTTGCTATGTTTATTTGCCTGCCCCTTGCTGTCCTTCCTTTCAGTCCTGCTTGTCATACCATCTTTCTTGCTCTCAACCCTACCACCTGTTGCCCTCCTGCTGTGTTCCCATCCCCCTGCCACTCCAGTTTAAACCCTCCCAAGTAGCACTAGCAAACCTCCCGGTGAGGATATTGGGTCCCCTCCAGTTCAGATGCAAGCCCTCTTGCTTGTACTGGTTTCACCTGCCCTGGAAGAGAGACCAATGATCCATAAATCTGAAGCCCTCCCTCCTGCACTAGCTCCTTAGATACATAGTGCAGTTCAATATGTGGCTATTTCTCACCTCACTGGCACATGGCATGGGTAATAATGCCGAGATTACAACCCTGGAAGTCCTGCTTTTTAAACTTTCTACCTAGCTCCCTAAAATCACTTTGCAGGGCCTCATCCCTGATCCTGCCTTTGTCATTAGTACCAACATGGGCCATGAGCTCTGGCTGCTCACCCTTCTCTCTCAGAATGTCCTGTACCCACTGTGAGACATCCTTGAGCCTGGCAACATACCATCCTGGAGTCACGATTGCAGTCACAGAAACGCCTATTTGCACCCCTTACTATTGAGTCCCCTATCACTCCGCCTGACTTCACCCTTCCCTTTTTCGCTGGGCAATGTGCCACTGACCTGGCTACTGCTGCTTGCCTCTGAAAGGTCATCTCCCCCAACAGTATCCAAAGGGGTATAGCTGTTACTGAGGGGAATGGCCACAGGGGAACCCCTTAATAAGATGTCATCAGGGAGACATTGAGGCTCCCTGACTTCCCACATCCTGCCGGAGGAGCATTCCACTGCCCTGACTGCCAATTTATCTTCACTAAGTCAAAGGTCTCGGATTAACAGGAAAATAAAAACCTTAGCTTCTTCTCACTTGTGCCTCCTCGCCAAAGCCTCAGTTCCCCACTCTTACATTGGCCCACTTTCCCAATGGGCACTCCAGTTTGATCCTCACCTCTGGTACTGTCTGTGTAGAGTTTGCAAGTTCTCCTGGTGACCACATGGTTTCCTCTGGGTGAAGTGCTTTCCTCCCACATCCCAAAGATGTGCCAGTTAGCAGGTTAATTGACTGCTATAAATTGCCCATTATGTGGCAGGGGTCTGGGGATCGGTCAGTGATTTTCTGTTGTTCTTAATGTCAGTCAAAACAAATTATGTCACCAGTAAATGGAAACAGAGACCAATTTCATCCTAGATTTCCATTTCCATTAACTGAAGCAATTGGGAAATGACAATAGTTTCTCTTTTGCATCAAGACCACTTTAGGAATCTTATTGTTGCCCCTCAATTTAGCTCAATATAGATCACTGCTGGTCCGGTGGCTCTACTCTGCACCATTTGCTACATTCACAAATGAATCAGTAGAGATTTTAAAATATTTTTCATTCTAAGCAGCAATTACTGAAATAATTGAATTAGCTACATTAAAGCAGCTTAGGTGTTATAGGTACTTTGTAGTGTATTTGCATTCCTTACTGGAGTTGAAGACTATACCTGTTTCTCCACTGCAACCTTATTGTAGTATCGGATAGAGTCTTTTCCCAGGAAGTCAAATTCTACAACACACTGCTGTCCATCAATGTTATCATGCAAGTGAATATGTTCAACACGGAGTGAGCAGCAACCAACTGTATCAGCAGTCTCTCCTTCCTCCTTCTCATTCCCAGCTCTCAAAGCTAACTGCAGAAGCACAGAAAATATATGCTAATTAAAGCACAATTAAAAAAAGAAACATACTCACTGAAATCTAATTATTCAAGTCAAGTACCGCAGCTTGAAGGATCATCCAATCTTTTTACATTATTCCGATGACAAGAATGTGACATTGCTCATTAAACTATTTCAAATTTTTTTCAATAATGACTTAGCCAAAAATGTCTTCAGGTTCTTTAAGAAGTGTCATATACAAGATTTACTAGGGCCGTACAATTTGTTTCAAAGTTCTGCTTATGTAGTGCTTGGGTCCCATTTGCTATTCTGAGCCATTTAATTTGTGGGCACCAAAGGGATATTCATCACTGAAATAAAGCCAAAATTCTAACACCTTAATCTTTTTATGTCATAAAAGTGAGATATATACAATACAATAGAAACATACTTATGAACACTAATGCTTTTTGGTGATATGTCCACAGAAAGAAAACCCCAGTCTCCAAAATTATAGCTTAACAGCTCAACGTAATACAATGCAAAGATCAAGAACTACCCAGTATCTGATCTCTACTCACAGCTGTGCAACAGCACTGTGGAGAATTTAGTTGCATGGAAGTGGGCACAACCAAATATGGAGGATTCAACAGTCAGAGGGGTACATAAATATTTCTACAACTATAGATGGGAAGGTAAAGAATGTCACTGAGCAGAAGCAGAATATTCAGTGAAGCGTAGGAGAATGAGGGACGATCTCAGGTGTATAAAATTGAGGGGCATAAATAGGGGTGAATGTGCATAGTCTTTTTCCCCAGGGTTGGGGAATCAATAACTAGAGAGCATAGGTTTAAGGTGAGAGGGGAGAACTTTAATAAGAAGCTGAGGGGCAACTTTTTCCACCCAGAGTGGTCAATATATGGAATAAGCTGCAGAGGAAGTGGTTGAGGCAGGTACATTAACAACATTTAAAAAGGTACTTGGATAGGTACATGGATAGGAACTGTTTAGAGGGATATGGGCCAAATGGGATGAGCTTCGATGGGAATCTTGGTTGGCACAGACCAATTGGGCCAGAGGGCCTGTTTCCATGTTGTATGACTCTATGATTCTATAACATGCAAGGGTAAATAAATCTCAGAGCTGGATGAGATCTATCCCAATATTCTATGGGAAACCAGGTAGGAGATGGCTGGGGGCCTGGCTGTCTGAGGCTACAGCAGGAATATAGATCAAATGTAAAGTTGGGCAGTTCGTTGGCAGATAGAATTTAAAACTGTAAAATGAGAGGTGAGGCACTTTGGGAAGTCAAATAAGAGCAGGACATATACATTAAAAAGTAGGTCACTAACGAATGTTCACAAGCAGCAGGACCTTGGGGTTCAAGTCCAGTTCCCCAAAAGTGGCACACAGGTTGATAGGGTGGTGAAGAAGGTCTATGGCATGCTTGCCTTCATAGGTCAGGGCAATGAATATAAAAGTTGGAACGTTTAGAGCAGAGGAGATTCACCAAGTGGCTATGCGGATTGGAGAACTTTAGGTACGGGAAGAGATTAGATACGCTGGGCTTGTTTTCCCTGGAGCGAAGGAGGCTGAGGGATGACCTGATATGGATATATAAAATTATGAGGTAACTAGAAGGGTAGATAGTCAATCTTTTTCCAATGGTAGCGGTATCAAGAGGACATAGCTTTAAGGTGGGAAGAATGAGTTTTTTTAAAAATATACACAGAGCTGTTGATATCTGGAATGTGTTGTCAGCAGAGGTGGTGGAATCAGATGCAATTACTACACTTAAGAGGCACTTTGACAGGAATAGGCAAGACATTAGAAGAATACAGACCTAAATCAGGCAAATGGGATTAGTGTAGATGGGCAAAAAGGTCAGCATGGCATTCGTGGGCCAAAAGGTCTGTTTCTGTGCTGTACAACTCTATGCCAGGGCAGTTTAATAGAGCACTTAAGAAAACAGTGGTATCAGGTTTGTAAATGGAAACATTGAATATTAAAACATGTAAAACTTTAACCACTCTCTCATTAAACCTTAGAATAATACATGCAATTGTGGTCATTAATCTTAGACTTGAGGAGCAGAGAGTTAACTTTCCAGGACTGAGGACTTCAATCATGTGAAGAGACTAAATCAGCTGGAATTAATTTCTGTAGAACAGAGTGCTTCTGGGAAAATTCACAATTCTAATGACTTTTGATATAACAGGGAGAATGTTTGTTCCAGTAAGTATGTCACTATCCAATGATTTATAGATTTAAAATAAGGAATTCCATTAAACAGAACATAGAACAGTATAGTACGGGCTCTTCGGCCCATGATGTTGTGCCAACCAATATAAACACCTACTCCATGATCAATCTAACCCTTCCCTCCTACACAGCCATGTGCTTATCTAAGAGTCTTTTAAATTTCCCCGTTGTATCAGTCTCTACCACCATCCCCAGCAGTGCATTCCAGGTACCCACCACTCTGTAAAAAAAAACCTACCTCTGATATTGCCCCTAAACTTTCCTCCTCTGATCTTAAACTGATGTCCTCTGATATTTGCCATTGCAGCCCTGGGGAAAAGGTGTTGGCTGTCCACTCTATCTATACCCCTCAATCTTACACACCTCCATCAAGTCACCTCTCATCCTGTGTCACTCCAAAGAGAAAAGCCCTAGCTTGCTCAACCTTTCCTCATTAGACATGTTCACTAATCCCGACAGCATCTTGGTAAAAATCTCCTGTGCACCCTCTCTAAAGCTTCCACATCCTTCCTATAATGAGGTGACCAGAAATGAACACAATATTCCAAGCGTGGTCCAACTAGAGTTTTATAGAGCTGCAACATTACCTTGCAGCTCTTGAAGTCAATCCCCGGACTAATGAAGGCCAGCACACCACAGGCCTTCTTAACTACCCTATCAACTTGTGTGGCAGCTTTGAGGGATCTATGCGCTTGGATCCTAAGATCCCTCTGTTCCTCCGCACTGCTAAGAATCTTGCTATTAACCTTGTACTCTGCTTTCAAGTCTGTTCTTCCAAAGTGTATCACTTTGTCCAGATTGAATTCCATCTGCCACTTCTCTGCCCAACTCTGCATCCTGTCTATATCCAGTTGTAACCTACGACAACCTTCTACACTATCCACAACACCTTCAACCTTCTGTGTCATCTGCAAATTTACTAACCTATCCCCTCACTTCCTCATCCAAGTCATTTATAACAATCATAAAAAGCAGGGAGTCCCAGAACAGATCCCTGCAGAACACCACTGGTCACCAACCTCCAGGCAGACTACTCTCCATTGGCTACCACCCTCTGCCTTCTGTGGGCAAGCCAATTCCGAATCCACGCAGTCAAGTCTCCATGGATCCCATGCCTTCCCTTGACTTTCTGGAGAAACCTACCATGGGGAACCTTGTCAAATGCCTTACTAAAGTCCATATCTACCGCTCTACCTTAAATTTGTTTTGTCACTTCCTCGAAAATCTCAATTAGGCTTGTGAGGCACAACTTGCCCCTCACAAAGCCATGCTGACTATCCCTAATAAGACTATGCTTCTCCAAATGCTCATAAATCCTGTCCCTAAGAATCCTCTACAATAACTTGCCCACCACTGACTCAAGACTGACTGGTCTATAATTCCCAGGATTATCCCTATTACCTTTCTTGAACAAGGGAACATTTGCCATCCTCCAATCCTTTGGTACCACTCCTGCGGCCAGGGAGGATGCAAATATCATCAGTAACACCCCCACAATTTCTCCCCTCGCTTCCTGTAGTAACTTGTGGTATATCCCGTCTGGCCCCAGGGACTTATTGATCCTAATGATTTTCAGAAGCTCCAACACCAACTTTCTTAACCTCAACATACACCAGCACATCAGCCTTTTCTATGCTGACCTCACATTTGTCAAAGTCCCTCTGACTAATGAACACTGAAGCAAAGCATTCATTAAGGACCTCCCCCACCTCCAGGTACGTTTCCCCCTTTATCCCTGAGCAGTCCTGCCCTCACTCTCGTCATCCTCCTGTTCTTCACATACATGTAGAATGCCTTGCAGTTTTCCTTAATTCTACTTGCCAAGGCCTTCTCATGTCCCCTTCTAGCTCCCCCAAGTCCCTTCTCAAGCTCCTTCCTGGCTACCTTATAATTCTCAAGAGCACTGCCTGATTTTTGCTTCCTAAACCTTAAGTATGCTTCCTACTTCCTCTTGACTAAATGTTTCACCTCTTGCCAACCATGGTTCTTTTACCTTACCATCCTTTCCCTTTCTGCGAGACAAAGCAATCCAGAACCCCATGCAAGTGTTCCCTATGCATTTCCCTGAGAGCATCTGTTCCCAATTTACGCCCCAAAGTTCCTACCTAATACTGTTGTAATTAGCCCTCCCTCAATTAAAAACCTTTCCATATTGTCTGCTCCTATCCTTGTCCACAGCTATGCTAAAGGTCAGGGAGTTGTGGTCACTATTTCTGAAATGCTCACCCACTGAGAGATCTGTCACCTGACCAAGTTCATTGCCTAGTAACTAGATCCAGTGTGGCCTCTCCTCTAGTCAGCCTGTCCACATACTGTGTCAGGAATCCTTCCTGCATACATCCAACAAATTCTGCTCCATCTAAACCTTTTGTACTAAGGAGGTGCCAATCAATATTAGGGAAGTTGAAGTCTCCCATGACAACAACTCTTATTTTTGCACCTTTCTAAATTCTGCCGACTTATCTGCTCCTCAGTGTCCCGGTGGCCATTGGGAGCCTATAGAATACTCCCAATAGATTGATTGCTCCCTTCCTCTTTCTGACATGATTGGTAAGGTCTTGAGTACAATGGTGATGGAAGCAGATCCTAAAGAAGTTTTCATAATGATTGGACATAAAAGGAACTAATTTTTAGGGTAAATGACTTGTCATAAGACTAAAACAAAGCTTTCACATGTTGACTGAACAATATCATTCCAGAATCAAATTCATAGCACAAGAGACATGTGGTTTGTCATGCTTGTGCTAGCTCATTAAAGAATCATGCTCAGTTCCATAACCTGGTTTTTTTTTTTGCCTTTAATGCTGCTCATCTCCACATTCAAATATCTTGACAATTCCTTTCAAAATTGCTGATAGAATCTGTTTCTATCACTTTTTCCTCTCTCAGCTCTATCTAAACCCAAACTCTTTATCATCTTGAAATCCTGAGCCAACTCAAACCTTTACAGTTCAAGAGGAAGAGAAACAAAGGACTGCAGATGGTGGAATCTAGATAAAAAAACAAGATGCAGGAGGAACTCAACAGGCCAGGCAGCATCCATGGAGAAGAACAATCAACATTTTGGGTCAGGACCCTTCTTCAGGGCTGAAGATAGGAAAAGGGGAAGCCCAATATATCGGGGGTGGTGGTGGCAGGAGGGTGGGGGGGTGGTGGGAAAGAGAGAAAGAACAGAGCAGTGATAGGTGGACAAAAGAGGGGATGCGGGGTGAGCACAAGGTGGTGATGGGTAGATGCAGGTAAGAGATAGTGATAGGCAGGTGCGGGGGAGGAGGGGAGAGCAGATCCACCGGGGGATGGGTAAAAAGTAAGGAGAGAGAAAAGAGGGGGATGGTTTGGTTTACTTAAAGTGGGCGAATTCGATGTTCATGCCATTAGGCTGTAAGGTAAAGATGGAAAATGAGGTGTTGTTCCTCTAGTTTGCATTTGGACTTCTTTTGGCAGTGGAGGAGACCAAGGACACATGTATCAGTGATGGAGTGGGACGGGGAGCTGAAGTGACTGGCAACAGGGAGATGTAGATCGCGGTTACAGATGAAGTGCAGGTGTTCTACAAACCGGTCATCTAGTCTACGTTTGGTCCTGCCAATGTAGAGGAGGCCACACTTGGAGCACAAAATGCAGTAGATGATATAAGGGGAGGTGCAGGTAACACTCTGTCTCACCTTAAAGTACTATCTGGGACCCTGGATGGAGGTGGTGTAGGGGCAGGTGTTACAGCTATGACGGGGGCAGTGCAAAATCCCTGGGGTGGGAAGGGAGGAGTGAACTAGGGAGTTGTGGAGAGAGCAGTCGCTGCATAAGGCAGAAAGGTGTGGAGAGGGGAAGATATGCTTGGTGGTGGGGTCACAATGGAGATGGCAGAGAATGATGTGTTGAATACGTAGGCTGGTGTGATGAAATGCGAGGACAAGGGGAACCCTATCACTGTTGGGTCTGGGAGGGGTGGGGATGAGGGTAGAGGTGCCTTCTCATTATTTTTTCAATTTTTCCTCCCCTCCCCACCCCCCCCCATGGAGCACCTGCCTCCATACCTTTGACCCAACCCCTAGTGGATCTGCCCTCCCCTCCATCTGCCCATCACTATCTCTTACCTGCATCTACCCATCACCTTGTGCCCACTCCGCATCCCCTCTTTTGTCCACCTATCACTGCTCTGTTTCTTCCACCTATATATTGGGTTTCCCCTTTTCCTATCTTCAGTCCAGAAGAAGGGTCCTGACCCAAAATGTTGGCTGTTTCTCTCCATGGACACTGCCAGAATTCCTCCAGCATCATCTTGTTTTTTTCATCAGTTCAACAGGAAGTTCTTAATAACAGAAGTCCAATTCCTAATATCAATCTGACAAAATTCCTCTGTACACACAATAATTCTTTTACTTTTTTTTTTAGCATGCAGCAAGGTATTTATTTGACATGTTAACTATGTCCTCTCCCTTTACACACAGAAGAATTTCCTTCAGGTCCCAAAGGATCAATATTTTTTCCCTGGTTATACCTGCAACTGAATTGTTCATGGTCTGTGGAAAGGTTAAGAAGGGATAATGTCATGCATTGAGTTCATTCATCTTTACTGTGCAAAACAGAGATATAAACACTAAAATACTGTACTTTGTCAATGAAATAAAGCGCCACTGCTCGCTGTCGTGTTTTCATTTCCCTTGATTTCCAATCTAAACGATATTGTCTTTGGATTGCATCAATCCTGTCCTTCAGGCGTCGGGCAATTTCATACTTCTGCAAATCCTTCTCGCCCTGCAAGTTTCAATAGAAAACAATACAATGACATTTGTGCACATCAATTATTTACTGGAGCTAACACTTCACTTTTCTATTGAGTTCAAGATCCAGAGTATCTGGCCCTCAGCATCTCAATGACTGATGTGTAACTGAACAGTATCATTCTAGAAATTCTTTGGTTCAATCTCATGTTTGTTTTTGGCTAATTTCAAGCAGGATAATATTCTATAATCATTCCTCTTGAACTAAAGATACATGAGGAATTGGATGAAGAAACATCAGGCTTAGACTTGATGCCCCCTAAGGCCCAAAAGTGGACACTATTGAATTCCCATAGAAAGGCTACTGTGTGTAAAGTGAAACCTACCTTTGTGCAAGTCAGTCTCTTCCAGGGAAATTACTGGAATGAAACGGCTGCTGTCAACTGTTCTCTCACCTTTCTAAACACTCTTAAAGCTGGTGACAAGAAAAGTTACAAATTTGAGGGAGACAGAATTTGTGGGGGCAGAGGGGGGTTGGGGAAGGTCGGCTTCCTTAAAAAAATTTGACAAAGAATAGAGGAACATAGTTCATCTTTCTGCAAAGCCTTCATACATGTATTTGTAATCAAACAAGGACATCCATAACCTTTTCTGTATGCATTGCTTCCATGTTATATTAATTGGTGACAGTGAAATGCATTCTATAGGGTCAGAGCATGGAAACAGGCCCTTTGGCCCAACTGGTCCATATCGACAAAGGTTTCGGCCATATCCCTCTAAACCTTTCCTATCCACGTACTTGTCCAAGTGCCTTTTAAATGTTGTTTACGTACTTGCCTCAACCACTTCCTCTGGCAGCTCATTCTATATATGGATCATGCTCTGGGTGAAAAAGTTGCCTCTCAGGTTTCTATTAAATGTCATTCCTCTCACCTTAAACCTATGCCCTCAAGTTCTTGATTCCCCAATCCTGGGGAAAAAGACTATGAGCAAGGTTGACATTAATGAACACTGGACATAAGGATCATTTGCACATCATATTCTTACAGTAGAAGAAATGAATGCCAGCAATTCCAATGCAGGTCATATCAGTCAATTTTCACAACATGTCTAACAAATTCATTGATGAAGTGCCAGCAATTATATTTTCACCATAAAGAAACTGCCTGATACTACTTAAAGTGGCTGCAGAAATTTTTTTGGTCTTAGTAAAAGAAGTTTTTTTTTGAAAAACAGTAGCCAAGTGTTCATAAGACATTTAATCACAAGGGCCCAGCAAGTCTAGTCAAGTTTATCATCATGTGCAGAAGTATAGGTGAAGTACAGATACAATGAAAAACTTGCTTGCAGCAGCATCACAGGCACATAGGTACAGATAACACACAGAACATAAATTATACAAGACAGTAAAGGGAGAAAAAAGTGTGCAAAAACAAGACCTTAGTGCAAAAAACAAGGCACAATCAGATACAAGTCCTTAGTAATACAAGAGGTAGTTTGTAGTGTTCCATTGCATAGTTAGGTTTAGGGTTGTGTAGGGCAGTTCAAGAACCTGATGGCTGTAGGAAACTAGCTGTTCCTCAACCTGGTGGTGTGGGACTTCAGGGTTCTGTAAGTCCTGCCTGACGATAGCTGCAAGAAGAGGGCATAACCCAGATGGTGGGGATCCTTGATATTAAATGCCACCTTCTTAAGGCAACAGCTCACCTTGACTCCCCTATCCATATCCCTAAATATTCATTTTTATAGAAGGGAATTAAAGAATCCTAAATGAATATTTAGAAGTACCTGATTGAGTGGGGGAGTCAAGGTGAGCTCTGACAGCATCTACAGGAGGTGCTGCCTCAAAGAGGAAGCGTCTATCCTAACTCTCCTTTTAATCAAGTTTCATAACCATGTCAACTTGGATTAGTTTTTTTTTTAAATATAAAAAATGAAACTTGGTTGCTATAAATTCTTAGGATCTTGGTGGTCTGTTCCGTAAAGGATATTGTTATCCACTTATGACCAAGTTGGAGGCAGCATCAACAAGGACCTGGCAGGAGGAGCAGTGGGAGCAATGGGCCTGGGTTCTTGGCAGAGGTAACAAAAAGTGTAGTGAGAAGGCAGAGTATCAGCGACTATAGGAATTGCAGAACATTGGCAGGTCAGTAACTTGGGGCAGTGGGGTCTCAGCAAGATACCCTGCAATACTTTCACACTGTTAGCAGGATCAGTGGATGAATGGAATTATACTGGGTGGGATATTAGAAGTGCTTTGGGAATGAGGGGGTGGGATATTAGAAGTGCTTTGGGAATGAGGGGAGACTGAAATTCGACACTGTTGCTGAATTTGCATTTTGACGTATATTTTTTTGTTAAAAATGCACATTTTTGAAGGTTGGTTTATACTCTCAAAGATGTTATGAGTTCGTTACAAAAGCCTGAAGTCTGTACCAGGTCATTCCTGGGAAAGAACAAATCTGGTCTTGAGAAAGAACAAGTTAAAATAGTATCTTGTAAAGGAAATGACAGGAAATACACACCTTAAGTTTGGAACTCGGGTTGAGCATGACATATTTATTGAGATTCTGGACATTTTCCACCCATGATGCCAGCCAGGTAACCTTATTATCGAAACGCACTTCCTTCCAATGATGGCCTTCTGGAGGTGTTGGAATCTTTGAATCCCTGGATAAAAAGTTAAATTTGAAAAAAATAAAGTTAACAAACAGACAATACATCTTAACAAAATATGTTAGTCCAAATTATATGTGGATCACAGATGAACAGATTGTGGCAGAAAAGCTTCATACACTTGTTCAAGGACTTAAAAAAAATCTCTCAGAATGGGACATCTACTGCAAAATGTAACTTCACTTTCTTCAAAACAACAGCAATTTGACTATAATTAATTTGCAACAACAGTACAATAAAGTGCCAATTCAATAACACTATCTGAGTTAGAGTCATACAGCCTGGAAACAGGCCCTTTGGCCCAACTGGTCCATGCTGACCAAGATGCCCATCCAAGCTAGTCCTATTTGTCAGCATCTGGCCCATAACCTTCTAAACCTTTCCAATCCATGTACCTGTCCAATTGTCTTTTAGAAATTGTGATTGTACCTGCTTCAACCAGTTCCTTAGACAGCCGATTCCACATAGACACCCTCCGTGCAAAAAAAATTGCTGCTCAAGTTCCTCTTAAATCTTTCCCCTCTCACCTTCAACCTGCACCCTCTTGTTCTTGATACCCCAACTCTGGGAAGACCAAGTGCATTCACCCCATCTATGCCCCTCATGATTTTATACACCTCCAAGATCATCTCTCAGTCTCCTATGCTCTAAGGAATAAAGTCCTAGCTTGACTAACCTCTCCAAAAACTCAGTCCCTCAAGTCCTGGCAGCATCCTTGTAAATCTTTTCTGTACTTTTTCCAGTTTAATAACATCTTTCCTCTAACAGGGCAACCAAAACTGAACACAATACTCCAAGTGTGGCCTTACCAGCATCCTGTACAACTGCACCATGACCTACCAACTTTTATACTCAACCCTGACTTATGAAGGCCAGCATGCCAAAAGCCTTCACCACCCTGTCTACTTATGACTCCACTTTCAGTGAACCATGTACTTGTACTCCAAGGTCCCTCTGTTATACAACACTCCCCAGGGCCCTGCCGTTCACTGTGAAAGCCCTACCTGGAATTGACTTTCCAAAATGCAACAGCTCGCACTTATCTGAATTGAACTCCAGTTGTCATTCCTCGGTCCACTTACTTTGCTGATCAAGATCCCTCTGTAATTTTTGATAACCTTCTTCATTGTCCACAGTACCACCTATTTTAGTGTCATCTGAAAACTTACTAACCATGCCTTGTATATTCTATTCCAAATTATTGATACAGATGAGAAACAACAATGGGCCCAGCCCCGACTGGAGGCACACTATTAGTCACTTGCCTCCAACCCAAGAAACAATCTTCCACCATCAAGCCAACTGTGTATCCAATTAGCCAGCTCTCCCTGGATTCCATGTCATTGTTAATGGAAGGTGAACCTTCCAGAGCACCTTACCACGTGGAGCCTTAAAGGCCTTACTGAAGTTTATATAAACCACATCTACAGCCCTGCCCTCATCAACTTTCTCGGTCACCTCAGTTTGAGTTTCTTAATCAATTGAGTTCATAAGGCATGATCTCCCATGCACAAAACTATGCTGACTACCCTTAATCAACCCCCATCTTTCTAGATGTAAGTACACCTTACCCTTCAGAATCCTCTCCAGTAACTTGCTTACCACAGACGTTAGACTTACTGGCCTATAGTTCCCAGGTTTTTCTTTGACACCCTTCTTAAATAAAGTCACAACATTTCGCTACCCTCCAGCCTACCAGTACCTCACCCGTGGCTAATGCTAATGCAAACATCTCAGCCAGGGACCCTGCAATTTCTTCTCTAGCCTCCCACAGTGTTCTTGATAAACCTGGTCAGGCCTTGGAGATTTGTCCATCTTCATACCTTTTAAAATATCCAGCACCTCCTCTACTGTAATGCGGACTATTCCAAGACCTCCCCATTTACTTTTCCTAGTTCTGAAGTCTTCACGTCTTTCTCCACAGTAAAAACAGAGGAAAAATATTCATTAAAGACCTTGCCCATCTCCTGCAGCTCTACACAAGGGTGTCTCCATTGGTCTTTGAGGGGCCCTATTCTTTCTCTATTTTTCCCTTAATATACTTTATAAAATCTCTTTGGATTTTCCTTATTCTCTGCCAAAGTTATCTCATGCTCCCCTTTTTGCCCAGATCAGACTGATATCCCTACCGGGAATAGGTTAGAGAAATAATCAATTTCAGATCCGTGCCTCTGCTTCTTCTATATGTATCCAATCTACTTCACTTGCTTGTGCCCCAAGAGCCACACTTACACTAATTATGTTGTGCTTCATATAAAGAATCAAAACAAACTGCCAAAATCTTGAGCTTCAGCTGACATTGACTAGGAAAAGACAAAGGAGGAAAATGAAAATAAATAAAATTAAATACCCTCCTCAATCAGTCAAAGACTAAGCACATTGTAAGCAGTGGTGAATTTCATCATCGATGTCTGTCATCCAAGAGGTGGCTCCTGAGAAATAGGAAGTGGTTCCCCCCCTACCCCCCCATTTCTAGGATCTTATCATGAACCTTTATTGCTGGAAGCCAAGAGTGGTGCAGATTGGTAGAGGAACTTGGTCTTACAGATGTTGTATCACCTCACGTGCTTCAGTAAAAGTGACATTGATGACTTTCAGCTTGACCTCTGAGTGCAAACACAAGCATCGTCTGCATACTGCATCTTGAGTGTTTACACCTTACTGGTTAATTTTAACCTGGATTAGTTCAAGACCTCACACCTGGCAGAGAAATCATGGCCTACTGGACAACACTAATGCCTGCCCTCAGTTATGCTTCTGAGACCTGGAGAATCTACAGAAGGCAGCTAAAGGCACTGAAAAAATCCCATCAGCGCTGTATGCAAAATCCTCCAAATTCACTGTTTGGATAATAAATATCAGCATCCACTCCAAGGCCTCATTCCCAGTAGAGAAACTCTAATCATCCATTGTCCAATTATTTGGAAATCCTAATGGTTCGGCATCTAGCTTGATAGGTGATGTTTGCCACGCTCCATTTCAACTCACCAGGGCCCTGGTTCCTGCACTTCCTTCCCACTGAGCTGATTCGTTGGAAAATTTATCATAATGCAGTGAGGCATTTAAAAATAGAGTCAATTAACAATGCGTTGGGTAGCAATAGAAATACCATCCAATAGTCTGGAATATCTGTTAGTTTGGCATGAACGAGTCACTACACTCGAATCTACTGGAAGCTCACCCGTGGTTAATGATGCAAATATCTCAGCCAGGGCTCCTGCAACACGTTGGATTATTGGAGTATTACTGTACTGAGGCCCTAGCTGCGCTCAATTGGCTACACTGGTTAGACCATATTGCTTGCTTGCTGAATGCTATATTCTCAAAACTAACTCTATTCTGAGCATTCATGGGGAGAGATTATCAAGCAAGCAGAGGAAAAGATTCAAGGATGTGCTCAAAGCCTCCTTGGAGAAATGCAGCATCCCCACTGACTTCTGGGTATTTCCCACCCAAATGGAAAAGAAACATCCAGGACGGCACTACAAATGTTGACGCCATGCATTGGGAGCACAGCTGCAGAAAGAAAGGACCATCTAACAAACTACTCATTCACTCACCCCTCTGGCCGCTACCTGCCTTATCTGCAGTTCCTACACTGGCCTCAGTAGCCACCTCACAACCCACAAAACCAGAATGGAAGCAAGTCATCCCTGATAATCAGGAACTACCTAAAAGGTAATGTAGCCAGTGCAACCAGTTTATCACCCAATCCAGATTCTTTTTGCAAAACAAAAGAATATGAAAACAATTACATTTTCCTTCATGTAAAGAAACAAGATACACTCGAAGGTTTCCCTTTGCAAAGAGAAGCAAATGTCATAAGAAAGAAATGTTCAGCCACAAACATATCAACAATATTGTTAAACCACAAAGTTCAATGTGTGTGCTCAT
This sequence comes from Pristis pectinata, assembly GCF_009764475.1. Taxonomy (NCBI): domain Eukaryota; kingdom Metazoa; phylum Chordata; class Chondrichthyes; order Rhinopristiformes; family Pristidae; genus Pristis; species Pristis pectinata. The sequence continues at coordinate 23,712,884 of NC_067413.1, forward strand.
AAGGAAAACTGCATGAATTCATGGCTGAAAGAAACAAGGTGGAAAGATAAAAAGATACAAATCACAGGAGAGGGGTATCCCCATAATCTTATTTTTTGGATTTTATCATGTTATCCATTTACCTGCTGCAATTGATGATGACATCTTCAGGCATGATCCTTCTCTTTAGTTTTCCCATCTTTGGATGGTCACCACGACCACGAAAAAGCCCTGGTGGCTCAATTTTGAAGTTGGCAATTCTTTCCCGATGCCCGTCCATTATACAGTAGCCGTACTCCTCTGTGATTGCATCTTGTTCAATCTTTAATTTCTGCAAGGAATGGCTGAATTTTCACCTCATAGTTCATTAGTGATTACTGTAACACTATTATAGCACCAGCGACCGGGGTTCAATTCCCACTGCTGTCTGTAAGGAGTTTGTACATTCTCCCGTGTCTGTGTGGGTTTCCTCCAGGTGCTCCGGTTTCCTCCCACATTCAAAAGACGTACAGGTTAGGAGTTGTGGGCATGCAATGTTGGCGCCAGAAGAGTGGCCATACTTGCGAGCTGCCCCCAGCACATGCTCAGTAACGTAAAAAGATGCATTTCACCGTGTGTTTCGATAATCACATGACTAATATCCAAAATATCTAAAAATATTTCTACCCATTTTATTCACTCCTTGTGCTGTTCCCATAGAAGAACTTATTTATTTTATCCACCCATTTCTATTTGGACACTATGAAAAAAGACTACTATTTTAAATATTTTAGATACTTATTTACTAGCTTTAATGATCGTTGTACATGGCCCTATATCTTTCAGTTTACCGACAATCCCAACCACAATTTAACAAAATCTTCGCTGGATTTGAAGTTGATCACATCTGCCCTAACATAACATAAATCTGTCATTTGTGCCCACTAACTTTAATCCAATAGTCTACCTTCATAACTTTCTGAATGCACCTGCAGTACTTACCACTCAGCCGAGCACCACCTACAACTTGAATGCCTCTTTCTATCCACTTATTCAAATCACTACTAACTATAATGAAAAGGCCCAAATACACAACATCACCTCTTAAATCCCACCAAACAGAATACATACCGAAGTATGGGATGCTGCCTCCTAGTCTGCTGAATCAAGTACTTTCTGTTTTAAAAGTACTTTTGATTTAACTATATATCTGAGACATCCAATGGATTCACATTGCACTGCTGCAATAAAGTAGTGCTGTGCTACTACTTTACTAGAACCTAACAACTAATTGACAATGTTGGGCAAATGTGAATGGGCCTAATTTTGCTAATAGTAATAACTGAAAATATTTGTACTGTTGAGCTTGATAGGAGATTGCAGACAAATTTTCTATCCCATTTTCATTATTTTACAGATTCAGAATACTGATTCAAACAAAATCATAACAGTAAAATGAATAATTTCAAGGAAAATATCAAATAACTACTCATTTAATTAAATTTAGTCAGGAAATTAGAGATGCATGTGATAAGGTTAATACAGTCAGCCACAGGGTACTTGCATCTACATACAGATTGGAAAAAGCAAATAATATGGAGAATAAATTCAGGTATTATACAAGAAATAATTTTCTAGATTTATAACAAGGAAACTGACTATTTTAGATCTCATATTATGGTAATGAAAAAAGGTTAACCTTAAAGGGTCTTTGTGGAGCAGTAATCGTAATATTATAGATTTTTTTTTAATATAAAAATTGGAAGTAATTTACTTTAATCCAAAACTAGGGTCTTATAATTAGAATGAAGTAAATCACAAAGGCCTATTAGGTATGTCAGCAAACAATGTCTGAAATTTATCCATACATAGTTTACAACTATATAAAACCTCATATAACGAAGCCAAAAAAAATCCAACAGGAGAAGGAGTTTAGCCATGGCTATCAAAATAAGTTAATTACAGTAATTTATCAAAGGAAACAACAGTGTTTCCATAAAAAATAAAATGCGGTCTTAAGGATTGAGAAATTTTCAGAATTCACTGGAGGTGGTCCAAGGTATTGATGAACAAAATAGAATATGAGAGTATGGTTTCAGGAAATAAATGTAAACTAGACACACCTACATCTATGGAAAAAAAGGGAAAGAGTAGCTAAAGTTAATAGGGGTCCCTTACCAACTGAGGCAGGAGAAATTCTATTGGCCAATAAAGGAATCACAGAGAAAATAAATACTTTGTCTTTCTTCATGGAAGAAACCTTCCAGAGAACTACAAGTTTAGAATGAATGAGCTCAAAGAAATTAGTGCGAGTAATACAAGCCAAACAAGAGTTATTATACAAAACTAGACTGCACGGTATTGGGGGGTATTATACTGGCACCGACTGGATCAATTAATGGATAGGATAAACAGGTCCTTCTTGTTCATGAATCTTTGAATGTTAACACACTGGTAGAGTAAAAAAGTTAGAAAGAAAAATGACAAATTGACCTTTATTACAAGAGGATTCAAGTACCACAGATGAAAATCAAAAAAAAACTGCTGGCACTTAAAATCAAATAAAAACAGAAAATACTAGAAATATTAAGTGGGTTAGGCAATATCTGTGGAAAGAGAAACAAGAATTAATGTTTCAGGTTGAAGACTGTCAGTTAACTCTTCTTTCTACAAAAGAGATGTTCTGCTCTTATTATATAGACCCCTGATGATACAGCATTCGGAATATCATGTAGAAGTCTTGTCTCCTTATTTACTTGTGACAAACAGCATGCAGATTGATGACTTTGATGGGAGTAGGTTGGATTTGTCATAAAGGACAGATTAAGCAGACTGGGCTGGTATTCTCTCAGGTTAGAAGAATCAGATCGTCTCATTGGAATATACAAAATTCTTAAGAGCAGATGTGGAATTTATGTTTTCTCTTGCTAGGGTGAGGAGAACTAGGGGTATAGTCTTAGAATAAAGAGCTGACCATTCAGGCCAGAGATAAGAAATTCCTTCACCTTGAAAGTTGTGAAACTCTGGAATTTCTGTGGAGGCCTAGTCATTGAGTCTATTTAAGGAAGATTGATATATTATTAGATATTAAAGGAATCAAGGGAGATAGGATCAGGGCAGCAAAATGCACTGACATAAAAGCCCAGCCATGATCTTAATGAACAGCAGAAAAAGCATGAGCAGCCAAATAACACAAGAAACACAGCAGTACACCACTTGGCCCCTCGTGCCTGCCCTGCCATTCAAGAAGATCAAATAACCTACTTTTTGTTTTCTTACTTCCTTAATTATTCATCTACTCCCAACATGGGTCAGCCAATGTTGATTAGGAATAGGTTAAATATTTTGGACAGGATTTTGCAAGAGAAATTTGTTAGAAATAGGCTACAAGCAAAATAATAAGATGCATAATTACAGTCACATTAGTTAAATTATATTTCATCTCTTCTCTACATTATGCCTTAAAAATGCCTCAGGCATACAGGTGATATGCAGGATTATGTTATTTGATTTAAACATCATAAATCTACCAAAATGCAGCAAGTTCTTAATTTATGTTTTTAAACATACATAAAACTCAAAAAAATACAGTTAATTTCACAATATTATATGCATATTCCTTTCTGAACACCCAAGGTATAGGCACATGGAGAGCAATAACCAGCTAGCACTCTGACCAAGTAACCACTCCTTAAATGTGTGGTTTGGCAATGAGTGGCATCAGTGAATTTGCGTATGGGAAACAGTCACCAAATTTACATGCACTTTCCAGAAGTTATCTGACAATGACCAAGAAAGCACATGCAACAGCAAATCGTTTTTCTAGTTCCGAGGTGCCAAAGCCATCAATATTTCAACTCATGGTATTTACCAATGCATTTAACATCAACTGGAAGTTGACATTTATTAAAATGGAGCAGTTTATTTGTTCTACAAGCTGAATATGTATCAGGTCATTCGGTTTACAAAACAAAAATAAATTAGTTGTGTTACAAATTAGGTGCAAATCTCCTGAATCTTGATTGCATGTACATGGCTTTGATTGAGAAATTGCAAATTTTTGGATTTATTTGGCTTAATGATGTTGGCAGCAAATAATTCTAATTTTTTTTATATAAACAAATATTACTACCATAACTGTCAGGTCAGGTATAGCTAAATATAAGCTGCATCTCAAACCAATTACTACTTTAAGTTTTCATACCTATTGCTTTTTGCAGCTATGGGGACTGGCTAATACTAATTGGCCATAAGGCAGCAGTTTCCGATGTCAGGGTGTGTACAGCACAAAACTGAACTGATAATGCCCAAGGTCATTTCAAATCTTACACTTCAATTTTTGATGAGGAGTGGTCATTGACCTGAAACATTTTTTCTTTCTATAAATGTTGTCTGACCTGCTGAGTATTTCCAGCATCTTTTATTTTTATTTCAGATTTCCAGCAATTGCAGTTTCTGTCAGTTTGCTTACGTCTAGGAGATTACAAGAAAATAGGAGGGGAAGGCCTCCAGGCCCCTCAAGCCTGCCCCACCATTCAATATAATATGGGCTGATCTATGCAGACTCAGATTTATTATCACTGACACATGATGTGAAATTTGTTGTTTTGTGGCAGCAGTACAGTGCAAATACATTAAAATTTATAGATTACAAAAATAAATAATTAGTGCAATGAGGTAGCGTTCATGGATCATTCAGAAATCTGGTGGAGGGAAAGAAGCTGTTCCTGAATCATTAAGTGTGGGTCTTCAGGTTCCTGTACCTTCTCCCTGATGGTAGTAACTAGAAAAGGGCATGCCCTAGATGATGTGGGTCCTTAATGATGGATGCCACATTCTTGAGGCACTGCCTCTTTAAGATGTCCTCAATGGTGGGGAGGGTTGTGCCCGTGATGGAGCTGAGTGTATAACCCTCTGCAGCCTCTTGTGATCCTGTGTATTGGAGCCTCTATACTAGGCTGTGATGCAACCAGTAAGAATGCTCTCCACTGTACATCTACAGAAATTTGTAAGAGTCTTTGGTGAGATACCAAATCTCCTCCAACTCCTAAGTAGAGGCACAGGTGTGACTTCTTCATGATGCATCAATGTGTTGGGCTCAGGATAGATCCTCTGAAATGTCAACACCTAGGAACTTGAAGCTGCTCACCCTTTCCACTGCTGACCCCTCAACAAGGACTAATGTGTGTTCTCCTGACTTCCCCCTCCTGAAGTCCACAATCAGCTCCTTGGACTTGCTGATGTTGAGTGTGAAGCTGTGGCCGCGACACCACTCAACCAGCCAATCTAGCTCAGTCCTGTAAGCCTGCTCGTTGCCATCTGAGATTCTACCAACAGTGGCGTCATCGGCAAATTTATAGATGGCATTTGAGCTGTACTTAGCCACACAGTCATGAACGTAGAGAGAGTAGAGCAGTGGGCTAAGCACACATCCTTGAGGTGCACCTGTTTTGATAGTCAGCAAGGAGGAGATGCTATTAGCAATCTGTTCTGACCGTGGTCTCCCGATAAGGAAGTCATTGATCCAGTTGCAGAGGGAGGTACAGAGGCCCAGGTTTTGAAGCTTGATTATTAGTACAGAGGGAATGGTGGTGTTGAATGCCATAAATCCTGTACTGTGCCATAGCCCTCAATCTCTAAAATATTTATCTTCACTTTACATATTTCTAACGATCTGGCCTCCACCACCCTCTAAAGCAGAGAATTCCAGATATTCTTTACCCTCTAGGAAAAGAAATTTCAATGCATATATGTAAAGTTTTAAATGACTGATCCCTTATCTTGTAAATGTGTCCCCTTGTTCATGACCCGCCCCCACCCCATAAGTGAAAACATCTCCACATCTACCCTGTCAAGCCCCACAGCTCCCCCAAGGGATCATATATATTTGAGTAAAGTCACCCCTCATTCTTCTATTCAAAAAGTCAGTCGGATAAAAGCATAGAAATTCTTTAACTTGAGGAAGAATCTCTTAAACTGGCTATTGAAAAATGGAGTTAAATTTACTAGGCAAACGGCATACCCAATTCACCAGCCTTAAGTTTTTCCACAATCATTTTAGACCACCATAGACTTTAGTTGGGTTTATTATAAATTTTTACTCTCCCTTTTGAACAAACATTTATTACCTTCCAACCTTATGCCACAATTTTCATATTTAAAGCCAAAGGTTTGAGTTTAACTGAGCTGCTATAATACTGCACAGGTTCACTTAAGTGGCTTTTCTGGGGAGCTGTCAATAGAATCAGATCGTACCTCAGCACAAATCATTACCTTCCTGATTGGACAATTGAAATATTTTTCTACTTGACAAACATGCTTCTACCTGTTTTTCTTCCTTGGGCAATGCTTTCCTGGCCTCTGCTTTTTCAGTGAAGTATTGATGAATATCCCTGAAATCGCATTTATTTAGGTCGGTGATTATCATCTGCTCTGAGCTGTTCATTTCCTGTAACCCAAAGCAAATCCCAAATAAATGAGAAACAATTATATTAGGATCTATCACTCAAATCAGTTCAAACATGCATTTTTATTGACTTTCAGACTTGTTATGCAAAAACCTTAGTACCTGGGCACAAATTATTTTGTACATGTTATATAAAGTCAAGGGGTTGTGGCATTGCGTAACATCTTACAGACAATGACTTATTTGAAATGCAGTGACTAATTCACAGGCAAAGTCAGCAGCTAAATGGCACACAACTAAATTCAACAAAGCTAGAAGTGATTTTAATGGGATACCAGCACATGAAAATGATAAGGAGAGAAAAATATCTATCAGGCCATACCAATGACGATACCAGAGGCATTATGGTTAAACACCCTGTACCACTAGCAGCCATGTAATCTCCAAGGAAACCCAAAAACAAAGGTTTATCAATTAAAACAAAAACACACACCTGCCGCCAGTCCTCGAAGAAGTTCTGTCTGAAAATTGCCTTTGTGGTGTACTCATGATCCAGCATCTTGGCAAAGAAGGTGGCCATTTCCTCTGCTGCAGGAGTCAACTTCATTTGATTGCCTATTCAAAATGATTAACGAAACAAATTACCAAAATATGAGAGGCAAAGAACAGTTATTGCAAACTGTATAAGTGAAACAAAATGAAAACTGAACTAAAACTAAGGAAATATCAAACTACCTTATAGTCTTTTGCAGAACCAGAAACTGATTTAGAATCTAAACTGAAAAGTAAATAATTGCAGATGCTGGAAATCTGAAACAAAAACAAAAATACAGGAAGTCCCCGACTTACGAACACCCGTACATACGAACCGACCTTCGTGGTCTTAACGACCTTCGGTTCGTAAGCGGGACCGGCCCCCCATCCTACCACGGCGGCAGTACACCTTCTTTGGCCCAACCCTGGGCCAAGTGCGTATGTGCGGCTGGGGCCACGTGCAGCCACGATCCCCAGGCCAAGTGCGCACGCGCGGACACTGTTCCAAGTTACAGACAAAATTGGGTTACGAACAGTCTCAAAAACAGAACTCGTTCGTAACCTGGGGACTTCCTGTACAAAAGGACACTCAGCAGGTCAGGTAGCAACCGTGGAGAAACAGACTTATCCTTTCAGGTCAATAACCCTTCATTCATTCTGAAGGGTCTTTGAGCTAAAACATTAGCCGTTTCTCTTCCCACATACATGGCCTGAGCTGCTGAGTATTTCTAGCATATTGTGTTTTTAGTTCTGTTTCACAGTTGTGGCCTAATCACCAGAGTATCTTCAGAATCAAAACTGTTAGCTTTTTCTTTTCAGATACTGAAGTTATGTCCATGCACAATGTGAAAATTAGTTCAAATGAGTACGAATTACAATAACGAGAAAAGCCTTTTTCAGATAATGGAATCTGATCCACCTAAATATGGCAAAAGGGGTGACAAGAATATTAAGTGAAATTAGGATTATGCAAACTCAGACTCACTTGACAATGATGGGAATCAAAATGGCATACCATTTTATTGTGATTTGGATATGCACTTGTTTAAATTAACCTCAGTTTAGTTCACTTGATAGCATTCTCTCACTGAAGCAGGAGGTTGTGAACTCAAGATGCTTTTTAAAACTTTAGTTCAAAATGTACCCATGATGCCATTACAAAACAGCACGCACTGCAATGTGAGATATCACCTATCTGGTCAGGTGGATACATAACACCTAGTGGAAATTTTTGAAGAGAATAATGTTTTTCCAGTGTTCCAGCTAATGCTGATGATCCCTCAAATTACTTTAATCGAAGTATGACATGTGCTGAATATCTACACTTCAAAAAAAAAAATCACCAGACATGTACAGAGCATGAAAATGCAAAATAAATGCAAAAAACTTTTAAATAAAAAGTGGACACAGCTCAAGACATTTTCAACTAGAAACTTAGACATTGAAAGGAGAACCAGAAGCTCCACAGAGGATGACTCTCAGTGGCAGGTTTTGCTCAACTTTTTATATTATTCAACCTTCTATTCCTGAAAGGGTAATTGTGGTATTCAATCCTGACCTCAGGTCCTGACTGCTAATTTACACATTCGCCATGACAGCAAAGCTTTTTTTTTGTCAAGTGTACTGTTTAATGACAAAGATTTAAAATATTGTTAAGAACTAACCCAGACCATCACTGCATTAAGAGCTGGCAGTACAATATTACTTACCATTGTAATAGAAATTGACACCAGAGGGAAGGCTCTCATATTCAGGTGCAAATAATGGGCCTTTGTGTTCCAGAAACATCCATTTTACACCATCTTCATAGAGTTCCTCTTCCCACCTGATGACAGAATGTATAAATTCCACAGGGAGCAAAAGTTAGAATAGACCAATACTTTTCAATAACCGATGGTCAAGTGAAGGAAAAGACTACGAACCAGTTGGTGTCCATCCTTGAACAAATTTTTCTTCCACATGGTACTGAGGGCATTCACAACTTTCACTAATATTTATCTGGAAAGGTCATAGGAACAATTCTCCTTTGCTTGCAAAGACATGATGTGATGGAATCAAGTACGTTACTTACTTGAACCTTTTAAAATGCTGGACCACATGTAGTTCCTGGGACTTCAAAATGCTCTATATTAAATTCATGAGGCAAGATTTATACCATCTGAACTAACTAATGCATTCCACCACCAACTCTACCACCCCACCACCCCGACCAAATCACAGAACACTGCGCACTTCGGGAGGTTAAAACCCTTAGCCTCTTTATTGTCCATTTACCCTATTTGTTGGGACAGTGCACTTCTGTTGTTGCACTAACAGAGTAAAGGAGCTTCGGAGAAGTGTTGGCCCTTCTGATTATACTGGAATGCATCTTTAACGCTCCATAAATCAGTTGCTGACCTTACATTAATTAAAGCATTTAAAAACTTAGAAAACATAATAAAATAATCACATTTTGTTCAGTTTCAGATACAACATTTGATTGCTAGCCAGTTTGAATATGAAAAGGACTGTTCAGGCTATAAAATGGTTTATAAATATGTGCAAATGCTATGCTCTCAGGGTAATTTCAGAGTTAAGTGAAATGTACATACTACTGCCATTGAGGAAGCAAAAAAATAACACCGGGAAATTGGATTGAAGGGCCATAATTTTAGAAAAAACAGGGAAAAATAAGGTAGAGACTTATTGCAACTTGCATGATCCATGGTACTTCCAACTCCTTTGTGCATTTGAAACACCTATGCATTGAGGAGCCCGGACATACACAGTGACATCAGAAGGAATAGAATATTTACTTGGACAGCACTTTCATAATTGTCATTCATGTAATCTGCACTTTCCTTGGGTCATTGATGCAAAATAAAACAGGTCTTTAAAACGCTTGATGCTTGCTTCAACATTACTTAAGAACCTGCACCAACAGGTCCAAGTCTGCTCCAGAGAACCTACTTTAGGTTTGTCCATTAAATTAACTTATCAGCCCACTACTGGTGCTGCAATTCCAGTAGTGAATACAATACCATCCCACAAATTTATGACCTTATCTGGACCTCCTTATTCACCTATCTGACATCTCAAACAGTGGCCCCAATTCACTGGTTTATCACCTCACTACAAATTCTGGCAACTATCACGTACCAATTGGCTGTGATCCACTACCAAACTTCTCATCCTGTGCTTCCACAGACTTGCCTCATTCCTTTGCTGAAAAGTGTGAAGGGAAGGACTACTCAATGCAAGACAAGTTCTGTATCTTATGTCACCTTTTGTCCAGTGCACTGCTGAATTTACATTCATTGTCCCATTATGAATTGAATACTTAATGAGAATGAAGATTTAAAATCATAAACCGTTCTGAGTAACTCTGCTTAGTTCAAAATTATACCAACACTCATTATAAATATTGTTTGTGTTTTGGCGACTATACCGGCAGTCTCCAGGTTACAACATGGTTCCATTCCTGAGAACTGTTTGTAACCCAAACTGTTTGTACGTCGGAAATGAACAAAAGCAGTGTGTGGGAGATCACAGAAACAACTATGGCGGGAGTGCTAGCAGGGGCCGGAAGAGCAGCTGCCAGCCAGCCTCACCGAGTCAGTGAGCAAGCAGTCTGCTCAGTGCTCCCAGCTTTGCTCAGCGTGGCCCAGGCCCCAATTGTTGCAGATCAGGGCAGGGGTGAGAAGAGAAGGGACTGCAGGCAGCAAATCCATCCCCATCCATCCCACCTCTCAAATTCTCATTCTTATGTATAGGGTGTCCATAAGTCAGGTGTTTGTAACCGGGGGAGGACTTGTAAAAGTAATGTATTGCGTGATCAAAACTGATATTGTAAAAAGATGCTCTCAAGTTAGTGAACTAGATTACTGGGAGAAACTTCATTTGCCAAGTGGTGCAACACAAAACTATAATGAGTATTACCTCGAAGTTCTTAGTGCTAAAAAGGGCACATTAAACCAGTGGCAAGCAAGCAGCTCAGTTTTTGCAGAGTCCTGTAGCAGCAATATTGCACAGGATGCCAATATGTTGTGTGCATAGGAGGGATCTCGCAGACAAAATTATGAACAAAGGTATTCCCTCAGTCAACTTTGCCATTGGGGGATGCGATCATTCCGAGGTCATGAGTCATAGCAAGATAATAACACGGAAACCAGCCCTTCGGCCCACTGAGTCTGTGCTAACCATCAAGTACCCATTCACACGAGCAACACACAAAAAGCTGGAGGAACTCAGCAAATCAGGCTGGATCTACGGAGGGGAAATGGACAGTTGTTGTTTTGGGTCAAGACCCTTAATCTACACCCATTTATACTATCCTACCCTAATGCCTTTTACTCTCCCACATTTTCATCAGTTCCCCCCGATTCTACCACTCACCCACACAGTAGGAGCAGTTTGCAGTTGCCCATTAACCTCCCAACCTGCACATTTTTGGAATATGGGAGGAAACTGGAGGACTCAGAGAAACCCAAGCTGTCACAGGGTAAATATGGAAACATTAATGGAGGTCAGGATTGAAGTTTGGTCATTGGAGTTGTATTGCAGCAGTTCTAGTTAGCTGCACTATTATGCCACCCAAAAGCCTTCAGTAATGTGGATGGGACCTCCTACCCTAGAGAGGGCAGGTGTGAATGCAAGCACAAGAAGAAGAGTTATGACATCTTTTTCTCTCACGTGGTCAGACCACCTTGTATATATATGCAATACATGGGCATGAAATTGAAGGGAAGCTTTCTTAGGGGCATCATAATGAATATGTAATTTATCCAAGTTTTACACTATTTTCTGAAGTGGACTCACACAAGCAGTCCTTCTCCATGCCCTCAAAGCTCAAACTTAATGTTCTGGTGTGTGTCAAGTACAATCTTCAACAAATAGTGAGTCAGCAGCTTGCAGGATGCACTCATATCATTGTCATTGAAGCTGCCTTTCGTCTTCTCACTCCACCTCCCCCCAGGGTGTCTATACTCAAAGTGGTGGACCTGGTGATGCAAGGAAAGCAGCTCCGTGATTCAGCTTCTAAAGTATTTTGGCAAATGAATCTACGAATTGCTGTAATCAAGTGAAAGTACGCTTTCACTTTATTAAACAGATATAACGTAAATATACCAGATAACTAAAAGGATTATCAATGTTATTTCACAATTTAACAATGTGCACGGAAAAGTCAAAAGAAAATGTAGTGCTGCAGTTGTAAGAGGTGGATTCTGCGAGTGACTATAATAAACAAGGAAAGTAACATTTTTGGAGTCAGAGGCAATAATACCCCCATTGTTTAGTACTGGATTTACCTAGCATGTAAACCAGCGTTTTAAATGTCAACCAGGACAAACTGATGAGGTTATTGAGAGTAGGAATGTAGAATAGAAGATTTGAAACTACCCCATTCAACTCAAATTAGACCCCCTTACAGCCAACAGTTTTAGATAACGTTAATCTGTGGTAGTTTCAATTAAGATCAGGAGTTGAAAGGACATGCACTGGTCATGCTTTAGGATTGGTCCAACATCCACAGTACACAATCTAATATTCAACACAGACTACTGTTGCACATTCACAGTAGTCACACAATTTCATTCTGAAGATCTCAAGTAATTTAGAGAGTTTAGTAACCTGTTTGCAAATTTGTACATATTTGTATAAAATGGCCTTGTGTGCTGTTTGACACATCCACCACTAAATTTGAAGAGATTAAAACAAAATGCAACACATAAAATCATGTGGCAACAGGAAATTAAAGGTCTTTGGAAATTCTAGCTGCTGCATTAGACAGCAAGCCACATAAAGCAGATAGCCACAACCAAGTACTTCAACACTCTCTCTCAACACAGGAGTTACTATATATTATACACGGAATGATGGACAATAGTGGCTAAACTCACTCGTAAGAATTGTGCAATTCCTCCCACCTCCATGTAATTTTCCCTCAAGTCTTGATTTTTTTTTACTTGCTCACCCTCCTTGTCTGTCTGTCACATACACATCTTTAAAAATTGCTAATTAATTTGCTGGAAAAGAAAATTAATTAGCAATTGGTAGTGCCCACCACATTATTAGAGCACTGCTTAATTTCTCTCTCATTGTTCTGCTAATTTTAAATCTGCCCTCTAGTTACCGATTCGCTTGCAAGGGGAAAGCAGTTTCTGCTCATTTGATTTCTTTCCTCCCCATAACATGTTTAAATAGAGGAAAGATACTGGCACTGGAAGAAACTGTTCAAAGTAAATTTCCTCAACCTTGTTTGTTAAAGCAAATTAAAACAAACTAAAACATCAAATTCAAATACCTGGAAGTGTTTGACCACCAATGTCTAGAAACCCCAGATGAGAGAAAATCCATTTGTACCGGGTTTTAAAGGTTGATAGTGCATTAAATTTTGGACATCTTTTACAACATTTGCACGTTTAGTGGTTGAATCCCATTCATTAAATTAAACTGGAAACTCCCTTGAACTTTCTTCAATGTATTCCATTTATTTATTTATTTAATTTTACAGCATGGTAACAGGCCCTTCTGGCCCAACGAGTCTGCACCGCCCATTTTTAAACCCAAGTTAACCTACCCATACGTCTTTGGAATGTGGGAGGAAACTGGAACACCCGGAAGAAACCCACGCAGACACGGGAGAATGTACAAACTCCTTACAGACAGCGACAGGAATCGAACCCCGATCGCTGGCGCTGTAATAGTGTCACGCTAACCACTACGCTACCGTGCAAGTAATGATGCAAAATTTATCTGTTTACTATATTTACCTACAAAAGGCTGATTTCAGGCCTGTGTAATCAGCATACTGCTCAACAAGGAGTGATTGCACTGAAGAGGATGCTGAGGAGATTCACCAGAATGTTGCCCTAGATGGAACATTTCAGTTATGAAGAGAGATTGGATAAGCTGTGTTTGTTTTCTTGGAGTCACACAGGCCAAGGGGGGACCGGATTGAGGCATATAAAACTATGAGGTGATATTATAGATAGCATTGATAGCTAGAAACTTTTCCTTTTAGCAGAGATGTCAAAAACCAAAGGACAAAGGTTTAAAGATAAAAGTAGGAATGTCTAGACTGGATCTGTGGAAGAATATTTTCACCGAGAGGGTGATTGAAATCTAGACTGCCTGATGGAGTAGCAGAGGCAATGATTGTTACATTTGAGTATGAACATTTGATTCTTCAAGTCAAAGGAAGATAGATACAGAACAAGTGCAAGAAAATGGGATTAATATAGATGGGTACTTGATAGTTGGCATAGTCATAATGGGTTGAAGGGACACACTGACCAATACATCGTGATATCAATTTCACTTCCTCATGGAAGTCATTGCAGGTTTTATTAACTTAACAGCAGAAATTCAAAAAGCTGTGATTTATGATTTATGTAATTAAGTACACAATTCAAAAAGGAATACATCACTCTGAAAGTAGTGAAACTTGTGTTTAAAGGTTTATTGATGGAAACAGGTTCTTATTTTAATGAATTAATTTCCTCCAAATTTTATTCTAATAAAAACATCTGCCCGTTGTGACACAGGATTTGATTACAGCCTCTGACTCAACCCCAGCCCCATCACAGACAATCCTGGCACTTTCAACCTCCACTCACCTCTCCAATCCAATCTACTTGTTCCATTGCTCATGTGCACCTCTCCATCCCCCTTCAATGACAATGTCTGTCCCATGCCTCCTCACCAAAACCTTCAGTAATCTCCATCATTCCCACCTTAGTGCTCTCTTTTAAACTTGAGGCTGTCATTGAAAGATCACTTTAGAAGTGCTGATCCAGGGGTCAGGAAGCAAATGCCATTGCTGCTACCAGTCAAACAAACAATTTTCATAAAATGTATGGATAAGTTATTGTATCTTCCAAAAGGTGCAAATCACACTAACATTGGTTAAAGCAACAATGTTCCAATTTTGCAGTTTTTGTTTGCTGACCTCAGATTCTATATTAACACCAAATTCAGTATACATTTAGTGCACCAAAAATGTGTGTAATCCAATTTCTAAGCCAAAGTCTTCTACAACTTAAATCTACTCAGTTTGTAAAGTCCCATTTTACAGTGGTCCACTTACTGGTCTGAGAGAACTTAAGACCCTGGTGTTTCACATGCATTTATAGTGCTCTGAAGTGGCATACTGAATTTTATTTTCTGAAGCTTCAGATGAAACAATTTTTCTATTCTTCTAACTTCACTTCAATTTGGCAGCCACCCACCTCTAGCTTTCCAGTTTCCAGTCAAATAATCCCACACACAGAACATTCCTTCACCAATAAGTTGAATACATCACCTCAGGAGTGAAAGCACAAAGTTTTAGGAAAACCTAGAACAGTACAGCACTGGAACAGGCCCTTTGGCCTAAAATGTTGTGCCGAACTAATTAAGTTAATGACACCTAATTAAACTAATCCCTTCTGCCTGCACACGGTCCATATCCCTCTATTTGCTGCATATTCACGTTCCTATTTAAGAGCCTCTTAAGTGCCCCTCTCATGTCTGGCCTCCACCACCACCCCTGGCAGCGCATTCCAGGAACATCACTGTGAGAGAACAACTTGCCCCTGACATCTCCTTTGAACTTTCCCCCTCTCATCTTAAATGCATGCCCTCTGGTATTAGATATTTTAACCCCGGGAGAAAGATATCAGTTGTCTATCTATGCCTCTCAATTTTATAAACTTCTATCAGGTCTCCCCTCAGCCTCTGCCACTCCAGAGAAAGCAACCCAAGTTTGTCCAACCTCTCCTTGTAGCACATGCCCACTAATGCAGGCAGCATCCTGGCAAACCTCTTCTGCACCCTCTCCAAAGACTCCACATCCTTCCTATAATGGGGCAATCAGAATTGAATGCAATACTCCAGATGCAGCCTAATCAGAGTTTTATAAAGCTGCAACATGACTTCCTGATTCTTGAAACCAACGCCTCGACTAATAAAGCCAAGCATGCCATACGCTTTCTTTACCACCCTATTAACTTGTGCAGCTACTTTCAGGGAGCTATGGACTTGGACCCCAAGATTCCTCTGTACACCCAACACTGTTAAGGGTACTTTCCCTTTAAATTTGACTAGTATAAAATGAAGTAAAAATGCTTTAACAAGTGAATATTACTAGACAAACTGTTTTTTTTTTGAAAACCATCCAAGTAATTTCCACAAGCTGCAGAATTGAAAGCTGCAACTTACCTCTTCAATGCAAAATGTAAATTCCGAACAAGACTAATTGTGCTTCTTAAATTGGTCAGAGATAAGCAAGTATGCCCAACGTTGAAGCTAATAAAGGCAACTTTTGTTATAGAGGTCACAGCTCTTAACATAACAAAAACATAACCTGGGTTGATATCCCTATGCCTAGCTCCCTTCAAAACACTGTTGATGAAACTCTTCTCATTCTGTTTTGAACTTTCAACCTGGAAACACTTCCTGTGGCTCCACTAATTTCTTTCCCCACATCATACAAAAAACATGCGCACATGATAACCGACCCTGCAGACAAGAACTAGCCTCACCTTCAGTTCCTTTTGAGATTTGTTGTACAAGTGAACAGACAGGGAGATAAAGTGTATGAGAGAAAGGAACAAACAGCTTCAGTTATTATTGGCAGTTTCATTATTTTGATTCACTTTAGAATATTTGGTCTTTGCAAATTCTCAGGCATCTTCTGGATGCTACAATTGAAGTGTCAATTTTAAACCTTATATTTTTTTCAGCTCTTATTTCTATAGAGCGTGCATACCATTAAGGAATCAAACCTTCCAAAATTAATGAAGTGGAATAAAGCCTGAAGTGACAGTTAATATTTACCTCAATCACAGCACCTTTACTTCAGAAACACAAAGATGCAAGTTCAAGAACCTGTGCAGATTATCTAAAATGATTTTCCTGTGGGTATATTTCTATTGCCAGTAAATTTTTGAGGCACAGCTTTGAGGTTTCACAGAAGAGATATGGTGAACCTTTTAAAAATAACCAGCTTTTGTAAAAATTAAAATGGCACATTGGGATCTTCAGAATGCCAATTCATTATTATGGCCTTGATCCTCTCGTTCAAACATTCACAAATACTTGCCCTCTTGTACCTGAAGAAAACATTTGTGTGTGTTGTACAGTTGCATGCTAAGAATCTGGAGCGATCTGCTGCCCTGTACTGGCACTCTTACAATAATAGATCACCCACTGAGAGGCTGCCTGCAAAGGCTGATATTGGGCTTGTTGGGAAGAGCAGTGCTACAGCATGGGGCTCAGGGCTGTACCCTGGTCCACGTGGCAATGTAGATCATCGCTAGAAATGGCAGTACCTGCTCCATACACAGACAGAAAACCCAGAACCTAAGATCTTTCTCATTACCCTCTGATGGAAGAGTTGGAAGCTTCCATGTCACCTATTTGGCTTCATATCAAATCCAAAAAGACGTGAGGAGAGAAAATACAGGATTTGGATGCCCGTCAATATTGCAGCAAAACACCAACTATCCTGATCACTCCCCCGCTCCCCCCCCCCCCCCCCCCCCGACTCCACACACCATTCCCCAGCACAGCTGCTCTCCAAAACTACCTCACTACATGCAATTCGTTGCTGTGGGAGTGCTCAAGGACAGCAGGGCTTTGCTCTAGTTTCCTTGCACAGCTTGGGGAGGGGGGGGGGGGGGGGGGGGGCATCAGGTGCTTATATCAAGTTCTTGGCATAGCACCACTGCCAGATTCCATTAGCAAACTCATTACTAGGAATGTATCCTGAACACTAAGCACAGTACCTATGTACTATTGCACAATAACAATCCTAAACCTCAATCTCACCATTTCCATTTCTCTACATCTTGCTTCTCTTCCTCCTCTTTCAAATGATGCTCATTTTTTCCATCCTTCTTCAGTTTCTTTTTCTCTTTTGCTGTGACATTATTCTTCACATTCTTGTTTCGCTTCACGGATCCTTTTCCATGCCCCTTGCATGAATATGATGTCTGTTTTGAAATTTAAACAGGATGTTGAAACAATTTATGAGCAGTAAAGTGGGGTTGGGAACAAAGTTAATTCTGTCCATTTTAATGTTTTCTTTAAATAGTGTATATTTCTTGGTTGCTAAAGAAAAAGTAGTAAAGACTGTGGCAAACAGATCTTATTCAGTTAAGATACCCAGTTGATTAACAACACACTTAACTCTTCATGCTATTCAGCAGATAATTAATTCAGATGTTTCTCATTTCTAGTTGAAATAATATTCTGGTGAACAATACCTTACAAATGGAAAACAGAAATATTTGAACTTGAGGGATTAAGAGTAAATTACAAAATGAAATTTACCATCAAATCCTCAGCATAAGCTCACAACATGTTACCTTCCCATCTACTCCAACTCAAAAGGCTGTGCCTACAAATACTATGACCAGTATTTTGAAGAGAGTAAACCTGCCCTCCTCAACCCTCACCACATTCTACAGGGGTACCATTGACAGTGTCCTGACCAGCTGCATCTCTGCCTGGTACAGTAACTGTAACATCTCTGACCGTAAGTCTTTGCAGAGAATTGCGAGTACAGCTGGAAAGATCATAGGAATACCTCTTCCCTCCATCCTGGATATCTACAACACATAATACACATGCAAGGTCTACAGAATCATAGATGACCCTTCTCTTCCCTCCCACGACCTATTTGTCCCACTGCCACCTAGCAAGCGGTACTGGAGCATCCGGGCCAGAACTACTAGACTGTACAAAAGTTATTTTCCCCCCCAGGCTGTCAGGCTCCTGAATACAGCTTCTGACAAATGCCGTGTCAAAAGCCCTGGTTTGCACAACGGCATATAAGAACTTTGGCTGCTGCTGAGCTTGTTTATACAATTAGCGTAGCACACAGTTCTGTATTTTCTTCGTCCATCTCGGTTTTGCACTAACTCTGCACTAAATTTGTATTCTGTATATACCGTTTTTTTTGCACTATTTGTACTTGCACAATTTTTTTGTCTGCGTTTATTCTAAGTCTTCTGTTCTATGTATGTTCTCTGTTGAGAGTCTGGGGGAAACGACATTTCATTCCTCTCTGTGTTTTTATGGTATATGGGTGAATGACAATAAAGTTAACTTGAACTTGAACACATGAACTTCTTAACTGTGAGAAGATTCACATGCCTCAGCTGCTCGAAGATGCCCAAAATTTCACCTGGTTAAAATCTCAAGCATGACATGTTGTATATCTCTGTCTTAAAAGGTGGTGGAGGAATTAGCATTTGATCACATGCTATGCAAAGATTATGGAACTTCTGGCTGCAACATATTAGTGACATTTGGTCCTTACTTCTCTCAATTATTACTATTTACATAAGATAGCTGCCTCAACTCCATCTTTCCAGTGTACCAATTTCAAAGCGATACAGACATTTTGATGTATGCAATAAGTCACTCAGATTCCAGTCATTAATCCTGCAACTCTTCCAAATACTGACAATAAAAGAATCGCAAAATTGTTGATCAATACCTATATTGCAATGTGTAGAAAATGTACTTTTAGTTCCAGTACACGATATAGTTACATTATACTGCATACTTCTCCAACTGCTAAGCAAATGGCAAGGTGGGTGAGATCTTGTATGGTGAGGAATTGAAGTGACTCTCATTCATAAGCTACATCTGGAAATTGACCACCTGCAGACTATTTTTGTTGTATGTGCAAGAGGAGCTATATCCAGTCTTCTTTTTGCTACATTTATATATGAAAGGACTTGATGGAAAGGTGTCTTTCATTTGCTATGCTGAGACAGCATTAAACCACTCAACTAAATTTCTACCATCCCATTAGTACAAGTATTAGCTACTAGATCTGTTTGACCTCAAATCTGGAAAGGAACTTATAGTACCAAATAGATCAGAGGGGGATTAAAGAGGGTGCTTGATCAACCTTCAAAGAAGACACCATTCTCCAATCCAGCATGCACTGTGAAACTGAGTTATTAATCAGAAATGGTCGTAACTGATGAACTTGACCATGTCTTCGTTCACCACTTACACAAGTAAATCTTCAACCAGAGCTCAATGATGTCTGACTTAAATTCAAAGTCAGCTGAAACGTGCGGCGGTCAAAATCCAGCCAACTTTCCTTCAGTTTTTTTGATATGGGAAAGTATTTAACTGGGGGAGAGGAATTATGATGCTATTAGGCAGGAACTTGGGAGCATAAATTGGGAACAAATGTTCTTGGGGAGGTGCACATTGGAAATGTGGAGGTTGTTTAAGGAATACTTGCAGGGGGCTCTGGATAAGTTTGTCCCATTGAGGCAGGGTAAGGATGGTAGAGTGAAGGAACCGTGGTTGACACGAGATGTACAATATCTTGTCAAGAGGAAGAAAGAAGCTTACCTAAGGTTTAGAAAGCATGGATGAGACAGGGCTCTGAAGAGTTACAAGGTAGTCAGGAGGGAGCTTAAGAATGGACTTAGGAGAGCTAGAGGGGGGCATGGGAAGTCCTTGGCGAGTAGGATCAAGGAAAACCCCAAGGCATTCTACATGTATGTGAAGAATAAGAGAATGACTAGAGTGAAAGTAGGACTGATCAGGGATAAAATAGGAAACGTGCCTGGAGTCAGAAGAGGTAGGGGAGGTCCTTAATGAATACTTTGCTTTGGTATTCACCAGAGAGAGAGACCTCGACGTTTGTAAGGATGGTGTATGACAGGCTGATATGCTAGGGCATATTGATGAGGAAAGATGATGTGCTGGAACTATTGAAAGACATTAGGATAGA
The DNA here is from genome assembly GCF_009764475.1 of Pristis pectinata. Taxonomy (NCBI): domain Eukaryota; kingdom Metazoa; phylum Chordata; class Chondrichthyes; order Rhinopristiformes; family Pristidae; genus Pristis; species Pristis pectinata. Next base: position 23,733,511 of record NC_067413.1, read on the forward strand.
TAAGTCACTAGGGCCGGACGGGATATATCTAAGGTTATAACAGGAAGCTAGGGAAGAGATTGCTACACCTTTGACGACGATCTTTGCATCCTCCCTGGCCACAGGAGTAGTGCTGGATGATTGGAGGGTGGCAAATGTTGTTCCTTTGTATAAGAAAGGAAGTAGGGATAACCCCAGGAATTACAGACCAGTAAGTCTTACTTCAGTGGTGGGCAAATTACTGGAGAAGATTCTTAGAGACAGGATTTATGGGCATTTGGAGAAGCATAGGCTGATTAGGGGCAGTCAGCATAGCTTTGTGAGGGGCAGGTCATGCCTCACGAGCCTGAATGAATTCTTTGAGGATGTGACAAAGCACATTAATGAAGGTAGAGCAGTGGGTGTGGTGTACATGGATTTTAGTAAGGTGTTTGATAAAGTTCCTCATGGAAGGCTTATTCAGAAAGTCAGGAGATATGGGATCCAGGGAAACTTCACTGTGTGGATTCAGCATTGGCTTGCCCATAGAAGACAGAGGGTGGTGGTAGACGGAGTGTATTCTGCCTAGAGGTCGGTGACCAGTGGTGTTCCACAGGGATCTGTTCTGGGACCCCTGCTCTTTGTGATTTTTATAAATGACTTGGATGAGGATGTGGAAGGGTGGATTAGTAAGTTTGCTGATGATACAAAGGTTGGTGGTGTTGTGAATAATGCAGAAGGTTGCTGTAGATTACAACAGGATATTGATAGAATGCAGAGCTGGGCTGAGAAGTCGCAGAAGTGTGAAGTGATACACTTCGAGAGATCAAATTTGAAGGCAGAATACAAGGTTAATGGCAGGGCTCTTAGCAGTGTCGAGGAACAGAAGGATCTTGGGGTCCACGTCCATAGATCCCTCAAGGTTGCCACGCAGGTCGATAGGGTTGTTAAGAAGGCGTATGGAGTGTTGGCCTTCATTAGTCGGGGTATTGAGTTCAAGAGCTGTGAGGTGCTGTTGCAGCTCTATAGAACTCTGGTCAGACCACACTTCGAGTATTGTGTTCAGTTCTGGTCACCTCATTATAGAAAGGATGTGGAAGCTTTAGAGAGGGTGCAGAGGAGATTTACCAGGATGTTGCCTGGATTGGAGAGTACGTCTTATGAGGATAGGTTGAGCAAGCTAGGGCTCTTCTCTTTGGAGAGGAGGAGGATGAGAAGTGACTTGATAGAGGTGTACAAGATGATAAGAGGCACAGATCGAGTGGACAGAGACTTTTTCCCAGGGCGACAATGGCTAACACGAGGGGATCTAAGAGGGACGTCAGGGGGTAAGTTTTTTTTTAAACACAGAGTGGTGGGTGCGTGGAACGCACTGCCAGCAGAGGTTGTGGGGCAGATACATTAGGGACATTTAAGAGACTCTTACATAGACACATGAATGATAGAAAAAATAGGGGGCTATGTGGGAGGGAAGGGTTAGATAGATCTTAGAACAGGATAAAATGTCGGCACAACATTGTGGGCCAAAGGGCCTGTACTGTGCTATTGTGTTCTATGTTCTAAGATTAAGGAAAATAAATAGAGCCCATTCGGGACAATCTAGGCATGCAGCCATCCTAAACGAAGGCTCTTCATCGGTATTCACAAAGGGGTAGATGAAAGTCTAGTGCAGTCTCCACAAATAAAGTAACTTGATGCCTTGGCAGGCTTAAAGATGGATAAGTCTCCAGGATTTTTCCAGAGTGCTGAGGGAGGCAAGGGAAGCAGTTGTTGGGTGAGATTTGAAAATTTTCATAGGACACAAGTGAAGTACCAAAAGATTAAAAGACAGCAAACATAGTTCCCATTTTTAAGGCAGGAAGCAGGAAAAAGCCTGGTAACTACATACCTGTGAACCTAATATCAGTGGTAAGGAAAATACTGGAAAAAAATTGAGGGAGAGGACAAATTGCTGTGAGAGAAGAAGAGAAATTGTGGGACAGGTCCTGTTGCGGGGGCAGGGAGCCTGCAGAAGAACTTAGACAGGTTAGGAGTGGGCAAAGAAGTGGCAGATAGAATACAGTGTAGGGAAGTTTGGGGTTATGCACTTTGGTAGGAAGAATAAAAGGTGTAAAATTTTCTAAATGGGGAGAGAATTCAGAAATATGATGAGCAATGGGACTCGGGAGTCTTACTTCAGGATTCCCTTAAGAGTAACTTGTAGTTTGAGCTGGTAGTAAGGAAGACAAATGCAATGTTAGTATTCATTTCAATGGAGTATAAAAGCAAGGATGTACTGCTGAGGCTTTATTAGGCATTAGTCAGACCTCATTTGGAATACTGAGAGCAATTTTGGGCCCCATATTTAAGGAAAGATGTGCTTGCCCTTGAGACGGTCCAGAGTAGGCTCAAAAGAATAATCCCAGGAATGAAAGGTTTTAACATACAACAAGCGTTTGATGGCTCTCCGCTTGTACTTGGAGTTCAGAAGAATGTGGGGGCGGGGGGAAATCTCATTGAAGCCTACCAAATAGAGTCTAGGATCAGAGGGTGCTGCCTCAAAAAGGGATGTCCCTTTAAAACTGAGATGAGGAGGAATTTCTTCAGCCACAGAGTGATAAATCTGTTGAATTCATTGCCATGCAGACCTGTGGAGGCCAAGTCACTGGGTGTATTTCGGGCCAAGATTGACAGGTGCTTGATTGGTAAAGGGGTTAAGGGTTACAGGGGGAAGACATGAGAATAGGGTTGAAACAAAAACAAATCAGCTATGATTGAATGACAGAGCAGATTTGATGGGCTGAATGGCCTAATTCTGCTCCTACATCTTAGGGTCTAAATGATCACACACAAAGGCAAGGACTAATCAGAGACAGACTACGTGGCTTTGTGGAAGGTAGAACCTGTCTGACCAATCTGATTGAATCCTTTGAAGAGGTAACAGAAGTGTATTGATGAGGGCCAGGTAGTATATGTGATTTACACGGACTTCAGTAAAGCCTTTGACAAGCTCCCACATGGGAAACTGGCTCAAGAAGTTGGGGCCCACAGAATCCAGGGCAAGTTGTTAAAATGGATCCAAAATTGGTTTGGTAATAGGAGATAGGGCATTGGTAGAGGGCCTTTTTTCGAGACTGGATGCCTGTGACTAGTGGTGTCTCATAAGGATCAGTGCTGGGACCCTTGTTGTTTGTAAAATATGTGAATGACTTGAATGTGTATTTGGGAGGCAAGACCAGTAATTTTGCAGATGACATCAAGATTGTCACACTTGATAGTGTGGAAGGTTAGGCTGCCAAGAGATATTGATGTGTTGGTGACATGGGCTGAAAAATGGCAGATGGCATTTAATCCAGACAAATGTGAGGTGATGTATTTTGGGAGAACTAATGAGGCCAAGACATGCACTGTGAATGGTAGAGTCTTAGGGATATTGAGGAACCGAGGGACCTTAGAATACAAGTCCATAGATCTTGAAGGTGGCAACACAATTAAATGATGTGGTTAGGAAGGCATATGGGATACTGGCCTTCATTCACCACAGTATTGAATACAGAAGTAGGGAGGTTATGCTCCAACATTATAAAACCTTGGTGAGACCTCAGGTGGAATACATAGTACAATTCTGGTCACCAACATATAGGATGGATGTGCTGGAGAGGGTGCCTAGGAAATTCACCAGCATGTTGCCTGGGATACAGCAGTTTAGTTACAAGGAGAGACTGGAGAAGCTAGGTCTTTTCTCTGTGGAGTGGAGGAGGTTAAAAGGGGACATGATTGAGGTATATACAATTGTGAGGGGTATAGACAGAGTAGACTGCAGGAAACTTTTCCTCATAATCAGGGATAGATAAAATTAGAGTACCAAGGTTTAGTGAAAGGGGAAGAGCTTCAGAGGAGATATGAAGCTGGTTTGTTGACATTTAATAAGTGTCCAGATGAATACTTGAATCGTTCAGGCATACAGGACTATGTACTACTGCTGGGCAATGGGTTAATATTGAAGGGTGTCCATTGGTTGATGTGGATGAGTTGGGCCAAGTGACCTGTTTTCATGATGTATGATTCTATGACCACATTAAATGCCAATTCTTCCTCGTAGAGTCATGACAGATGGAAAGTTCAGCATGTAGAAAACTGCAACTTCTCCATGTCTCAATATCTGCCATGGATTTAGATTTGCTCCTTCGCCACCTCTCCCAAATCTTTACATTGAAGGAAGCATCAATAGAAAATGTGAATAATGGAATTAACAGTCATCCAGCAATACAACATACATAATTTTGATGATACTCTATTAGTATCACACCAGTACCTGCAACTTCAATTCAGACATGTTCCTACCGACAGGACAGAAATGCAAGAATCCTAAAGAGATTCTACTTTCTGCTCAAAAATTCACATTCCTGTTGAATCTCCTGTGGTCCCAGCAATAAAGATTTAGTGTCCTTTTGTAATCATTTGCAGTCTTGAAGAACAGAGCCTTGGTTTTCATTTGAGAGTTTTTAAAACAAATGTAAACAGAAAGACTAACAGGCTTTCAAACTGCAAACAAGAAAAAAAAGCATACTTGTGTAATTAAAAAGGGTAGTTTTTTTTAAAACAAAAGGAAATATATTATGCATATATCAATTCAGGTATGACCACATCAATGTTGTAGCAATATCACAGAAGTGGTTTTAGCTTACTGATTTTTTTTTAAAACCACACCTGTAAAAATATTTGAAGGACTGGGACTATGAAAGGTACCTAACACCACTTACGAGGTGACATTAAACATCAACCACCATTGTGGCACTTCTCGTTGTTTTTACAGCCCTTGGTCCTGCAATATCCAGCATAAAATTACTGAAACCTATGATAATACTGAGTAGTCTGAGAACAGTAGCCACTCAGTATAATATCAAATAGAAATAAACAAGGTACTTGATCATGAACTTCAGGCATTAGACCAAATTATTTTTTTTGCATGGCAAAAAATACATAAAACTCTTATTAATTTAAATCTTTTAAGTATCTCAAACAGCAGAAACAATAAAATTCCCATTGGGGTCATCTAGTACAACAGAATAATGCAATTCACAAGGAAACTATCTGGCTTTTATATGCATAACAGTCTTAAAGGACATCCCAATTAGTCCCACTCCCTTCACTACTACCACCACCACCCCCTCCCCCACCCCTCCAAAACCCTGCATTTTTTAAAAAAATATTTTAAGGATATATCTAATCCAGTTTTGAAAGTTACCAACTGGTCCTATTTTCCTCAATCTTTTTAGCATGTTGCCCCAGATCATAATTTTGGTTAACATTATTGCTGCCAATGCAAACAGTTTTACCTATCAAATGTTTAATAAATTGATGTACAGAATTGGACAACTCTACTGATTTACATAAAAATATGGTTTACATTTTCAGTTTTGTATTCTATGCCTCTAGATAGAAAGCCATTATCCTTAAGCAACTGCCCCCAACCTGTCTTGCTAACTGTAAGAGATTTGTATTTGCAAACAGCCATTTTTCTTGCACCTCCTCTAAAACTGTGCTATTTATATTCCCTCCTGTTAAGTATGTAAATTCACTGCATTAAATTTCAGTAATGCCACTGTGACTGCTCATTTCACCCATGTACAAATGTAACCTATTATCTCTCCACTTATCACTGTCTATCTACTACTTACACACAATCATTACTAATTTACTATCCATGGCTCCACAACTCATGAGGTTGGCACAAGGTGGTCTTCAATTTTTAATAAACAAAGATATCTATATACCCCCCTCTCTCCCCAATTCTCTACTAGTCCCCCTATTTTTGTCCCCTTTCCCACACCTACATTCCAGCCCCCCCATCACCCATTTCTGTCTCCTCAACCCACACATTTCACCCACCAGCTTCCCCCCCCCCCCCAAAACTCTGGTCCTGGTTCCATCTGCCTTTCCCCTCTCCCCTAATGATTCCCATTATCATCTTTCATACTTTTCAGATTCCAACACTGGTAGCCTTTGTGTTCCTGCTGTCACCTTCGCCCTCCCTTACCCCCTCCTGGCTTCCTTTTTCTCTTGTTTTGCCTGCCTCCATCCATCATTTGCCTGCCCATCTCCCAGCCTCACCCCTCCCACTCCACTACCTGCCTCTCTATTTTATACTGGCTATATTACCTCTTTAGTCCTAATGCAGCAAACAATTCCTTTCCCACCACAGATGCTGCTCAACATGCTGAGCAGTTTGTTTTTTGCTTTGATATCTATATATACATACGCATTGAGAAACCAATCATTGCCTGCATAAATCACATGACCAGTTTCTAGATCACTTGTGTCAACCAGTTCTCTACTGTGCACTGTTCTAATTTACTCAGCTGCACCATGTGATTTCAAAGCTAATTAGTGCTTAGTAGTAGTTTGTTAGCCAATACCACTGCCTTATTACATGTTTAAATGTATTTATTAAGATGTGTTAATGATTTTAGAACATTACAGAGCATATTTATGTTTATTCAAGGATTGTATTGGGTACAAAGGAGGGGCTTAGTGGAGACTGAATTTTGTTATCTGCAGGAATACCATGCCCTTATCCCTTCGGGATATAGAGGACTGTGTGCATATGTTAGACATCTTGCAAACTATATCTGAGAATTATTTACTTAGTATTCAAGGCAAGTACCACCATGCACTTCTGGTGAAGAAGGAGAAAAAGGTATCAGAGACAGAAGTAGTGGCATTCACAAGGGGACAAAGAAGAGCACATTGAGATGTGCAGTAATGAGGGAAAGAGCGAGGCAGCAGGAAGGGAAAAAATGGCAGAGAAAGGTTATACACCATAATTGCATATTCTGAAGCATGATACCAAGTGATTTCTGTTAAGTACCGCTGTCTTGTCATGAATGATATCAAGATTATTGATCTGTATTAGAGCTGCACTCTTCCAGGTCAGGGGAGAGCTTTCGATTATGTCTCTGGCATTATGCCCTATAAATGGGAGGAAACCTTAGTGCAGAAGATGAGTTACTTCCTACTAGTTACCCCCTGGCCTGTTCTTGGAACAAGAGTATTTGTGTAGCTGTTCCCAGCAAGTTTTTGAACAATGGTGATTCCCAGCATACTGATTCAGTGATGGTAATATTGTTAGTAATTAGATTCTCATTTTGGAGACAGTCATTGCTGACCACTTGTGCAGCTGGGACCAGGAATGTTATTGGCACTTTTCAGTTCATGTCTATAGTTCAAGTCTTCCTGTAATACAGGCAAGGGCAGTTGTAATCTGAGGAGCTGTGAAACAACTGACCATTATGCAGTTACGACTTTATGATGACTTTACGACTTTATGATGAAGCAGCTGAAAATGGTTTAACCAAGGCTACTGCCTTGAGAAACTCCTGTAACAATGTTCTAGGGCTGAGTGATCTACATAGCTATCTTCATCTGAGCGAGATATGACTGCAGCCACTGGAATGTTCCCCCCTTGATCCCCAATGGCCAGTTTTACCAGTGCTCCATCTCAACATTCAGTCATATGCTGCCTTGATGTCAAGGGCAGTCAAATTCATTTCATCTTTAGAATTTAGTTGTTTGGTCTCTTTGCACTAAGGCTAAAATGAGGTCTGGAGCCAAGTGGCTCAGACAAAATTCAAACTGTGGCTTGGTGAGTATGTTCTAGATGAATGTTGTCAAGCACACGTGCCATCATTTTTCTGATAACTGAGTGTACATTGATGTGATCTTAATTAAATAGATTGGATTTATCCCTTTCCTTGCAGGCAGGACATTACTGGTAATTTTCCCATACGGTCAGGTAGTTACCATTGTTGCAAATGTACTGTAAGAAGCTTGACCAGGTGGACAGCTAGCTTCAGAGCACAAGTCTTCAGCACTACAACTGAAGTTGGTTCCACAGCCTTTACTGTAGTGCTCTATATATCATTAGAATGGATTGAAATAGCTGCTGACAACTTCTGTGATGGCAGGAACTTCAGGAGGCCACAGAAATGGATCATCTGCCTGGTACTTCTAACTGAATATGATCCGAAATGAGTGTTTCCTGTTTGGCACTGGCACGTGAAGTATTGTCAAGGATGGAGATAGTCTTGGAACCATCTCCTTCTGTTTGCTGTTTAATTCTCCACCATCATTCACAAATCAATGTGGCAGGACTAAAGCAATTTGATCTGATCTTTTGTTGCAGGAATAACTTAACTGTCCATAGCACATAGCTTTTGTGGCCAATCATACCCTCATTTCATCAAAGAATAAAAATTACAAGGGCAGTATAAGTCATCCACTTTAAGAATGGTTTAATTCATGAATTATAGCAGCAAAATCAGTAACAAAAAGTTATAAAAACATACCTGAGGAATTTCATCCTCCTCCTCAGCTTCCTCCATTTTTAACCGCTTGGATTTACCCTTTTGCCTAAAAATAGAAGTAAAATAGTTTTAAAAACAAGTTATAAAATTTAACCAATATTGAACCACATTGAAGGGATACACTTTGAAGTGTTGCTCGGTTGATGACATTCTTACAAATGTTTGATAAAGAATGCAAGTATAACGTTAGTTCCTGCTTTTCAAGTGGTTGGTAAAGATTCCATGGCTCCATTTCAAGAACAAGGTCTCAGCATTTTGGCCACAATTTGACAACAAGGCAAAAGAAAGTTGACAGTTAACACATTGCTTTTTGTAGAATCTTGCTGTCTGCAAAATGGTCAGTGTATTTCAGTGATCCACTGTGAAGTTCTTTAAGACTTGCAAGGGGCAGGATTAAATGCATCATAACACAAATTTATATTTGTTATTTGTTGGGGGGGGGGGAGGGGGGGGAAGAGAAGAGAAGAAGACTGAGAAAATTATAGTAGGATATTATTTGATTTCTTTGGCAAAACAAATAACAATTATTTGTTTTGCCAAAAATGATGATGAGTTCTATGAAGCAAATGTTTCTGAGTTCACATCAACTGAAATATTTTGTAGGCCCATGACTAGAGATAGGATTTCTGGGTGGTGGGGAGAATGACAATATAATCCAATTTTGAGCTGCTGCAATCACCATCTAATAATAGGCTTCATTTGGTTAATAAATATAGGAGACACCTTAATTGCAAGGCCTACATTCAAGGAGAATGCTGCCAATCAGTGCACAACCTCATATAGAGTCAGAGTTATACAGCATGGAAACAGGCCCTTTGGCCCAACTGGTCCATGCTGACCAAGATGCCTCGTCAAGCTAGTCCCATTTGCCAGCATTTGGCAAACCTTAACCTTTCCAATCCATGTACCTGTCCAACTGTATTTTAAAAGTTGTTATTGTAAATGCCTCAACCACTTCCTCTGGCAGCTATATGGCTTATAACTTACATAATATTGATGGTAGCCTGGAAAGGACGAAATCTATATTCTTTTCACCAAGTTTCAACAAACATGCAGATTATTGTTCATGATCACAAAAACATAGAAATGCTTTTATGTGATTCTAAGTTTAACACACTGTGCCATAAGGGAATATTGATGTAAAATGGATACACATTGGAGAGATTATGACCTCTACAATATTCCATCATCCCAACTTGTTTTTTTCTAAATAAAATGGACAATTAACTCTATCACATAGATCTCTTTAGACAGTTAGACCTATGCAAGGTTATGAATGAAGCATTATTAGCATTGTTGCTAACAAAGACACACCTGAACATTTGAATAGATCAGCTGCTGCAAATACAGATCAGTTTACTCAGCAATGTTCCTACAATGCAATTCTCTGACCACGTTTGGAACACTATCAGTAAACTGTCATTTGAAACGGAACTCACATTATCACAAGCGTGACAACACATAACATCACAAAGCACCAATGATTAACTCACAAAGATGTTCAGGATTTCTCTTCAAAGGGTTAGAGTATAACATCTCACTTGTTATAGTAGAGGGTTGAAATCCCAGTAAGAGTTAAAAATAATTTAACAATTTGTGAAAATGACACCAATAATTGTCCTATTGAGAATTTCTGCTAGTTTTAACACTGGCTACTCCACAAAAAGATTTCACACGGAGATATCTTTCAGTATTGGAGTGACAGCAAGTCCGGAAAGGCTACTTAAAAATGAAATGATCGATAGCACCGAACAATAACATTCAAGCAAAAAGTAGTTCACAAAATGAGAGGGGAGTTTGGTGGGGGCATGACATCACAGTGAATGAATAGAGAGCAGTTCAGAAGAGACTGGGAGTGAACACACAAACTGATGGTATAGAAAGAACAAAGCGTGACTAAAGTTTGATTGACAGGTAGATTAAAAGTCCAAAAGTAATAATTTGAATGAGACTTCAGACAACGGTCAATGCTGTTAACACTTCAAATGAAATTAAGGTAATACACAAAATAACAAGACTGAACTTTCTGCTGCAGGTTTGGTTCACAGCTGTTGCAATGATGTAGGATGGACCTTAAAAATTGAGGAACTAAAATGCTGTTTTCATGAACAATGGTGCAGTGGAATTGAGACAGCATCTTTTGGTCACTGATGACAAACTGCACATTTAAGTTGGTATGATATTGGTGCATAAATTGCGATGAACATCAAAAGACTTCAAAATACTTGGATACAAAATCCAGCTCAACTCAACACCAACATTTTTAATGCTGTAAGTCACTTGAAGGATGAAATCTGCTGTTCACTAAACAGAAACTATACTCTTTGAAACACCACATAAATCAGAATTCTTCTGTGTTCACTGTGACATTTTGGCTGTTGCACCTGACCAGAGCCAATTATTTCTCATTTTTCTTGAGCCCTTCTATCTTGCCACCACCTTCCTTTTCATTAACCTGAAACAAAACCATTGATTAAAGAGGAAGGTTCAAATCATTGCACGGGTGGGGGGGTGGTGTGGAAAGGGAGATATCTTGGTCTGGAGAGGGAATTCATAAGCTTATAGTTTTGAAAGGTGAAGACAAAAGCACTGCGAGTTAAGCAAAGAAAGAGATTGTGGGTGGGAATATTTCATTCATTCATTTATTGGATGTTGTTAACAATGGCCAGTATCAATTGCCCATTATATTTCTTGAGAAGGTGGTGGTTACTTGCCTTCTTGAACTTGTCATAAATCTGAAATAAATATTGTTCTATTAACTGAATTCAAATTTCCTCTATGTTGTGGTGATATCTGAATTCTTGACTATGGATTATTTGTCCAAGTTACTAGATTTCCCATCTACTAATACAGCTGCTGCATGCAGGAGGCAAAGGTTGGAAGGATATGAATTTTTGGTAGGTAACAGGATGGAGAAAGTTACAAAGACAATGAAGAGCAAAACTATACAGGGGCTTCATAGCAAGGATGAGAATTTTAAAATCAAGGAGTTACTACTGATGTAGACCAATAAATGCTAAAGTGATGGAAGATTAAGATTTGAAAGTCATTCAGATGTGCACAGCAAAACCTCTGAAGATGGTTTAGAAACACTTCCAAAAGGTCTGTGTATTATACCCAAAATATTAACATTAAAGTGAAATTCACAAAATTGAAGGGAATCTTGTGATATTAGTCTGAAATTGCTTTGGAGGTACAAGATAAATAGTAATGGTAAACAGCTCATTCTTTGATTAGAGAGCTTTCTCCAAGGACCTGTACTAAAGCCTAAGATTTCTGGCTGAAAAGGAGCTATTAATTCTCATGCGTAGTGAAATGTTTCTCTACTTTGTGCAAGTGTATTTTACTTTTAAAAATAACAACCACTGGTCTCAATTTGATCCTTTGTGCATTTGTAGCAAAATTAAGCAAATTTGATCTTAATTTGCAATGCACACAATGTGGACATACAGAGAGACTTCCCCAGCATGGGCACAGATAACAAAAGGCATTTTAGACATATCTTAACCAGTTTTTGCACACTTGGATCTTGTTCCAAATACACAAGGCCGTGAACTTAAAGGAAGCAACAGTGGATATTCAGTAAATACTTGGTAATTGACTTCATTAGATCAAATGTTTGACCATCATACCATTTAACCGTGACACTTACTGGTCAGAATTGACATCACAGTGGATCCTTTTCTTAGTACATTCAACAGGAAACGTGTTTCCGTCCACATCTTGTTCCTCATCCAGCCTACAAATTATATATGTAAAAATAAGATTTCTAAATGGCCAGGACATCATAAATTCATATCACAGTTAATCAGGTGATTTTTTTTCTGTTCCCTTTCTAGGAATCTTTACCTTTTGACAGAAGCACAGTTTTGTAAAAACAAGAAATAAGAGCAGAAGGCCATTTGGGCTCTTAAGCTTTCTCTGGTAGTCAAAACCATGGCTAATCTAACTTTTTTCTCAACTCCACTTTACTGCCTGTTTGCTATAACTCTGGACTCAAAGCCCAAAAATCTGTCTATTGTTGGGTTGAAAATATTCATTAATTCATCAGCTCTCTGAGGGAGACAATTTCAAATATTCATGACCATCAGAAGAAACTCCTCTTCTCCAGGTTAAATGGAACTTTTCTGAAACTAGGCCCAGTTCTAGATTCTCCCCACCAAAGTGAGAAAAACTGACTAGCATTTTTGTTTTAAAGCACAATTACCACACGAGCCTGATCATGTTTCTTTTCATCATGTTTATCCACATACAAATTGATCAAATTTCAAATATTACACTAAACCAAGAGAAGTGCATGCAGACAGAGATGTTACTTGTAGGTAGTCTTGGGAGTGCTTTCAAACTAGTTGGAGCAGAGGAAAATTAACTGTGTCCAGCGAATTTATAATAGCTATCCAAAAAAAGTCAAATTCTGAGCTATACTTCCAACAGAATTCAAGTCTATCAGTACAGTATTCTAGTCAGGCTATATTACAAGTAATGATGACACATTAAATTTTTATTGTTGAGGTCAAGTAGATTGCAAAATTGTATTCAAACAACAAGGAAAAGATTGTGGGTGGGAATTGTCAGTGTAGTTTGTACTGGGACTTGCAATCCCCAACTATCAGACAAAAGATCCCAGGAGCAACATTGGTTTAATGGGGCAAACCACCTCCTCTAACCAACATCACTATATAAAATGGTACTAATAAGCAAAAGAAGAAAAAGAAAATATAATGAAGGGTTTGCCAGTTTCCCATTCCTGAAATCTAACCATTAAACTCTAAAACAACATTCTAGGCTGCTCAGAAAAGAAACAGAACACCTTTTGTTTTCCAAAAAAACTAGCTTTTCACATTTTAAAGTAATGGACAAACCTTTCTCACTTCCTTTATTGAGAAAGCCAGACACATTCCTTCCCTTTCTACCATCAAAACCATTGCCCTTCGTATCATTGATTTTATCTGGGAACCCTTCAAGTTCACATACATACATGTGAATATCTCCAAAAGTACAAACTGGGAGGGAGGGAGGATGCAGTAGAGATATTAATTCAAATAATCTTGTAGTCTGGTCTAGTGCTCAGGGGCCTCCTGTTTGTTATTGGGTACGGCTCCCAACAGCCAGGCAGACAGTAATACAATGGAGGCGGCAGTACTGTGGGGGAGTCCTTATTCCAAATATTACTTCAGCTGCAATTTCCAGTGTTCCTCCAAATCAGAGTACAGCTAGTGAAGATACTACTGGAGAAGGAATTGTCAGGACAGCAGTTTGAAAGCTAGCAACTCTAAGCAGAAGGGTAATAACTACTTTGAAGTACTGAAAGAAGGATGAGGTTGATTTTTGGATGACTGACTCCTGAAGGAAGATTAGAAAAACAAGTATTTTTCAGCCTTGAATGAAGGCAATTGAGGGAAAATCTAACAACTATAAATATATTAAGTGATGTAGAAGATTATCATGAGAAATGTATCAAATTAATGCACAGAACAAAGTACCAGCAAAAAACAATTTCAAGACCTTTTTCAGGAAATACTTCATATAATAAAGAACTACCAGTCCTAAAATGGTCATCAGCTTGAGCAGTGGAGGAATAAAAAAAAGTATTTCAAGAAGCAGCTGGACTAAATTAAGGTATCTCGAATCTCTGTAGAAATACTTTTAAAAGACAAAGATCTTCCTTTTCTGCACATGCCTCTAAAAATTTAGATACAAAAAAATCTACAAAAATCAAGTCCCTCCTCTTGGATGGATAGGCATGAAAACAGATGAGATGACAAGAAGAAATGAAGTGAATAATATATCAGAGGAGGAGAATATCATTGTGAATAGAGTCAGAGTTAAACAACAGAGTTAGGCCCATCAGCCCTCCACGCCATAGGTTGACCTTTATGCCTGTCTACACTAATCCTGCTTTCCCATACTGGGTCTGTATCCTTCTATACCTTGCCTAATTAAGTACTTGTATAAATGTCTCTCAGACAGTGATTGTATCAGACTCCATCACCTCCTTAGGCAGAGCTCCAGATATAAACCACTGTGTAAAATAACTTTCCCTTCAAATTGCCTTTAAAAATCCTCCTTCTTACCTTAAACCCATGCCCTCTTATTTTTGATACCCCTACCATGGGAAAAAGATTTTGACCATCTCCCTTATTAATGCATCTCATAATTTTATATCCCTCTATCAGGTCACCCCTTGCCTCCTTCACCCCATGGAAAACGAACCAAGACTATCTAATCAATTTCCATAATTAAAGTCCTCTAATCCAAGCAACATCCCGGTGAATCTCCTCTGCACTCTCCAGCACAACCACATCCTTCCTATAACTTGGCAACTAGAATGGCACATAATATTCCAAGTGTGGTCTAACCATTGTTTTGTAAAGTTGTAACATAACATTCCAACCTTTAAATTCTATGCCCTGACCTATGAAGGCAGGCATACAATATACCCCCCTTCACCCATGTTGCCACTTTCAGGGAATTATGGACTTAAACCCCAAGGTCTCCCTGTTCATCAACATTCCTCAGCGCCCCACTATTTACCGATTATGCTCTACCCATTACTTCTCTTCCCAAAATGCCATTGCTTTGCAATTGATGGGATTAAATTCCACCTGCCAATGCTCTGCCCAACTTTCCATCTGATCTACATTGTGCTGTGCCTCAGACAATCTTTATTGCTATCCACAACACTATCAACTTTTGTTTGTAAACTTACTAATCATACTTCCTACATTCACATCCAAATCGTTGATATATATCACAAACAAGAGTCCTAGCAACAATCCCTGCAGTACTCCACTATCCTCCCGACACTACCCTATGCCCTACGCAAAGATGCATTTCACTGTGTTTTGATGTACGTGACTAATAAAGATATCTTATCACCATGAACTTAGTACATACAGAAAACAACACTAATCTTGTACACCATCCTCCCCGCCACGTACACGCTACAACATCCAGCATCTGTAACGATTTTCAGCCTTTGAAGCCTGATAATCAGATGTACTTTTCCAGCTATTATTCTAATTAAAAATTTAGAGAACAAATATACAGCGTTTTACAGAATTTACGGAAGTAGATTGTTTATATTTTTTTTATATAGTTCAAATCCACCTATGACCTAACACAGGAGTTTTTAAATCTCAAGAAACATGTAGTATAATAAACAACCATCAAACAATCTTCAACACCATCACAAAAATTTTTGAAAACTGAATTCCAAGTTGTGACTCACTTTGTAGAAGGATCCTCAGCATGTTCACTCTCCTTTTTTTGCTTGTTTTCTTGATTTCCAGAATCTTCATCAGAGCTAAGTGGCTCCGACTTCACATTCAAATTAAGCCTTTTCAAAAAAAAAGTAGCCATTACTTATTGAACACCTTAAGGTCATAGTTAGCACCACACATTTGCAAAGTGATCCCCGAAACATATTACTTAATAGCAATACAGAGTAGCACTGGCCTAGGCACAGGTAGCCACATACATATATATGGAAGATGGTGCAAACAAAAACTTCTTTTGGATTCTGTGCAAGACTGGTCTCACCTTGATACAAAAATACAGTGCAAATCAAGGAGTAGATCTTGCAGACAGGTAGTGGTTAAGACACTGAAAAATGAATCAGAGGAGCATTGTTTTTAACCAAAAGGCTGGAATGCAGCAGTGTAAATGAAATGTAAATGTCATAATGATGATGCTCAGAAGTAAAATGACTGAATTGATTAAGCATAACTACTTCAAAGAGGATGGTATTGAATATTTGGACAGAAAACTCTAAAGCAGTGATAGGAGCCAACATCAATAATTCAGACAGTATTGTACAGGCATTTAAGGAAAATTAATGCAGAGATGAAAAGTGTATTGTGTTTTTTTATTTTTCAATTGTGTTTTGTCAGTGCAGACTCGTTTGGCTTTTCTCTTTTGTTTCCGACCAGTGTTGCTCAAATGCAGAAAATTTACATTGACATTCATTTCCTTTGTTTCCATGCATAGATAGGATTGAGGAAAGCAAGATCACTCTCACTGGTTAAAAGAATACATTTCATCTTCTGTAAAACACAACATCATGAATAATCAGTCAGAAATCAGACTTAAGTAATACATTTGCAAACTATCACGAATTTTGTACTTTGTGCTACAAAGGCCACTGAATGATGCAAATATTACAAAGCAAATTTGAAATACGAATAGAAAAATTTAATTCAAAGGAAAGCAGTCATAATCTGAGAAAAGGTGGGCTCGTGGCCCCATTCTTTTCAGTGATAAAACATGAAGGAATTTCACACATATGCTATTTATATATAATTTTTGATTAGTTATGAGGCAGCAATGCATTGCACCAAAACATCACTGCTACGTGTCACAGGATGGATACACAAGAGTGATTCCTCCATTTCACTTGTATCTCTAGAAGTGACAAATGGAGATCATGTCTCAGTGGATTGTGAAAAAATATCCACTAGGATATTCATAGGAAATCTTGCTTTTTAGGGCGACAAAATTTCCACGAAATGATTAAATGAGGAAACCTCATAGGCCCATAAAAATTCAAGAGATTATTAAATTTATTTCACTTTCATTAATGGCAGCTTATGGATACCTGCCACCACCAATCACCAGTAACAAAATCAAACTATGAAAGATGAAATATTTCTTATCTTACTCCTCTAAAAGGTGATCTTCCCTCTCTGGAGTTTGTTTGCTTGTTAGCTTTTCAGTTGTTACTTTTTCAGTTACGTCTCCATAATCACTGCCTGCTTCTAGTTCATTATCTGGTCTACTATTCAAGAAAAATACAAGTGTCAGATCACCAAAAGTTTTAACTGAAGTGTGTAAATGTCTTAGGCAACAACTATTCGCAAACTGCCAAATGGTAAAATCTCCAAGCTAGTAGACCAAGGATCTTAAATTTGCTCTACTGCCCATCATAAGACAGGCTAATTACTGGGAGAACCTTTACAAGGTGTCAGTTTAAGATGGTTAAAATGCCATAATTCATGCTGTCAGCAGAAACAAATACTAAATACCAATAGAAGTGCTTATTGGGCTTTTAAAGACAAGAAATCACTGATTTTTTTTTTCCTTGTTAAGACTCAGATTATAGGCAAAAAGGACAACATTATGAAATAAAACAGAGGAGTTAGCTGACTGAAGGCAAGAGATTTGGAACAGGATTAGAGAACTTTCTTTAGACTGTTATCCTGAGGTTATAGAATTCCCTTCCAGGGTTAATGCCTGAGGCAGTGACCGCCAACATTCAAGATTACGTTGGCGGAAAAGGGGATAAGGTAACATGGGTAATGTGGTAAATGTGATTAAGATGGAAGGTAAACCAAAAGACATATCCATGCTTTAAAATCAATATAACTTAAGTACAAATGCCAATGGTGGGATGTGTTGTTGTCATCAGCTGAAAATAAGTGTGAATGTTAAGAGGGTCTAATTAACTAGCTGTTTTGGTACTTCTTGGTGCTAAGGCTGCAATGTGCATGTGTACACACACACACCTCTTGGGCATTGGGGAAGGCCACAATTTAACTTACTCTGGACTGGTCTTGCTTGAAAGTATCAGGGAAAAGTGCCAGAAGTTATATCCCAAAAGGCATATCCCAAAAGGCAAACAAGTTCAGAAACGATTGTTAACACAGCAATTTGCATTTAGTTCACTTAACACAGTAAAGTGTCTCAGTGACAGCTTTTGTCATCCCAAGTAGCTTCTGATTTTGTCACGTCCTAATGCAGAGTCTTGACCTGAAATGTTGACTATCGTTTGCATCAACAGATGCTGCTTGATCTGCCGAGATCTTCCAGCAGTTTTTTGCTTCAGATTCCAGCATCTGCAGTCTCTTTTGTCTCCTAGCTTTTGATTCTGATGCTTGTAATTTGAGCTTTCAAGTACCAAATATTAAACAAATTCTCATAAGAGAATCAAAGATTCAACCATATTCCAGTTTAACTAGGTGACAAAGAAACTAAGATGACAGTTGCCCAATACCCGCTGCCCTGCAGCCCCAAATCAAATTGATCTGTATCAGGCATGCAACTTAAAAATAATCTAAGTTTTGGATCCAGAATTTGATGCATTAATTACAAAAGTTTCAGTTAGGACACCTCCTTGATTTTTTTTTAAACAAATAGGAATGCAGATTATGGAAGTGAAGATAATCACAAGCAGAAACTGCAGATGCTGCAAAACTGAACTAAAAACACACAATGCTGAATATACTCACCACGTCAAGCACCTATGGAGATACAGACATAACATTTCAATGATACGGAAAGATGGAAAATGAAGACAAGAGCAGTCCATTGCTCCATCTACTCTGGTCCACCATTTCATATGATCATGGCTGATCATCTCTCTCAATACCACATTCCTGCTCTCTCCCCCCAAGCCCCTTAATGCCTTTTGCATCTAAAAATTTATCTACATCCTTCTTAAATATATTCCACAACTTGGTCTCTGTAGCCCTCGTGGTTGGGTTCACTATCCTCTAAGTGAAGAAAGTTCTCCTCATCTGAATCCCAAGCTTCTTGCCCTGAGACTGTGATTCCTCATTGTAGATACCAATTTTCCTCACATTCAGTCTCTCTAATCGTGTCAGATGTTTAAAGTTTCAATTAGATGCCTTCTTCGACTAAACTCTCGTGAATAAAGATCCGGTTGACCCAATCTCTCCTCACACAGCAGTCCCACCATCCCAGAAATCAGGAACTCTCATCTTACAAAACACTGTTTTAAGTTGAAGGAAAGCTGAAGAAATGGAGAGGAAAAAAAAATGAAGTGCCTGTGAAAGGGTGGAGACCAAGAGATTCATGGATGACAAACTGATAAGTGAGAGACTACATTAATGGCTTCAAACTCATCTGAAGATTTATAAATACAGATAGAGTGGAGAAAAAAAACACACACACACACTGACACCAAGAGATACAGAACGCAGTATTAGATGTAAATCTGAAATGAAGGAAAGTAGTGGGAAAGCCCAGCAGGTGGTAACAGAAAATGTGAGTATCATCCAACCTAGCCACTAGATAGAAACAAGATAGAAAAGTGAAGAAGCTGCAGATGCTGCGCAACAGTGCGGCCAGCAACAGGAAAATAGTGTTGAGTTAGAAGAATAGCCATGTTCCTGATGGAGAGTTGGGCATCTCCTGATAAGTGATTCTGGGTTACTTGCCTCCACTAATCCATCTGGACTACTATTTCAGATATTAAACATGCGACATGCAGAATTTCCTGCATCAGGAATAATGTTACAACAGCAAAGTACCTCAGATGCTGGAAATCTAATAAAAAAAACCACTGGAAATGCAACTTTTGCCTTCACATCAGAAAGAGGCATTTGGCTACATTGCTGGTCTCCCAAAAATACAGGAACTGAGAGTGAACTCATGCCCTCAGACATAGCTACTTTCTGCTCAGTAATCAAGGAGGCTATCTTCAGTGTGCGCTATTCTTCGGAATTCTCCGCGGCTTCCTCTGCCCTCTTGGTGGGAGAAGATCTCTGCCGTCCTCCATCAATTGATGCAGGACTCTTTGCCAAGACTCCTACGCAGCCAAAGAAATGGTGCTTGAATTGTGGGGTGAATGCCTTGACTGGGCTTTGCAAAAACAAATTTCCCCCCTCAAAAAAAATCTAACACATCTCCATTAAGATCAGCTCTCACTTGCCTCCTCTTTGGATTGAAAATTCAAGCTTCTCTATTCTATCAATAACAATTCAGTATAAGGTGTAGCCTTGTGGCTCTAAACCATCTCTAGTACTTGAACATCCCAGTGATCGGAAAAAGGTACCATCTTCAAATTGCATTCAACTGTATGGAAGTTTGATCAGAACTTCCTGATTTCTAATGTTTCAGTCTTGTAGTTCAACATCCTTCTGGCTTTTTGATTGGTATTTTGTAGTATTACGAAATCAGCGGTGTCACATCTAAGACATGCAGGTTTCCTTCAATTTCACTATAAACAATCTCAACATCCTTAAATAATCTATTTATTTTGTGTATATGTACCGGGCACTCTATATTGCTAACATTGAATGTCATTTACTGTTGCCCACTAATATATTTTGCCCTACTCATTCTCTAATTTCTGAATCACTCAAGGCATTTTGACCTGGGTATTTGAGAACATGGACACCTGTGAAATCCTAGTCTTAACATGCAAATTGTATAGCAGAGATAATTAGTCGTGCTAAATAAAAGACATACCTCTTAAAACTATTTTCTTTCTGGTCTTGTGGTTTATTGGAAGAATTCTTTTCCTGCAAAAATAATGTACAATACAGAATGTTTGCATAGGTATATTGTATTTAACACTGAAGCATCAAAACTATTCACACACTGAAACAGGATATCTTAATAACAATTCTGAATCATTCCTCTTCAATCATTGACTGAACATAATTCTTACCGAAATGGCAATTCTGGTTGGTTTTGTTTGCTTCCAGCACACATTCAGTCTGCTCAACAACAGTGGACAAAACTTGAAATAACTCAAAGTGATACTGTAATATTATGAAATGCTAAAGCCTAAAAACTGATTCAATCCACGAAGTCTATGCCAGCTCTGTCCCATTCCTCTTCTTTTCCTATTGCCATGCAAATTATTTTTTCCCCATAAGCACTTGTTCAGCTCCTTTTTGGATGGTCCCAAGGGTCATTTCCATCATCCTAACAGATCATAAACAGTTAAATTTTGCTCACATCAACACCCCACCACTCCATGTCCTATGGCCATTATTTTAAATTCCCTGGTTCTTGAACCATCTACAATTACGAACCATATTCTAATTACTCTATCTAAACGTGATATAGTAAACCTCTATGAAACCTTCCCTCAATCACCAGCTTCTCCACTCAAATCTTGTAGTCAAGATCCATCATTCCCAAACCATTCCAGTAAATCTTTTCTGCAGCCTAATACTTTCACAACCTTCACAGAATATAGCTACAGTTGTAGCAGCAGCCAATTTGCACACAGCAAATTCACACAAACAACAACAACAAAATAGGTGTTCTGGTCTTTGAGTAAAGCTGACTGGCAGAACACCAAGGATGGTTTCTTTGTTATTTCTTAAAAGTGTGCCATGGGATCTTCTACGTCTAACCAAGAAAACAAACAAGACCTCTGTTTAACATCTCACCCGAAGGTCAGAACTAATTGCCTTGTCCCTATATGCAATTCTGATGTCATAGAGATCAATGATGAGTGGTGGCAATGGTGCAGCTGGTAGAGCTGCTGCCTTACAGCGCCAGAGACTTAGGTTCGATCCTGACCTCGGGTGCTATCGATGTGAAGTTTGCACATTCTTCATGACCACGTGGGTTTCTCCTGGTGCTCCAGTTTTACCCCACATCCAAAAGACAAGCAGATTGATAGGTAAATTGCCCCTGGTGCGTAGGTGAGTGATAGAATCTGGGAGAAGTTGATGGGAATGTGGGGAGAATAAAAAATAGAATTAGTGTAAGATTAGTGCAAATGGGTGATTGATGACCAGTGTGGACTGGGTGGGGTGAAGGACTAGCTTCTGTGCTGTATCTCTGATTGTGATGTGTTCCCCAAGGTGAATTACAATGGATTGGGATCGCCCAGCTCCATGTGATCATTTGTTCAAGTAACCATATATGCCATTTTTAACAGTACATTCCTGTATTTAAGCCATAAAGAGATGGCCCAACATTTTTTTTTAATGAAACAAAAAAATCATCCCATGTTCTCATGTCTGTTGTACTTCATAATAAAGCATCTCTCAATTTCACAATTGATTATACTCCTGAAAGAAAATTTAGGTTCTGCAATGTCATAAAAATGAAACCTTATTGTGCTTGCATTAAGATCGGTCAATTTTGATCTACAACAGTGACAGTTGTTGAAATGACCAACTGTGGATGTACTATGCTTGAAAGCAGTTCAAAATGGTTTCTGTTGGTTAGCCAAGTTCACCTTCTACTGCCTTAATCATCTGCTTTCAAAATTGCAACAGCAGTCACATGGCAAACATTGGCAGGAGCAAGGCAGGTGTGCAGAAGGGATGGGGCCAAGTGTGCAGACAGGAGCTGGAAATGGAGCTGGGTATCTCAAAGGAAGGGGCCGAGAACTGGGCCTCAATCAGGGACTGTGGAGGTGGAGTATGGCCAGGATACAGGGCTGTTGCATCATTAGAACCAGGAATACGAAACCAGAGTATAGGGGTATGCATCTGGGGAAGCAGACAGGTGTGCAAGGGCTGAAGAAGAGTTCAATAGAGGGCAGGAAGGGATTCAAGGGCAAGGAGATCATAGAGCAGGAGAGGGGTGTCATACTTGTAGTAAAGGGTCTAGAAGACAGGGAGTAAGGGTAAGGGGAGGGTGGAAGACAGTGAGCAGGCACTTCTGCCTGTGTGCAGGTGTGAATCGAGGAGGTGGAACGAGCGAGCAAGGAGCAAGTGTGTATGTGGTAGGACTTACTTGCATGCCCACCCATGAATGAACATTAATATCCATGCAGCAAAATCTCACCTTCAGTTATCTCAGTTTCATTGCCATGAGATTAAAACCCTCTCTCAAGTCTGTGTGGTGGTTGGTGTGCATCAGCTACCCAGAGTTAAAAGGAAACATACACAGAACTTCCACTCTATGTGCTGTGTTAAGCACAGGATGGTGCGAACCTCATTAATACTGTAGACATAACACAAAAAGGTGTACTTGTTCTTTTAAACAAAGACCTTCAAAAAAAACATAAGTCTTTGAAGAAAGGCCTGTCAATTGCTGACAACAACAGTGTAACTTTTGGCTATATGAAGCAAACATTTCAATTTTTGATGATGGTCAAAGTGATATGCACAGCAGCTTTCAATAAAACAATACTGAATGAAGTGACTATACAACTAAGTATTTCACATTTTTTAGTAAAGCAAAATACAAAAGATGATGATCATGTTCATGCAAGTGTGAAACTGACTGCTTCCCATTCTGTGAATCACAGATACAGCTTCAGATCTAAATGAAC
Organism: Pristis pectinata; assembly: GCF_009764475.1. Classification (NCBI taxonomy): domain Eukaryota; kingdom Metazoa; phylum Chordata; class Chondrichthyes; order Rhinopristiformes; family Pristidae; genus Pristis; species Pristis pectinata. The sequence goes on from NC_067413.1 coordinate 23,756,803, forward strand.
ATATCAAGCAAAATTTTTGTCTGCAAGGACAAAATCAGAGGCAATCATTTGCAATGCATTGGTTGCATTGTCAACCAAAGAACTACCTAGTGATTTAGAGCTTTGTTTTAATCTCACTTAGCTTGGATATACAAATCAAAAAAGATCATAAGTTGTCCCCACTTCTGGTGCATCCAAAGACCAAAATGAATATGAAAATAGTAATTTACTACCCTACCTGGTGAAAATTTGACTTGCAATGTGAATTTCATCAACTGATCATTTCAGAGGAAAGCTTTTGTGACAAAACAAATATTAATTTTGTTGTGCTGAACAAGCTGGACAACATGTGGTGAAAACTGAGTGGGAGAAACTCAGTGGGTCAGGCAGCATCTATGGAGAAACTCAGTGGGTCAGGCAGCATCTATGGAGGGAAATGGACAGTTGACGTTTGGGGTTGAGACCCTTCATCCAGATGAAGAGCCTTGACCCGAAATGGTGACTGTCCATTTCCCTCCATAGATGCTGCCTAACCTGCTGAGTTCCTCCAGCACTTTGTGTGTTGCTCCATATTCCAGCATCTGCAGTCTCTTGTCTCCATGGTTTGTTTACTAGCATAAAGACAGTAAAAAAAAATGTTTCACTTTTGTGTTTTTCAACAATTTCCCTCAATGCAGACACAGGAGGTGCTTGACTGGGGTACTCATTTGTGATTTTCAGAAGTCTTGAGTCCCATATTAAGAAAATGTTCATTTTAGCCTGTGTATGAAGTCAGTGTAGTACAGAGGGTGGTCTTTATTGGATCATTCTTCATGTTTATTAATGTCAGTGCATGCTTGTGAGTGGTCTGCTGACACCAGCAACCTGAACCACTGGCAGGATTTAGATTGGTGGAACTTTCATTCACTGCCATTGGCAACCATCAAAGCAGGGTGTGCTCAATCTACATTCATTTTGCTTTACATTTCAGCTCAAACCTGGTTCCCAGTAACTGTACAGGCTGTGGGTACTACTGAAAGTGCATCATACAAAAGTGATAAAAAGACCTACTCTATTCTTAACTCAGCCAAACATTTATATTGCTTGATTTGGATAAGGACTGATTTCCTGTCCTAAAATACACAAAAACATTTCTCATCTTCAGAAGAACTATTGTTTTATGAGGGATATGAATATGCCCATGTCAGATGACAGTACATTTCTAATAGTTTTGTCATTTGGTACGTTGGAAGTGAGCTACAGTTAATGAAAGCAGGTACTAAGCCACAGACGTTATGTATATAAATTCACTGTCTTTAAAGAATAAGGGATATTGCAAGTTAGAGATATTAATAAACTGATTCTCTCTTCCCCTTGTGGATATCAGGGAGGGCCTAAATAGGAGATTAATCCCCAAATAGGAGATTAAGGGGTGGGAGTGAAGGAAGCAAATTCCTGAAAGAATCATATGGTCACTGACTGGAATAGATTTGAAGGACAAATAGTCTTAAACTTTGTTTAGCAATGTGTATCTTTACCCTTTTTTTGTATTTTTTATCCTTGTCTTTTTGCTTCCTGGCACAGAGTTCTTTGAGCTGTTCATCCATACCCAAGAGCATATCTTCAAAGGATTCCTGACATGAAGATCTGTGCAAAATAAAACATCCAAAAATAAGTTATAAAAGTAAAACATCTGCTGAAATGATTCCTAACAACTTCCTTACTTCCAATATTCACCTGGCAACTGGAACTTAAAGGATAAGAATCAAAAACAAAAACAGAAAGTGGAAATACTGAACAGGTCAGACACCATATGTGGACAAAGAAACATTTCAGGTTGATGTCCTTTTGTTAGAACTGGCAACCAAATTACCACTTTGATGTCTAGAGTAGCTATTGCAACAACATGGTTAGAAAGTACTTTTAAAACTCCCAGGATATTTCACACACAGGCTAAATTAAATGTGACTGAGAAAACAATGAAGAGATTTGGATCTGAAGTGATATAGATGGCTTAAGTGTGCAACAATCTGGCAAATGGGAGTATTAAATAGGAAAGTACTAAATTGTCCATGTTGACAGGAGAAAAAAATGGCTAAATGGTGAAAGATTGTAGAGCTGAGATGCAGGTGGATCTGGATGTCTATAATTTGTAGAAAGTATATGTGTAGGTACAGTAAGTAATTAGGAAAGCTGACAGAATGTTATCTATAGCCTGAGGAACAGAATACAATGTAGGAGGTTATGCTTCAGTTTCATAAGGCAATGGTTAGACTACATCCTGCATACTGTGTTAATATATTGGAAGCAGTTCAGGGAAGGTGTACTCAACTAGTAATTGGAATGGGTGCTTTGATGAGGAAAGGTTGAATAGGGTACACTTATATTCACTGAAGTTTAGAAGAGCGAGACAAATGCTGAGGGATTGTGACAGAGCCTGTAGAAAATGTTTCCTCCAGTGGAAAATTCAGAATGGGTGGGGGTGGGGGTATGATTGTTTAAAAATAGATGCCAATTTAAGCCTGATGAAGTGACATTTTCTCTGTGGGTTGAGTCGTTGGAACTCTCTTCCTTAAAGGGTAGTGGAAGCAGTGTAGTTGAATATTTAAGACAGAGGCAAGACCACAAGAAATAGGAACAGGGGTGGGTCATTTAGCACCTCAAGCTTATTCTGCCATTTCTCAAGTGCAATTCCTATCCTTTTCCCAATAATCCTCAATTCCCCTACTGATTAAAAACAATCTCACCCGTAAATATACCCAAGGACACTGCCCCAACAGCTCTGTGGGATGAAGTTCCTAAAAAAAATTATTTCTTCTCTCCAAGTTAAATGGGCACTTTCTTATGTTGAGACCATGCCCACTGGACTTTACCATGAGGGGAAACATCCTTTCAGCATTTTCCCTGTGTAGCCACCCCAAGAATTTTAGGTTTAATAAGATCACCAGATTCTTCTAAATTCCAACGAGCTGAGTCCCAACTTGTTTAACCTTACCTTGGAGGACAAATCCTCCATACCCCAATCATTGCAGTAAACATTTTATGACCTACTTCCAATGAAATAATAACTTTTCATAAATAAAGGAACCAAGATACTTAGTACTCTAGATGTGGTCTCAAGTTTATTGACCAACTGAAGTATAACTTCCCTACTTTTATAATCCATGGCCATGAGGAATACATGTTGATCTTTGGTCTCATCATTGGGTGGGTGGTGGTGTGCAGTAGAGAATGATGAGATGCCATTAGAAGAGGGTAAAGCAGGTTCCAATGTTAATTTTCTGTGTAGTTAACAACACCTTTCCTCTCATGGGATGGACTTGGAAACTCAGTAATATTTTGTTGCTGGCCATATCTGGGTGGGTATGGGGTTATTACAAGGCATCTCCCCATTCCAAAAAAAAGGACACAACCAAGGAATGTCTCCAAGGTTTCCTCATCAATCATCTGCTAGAACGAGGTGTTACAATTTATACAGAAAGTAGTCACACATCTTCTTGTTGTGCTAAAGGTTGATGAAATATGTAACGTTGACCAGAGGTTTAGCCCAATGAACCATGGGCAAATTATGGGTGGACATCTAATAAATTTGTTAGATGAACAAGGATAAGAAAACATCCAAACTATTAAAATTGAGGGCTGGAGAAACAGAAATTTTAGGGTTTTAGACAGATCACCTTTTTCCTCTCCCCTCCCCAAAAAAAAGGGAAGAGGAAACAAAGATTTGTTTAAAAAGCTTTTAAGATTTCAGGGAAAACAAATGCAAAAACAGTTATAACACAACCCAATGCAAATCACTGATTAGTCTCTAGATGGCGTATGTGCACATTTTGGAAGATTTGCAAGAGATGGAAAGATTTACTAGGACAATACAGTGATCATAGTTTTTTTTGGGGGTGGAGGGGGGGGAAGACAGAAGAGGACAAACTTTTTAGAAGAAACGCTGATTAGAAGAAAAGCTGGTTTAAAAAAATTAAGATTTTTTAAAATCCGGTTAATAGGGAAAATACATTTTTAATTAACTGTTCAGTGAAATTAACAACACATGCAAGATCATAATTAAAGGTTGAGAGTATTTATTCGTAATGAAAAAGGCAGAATACCCTTTCATTAAAAAGTGGTAGAAGGGAAATCCACATTTGGTTCTTAAATGATAATAGATAAATATTTGAATTATTTTTGGAAGTGGTGCAAGGATCGATATATTTGAATGGGTGGCTCAAAACTGGAGCAAAGTATGGCAGAAAATCTTTAAAAATACACAAATACCAAACATGAATATTTCCTTTACCTCTTCAACAAATTTCCTTTAATTTTCTTTTCTGTCTTGTCATATATCTCCTGTAAAATATATGATTTTATTATACAATGATTGAGACATCATAATTCAATGCAGGGAGGTGGATTATCTGGTCCCAAAGTGACTGTTGTATTTAACATGATGTGAAATGCATATCGCTGGGCTTAAGTAACCAGGTAAATGATAAATTCCAAGTGCTAAACTAACCCACCAATAATTCAACTTCCTATTATATTTTGTTTTAAACATTAAGCACTTAAAAGATGCTCTTTAATTGCTTCCTTATCTTGATCTACCAGAATCCCTGCTTCCAAAAGCCATCATTTCCCAGGCTCTGCAAACAAATTCTTGAGTAAATATACCAAACTGCACAGAACAAAGCTGTACGGTACCAGACCAAATAATTTGAGTACTTGTAAACAGGGGCACTAGTAGGTATTGCAGCAAGGAGCCAACAGCCCTTTAGATCATGGCCCATGACTACAAAAACGTTGAGGAATTAGAAGTTGAGGATAGCAGCCTGGGCTTTATAGATCTCTGGTTCAGGGGAGCCCCAAAGGATCAATAGTAGGGAACTTGCTTTAAAGGGGGTTTAGACGCAAATTATACACTGCATTAGAACGTGAACTGTGATTATCCCAACAAACATTGCCTGTGATGCTCAGGCATGAAGAATGCTATTACCACATGCATGCTTGATGCAAAAATAGCATCAATAGCAACACAGCAGCTCACATCAGGGTGATCTTTTGAATTTTTGAAATGACAAAGTGACCAGGAAATAATAGTTATGATGTTTAACTCTGGATATAGTCAATTTTTAATTGCAGAGTGCTGACCAAACTTTTAGGATTGAATTTCTAGACCCAGTTTTGATCTACAGGGTATGCAAAGGTGACCAATCTCAGCCACTGAAGCATTTTGTAAACTAGATTGTTTTGCCACTAGTAGAAATGTGAATGCTGACTGAAAATCAGGAAAGCCTGATACTCTCCATCATTGGGTCGTGTGAGGTAACTGTCAAAGTGGGAAAGTTACTTGGGATTGACAAATGCAAAAAGCAACCCCTTTAGAAGCCATGTGGAGAATATTGAAAGGGTTTAAAAAAAATAAGGGAACACACGCATAATTTTTTTTAAATGCAACTTACATTTTGATCAATTTTTATTTCTTTGTTTAGTTGCATCTTTGAAACATCTTCCTTGTGCATTTTGTTCAGGCTATTTTCGATCGTGTTATTCTTGCGTTTCCTGCAAATAAAGTTTTTTTTAAGAAAGGTAGAAGAAAAATTAGAAAAGGTAATCCAAACCCCGGATTAATCTTCTAAAGCAGGTGATGCCATAGTATATGCATGCACAAAGTGAATGACTGAAAGGCTAGTGTTAGGTTTCTTTGGTAGGATTATGAATACACAACCGTGAAATTTGAATATTAATGAATTAGTAGTATCAACAATGCATAGCCTGAAAACTAGGTTTTGAAAAACTAGCAAAAAGCTAGGCAATTAACTACACAGAACAAGTGAAGTCAGGTGTCATTTTTATTTTTTTTAGGAAATGTAGGAGTTATTAGCAAGGCCAGAATTTATTGCACATTCCTCACTGCTTCCTCAAAGGGTGGGTGAAGGAGTTTTGAATATTTTTTTTAAGAACAGGCAGGGGGCCAAGGGGCTTACTCTGCATCTTATGTAGTTCTTCTAGCCTTCACATAGAAACATTATGTGCAGTAAGCAGTCAACAGGCCACTTTAGAATTGAATACATTTACACAATTGAGGGGAATTTGAAAGAAAACTATGCATCAAGATTACACATATTCAACCCTATTGGGGAAGAGGGGTGGTGGAGGCAGAGAACAAGAGGACAGCAGACTGCAAGAGAACATTACTGTTACAAATCTCAATAGATTGTTACCTGCTCCTCAATTCTCTCTCAGCCTTGTTCTGAGGTGGTGGAATTTTCTTTGAAGTTTTATTTTCCTCAGCCCCACTGTCCATTTTATTGAGTGCTTTGTCTTTATCCTTATCCTTTGACATTGCACCTTTCAAGCCTGGTTTAAGTATAAGCATAAAGATATTTGTCAAACTAAAATATTGCAGGTGCTGGAAAATAAACACTGCAAATACTTCAAAATTGGCTGTCTGATATACTTCACTACTACATTATGAAAATTAAATCTATTCGAATGCTACTGCCAAGAACTTTAACATGGAAAAATATCCCAAAGTTCTTTACAAATGTTAAAATCAAATAACACCAAGCCAAATGAAATAATCAACTAAATGTATGTCACAGTGAGGTGGATGGTTATAATGAAGCAGCAGAATTAGAGAGGAAATTCCAGTACATGGAGCATATTTGGCTGAGGCATAGCACTTGTGAAGGTCCAGATTGGGAACTAGTAATGCTAAGCTGAATCAATTTAGAAATTGGCAAGAGGCAAAGAAGGGTAAGGTATCTAAATGACATGATGATAAGTTTAAATGTTAAACATTGTTGGTTCCTTTATAACCAATCAACTGCTAAGCCATAGATCGCTGTAGAGAAGTGGCTGCAGAATTGGAATGAGGGTGGGGGAGGGGATGGAAAGAGAAATCATCAACTCAAAACCTCTCTACAGATGCTGCCCAGTTTACTGAGTACTTTCTGTATTGTCTTTAATTCTCAGATTTTCAGCATCTGCAGTCTTTTTTTGTTTTTCCGATGAGGGGAGAGTTTGTTAAAAATACAAATTGGGAAAATGGGACTGGCTGGGTAGACGCCACGGTTGGCATGGAGTGGTTTGGCTTGGTGAGCAAATAGGTAAAGTCAGAGTCGTACTCATACAGTACAAAATGGGCCCATCAGCCCACCATGTCTATGCCAACTACTTTGCCCATCTATACAAATCCCATTTGCCTGCATTAGAACCATATCCTACCAGGCCTTGCCTATTTAAATGTCTTTCTAATTGCCTCTTAAATGTAATTGTATCCAATTCCACCACCTCCTCTGGCAGCACATTCTAGATATTAACTACTTTTTAAAAACTTATCCACCAGATCCCATTAATAACTCACCTTAAACCGATGCCCTCCTGTTTTTAATACCCGTACCATGAAAAAAAGATTTTGACTATCTGCCTTATTTGTGCCTTTCATTATCTTGTGTACTGCACCCTGAGTCTCCTTTGCTCTAGAGAAATGAGCCCAGCCTATCCTATCTCCTCCATTACTAAAGTCCTCATATCCAGGCAACATCCTGGTAAATCTAGGCACTGTCTCCAGTGTAATCACATCCTACCCATAATGTAGTGATCAGAAATGCACACAATACTTACAAATGCAGCCCAACTAGTGTTTTGTGAAGGTGCAATAAAATGCCCCAACTCTTATTTTCTATGTCCCAACCTGTGAAGGTGAGCATACGATATGCCCTCTTCATCACTATCTTCCTGTTTTGCCATTTTCAGGAACAAGAAACTTGAACCCTATTAGGGATTGTTAGACATAGGACATCCTTCGGGATGTATGTGGATGACAGGCATTAATACAAACGAGAACCAGTCTTTAAAAATAAACCTGTTCAAAAGTAAACTACGAGCAGTAATCAGTTTTGAAATTAAAAGGATAGCTTTGTAAACAAACAGTATGGTTTACAGAGCACAGGCTACTGGTCCAAAACTGAAGTCCACTCAAGATATATGATTTGTAAACAGACAGAACGATCAGACATTCTCATATGCATCAGCCAAATGCAAGACAATGAGTTTTGTTAATCAGCCTACATCAAACCAGGCATCAAACTTTGGAACATCTAACCTGCATTGCCTCATTACAGTTTACCATTTCATGAATTTACACTGCCCTCAATAGAGACTACTATCCTTTTGTTTTTAATTCATTTTCAGGATCTGAGCACCATTGGCAAGGCCAGCATTTATTGGTATTGGTTTATTATTGTCACTTGTATCACGGTAGAGTGAGAAATTTGTCTTGTATATTGATCGCACAGGTCAATTCATTACACAGTGTAGTTACATTGGGTTAGTACAGGAGTGCGTTAAGGTAGTACAGGTAAAAACAAAAACAGTAAAGTGTCACAGCTACAGAGAAAGTGCAGTGCAATAAGGTGCAAGGTCACAACAAGGTAGATCGTGAGGTCATAGTCCATCTCATCGTACAAGGGAGCCATTCAATAGTCTTTTCACAGTGGGATAGAAGCTGTCCTTAAGTCTGTTGGTATGTGCCCTCAGGCTCCTGTATCTTCTACCTGATGGAAGGAGAGAGAACGACCCAGGTGCGTGGGGTCTTTGATTATGCTGGCTGCTTCACCAAGAGGGGAGGCTGGTGTCTGTGATGCGCTGGGCTGTGTCCATGACTCTCTGCAGTTTCTTGCAGTCCTGGGCAAAGCAGTTGCTGTACCAAGCTGTAATGCATCCAGATAGGATGCTTTCTATGGTGCATCGATAAAACATTCCTAACTATCTTTCTTTTTTCCTCAATAATGCTCATAAATCCACAGCTTTAAGCAGTTGCAACTGTTTTAATAAATCCTTATTGCTTTTAGATTCATTGAAACCCTAAAAGACTAAAAGCATCAACACAATTTTTAAACTTCTTACTTTATTTCAAATCCCTCCCTCATCTCATCATTATCATTCTTCATCTCCCCCATTCCCCCCAAACCAACATACTATTCTTTAATCCCATCATTTTCTTGTGACTCAGTGTTAATGTCTTTGAGAACAGCCACACTATTGCTGTTAATCTTTCACTTGGTCACAGGTTAATGTCATTATGGGTGGAACGAATAAACTGTGCACAACCATCGATCACGGAGCAAATATCAGAGCTAAGAGCAAGATAGCACATTTCACAAAACCAAAGCAATGCTGTAGGGAAAAAGCTTTCAACCATTATGACTGTCATTACACTCAATGCTTTTATAATTCACAACTAAATGCTTCGAACTATAAACTGGGTAGATTGCACCCCTCCGTCAACACTATTCCATCCTCCACCTTACCAACTACTTAAAATTAAATCAGATTCCAAACCTTGGTGTCATATTTGATCAAGAGCTGACTTTCAAATTTTGAGTCTGTATTATCATCAATTCTGATTTTCCCACTTCCCATCCTTTCCTTACCTCATATGTTGATGAATACCAGCCTCCATCCTTCCTTGTCTTTTACCTCCTGACTTAACCACAGTTTCCTGGCCAGCATTCCTCTTCCTACCCTCTAAACTTGAGATCATCAAAAACCCAGCTGCCAAAGTTAACCTGCAACAAGTTCTTTCCACTCCTCCTAATGCATTGCCTGATTAAACAGCACTTTTTAAACTTCTTACTCTTTCAAATCCCTCCCTGATCTCATCACTTTCATTCATTTCACTCATTCCCCTAAAACCAACATACCTATCCTTTTCTCTTGCATCTCAAATTTTTCTTGTGACTCTGTTAATATCTTTGTACAATAACTCATAAGATACTCCATTCATATGAAGGTTCTATACAACAGATGTTGAAAAGTTTCATTTTGTTGTACATTGATTCTGTTATAATTTCCTTAGAAATAAGTTTGAGCAAATACAACTATTCATAAAATTAATGAAGATTGACCATTGCTTTAGCAAAGCTCCATTACTGACACATAAATGGTAATGATTCAGCACTTTCTGTTGTAACGTTTTCAGTAATATACACCTTGCACCAAATAAACACAGTATATGGAGAGATGTCATTAAGATGCATATTATTTAAAGGAAAAGGTGAACAGTGCTTTTCTTTCACTTTTTCTTCCTTTTTCTCTGGAAGTGATTTATATAAGCATCCAATCTATTAGCATGAAATATCTTCAGTACATCATATTAATCTAGATAATAACTGCTGGTAGGCCTTATTCTTCCCACTCCCATCAATCCATCCATTCCATCTATTCCCAATTCTGCAATCAATCTGACTTGAATTAAATCTTGAACAATTACAAGCAATGCCACAGATCAGCAAATTGCAAATAAAAATAAATCTTTGATTGCTTTCAGACCTCTACCACCAACGTGCAAACCTTAGTTATGGCAAAAGCCCCATTTGTTAGAATGTCTCAAGTTTCAAGGGAAATTCTGGCAATTACAACTCCACTGCAAAAATATTGGATTCCATCATTTTTATTTTTGCAGTATTAGGAGATTCCAGCAGGTACACCAGTGAATGGAAATGTTCAAGGCAAGTATTTTCGCAATAAGTACAGAATAGAGGTGACAAACATTTGATAAAGGGTCTTTGATTCAAAACATTAACTCTCTTCCTCTTTCCACAAATACTGACCCACTGAGTGTGTGCAGCGTTTTCTGTTTTTATTTCAGATTTCCAGTATTTGCTTTTTTTTTGCAAACATCAACACAGCTCATTGCACCTGCCAAGATCAGCCCCAAATGCTGAAGTAGAGTTTGCATACAATAAGGGGGATTCTCAAAGTTCTCAATTATCAACACACATAATCTGTGTTTCACTGCTAGATATACTTAATACATTTAGTGGCGATTTCAGGAGGTCAAAGTGAAGAATATTGCCTGCCCAGATTTTTCTTCATAGTGTACTTCAACCAATCACTTTTGGCATTGCTAGAGCCCTTCATTCAGAAATGTTGTTATCAGTGAACTTATAAAGATCTGTATTTCCCCCATGCACCATTTAGATTGCAGATATTTTCTGTGACTGCCACTGTACAATTATTAGATTTATTCACAAGAATGAACCGCATTTATATGGTACCTTTCGTGAACTCAGGCTGCTCCTGATTTAAAGCAAATGAATTACTTTTGAAGTGTGGTTACTTTTTGATGAAATTCTTTACACACAAAATGGTATCTTCTAAAGTCATCTCTTCAAAGTCAAAATACAATAAAATGAAACTGCATATTCATCTAATATTTCTTTGCATTAATTTTGATGCTAACGAATAAATGAACAAATTTATGTTTGATGTTACACAACCTCAAATTTCCCAACAATCGAAAACGCAATATCACAAGTTATACTTTTTTTTTCCTGATCGGGACTTAAATGTGCCCGATTTCTATACAAAATATTAAAAACGGTAAAAACCGTCAAGTGCATTGAAATACTGATCCAGAATACTAGCAAGCGTGCTAAGTTACACTGCAACTGTCTTCCCCCCTTCCAAATACTTGTTCAAAATAGCATAGTGGCATCAGCTTGTTTTCTTTTGTCTGACTGGATAAGGTAGTTACGTGCAACATTTTGGATATTTCCGATGACCAGGTTTTTAGTTTTTATTTAGAAGTCAATTGCAATAGCGAAAAGACTTAATGCACAGGGAGGTGGCCCATGGCAGGTTGGGGTCGATTCAACACACAGCCCCGCGGGAGGGCGGCTGGCTGAATCGTGCACGCGAGACAGGTAAAACGGCGCGCGGGCAGGCGAAACGGGTGCGCGGAAGCGCGCGCTCCCGAGAAGCACCGTTGCTCCGTTATCGGAACTCGGGCCAGGCTTGGGGCTGAGGGGAAGGGCAGGTGGATCGGCAGGCAGCAGCAAACACCGTGCGTCGTCACTCGGCGGGCCCCTCCGACAGAACAAACCTTACTCACCCGGACGAAGAGGAAGCCGAGTCCTGAGGTAAACTCTCTCCCTGCTGGGCAAATACAAACAGCAAAGTTTTAAATGAGGGGCAAAAGTACGAAAATACCTGAAAGAGGGGGGATGAAATAATGCATAGGGATTTTTTTTCCTGTTATTCCAAGGTCTCACCTCTACTGGGGTTAGAGTTACAGCTCCGTTCATTAGCTGCTTGATGATTGCAAAGCCGTTAATTCGATTTTCAACTGAAAGCAAACGGTTGCCCGTCTCCCCCTCTCTTATCACCTGCACTATGCTGAATGGCCACACTGCGCATGTTCCCACTTCACTCACCTCACTACTTGACCTTTCACCGCTCGGCACAGTGGCCAAAGTTAGCAAATTTAAGTATTTTTTTAAATTAAACCCTGTTATTCCTTAGGATTTTTAAACATTATTTTGCCATTAATATAAACTTTGCATAACAGTCAATATGAAATATTGATACTAATATAAACATTTTAATATAAATACAAATGTAGTATGTACTATATAAATAAAATTTAAACATGCTTAAAAATATTAAACTAAAAATAATTTTAAACAAAGTAACACACCTTTCCTTCCTACAAACCCCTTTGAAGTTAACGGAGTCTCGGATCCTGAACAAAGTCACACAATGTCAGGACCTCGGCACCGGTTTCCACAAGTAATTCAGTGAAAGAAGATGTATTAGGTTTTCTTTATTTCTTTTTAACTATGAATGAATTTTACATCTGTCTTTATGCAAATGAAATAAATGGTGACTCAAATATTAACAACAGTGTGCTTTGAGTTTAGGAGGAGAGTGATGAATATATCTTAGCCAATGAATTCTCTGAGTCAAAATGTGTGTTTCACTATATGAAAAATATTGGCATACATAAACACAGGTGAATTAGGAACTAGAGTAGATCATTCAACCCTTCAAGCTTGCTTTGCCATTTAATAAGACCTTTGCTGACCTGATTATAATCTCAACTCTGCATGTGTCTACCCCAGGCAACCTTTCACCCTCTTGCTTATCAAATACCTACTTCTAGTGTAAAAAAATTCAGACTGCTTCAACCTCCGTTTGAGGGAGAGAGTGCTAAAGACTCACGGGCTTCCGAGACAAAAAAAAGTTTGCTTCATCTCTGTTTTAAATGGGGGATCCTTATTTTTAAACAGTGTTCTAGATTCTCCCACAAGAGGAAACATCTTTTCCACATCCACCTCTCATAGTTTTATGTTTCAATCAAGTTGCCTCTCTCCTAAGCTCCAGAAGATGCAAATTTGCCTGTTCGACCTTTCCATTTGAGAAAAACCACACTTTCCAGGTATAATTCTGCAAACCTTTTCTAAGTTGCCTCCAAATCATTAGTATCCTTCCTTAAGTAAGGATACTATGATCAGTACTACAGATGTGGTCTCATTAATGCACTATATAATTGAAACAAACATCCCTACTTTTGTATTCAATTTTCCTAGTAAGTGCATACTGCTGGTTTTTGTAGTTATTTACAGCCTCTGCCTATTAGCCCTTTGCAAATCAAGCAGTGGGACAACCAATAAACTTCTGTCCTTCAGAGCTCTGCAATGTATCACCATTTAGATCAAATCCTTTCATGTTTTTTTCTGCCAAAGTAGAAAGTTTTACAATAATTGAAAGTTGATGGAGGGAATACGGTCATTAATGAATCTCAGAAGACATTTAACAAAATCCCATGTAAAAAGGCTGTTTAAGAGTATTGGGGCCCATAGAATAGTAGGGTGAGTAGGAGCACAGATGAGCAATTGACTTAAAGATAGAAAGCAGAGATGCTTGGTAAACGGTTTTTCAGAGTGGAAGATGGAAACAGCAGTACTCTGAGGGTTGAACCTTTTTTATTTACATAAATGTCAAAGACATGGATATTAGTGCGCTAATCTCCATGTCTTTGACATTTCAAAATCTGCATGTGGAATTGCACTCTCTCACTATTTAGATAATATGTGCTTCTTTATGTTTCCTGCCAAAATGGACGATTTTATATTTTTCCACAGTATACTCCATTTACCAGACCTTTATACACACTCATTTAACTTATCTATATATCCCTTTATAGCCTGCGTATGTCCTCTTCACAATTTACATTCCTAACTTTGTATCATCAGCAAATCTAGCAAGAAACTTTTCATGCCTTCATCCAAATTATTTAAATAAATTGTAAAAGACTGAGGCCTCAGCATGGATCCCTGTGGCTTACCACTTGCCAAGTGGAAGAGGACTCATTTATGCTTGCACTTAGTGTCCTATTAGCCCATCAGTCCTTGCCATAATGTTCCGTCTACACCATATGCTTTTATTTTCTGTTATAACCTTTGATGTGGCACCTTATCAAATGCCTTCTGGAGAGCTAACTGCTGTGCTGTTCCCCTTTATCCATAGCAATGTTACTTCTTCAAAGAAGTCCAGTAAATTGGTCAAATGTGATTGCCCTTTCACAAAACAACATTGACTTTGCTTGATTACCTTGAATTTTTCAAACTGCTTTGCTGTAACATAGCAATAATAGTTTCCAATTTTTTTTATGACAAATGCTGAGCTAACTGGCTTGTAGTTTCCTGGTTTGTCTCCCTCCTTTTTTGAATAAATGAGTCACATTTGCTATTTACCAATCAAATGGAATCTCACCTAGACTTAGGGAATTTTGGAAAATTAAAATCAACTTGTTAACTACCTCACTAGCCACTTCCTTTAGGATGAAGTCCACCAGGACCCAGGGACCTATCAGCCTGCAGTACTAACAGTTTTTGCTCAGTACCATTTCCCTCGTGATTATAATTTTTCGAATTCCTCCCCCCACCCTTCCAGTACCATTTGTACTGTTATATATTTGTAAATAAATAAATAATTTTATCATTATGAAATGTGAAAGATTATATATTTGAAATAATTATATCTGCCTTTGATTAACTCTATAATTATGATAAAATCAATAGTGTAATACAGTCAAAAGCTATATCGTTAAAGGATTAGAATTCACTATCACTGAAACTACAGGTCATCAGAATCAGGTTTATTACCACTGACATATGTTGTGAAATTTGTTGTTTTGCAGCAGCAGTACAGTGCCAGACATAAGGATATAAAAATTACTACAAATTTCAAAAATAAATAAATAGTGCAAAAGAAGAATAACGAGGTAGTGTTCATGGTTTCAAGAACCATTTAGAAATCTGATGGCGGAGGGAAAGAAGCTGTTCCTGAAATGTTGAGTGTGGGTCTTCAGGCTCCTGTACCTTCTCTCCAATGGTAGTAGAGTGAAGAGGGCATGTCCTGGGTGATGAGGGTCCTTAATGATGGATGCTGTCTTCTTGAGACACTGCCTCTTTAAGATGTCCTCAATGGCGGTGCCTCAGTACCATTTTGCCTGTGAGCTGGCTGAGTCTACAATCCTCTGCAGCCTCTTTCGATCCTGCACATTGGAACCTCCATACCAGTCAGAATGCTCTTCACCATACATCTGTAGTTGCCATAATTGTCCACTTTCTGCTTTTTGCTATGACTCATATTGCTATTTTTAAAACATATGCATATTTCTTTCATACTTATAACTTTTGGTGAATGAAGTAAAACTATACAAAATAATTTTGTAATCATGTAGCTAGTGTATTTTGATGTTGGGAAGTCCATAGGTAAAGTGCAGGTGACACCATTATGTTTCACTGTTTGTGACAGCCACATATTGGTCCTGTTTCAGCTGTTTCCTTGACTAACATGTTGTTAATCACACCCTTCTATGGAAATAGGGCCTGATAGGAAGGCAGGCTCCCAGGGATGCACATGCCAAGTGGCACATGTGCCCATGCCTACATATATATTAACATTAATATGCAGAGCCTGTTCTCCAGTTGGAGAGACAAGAGACTGCAGATGCTGGAATCTGGAGCAACAAACAATCTGCCGGAGGAACTCAGCGGGTCAAGCAGCATCTGTGGGAAGAAAGGAATTGTTGATGTTTCGGGTCAAAACCTTGTATCAGGACTGATGCTGCTCAATGCTGCTTGACCCACTGAGTTCCTCCAGCAGATTGTCTGTTGCTCCTGTTCTCCAGTTGTCTTGGTCTCCTGGCCACTGGATTAAGACCTTGCTCTGTGAGACCGTATGGTAGCTGGTGTGCAACACCTATCCCATCTGAAAAGAAACCATGCTCAGGCAACTTCCATCTAGACTTCAATTCTAGAGCTAGAATGTCAGGACCCTCATGGACAATCCCAACAGCAGCCAGAACTGAATGACACTGCTATCGTAGCTCATGAACTCAAATGCTTTTACATAATCATTGCCATACTGAGTGAGGCACAACAGGCAGAAGATGGCCAGTTTAAAGAACAAGGCAGTTGGTAGATTTTCTTCTGGGGTGAGAAAGTGGAAGAGAAATGCCATCATCACAGAATGAGGATCACAATCAAGAATGAGCTAGTTTGGTGTCTCAGCAACTCTCTTTGAGGAATCATCGCATGCTTTTTGACTCTTATATTCATAATTTATGCAGAAGTGTTGCATAAGTGACGAAAGGAGTGCACCACCTCACAAACTACTTTCATGCCACCCATTCAGCCATCTGCCCCATCTGTGGAAGAGTCTGCAGATCCTTGGCTGCCTCAGAACCTGCAAAACTCAAGTGGATCAAATTATCCTCAATCTGTAGGCACTGCCGAAGAAGAAGAAGACAAAATGAATGCCAGGAAAGAATAATTAAGGTTTAGATTCTGATGCTCTCAAGCTCCAAAAGGGAATAATCTGCCAGTCAAAATTCACATGCAAAAGGAAGCAATCTGGAGAAAGTATCAGAGAATTGCTGCAACCATATAAATTGCATTAGTTTGTGCTATGTAACTTCATATGTAACTTCAAAGTAGCCTTAAATGTAACTTCATAGCAGCGTAACCAGTCAAAATTGATATCAGTCCAAAGCAGGACACATCGTAGTGTGTGATCAAATGTTTCGTCAAAGGCAGCTTTCAAAGAGTGCCTTAAAAAAGGAGAGAAAGCAGAGCAGTATAGAGAGAGAATTCCAAAGCTTAAAGCCTAAGCGGCTGAAGTTACAACTACCATTAACTGTGAAGGATGCAAGGCCAGAGATGGAAGACCATAGAGCTAACAGAAGCTTGGAGTTTTCAAGGAGGCTGCAGAAAAGTGGAAAGGCAAGGACGTGGAAGGCAGGAAAGTGTTTGTGTTTCAGCTGGTAATTGTATAAAAACATAAATAAGAAATTATTTCTGGATGGCATGGGTGCACAGGAATTTACCAACAATCTAATTGTTAATTGTGGTATATTTCTCCTTTTTAAAAAAAAGGCACGTAAAGTTATGTGAATGTGTTTGTTTACATAACAATAAATCATTTGCTAATTTAGTTCTGTTATGCCTTGAGTCATTTTGATGATAAAGCACTAACTGGAAACGCTATTCTAAAATTATTTTTATTACTATTATTATTATAAGGTGCTGATGTCTCTTTTGCCAGGCATTATGAATAGTGATTTCTAGATTCACTGTCACTCATCCCTTCCCTGGTTCCATCCATAAGCTTGCCTCTTGCCCCAGATTACATGTATCATTTCACACCCTTGTGCCCACCACTTAACTTGTGATGGAATGTAGTTTCAAAATTGGTAGCTGCCTTTTTGTATCCATTTGAATGCAATAGTTAAAGGTAATGTTGAGCTATTTACAGTCAAATCTGATCTATGTAAGCTTTCTAGCTTAATCACTTCTCACAGGACAAATCTTTTCATCCCAGGAATCAATCTAGAGAACCTTTGCTGTCTGTCACTCTAATTCTCTGTCCTTCCCACAGTCTGACCTCCTGACTTTTGACATCTTGCACTGTTCCAAAGAAGACCAGTATAAACTCGAGCAACAGCATCTCATTTTCAAACCTGGCTTTCATTCATCACTTTCTATTTACACCTTCAACAGGCAGATCACCTAAGTTTAACATATCTTGAACATGTTCTCAGCCAGCACTACAATCCCTTCCCATTCACTCTTTCCTGATCTCTATCTTATCACAAAATTTCCCATTGTTCTCTCTATTCTGACCTACTTTCTTTGCAACTTAAAACTTTGTTTGATTTCCAGCTTTTTGAACTCTGCTGAAAATTTGAACTCGCTTTCCCTCTCCATGGATGATGTTTGACGTGCTATTTCCAGCATTTTCTGTTTTTACCTCTCTTTCAGAAACCTTACCTCAGGATCCTTGCTGGTTATATCTGCAGATATATACCACATATGACACCTCACTCCTCACTGCTCACTGCTGTTTAATGACTAATGTTAACCAAAATACAAACATGCACAAAAGTCAAAAACATTGCATTAACGTGATTTTTGTCTTTGTTTTTTTTGAGTGTTGCACATATGAATTTCTTGGACAGTATACCTGGTGCTCCTAGATTCAAGTATATTGAAGTCTTTTTTAAAGAATTTTCAAAGTGTAATTTTTAAATTGGTAAATACTTAAGAGTTCACATTTTTCCTGATTTACTTGGACGGTGTTTTTGTGGGAGTCACACAGGTCACAATGGGAATGTCGGGCAGGGTGTAAAGAGCTGAGGATATTGATACCGGTGAGTAAAATTGGTAATAATGGACATTTGAAGACGGCACCTGATGCATATGGCTGAGGCTGATTTCTACCTA
This sequence comes from Pristis pectinata, assembly GCF_009764475.1. Classification (NCBI taxonomy): domain Eukaryota; kingdom Metazoa; phylum Chordata; class Chondrichthyes; order Rhinopristiformes; family Pristidae; genus Pristis; species Pristis pectinata. The sequence continues at coordinate 23,775,330 of NC_067413.1, forward strand.
GGAGCTTCATGCATGAGTAAAGAAATTTGGGGAACTTACAAGAGAGGTTATTAATATCCTTGAAAGTTAGCCACTTATCTTCAGTAGAGGAATGTGGAGTATTATAAATCAGCCACCTCATTACACAACATCTTCAGTAAAGGAACAGGGAGTATTAAATTAAACTACCTGTGAACACTACCTCGTTATTCCTTTTCTATGCACTCTTTATTTAGTTCTGTAATTTATAGTAACTTTATGTCTTTGCATTGTAATGCTGCTGCAAAACATCAAATTTCACATCATATAAATCAGTGATAATAAATCTGATTCTGAAATTATCTGTTGAGAATTGAATTGAATTTTCTACCTCAGAACGTTGTGGAGGCTAGATGATTGAAGATATTCAAAAAGGAAGTAGATAATTTGGGATTATTGCAAATGGGTGGCTGATGGTCGGTGTGGACTCAGTAGGCCAAACGGTCTATAAACTGTAAATTTTTGCAAGTTCAGGAGATGAGACCTGCGACGGATCAGTCTTGATTATTTTGAACATTGGGTGATGCATGAGGGGGCCGAGTAGCCTACTTTTGCTCTTATTTTCTTATGTTCCTTTGTTGTTATTAAAAATAACAATTTAACACTGAAGTGAATAATTGAGAAACATTTGTCCCCTCTGCTCGTATATTTAATTTATTGTCCTGAATTTATGGACAGTCTCCTGAGATCTTGGTACTTGGGCTCTTTGGCCAAAGATCAACAGTTTCTGCTCCTAGAGGGAGAACAGCACATTGAACGGTCGTAGCACAGGCCATTCGGTCTGTCAGGTCTATGCCAGGAATTGGTACAGCAATCCTGTTGGTCCTTTTCTCCAGTTTTTTTCCCATAGCTCTGTAAATTATTCTCTCCAAAGTGCATGTTCAATTCCACTTTCAAGGTACTGATTGATTCTCATTTTGTTTTGAATGTCTGCTCATCATTCCTACCAGTTCGTCCAGCCCACTGCTGCTCTGTGATTATCCCAGAGATGCCCCACTGTTCAACATTAGATCTATTTTCTGAGTGGCAAGTTGTTTTAAATTAGTCACTGACTTACATATACCCCTGAAGAATCCATACTCATTTACAAAAAGATTGTGATCAACAAAATGTCCTATTGGTGATTTTAATTATTTTTGAAATCATATTTTCACAAATCTTTCACATCTTCTTTTACCCATCTATAGAAAATGCAAGTAAACAGTTTATTTTATAAATTAATGCACCTTGCCTCCCAAAAATTACATGGAGTACTGTGTGCTATCAAGTTAAGCAATAGGGAGAATTATCTGAAACTTATGTACTCCATTTTGCCAATAGGTGGCAGTGAAAGATTATACTGTGGTTATCTGTGTGTGGCCTGCAACTGTATTAATGAAACATTCCGCTGCTATTGGAAAATAGTTGTAAACTATTATTATCCAGGCTATGTTTTATTTAATGCCGCTTGTATGTTGAGCTCTAGAGGGCAACAATGTTCCATCTTTATCTCCAAAGTAGTACATCACGCTAAAAGTTAATTGTGAGGAATGCAGCGCCACAGAACAAGCTGAAATTAAGCAACATTGATATGGATAGGTGATGAAAGATAAAAGATAGAGACAGATAGTGTGATGGACAGAAAGACAAAAAAAGATAGCAAGAGAGAGAAATAGGGCGAGACAGAAACAGACGGTGAATAGTGAGTAAAGGGAAAGAGAGCTGGACCAAAAGAATGAGACTAAAATACAGAAGAGATGAACAGATTATGGGAGAGATGGATAGTAAACCTTGCGGAAAGTAAAATACAGTGGTATAACAGCAGATTGTGAGATAGAGACACAGCATAATAGAGACAGGGTACTGGTATCAGAAATGGAGACACATGGGTAACTAACTTTGCAGGGAAAAGGAATCAGGCAGATAGACAGATCAACAGACAGTTGAAGTCACAATGGCACAAGGAAGAAAGTGAGAGGGAGCTACACTGGACCACACAGGAAAGTTCTCTGTTGAAGACTGTAAGAGGAAGAGAATAATATCTTTTCCTTATGTTGACAAACTGGATGTGCAGGTTTAGTTCCAGATGGCTGTACCACTGCATATTTCCCACCTGCGTCTGCCTCCCCACTCCACCCCTCCTGCTCCATCTGCCCATCATCCCTCACCCTTCCTTGGTCCACCTAACACCTAATAGCCCCTGTCATCCCTTTCCTTCTCCTCTTTATACCAGCTATCTTACCTCTCCACTCTAGTCCTGATGCAGAGTCTTGAACCAAAATGTCAACAATTCCTTTCTCCCCCATAGATGTTGGTTAACCCGCTGATTTCTTCCAGCAGTTTGATTTTTGCTTCAGATTCCAGCACCTACAGTGTCTTGTGACTTCTGTACTCATTTCCCCAATACTCCTGTCAGCTGCCAGGGTTTAATATGAACAGCGGGCTGGGTATCACTCATCTGTAGATTCTGATACGTCGTGCTTCAGTAAGGCAAATAATCAGGATAAAGCCTCTAATTAAACATCCTTCATTGACAGTGAGCAGCACTCAACTATCAGCTGTGGCTGATATGACAATATACCAAATGTCATGCCACATGGCACAAATAATCTTCAAAACACATATACACTCAATATATACTACAGATAGAGGGTTCAAGATAACACATAGGCTAACCTGTGGTGATGGTAGAGTCAAATAGCAAATGGAAGTGGACAGTGCAATTGGTCAGCAGTTTGGTTGTTGGGTGTGTGGCTTAGGGGAGATAAGTGACAGATCGAAGGATGTAGGAATGGAGATGTTGAGCAGCTGAAGGGTAGGTATTGCTGGGTACATAATGATGGGGGAGTTTGGGTGAGTATTAGAACTTGGGATGTAGTGGAATTCTCAGAGGGAGCTGAGTGAGTACATTTACTTAAAAGGAAACTACTGAGGTGGATTCCCATTTCTAGACTGCATGACCTGGGATCTGCATAGACAAGTACTCTTTAAGAAATGATGAAGCAGGTTCACAAGCTCTGTGAAGGCTAGCTTCAGCATTACTGATCCCTGTCATTCAAGAGCCATACATGTATTAATGGAATCCAAGAAGTGGTGTTGAGGCTCATGGAGAAGCAAGGAAGACCTGAAAGGAAAATAATGTTGGGCCAAAGGGCCGTTTTTGTACTGTACGACTCTATGACTCCGTGGGGACATTCTTTTATCATAATACACTGTGCCAGAACATAAGAATATAGGAGCAGGAATAGGCCACTCAGACCCTCAGGTGTGCCCTGTCATTCAATATGATCATGGCTGATATGCCCCAGGTCTCATCTCCTATTCTGTGCCAGTTCTGCACAGCCTTCAGCTCATAGGTCTTGCAAAGATCTATCTGCTTCCTCTTTAAATACCTCCATGATCTAGCATTCACAATGCCTCAGCATAAAAAATTCCTGAGATTCAACACCCTATTGTTATACTTGTTTCAATGTTTACAATATGTCAACATTGAACCAATTTTTCTTTTTCAAGCATTCCATCAATGATAAATTTGAGTTGTTTTTACACAGAGCCCAGTCCCTCAATATCTCGTGGCAGGAGTGCTCCAATCTGTGGCTTTTCCCCATTTAGTATTTGAGGGAGCTGCACCAACCTTCTGTGCATCCCTCAACACATAATCTGCACTTTGGAATGTGCCAGTTTGCAACATTCAGTTATGGACAGCTCCACAAAAACTGTACTTGGGTGTGAAAAATGCTGAGATCATTAACTTTGAAAATGCTTGTTCCTATTAAGAATGCAGTGTGCTGAACACTAATGTTTTTCATTTAATGACAATTAAGAAACTTTAGGCCTTCTGAGCATCATTTTTAGCATGGTTCCAAATCTTTTGGTTTTTCTTCCACAAGTAGTGGTTAGCGTAATGCTCTTACAGTGCCAGCGACCTGGGTTCAATTCCAGCCACTGTCTGTAAGGAGTTTGTACATTCTCACTGTGTCTGCGTGGGTTTCCTCCAGGTGCTCTGGTTTCCTTCCACATCCCAAAGACGTACGGGTTAGGAAGTTGTGGGCATGCTATGTTGGCGCCAGAAGTGTGGCAACACTTGCGGGCTGCCCCCAGAACACTCTGCGCAAAAGATGCATTTCACTGTGTGTTTCAATGTACATGTGACTAATAAAGATATCTAAAATCTAAACAAAACAGAGTAATTCATGAGATCCCTTTAAACATCACTTCCTTATGTGTGATGAACACATTGATCCTGTCACATTCCCAGCCTATATTAATTTTAGATGTCAAGGCATAATAAAGACATTTTACTCTGCCTTGTGCATCATTAGTTATCTGTGGATGTGTCCCACCTGGTTTTGCTTTTCCTTCTCAGATCTAAATTGCTAAGAAGAGAGTGGGCAAACCACTGGTTAAGATGGCGATTATACATTAGGAAACAAAACCATCTGGAGTTTCTAGTAAAGTGTAGCGTACATAAAGATTTATTCAGTCTTTCATCTGTTCTGTGCACAAGGAAAGGAATGGGGCAAAGCCATTTGCTTCTTCAAGACCAGCATTTGTTTTCAAAATTACCTGGAGTCTGCTTTAGTATATAACTTTTCTGCTCTTATTTGAAAATAAATATTACTGTAGGGGTAAATCTCCAATGATGCTTGCAGTTTCCCAGCATCTTGTTCTCTACATGTGAAGCCAAGTATTGAACACTCTTTAATTGGTTCTTGTTTAGCGATGAATCCATTTTCCTTACACTTATGAAGTGCCCTGCAAGATGTTGTTACATTAGTAGTCCCAACTAAATCAAAGTGGTGTGCTGGCAGCCATGGAGAATAAAAATGAACATCACAACTGAGCTTAATTCTGACTTTACTTCATGTCTCCAATTTCCAGAAAGTGGTGTCAATTTAGGGGAAAGAAAAAAAGTTTGCATTTATGGAGTCATAGTCATACATTGAGTCCGCATCGACCATCAAGCACCAATTTTTACATTAATCCTACTGTAACCCAATTTTTTTATTCTCACCACTTTCCCATCATCTCCCCTCTCCCCGCTGTTTGTAAGAACATGCCATGCTATAAAATTAATCTGTGCATATGCAAAAGCAAGAAGACTTAGATTAACTTTATATCTGAGAGAAAGTATTTCTCACAAAACAATCTTCTATGGTTAGAACGGTGGAATGTCAGCTTAAATTGTAATTGAACAGTGGTAGAAACCTCAAACCTCATGATTCAGTCACAGAACTGAGAGATATCAAACCAAAAATATAGGAAAATTCAAATTTTTAATTGTTCATTATATCACATCTTAATTTTTTTGGAAAATAATGTGTTAATTGTTTTGAATCTAGCAATGTAAGAGTAGAAGGGATAATTTTATGTTCTTTTATTCTAAATTTTAGCTTTTTTTTGTGTTCAGTTGCAACTTCAGGACTTCTACATCTTTTAGATTGCTTCTGGACTAAACAACTGGTTGGAAACGTAGCTGACCCTGAGCTATCAGGTAAACTGAGCTTTGTAAACAGTTCAACAAAATGGCTTCAAATGATGGTTGCTATTGCCTAGAGTTCCACAGAAATTAATATAGAAAGGAGCTTTGCTAATTAGCGCTGGGTAATCCGAAAGAAGATTTTAGTGCACTAATAATACCAATCAAAGGAAAACGTGTAAATAAAACTCAAACTGACACTTTTCACATGCTACTCCTAGGGGACGTGAATGGAGAATAAGCTGCTTGGAGCGTGATACAGCCATTTTTCTTTTTTGAATTAAAAACTACCAGCAATAGATCATTTTACATCGCTGTAAGAATAAGGCTCCTTTAGCTTGCTCCACCATTCAAGATATTGACTGTTCCTCGACATTAATTCCATTTTTCTGTCCTATGCACACATCTCTTGGTCCTCTTAGCTCCCAAAAATTTGGTAAACCTCAATCATGTACATTGTTATCATTATATTAGGGGCAATATTAAAAAAAAATTAATTGTTGTAAAAAGCTTTGGAATGCCCTTTGCCCAGAGAACATTTGTATCACAGAAAGGAAAAAGAAATTAAGACTTGTTACATCCCAGATCTAAACTTCCATTGCTTTGGCCCAGAATTTCTGGGGCTTTTCCAAGTGATCTAGTCTGCATGACGTTTAAAGCTTGCTAGTAATATTCAGGAATCTTCCCAAAAGCAAATGGTAGGAACTTAGGACCTAGAGTAAGCCACATTTCCTACTTGGGAAAATGAAAAATAGGAATAAGCCATTTGACTGTTTAAGCCTAGTCACCATTCAATTAGATCATGGCTAATCTATATCTTAACTCTATATATCCAGGAACTGGATGCAAGTCAATGAAAAGTTTGGTTTTTTTCTTCCCCCAATGAGGTCTTCAGACAATGAGATTTCCTGGTTGTTGCTGCTCTATTGATAGCCACATAGCCTCTGAGATTGGTGTCAGGGTCAGAGTCATAGGCCTCCCAAATTGGCCCCATATTTCATGAGCCAGTGGGACCATAGGAATAGGTTTTATTTGGCATGAAGGATTGCATACTTGTATCTTGTGTTATGATGTGTGCTTCCGTCACTTCCACATTACAAGTTTAAATTCTGGCCATGATAATTGAAAAGTAATCTGAGCAAAGAATAATTGTCTTACAGATATGACTCTCCAAATATAAATTCAGCACTAGGGTTGTAAAAGACTTTGGATCAGGCCAGCTATTCTCAATGACAGAGATAGGTGCAGGAAATCAAAAAAAAAGGTGATAGTCAGCATTTAATGACCATTCTTCAATTCCCTGTTCTTGGGCTGACAGGAGAGATGGAGGATGATTTGACAAAAAAAAAATTATTGATCTTGGGACTCCTCCCCACTTCCACGAAAATGCACAGGAACGTGGTTCCTAAGTGCACTTTAAGATTCCTGTCCCTAATTGTTATTGTAAAATGTACCAGCACCTTGAGACTTGCCCAGCAGTAGATCAATGCTAACGGATTTAGTCTATTCACTGCAGTCCTTATGTCAATGAAAACAAGAAATCAATGGAGATCAGGCAGCATCATTAAAGAATGAGAGTTGCCATCAGCACCCCCTTTAAAGACCAGGCAAACAGTAATCAGCTTCAGCATTCTTTTGTTGGTTAATGTCTATTTCTGTCAAAGTTTTTGATATTTGACACTTGGGGTGCTGAGATAAGGACAGTTAACACTGAAATGGGAGCTTCTACTCTTCTGACACCCTGTATTGTTACAAAGAAATTTAATTTATGGAGCAGATTTCATAGCGATTGCAGTGATTATGAGAATGTGACAGCAAAACTCAGGAACAATGTGAGTAGCCATGTGGGATTAGCCCAAGACCTTCCAGTTCAGAGTCAAGAATGCTACAAACTGAGCCAAGCTGCAAGAATTCTGAGGTTAGATGATGGTTAGCTTGTGTGCACACTAAATCAACCCTACTTTAGTTCCACATTGTGCCTTAGCCTAAACTCAAAAGAGCACCCTTTGCTCTATTAGTACAAAATTTCCATTTTTACGTGTCATTCTGTGATCACTGTATATGTAATTGCCACCATTCTTGCATTGTTTCACATATCATGATGTCATGATCTTTGAACAGTGTACAATATTCTTTCAGTTTGCTGAAGCATGCATAATTTGAGAACCAATGGACATACTGTAGGAAGCTTAGGAAAACCTATGCCAATAGGTGATGCAGACAGAGTTTCTATAACAAACATTTAATCAAAATATTGACAACTGGTGGCCTAGAGGTTTTCTTACGCCAATAATATATTACCCTTACTCATATAGCTACCTTCAAAGCAAAATAACATTTATTACAAGACTTAGCTCATTATTGATCCCTCTGTGAAATTAATCAGGTTTTAACATTTGATTATTATACTTTTCCCTCTCTTCTTACTTCTTCTACTCCCTTACTATTGTGGTTCTAAGAAAGCATCTCAGCAGAATCAACTTTTGGCACATGCTTTTCTTTTGAACTAAGTTCCAAACTGCAGATGATGGCCATTTAATAAATATTATACACTTGGATTATCAGAAATGACATGATTTTAAACAAGAGGGATACATGCAATTAAATGCAACTAAGATGGCTGGATCTAGCAAATTCCAGTCATCCATTCTGTTTCTTTTGCCTGACCCTAGAATAAAACCCTGTCCACTTATGACTCAAATTTATAACATTCATTCATGTGCTTAATTCTCTTAATGGCATCACCCAATCCTGTGTTTGTGGCCTCTAGCTCTACAAAAACCATGAACATCTAACCCACCCCTACCTCAACTTCCCAGCTTTCCAATTTCTTTGACTCGTCTGTTGAGCAAATTCTGTTGCCATCACCTAGCTATCACTTATCATGCTTTCAGCTATTTAGCCATCGATGTTGACATTCAGCTTTTTGTTTAAAATGGAAATAGATGTTTTTTTCAGTTTGCAGATACACTGTAGTCAAATTGATTGGATTAAGAATTAGAAAATGGATTTTAAAGTGTAAAGCATTATACATTTTGGCCTGGAAAGCGCTGCCAGGGGAGGTGGTGGAAGCAGATACGATAGTAATGTTTAAGAGGCATTTGGACAGGCACATGAACAGACAGGGTATAGAGGGATCCGGACCTTGTGCAATCAGATGGGATTAATTAGATTGGCATTAGCTGGTCAGCACAGACATCGTGGGCCAAAGGGCCTGTTTCTGTGCTCTACTGTTCTATGTTCTATGTAACGAAAAGAACATCCATGAAGATAAATGTTTTACTATGTTGACAGGCTTGATGTGGAGCCACCACTGGGACTGATATTATGTCAAATATCTGCTAGGGCATAAACTGCGTGCAATTGGCACTGGTACTTGTTATGAACTTGATTTGGAATAATCATAAAGATGTACATTAAATGGAACATGTAATGTGAAACATGATGTGGACCTGTCACTGGGACAGGCATTATGTGGAGCCAGGAACTAGGCAAGTATGATGTGGAGTTGATATTGGTGCACACAAAGTTCCCGATGATACATAATTAGTAATGGGACTAAAAAGTAGACCTTTACTGGGACAGGGACATTATGAAGCTAGCTAAAATGGTTACCAGCATATTGAAATTACTATGATTTTCTGATCTTTAATTTAAACTGAACCTAGTATTAAAGTGCTTGTCAAACAAGTTTTCACACAATTGGATGTTATTATAAAATGATTTACCTCGGAAGGCCATGAATATAAAATCAGTTTCAGTGTTATAAATTACTTAGTTAAGTTACTAAGGGATAAGAAAAATTGGGAGAGAAACAAAATTAAATAAAGAATTCCCATGGCAAATAAAATATCAGAGCAGCCGTGATGGGCCAAACAAATTTCGCTTGTTCTTTGGTTCCTGTAACTCTTATTGTCATTATATACTTTTAAATCCAGTAATTATTGTCTAGTCCAAAACAAGTTGGTTGGCATTTCTAGTCATCACTCGATTCAAGCTCTGCTTGATTCGTTAATACCGAACACTAAGAGTCCTACTTAATGGGAAAACCATTCTTCCTTGACTTAAACTGATGTGAATAGTTCTGTCTTTCTGCAGAACCAAGGAGATGGATGATGCACATCTAAGCTCCTAGCTGGCCTCTTTATGCTTTGGTTTTGTGTGCTGATGTCATTCGACTTCTGTAGCAGAGGCTTTCAGCATGGGTCATCACCCACCACCTCCTTACAAACCACCAACAATCTATCGTTGTCTTATTACTAATACTATTCTGTGTCCGCAATGAGTAATGAAAAGGACCACCAGAAAATGTGAGCAGGGATAAGAAAATCTGCACATTAACTACCTTGTTACTTAGTAGATTTATACTTGTTACAATTTGAATTTTCAAATATTTTGCAGAACACTCAGACTCCAGCGCCTTTTTCATCATGAATCGTGTTCTTTTAAATTCAGTTGCATAAGGTTTCTATTTTAACCTAAAGAAATTAAAAGCATTTAAACTATAATTTTTGCTGGACTTGCATTGTTCTTTAGGTAAAAGCTGACGCTTCACTCCAGTTTGATATTTTATGGCTTATGTATATCTCAGTCACAATTCTTTTATAGATACAGTGTACATTGGGTAGAATGGAAGAATTCATTCTGGTCTGCTATTTTATAGTTTATGTGAGTTTCAATGACAGGCTCTTTATAGATGAGGTACATGCTAGAAGGGGAACAATTCACTTTTAACTACACATCTTGTGTACATTTCAGTGCCAGCCCCCTGTATATTTGTCTTTACAGTGGATAATAGACAAATTAAGGAAATGGTTCTTGTGCTGTTTACGTATTCTCAGCATATCCCACATCTGTGTCTGCATATGTGTAGTATATATTGGATAAAGGGAGCAATTCATCTTGCTCAGGTACTGTGTATCTTATTCATAACTGTTAGCTCCTATGGATGGAAATGCAACAGCTGAAAAAGAGGGTGATATGTTAAGAAATTATGGCCTAAATTCATGCTGTTCTGGAGTGGAATCAAATCAAGCACTCCAAAAATTAGACCGTCAGCACGGATCACAAAGTGTGCTTATGCCTATGACATGATTTGCACGTCAGATGTACATGAAATGAATCAGAACAAGAAACTGCAAATGCTGGAAATTGAAACAAAAACAGAAAATATTGGCAGCACTCATGGCAAGCAGCATCAATTATTTATGATTTATATTAATAACCTGGAGGGGGTGGGGGCAGGGTGGAAGTGTGTAAGATATCTAACTTTGCCATTGACACAAAAATAGGTGAGAAGGCATGTTTGCATGATGGTGTTGGGACTCTGCATTTGGATATAAACAGGTTGAGTGATTGGGCATAAAGGTGGCAATTGATGTTTAAAGTGTTAGGTTATACATTTTGGTAAGAGGAATCTGAAGGCATTATTATCTAAATGGAGAAAGATTGCAGATAAGCAAAGTATAGAGGGATCAAGGTTTTGTTGTGCATGAATTGCAAAAAAGTTATCAGGCAGATGTTTCAAATGCTGAGGAGGGCAAATGATATACTACCCTTTATTGCAAGAGGGTTGGAGTTTAGAAGTAGGGAAGTATTGTAAAAAATTAAAACTGATGAGGACAGAGCTGAAGTACTGTTCACAGTTTTGGTCCCCTTGTCTAGGAAAGGATATACTGACATTGGAGCCAGTCCAAAGAAATTCACTAAGCTATTTCTTAGGATGAGAGTGCTGTGCTGTCATGAACAGCTAAAGAAATTATATCTATATACTTTGGAATTTTTGTGTCAATGGCAAACTTAAATCTCTTACATACTTCCACCCCGCCCTCCCCATAAGAATGAGGGGTGAGTCTTTAAAGAGGAAGTAGATAAATTTTTGAAAGATCAGGAAATTGAGGTATTTGTGAAACTGGTACAGAAGAGGAAACGAGGCCTGGGCAGATCAGCCATGATCTTATTAAATGGCAGGATAGGCTTGGGGCCTGAGTGGCCTGGAGAGAGGATAGAGATTGCAGATGGAATGTCTGTGATAGGACACAGACCAAACTTGTCATGGTAACAATCTGTTTTCTTCTCGCATTCCCTTGCCCTGCTTCCTCCACTGATATTGCTTAATTTCCTGATTAGATCATTGCTTGGGAAGTTATGTCATGTTATTTTGAGATGTGCCAGTTGTTGGGTACTCTCAGAACAATCATGTTTTAGTAGAGTCATTCCCTGAGCAAGCCTAAGTCCACAAACGTTCACTTACTTGTCCTCTCCTTTCCCCCAAACCTTCCTCATCCCCAAACCTTCAAAGTATTGACCCACTATCATTCCACACTCCCAATTGCATCCCAATTGCCTAATTGTCCCTCAGTTTCCCAATCAACATCAAATTTGGCCATAGCACCAGATTTTCTGAATTGCCCCTGCCTGTCCTGACTTGACCTGTGTCCAATCTGACCTATAGCCAAGGCCCTGATCCAGCCCCCAAATCGAAACCTAACTCCTGATCAAGCCTCCAATCTGACACCAAATTAATCCTGGACCAAGTCCCCAGTTTGACTTCTGACACCAAATTATCAGCTTTCTCTGACGCCTTTGATACTTCATTATCCAACTTCAGTCCCTGTCCTCAACTTATCTGACTTTCCATTTTATATTCTGTAATGCTTGGATGAAAAGAAAGGAAAGTATGTAAAGGCAATTCAGTTGCCCCTAATATCTCAGAGCTTGGATGCTTCTGAATTTTGCTGTAGTTAGCCCATGCCCCCTATTATGGGCCTCCCCCCGTAACATTGAATTTCTAAACCTGGAGATTTTAAAATATCATAACACTTGCAGTTTAAAAGTTATTGACCTAGCCTATTATATTTGGCTGTGGTTGAAAAAGAGACAACTTCTCAGTGCAATACATGCAGTTAATTTTATAATAGCTTCTATTTCTTTGATGGCTGTCTTTGGAATAGACATGCATGAATGTGCAAGAATGTCATGTTGTTAGAAGCCAGTCTGAGCTTTATATTAAAACTCCACATTCATAAGTAACGTGGTTGGATTTTATGCCCATTTACTTTGCAGAGCTGGCTCATGTCAACAAAGCCCCACATCCATGATCAATAACAGGAACAGAACAGTGTAAGCCTTGAATCCTGAGGGTTATATTTTCTGGTATTCCTTCAATAGTGCAAAGCCTTGTTGACCTAGAATGAACATTAGAAAATCAATCATGGTACCCACATAAACCTTTGTAAAACATCATCCTTCAACGATGAGGTAATTGTTCTGTCCTTTGAGAGATTTCAAGTCTGATTATACTCATGGAGTATTATATATTTTACTCTATTATCATATTTTCTTGTTTAATTTTGGTACTGCTTCCCATAGTGATATTCGCCAGTGCAGAAGATGTTTAAGTGCTGCATCAGGCTATATCATTGTCAATTTTCCTAATGGATTGAGTAATATACTGCAGAGAAGTTTAATTTGGCAAGAGAGTATTGCAGATTTCATGTGACTATGTTAATTCCATAGCATTAAGAATGAAAAGAACTTCCATCCATGATTAATACACAAGTGACATGGGATCACAGAAACATCATTGAGCAGAAGCATGAACAGTGTCTTCACTTGGCAGCAATGAAAGCATTTGGATTATTGTAAGAAATTATTGGACTATTGAAAGAGACGCTTGAATTGCCAAGGCATACTAGGCTATGGACCAATTACCAGTAAATGGAATTAATATATATTGGTACTTAATCATCTATATAGTCATCCTGGTCGAATTACCTGTTTCTGTGCTGTATGAATTCTTAGCTCATTGGAGAATAAAAATAACACTATCATCACTACTGGTAGGCACATCATTAGCTTTGACATTATTGTTAGTTTAGAAGAATAAGGGATGATCTTACTGAAACATATAAGATCATAAGAGTGTATGACAAACTAGATGTTGAGATGTTTCCACTAGCAGTAGAGTCCCAAACAAAGGGATGTAGTTACAAAATAAGGGGGGGGGGTGCCATTTTTGGAGGCTAGATTCCTCATGGTATTTAAAAGGGAGGTAGATAACTTTTTGAACCATAGGGGAATTTGGGGCCACAGGGAACTGGCGCAGAAGAGGAGTTGAGGTCTGGGGCAGATCAGTTATGATATTGAATGCTGGGCTGGCTTGAGAGGCCTGGTGGTATACTCCTGCTCCTGTTTTCTTGTGTTCATGTGTTCACTCTTCCCTTTAAATCAGAAGATTGTGTTTTTTTTTATCCACAATGGAAGCTTGAGCATATCATCTAGAATGACACTCCACACTAAGACTGTGCTGCATTTTCATGGGTGCCATTAATCAGTTGAGATGTCTCTGATTGTCACAGTCATTTAAAAACTGTGAAACAGACCTTTGGTGCTGATGCAGTCCTCCAGGATTTGAAGGAAAAAAGTTTACTGACCTATGGGTAAAGAACAGGGAATAGGAGTTGAAGAACAAAGAAATGGAGATGCTTGAAATCTGAAGTAAAAATAAAAATGCTAGAAACCTCAGCAGGTCAGGAAGCATCTGTGGGGGGGAAGTATATTTAACTTACCAGGTCAATAACTTTTCAACAAAACTGTTTTGATTTATCAGTGCATGATGAACTAATGAACTGTTTATCAGTTCTGATGGCAGTTCATTGACTTGGAATGTTAACTGTTTCCTTCTCCACAGATGCTGCTTGACCTGCTGAGTATTTTCAGCATTTTCTGTTTTTATTCAGGACATAGGTCTACAACTATTCAAAATGGAGAAGAAGCACTGGGAACCTTGAGTCCATGCACTGGAAGCCCAAAAAAGCCCAGACTAACAAGAAGAAAAAGCACACCAATTCCCAAACTGCACACCTGCCCATTCCACCAAGCATCTCCACACCCACCTGTGGCAGAGTTTGTAGGTCTAACATTAACCTGATTAGTCACCTCCGAACCCATGGAACAGGAGTGGAAACAAGTCATTCTTGATGAGGAATGGCTTAAGAAGAAGATGCGGCATACGACTGATTGAATTCTTCTGTTTAAGTCAATAAAGATGGGCTAAACAACCTCCTTCTTAATCATAATTCTAGAAATAGTCACGCAGGAAGCCAAAAAGAGTGTCAGGCAGAACCATTGGAGGAGGAAATGAATGGTGTAGGAAGAAGAAATAGGGAAAAGAAATGACATGCAACAAAGAAGAATATTGCACTAGCCAGTAATTGAGAATTATTCAATTAAGATCCTAATCTGGACCTGTACAATTAGTTCTGACCTATTTATCTGCGTGAAGTGGTTCAATAAATCTATTTTGATCACGATGCCTTAAGTATCATGCCTGAAAACAATTTCACCTACTGCTGCCCTGCTTGTCTAAAATCTCTGGAGTGAAATAAGCATGTTTCTTTTCCTTTGAGATATAATAGATCCTCACCTAAAAATTGGAGTTTGTGGCGACTCACCATCTAGTCGGGCGAACCGGCTCGGCAGTCGGGTCGCACGGCGTCGGAGCGACGAGGCCCAAGATGGCGGCGAGCCTCGTCTTTCCGAGCGACGGGGAGAACCCGCGCGCGGGAAAGTCCTGATGATGTAGGACTTACGTCATTGCCAGTTGTTTTGGGCGGGAACATTCTCTCTTAAAGGGCCCGCGCAAGGCGGGAAAATAAACCAGTTCTGTTTGGCAATCCTCCGAGTAGAGTCTTGTTTTATTCCGCGGTAGCAACAGCTACATTGGTGACCCCGATGGTCCAAACGGCTTTTGGACCCGCGAAATGGATGACAGCGCAGCAGCCAACGCAGTGGCCCTCAAGATGCCCACCTTTTGGACACTTCGGCCCAGCGTCTGGTTTGACCAGGCCGAAGCGCAATTCCACCTTCGGCAGATCACCTCCGACTCCACGAAGTACTACCATGTGGTTAACTCTCTGGACCAGGAGACAGCCGCCCAGGTTGGAGACTTCATCCAGTCGCCTCCGGAGGAAGATAAGTACCCAGCTTTCAAAGACCTTTTGATCCGGACCTTCGGCCTCTCCCGTCGTGAGCGCGCCGCCCGCCTGCTTCATCTGGATGGCCTGGGGGACAGATCCCCATCCGCCCTAATGAATGAGATGCTGGCATTGGCCGAGGGACACAAGCCATGCCTGATGTTCGAACAGGCCTTCCTCGAACAGCTCCCCGATGACATCCACTTGTTAGCTGATGCCGACTTCAGCAACCCCCGTGAGGTGGCCGCCCGGGCAGATGTCCTGTGGAGGGCCAAGCACGAGAGCAGTTCGTCCGTCAGTCAAATCACCAGGCCGCGAGCCCAACGCCCGCCTCACCCGGCCCCAGCAACCGAGCAGCCACGCCCCAGGAATGCAGACGACGACACGGGTGACCAGCTGTGCTTCTACCATCAGAGGTGGGGTGCGGAGGCCCGTCGATGCCGCCCACCCTGCAAGTTTCAGGGAAACGCCAGGGCCAGCCGCCGCTGATGGCTACGGCGGCTGGCCGCCGACAGGGCCGCCGACAGAGCCTCCTCTTCGTTCAGGACAAGAAATCTGGACTGCGTTTCCTCGTTGATACTGGAGCGGAGGTCAGTATTTTGCCCCCGACAGGCCGCGACACTCGTGACAGGCCACCAGGTCCTCTACTCAATGCCGCCAACAGTACAACGATACGGTCTTTCGGCACCCGTACGCTTCAATTACACTTTGGCGGCAGCTGTTTTACCTGGACCTTTACCCTTGCCACCGTCGCCCGACCACTCCTAGGAGCCGATTTCCTTCGGGCCCACAACCTGTTAGTCGACCTGCGAAGGAAGCGGTTAGTCCACTCTAGCACTCTCCTGACCTATCCCCTGGGAGAAATCAGCCCACCAGCCCCGCGCCTGGACTCCATTTCCCTTTCTGGCGACGATTTCACCAAGCTCCTAGCCAAATTCCCATCGATTTTGGCACCTTCGTTTACAAATTCTAGGCCCACACACGGGGTACGACACCACATCATTACCACAGGGCCACCCCTTCATGCCCGAGCACGATGATTACCTCCAGACAAGCTCCGCCTGGCAAAGGAAGAGTTCCGTCACATGGAGGAGCTGGGGATTATTCGCAGGTCAGACAGCCCCTGGGCCTCCCCCCTGCACATGGTCCCCAAAGCCACCGGAGGGTGGAGGCCCTGCGGCGATTACCGCAGGCTGAATGACACCACCACCCCGGACCGCTATCCCATCCCTCACATCCAGGACTTCGCAGTGAACTTACACGGGGCCCGCATCTTTTCCAAAGTGGACCTCGTTAGGGGATACCACCAAATCCCGGTCCATCCGGATGACGTCCCCAAAACTGCGATTATCACCCCATTCGGCCTGTTCGAATTCCTTCGGATGCCGTTCGGCCTTAAGAACGCCGCGCAGACCTTCCAGCGGCTGATGGACGCGGTAGGCCGAGACCTGGACTTCGTGTTCATTTACTTGGACGACATACTGATCGCCAGCCGTAACCGCCAGGAACACCTTTCCCACCTCCGCCAGCTGTATTCCCACCTCCGCGATTTCGGCCTCACGATTAACCCGTCCAAGTGCCAATTCGGACTTGACTCTATCGATTTCCTCGGCCACAAAATCACCAGCGACGGGGCAACACCCCTACCCGCCAAGATGGATGCTATCCGCCATTTTGCCCGCCCCGACACAGTCAAAGGCCTACAGGAATTCCTTGGGATGGTCAACTTTTACCATCGTTTCATCCCTGCAGCAGCCTGTATCATGCGCCCTCTGTTCTCGCTGCTGGCTGGTAAGGGCAAGGACATCACCTGGACTGACGAGGCTGCGGCTGCTTTCGTTAAGGCCAAAGACGCCCTGGCAGACGCCACGATGCTGGTACACCCCAGGACTGACGTCCCGACTGCCCTCACGGTAGACGCGTCCAACACCGCGGTGGGTGGGGTACTGGAACAGCTACTCGAAGGCCGCTGGCAACCCTTGGCATTTTTCAGCAAGCACCTTAGACCGCCCGAACTGAAGTACAGCGCTTTTGATCGGGAACTTCTAGCGCTGTATCTGGCGGTCCGGCATTTCCGATACTTTCTAGAAGGCAGGCCTTTCACCGCTTTCACCGATCATAAGCCTCTGTCCTTTGCCTTCTCCAAAGTCTCCGATCCCTGGTCAGCTCGTCAGCAGAGACATTTATCCTACATTTCCAAGTTCACAACTGACATCCAACATGTCTCCGGAAAGGATAATGTCGTTGCTGATGCACTTTCCAGACCAACCATCCACAACCTATCCTTGGGTGTCGACTACACGGCCCTAGCTGACGCACAGCAAGCCGACGACGAACTGCCCAGCTACAGAACCGCAGTCTCGGGTCTGCAGCTCCGAGATTTCTTGGTTGGTCCAGGTCAGCGGACCCTACTTTGCGACGTTGCGACTGGTCAGCCCCGCCCTATAGTCCCTGCAGCCTGGCGGCGACGTGTTTTTGACTCGGTACATGGGTTGGCGCACCCGTCCATCAGATCTACTGTCCGACTGGTCGCCAGCAAGTTAGTCTGGCATGGCCTGAGCAAACAGGTCAGTGAGTGGGCCAGGACTTGTCCGCACTGCCAGACGTCAAAAATCCAGCGACACACCAAGGTCCCACCACAGCAGTTCGAGCCTACCCATAGGAGGTTCGACCACATACACGTCGACCTCGTGGGCCCTCTGCCGGTTTCAAGAGGAGCCCGGTACCTCCTTACCATCGTGGACCAGTTCACGAGGTGGCCTGAGGCAACCCCCCTGGCTGACATCACAACTGATTCCTGCGCCCGGGCGCTTCTCACAACTTGGGTCTCACGTCTTGGCGTTCCGGCCCACATCACTTCAGACAGAGGCACCCAATTCACTTCCAGTCTCTGGGCTGCATTAGCGAACCTGCTAGGGACGCAGCTGCACACCACCACAGCCTACCATCCTCAATCAAATGGGTTGGTGGAACGTTTTCACCGCCATCTGAAATCGGCCTTGATGGCCCGCCTGAAGGGTCCTAACTGGGTTGACGAGCTGCCTTGGGTCCTGCTCGGCATACGCACTGCCCCCAAAGAAGACCTCCGCACTTCGTCAGCTGAGCTTGTCTACGGGGCGCCACTAGTTGTCCCCGGGGATTTCATACCTGCCCTTCGGGACCAAGGGGAACAACCCCCAGCAGTCCTACAAAGACTGCGCGAGAAGCTTGGTGCCTTGGCCCCGATTCCCACCTCACGGCACGGTCAAGCCCCATCCTGCCAGCCCAAGGAACTACGGGACTGTAAGTTTGTTTTCGTTTGCAGGGGCACACCTCGGGTGCCATTGCAACGACCATATGGGGGACCGTTCCGAGTCACACGGAATAACGGATCCACTTTTATTTTGGACATTGGAGGCAGGGAACAGGTTTTCACGGCGGACCGCCTCAAACCGGCCCATTTGGATCTGCAACAGCCTGTCGAGGTTGCCACGCCACGACGCAGAGGTCGCCCCCCCTAAGCGGCAGCTGGCACAGCCCACGGACCTTGGGGACTGTCTCGCCAGTTCTGGGGGGGGGTTGTGTGGCGACTCACCGTCTAGTCGGGCGAACCGGCTCGGCAGTCGGGTCGCGCGGTGTCAGAGCGACGAGGCCCAAGATGGCGGCAGGCCTTGTCTTTCCGAGCGACGGGGAGAACCCGCGCACGGGTAAGTCCTGATGACGTAGGACTTACGTCATTGCCAGTTGTTTTGGGTGGGAACATTCTCCCTTAAAGGGCCCGCGCAAGGCGGGAAAATAAACCAGTTCTGTTTGGCAATCCTCCGAGTAGAGTCTTGTTTTATTCCGCGGTAGCAACCGCTACAAGTTCACCTTTTTTGGATGTATCAAACAGTTGCTGCATGAAATGCTAACGCCCAATTAGAACTCCTACAAAAGATTGGGAATTGTGAGAAAACATGTTTAAAAAGTCATTAAGGTGGTTTTCGTTAAGATTCATGTGTAAAATCTTTATCTGCTCCTGATAGCTGTTCCAGCAGGGATCACAGCTGTTGAATTGATGGTGCTCTGTCGGATCCGTAAAGGAACTCTTTCAGTTACAGCAAAGGATAACCCTAACTCAGGAGAGGTGAAACACATTCAGCTACTACCACTACCAGCAGCCCCCACACCCCCCAACCTCCAACTCACATCCAATGATTCTCAATTGATCCGAGTTCCATGCAATGAGTGGATCCACACCACTCTGAGGCATGAATTCATCACTCAGGCAGCGACTGCAGTATATGTCTCCACTGTGCATTATGTAGAAAGTCTGCAATAAGTTATGAAACACTCAGCAATGCTGTTTGAAATGATTCGAGCAATACAAAGTGAGCCTGCCAGATGCAGAGAGGAATATATTGATGTACCCTTTAATTCACATCTAATTAGCGATCTGCCATGGGGTATGCTCTGTGTTTCTTTGTGACTGATAAATACGCATTGATGCATTGACATACCACAGCATCCGGCGACCCTGTGATCTCTGTCTCAGAGGTTGATATCAGAACATCCTTCAAGATGGTGAACCCTTGCAAGGCGTCAGGCCCCGACAGTGTACCTGGCCGGGTTCTGAAAACCTGTGCCAACTAACCGGCTGGACTGTTCAAGGACATATTCAACTTCTCACTGCTGTGGTCTGTGGTTCCCACCTGCTTCAAAAGGGCAGCAATCATACCAGTGCCCGAAAAGAGCAGAGTGAACTGCCTTAATGACTATCGCCTGGTAGCATTCACATCTACTGTGATGAAGTGCTTTGAGAGGTTGGTTATGGCTAGAATTAACTCCTGCCTGAGCAAGGACCTGGACCCACTGTAATTTGCCTACCATCACAACATGTCTTCAGTGGACGCTATTTCACTGGCTCTCCACTCTGCTTTGGAACACCTAGACAACAGCAAAACATACGTCAGGCTGCTGTTTATTGATTACAACTCAGCATTCAATATCATCATCCCCTCAGTATTAATCAACAAGCTTCAAAACCTGGGCCTCTGTACCTCCCTCTGCAACTGGATCCTTAACTTCCTTATCGGGAGACCACAGTCAGTGTGGATGGGTAACAATGTCTCCTCCTCACTGGCAATCTACACAGGCGCATCTCAAGGATGTGTGCTTAGCCCACTGGTCTACACTTATGACTGTGTGGCTAAGCACAGCTCAAACATCATCAATAAATTTGCTGATGACACTACTTTTGTTGGTAGAATCTCAGATGGCAACGAGGAGGCATACAAGAATGAGATAGATCAGCTGGTTGAGTAGTGTCACGACAACAACCTTGCACTCAACATCAGCAAGACCAAGGAACTGATTGTGGACTTCAGGAAGGGGAAGTCAGGAGAACACACACCAGTCCTCATTGAGGAGTCAGCGGTGGAAAGGGTGAGAAGCTTCAAGTTCCTGATGTCAAGATCTCAGAGGATCTATCTTGGGCCCAACACGTTGATGCAATCAGGAAGAAGGCATGCCAGCAACTCTACTTCGTTAAGAGTTTGAGGAGATTTGGTATGTCACCAAAGACTCTTGCAAATTTCTGTAGATGTACGGTGGAGAGCATTCTGACTGGTTGCATCACAGCCTGATATGGAGGCTCCAATGCACAGGATCGCAAGAGGTTGCAGAGGGTTGTGGACTCAGCCAGCTCTATCGTCCTCAAGAGACGGTGTCTCAAGAAGGCAGCATCCATCATTGATGACCTTCACCATGTGGGACATGCCCTCGTTTCATTATTACCATCAGGGAGGAGGTACAGGAGCCTGAAGACCCACACTCAACGTTTCAGGAACAGCTTCTTCCCTTCCGCCATCAGATTTCTGACCGTCCGTGAACCCATTAACACTACTTTGTTATCCCTTTTTTCTCTATTTATTTTGTAATTTATAGTAATTTTATGTCTATGCATTCTACTGCCGCCACAAAACAACAAATTTCATGACATACAAGTCAGTGATATTGATTCTGATTCTGACTCTGATTCTGAAATTTGCACCTTTAAAATCTAAGTTAACATAGAACTTGTCAGCGGAGGAACAGTGCCTCCAGTCAACCATGTCTGCATCAAACATGATGCCAATCTAAACTAATCCTATCTACCAGCACATGGTCTGAATCCCTCTATTCCCTGCCTGTTCATGTATCTGTCTAAATACCTCCTAAACATTATTATAGTATCTGCTTCTGCCACCTCCCCTGGCAGCGTGTTCCAGGCACCTATCACTTGGTGTAAAAACACTTGTCTCGCATATCTCCTTTAAACTTTTCCCCCTCACCTTAAACCTACACCTTCTAATATTTGACATTTCCACCCTGGAATAAAGACTCTATTTACCCTATCTATGCTTCTCATAATTTTATCTATTTCTATCAGGTCGCCACTCAGCCTCTGATGCTCCAGAGAAAACAATCCAAGTTTGTCTGACCTCTCCTTATAGGTAATACACTCCAATCCAGATAACATCCTGGTGAACCTGTTCCGCATCCTTTCCAAAACTTCCACATCCTTCCTATAGTGTGGTGACCATAACTGTAGACAATACTCCAAATGTGGCCTAACCAAAGTTTTATACAGCTGCAACATGACTTGTCAATTTTTATACTCAACACCCTGACTGATGAAGGCAAGCACGCTGCATGCCTTCTTTCTCAGCCTGTCCACTTGTGTTGCATCGATGGAAACTGAGGACTCTTTAATTCATGTCTCATTATCGATCTGCCATGGAGTTTGCTCCTTGTTTCTTTGTGACTAATAAATGCACATTGGAGTTTGCACCTTTAAAATCTAAGTTAACATAGGACATAGAACAGTTCAGCACAGGAACAGGCCTTTTGGCCCACAATGTATGTGCTGTCCATGATGACATTAAACTCCATCTGTTATACTTCCAAGTTTCCAACTGATCTATGTCCTGCTGTATACTTTAACAACCTTTATCACTATCCACAACTTGATAATTTTTATTAAACTTAATAACTAGATCACCTACATTTTCATCCAAATCATTAATATATGTTACAAACAACAGAGGTTCCAGCACTGATTCTTGCAGAGCATTACTGGTCATAGACGTCCAATCAGAAATAATACCCCTCCACCACTACGCTCTGTCTCTGACCAAGCCAATTTTATATCCAACTTACCAACTCACTCTGGATCCCATGTGACTTCTGGACCAGCATACCATGAGAGACCTTATCAAATGCTTTACTAAAGTCCATATACATTACATCCACTGCCCTACTCTTCATCAATCACCTTCATCACCTCCTCAAAAAACTCAATCAAATTTGTGAGACAGGATCTCCCCCACACAAAACCACATTGACAATTCCTAATATGTTCATGCTTTTCCAAATGCTGAATAAATGGTGTCCCTAAGAATCTTCTCCAGTAATTTCCCTACCACTGATATAAGACTCATCAGCCTATAATTTCCTGGATTATCCCTGTTGCCCTTCTTCAACAAAGGAACAACATTGGCTTTTCTCCAGTTTTCTGGGACCTCGCCTGTGACTACAGAGGATCTCCATCAAGCCCCTAGCAATCTCCTCCCTTGCTTCCCTCAGTATTTTGGGATAAGTTACGTCAGGCCCTGAGGACTTATCCACCTTAACTCCTCCACCTCTTTTACATCCCTCTCTATCACATCTGAAAAATATAAAGCCTGGCACATTGAACTGCCAGTCCTGCCCTTTTCTTAAACAAGCTTCTGTAATGCCTACAACATTGTACTTCCATGTACTAATCCAGGATCCAAGCTCATCTGCCTTACCTATTATACTCCTTCCATTAAAATAAATACACTTCAGACCATCAGTCCCACCGTGCTCATTAACCTAGCCCTGCCTGTTCTTCCTATAAGATTTACTTGACTTAACCTCTACCTTCTCAATCTCTCCACCTGCTGACCTACCGCTCTGGTTTCCAACCCCATGTCACACTAGTTTAAGCCCTCCTGAGTAGCACTAGCAAATGTTCCTGCAAGGATACTGGTGCCATTCCAGTTTAGGTGTACCTATCCCTCTTGTACAGGTCCCACTTGCCCTGGAAGAGAGTCCAATGAGCCTTCCCTCCTACACCAGCTCTTTAACCACCCCTTCAACTGTTCTGTCTTTCTATTTTTTGCCTCGTTAGCACATGATACAGGGCGTACTCCTGAGATTACAACCCTGGAGGCTCTACTTTGTAACCTTCTATCTAACTCCCTATATTCCCTCTGCAGGACCTCATCCCTCTTCCTGCAGGCACAGTAGTGTAACAGTTAGCGTAACGCTATTACAGCACCAGCGACCCGGGTTCGATTCCGGCTGCTGTCTGTAAGGAGTTTATACATTCTCCCTGTGTCTGCATGGGTTTCCTCTGGGTGCTCTGGTTTTCTCCCACATTCCAAAGATGTACAGGTTAGGAAGTTGTGGGCATGCTATGTTGGCACTGGAAGCGTGGTGACACTTGCAGGCTGCCCCAGAACGCTCTATGCAAAAAGATGTATTTCACTGTGTTTTGATGTACATGTGACTAATAAAGATATCTTATGTCATTAGTACCAATATATACTATGACCTCTGGCTGCTCATCCTCCCCTTTCAGAATGTCTTGTGTCCACTCAGAGACATCCTTGACTAACGAAGCTACACACCATCCTGGAGTCTCACTCACGGCCACAGAAATGCCTGTCTGTGACCCTGACTATTGAGTCCCCTATCACTATCACTTACACTTCGACCCTTCCTGCTGTACAAAAGAGCCATTTGTGGTGCCGCTTATCTGGCTGCTGCTGTTGAGTTCCTAAGAGAATCCACTCCCCGACAACAGTATCCAAAATGGTATATTTGTTTGAGAGGGAATAGCCATTAGAGACTCCTGCACTACCTGCCAGACCCTCCTGAGGGTCACCCATCCATTTGATATAGATATTTATTAGTCACATGTACATCAAAACACAGTGAAATATGTCTTCTTGCATTGCTTAGAATGTGCTGGGGGCAGCCCGCAAGTGTCGCCACTGTTTGTGACCACCTCCCTGAAGCTCCTATCTATAACACTTACTACCTCCTGTCTGCTCCTCAGTGAGTCCAATTGCCTCTCCAACTGATCTATGAAGTTTGAGAGGAGCTGCAGCTGGATACACTTCTTGCAGACATAGTTGTATGGTTGTCAGGGATACTTGACTTCTCCCTGATCTTCCATATTTAACATCCATGTTGGAAATGTGCACTGCACACAAGATGCCAGACAAGCATCAGCCAGGCCAGAGTAAAATACACCCAGATGTACCTGGACCAGTTACCTGATGCACGTTCATAGACTACTTTCAGCTGAGTCATGAAATGGCCCTCAGATAGGTAGCACTGTCTTTGATGGTAAATCTACCATTAGATCTTGTTCTGTTTGAGCAGGTGGTCCACAAAGGATACTGAGTTATTGCTTTGTACAGATTACTTTCCTTTATCATATTATAGCCTTTTTGTGAATTGTCCCGAATATCCACATTTAATGGCATATCTTCCTGCACACATTGAAGTGACTGTGACAGTGGGCACAGTGCAAATGGAGCTTCAATCATTTGGCATCATATTTTGCAAACATTTCTTGAATGGAATCGTCTCTATTTACTCTTTAATCTAAGGTCTTTCTAAATAGCATCTGGGTCTGTACTTCTGTGCATTCATGCTGAGTCTATAAAAAATGGATCAAAGTCATTTCCATTCTATTACAGCAATTATTTGGTGTGTTTACAGGGGCAGCCTGCAGGGACTTGGGTCAATCAACCACTAACCTCTCAGGCACCCTGTCAGTCTGTGTCAGCAAAGACTAGAGAAACAGGATCATAGAGCAAAGGAAGAGCAGGTCTGTGCCTGCCTGCCTGCCAACCAGGGATTTAATGTTACATTACAGGGTATATTAATGCAATTAGAATTTGCAGAAGCAATGCCTGCTCTAAGAATAGGAACGAAGAAGAAAAAAAACAGGTTGGAATACTGCCTCCTGGTAAATACATATTTTCCTCCTTTCCTCACTGAAGTTGTAGGACTTGAAATTCAGTGAATTTTGCTCTATCACTTGCAAACTATTCTCGTCCAGATCCCATCCAAATTCCCCAGGGTACAATTGTTTGAATAAAGGAGGATTTTTCCAAATCAAATCCTGTACTTCCTATAGATATGCCACACACTTCGCTGCAAGAACAACATTGGTGCTGGTGGCTTAATATATGCAGAAGAGGCTTTTGCCCATCGACTTTTCTGCAGAGATGTCACGGAAACCACCGAGAAATGGCAAGAATTGGTGTCAAGGCCTTAGAAGTTTTGGAGTCTCCTCTGGCAAACTTACTAAAGATGAATGAGAGAACCCCTTAAAATATTTATTCCCTAACTTAAAAAAAATCAAACCATTTGACCATTGTGCTTTCATACTCTTGATAAATTTCTGTTGGTAATGGATTCTAAATATTTCTTCTATAAGGACGTTTGTCTGGTAAGAGGGGCATTCTCTTAACTCCCCACAAGCCCACATACATACAGAAAATGTATAATCTGTCAGGCTGTGGATGCAGATGCAGATGTTTGCTCCATGATTAAGTTCTGATGTAAGGTCTTTGACCTGAAATATTAACTCTATTTCTCTTTCCAGAGATGCTGCCGGACCTGCTGAGTGTTTTCAGCATTTTTTGTTTTCATTGCAGGTTTCCAGCATTTGGATATCTTTGATATTAATTTACTAGAGTCATAGAGTAATACAGCATGGAAACAGGCCATTAGGCCCAACTCATCTATGCTGACCAAGATCCCCATCTAAGCTTGTCCCATTTGCCTGTGTTTCGCTCATATCCCTCTAAACCTTTCCTATCCATGTACGTGTACAAATGTCTTTTAAATGTTGTTATTGTACCTGCCTCAACCACTTCCTGGCAGCTTGTTCCATATACACACCACCTTCAGTGTGAAGAAGTTGCCCCTCAGGTCCCTTTTAAATCTTTCCCCTCTCATCTTAAACCTATGCCCTCTAGTCTGTGATTCACTTTCCCTGGGAAAAAGACTCTGTACATTCACCCTATCTATGTCCCTCATGGTTTTATACACATCTATAAATTAATCCCTCAGTCTCCTATGTTCTGAAATAGTGCCCAACCTCTCCCTATAACTCAGGTCCTCGAGCTCTGGCAACATTCTCGTAAATCTTCTTTGCACTCTTTCCAGCTTAATCACTTCTTCCCTAATAACAAGGTAACCAAAACTATACACAATACACCAGGTGCAGCCTCACCAATGTCTTGTACAACTGCAACATAACGTTTCAAATCCTATATTCAATGCCCTGACTGATGAAGGTAGAAGGCAAATGCCTTCTTCACCACCCTATCTACCTGTGACTCTTCTTTCAGCGAACTATGTACTTGTACCTATAGGTTCCTCTGTTCTATAACACTCCCCAGGGCCCTACCATTCACTGTGAAAGTCCTACCCTAGATTGACTTACAAAAATGCAACACCTTGCACTAATCTGAATTGAACATTTCTTGGCCCACTTACCTAGCTGATCAAGATCCCCCTGTAACTTTTGATAACCTTCTTCTCTGTCTATGATACCACCTATTTTGATGTCATCTGCAAACTTACTAACCATGTCTAGTAATAGTTTTGCCACTTCCATTGATATCAATATAGGGCAAAATATGCATGTGGTTTTAGTTTCAGCCAGCGGTAGGTCTCAGACCAAGTTTAAGCCATTGTCTAGTTTACACTTTGTGGTATCCTCCTTTGCTCACCCTAAGACCATAAGATAGAGAAGCAGAATTAGGCCATTCGGCCCACCAACCTGCTATGCCATTCAACCATGGCTGATTTTTTTCAACCCTAATCTACCACCTTCTCCCCACAACCCTTAACCCCCTTACCAATCAATAACCTTTCAATCCCTGCCTTAAATACACCTAATGATTTGGCCTCCACACCCTCTGTGGCAATGAATTCCACAGATTCACCACCCTCTGGCTGAAGAAATTCCTCCTCATCTCCATTCTAAAGTTCTCAGTTCTCAGTTCCCATCGAAAAGAGGGCAGAGGGGGTGGGGTGGCTCTATTAGTAAAAAATGAAATCAAATCCTGAGAAAGAAGTGACATAGGATCAGGATTTGTAGAATCCTTGTGGGTAGAGTTAAGAAACTGCAAGGGTAAAAAAAACCCTGATGGGGATTATATACAGGCCTCCGAATAGTAGCCAGGATGTGGGGTACAAATTACAACAGGAGATAGAAAAGGCATGTAAAAAGGACAATGTTACAGGGTCATGGGGTATTTCAATATGCAGGTAGATTGGGAAAATCAGGTTGCTACCGGATTCCAGGAGAAGGAATTTATAGAATGCCTACGAGACAGCTTTTTAGAATAGCTTGTGGTTGAGCCCACGAGGGAAAAGGCAATTCTGGATTTGGTGTGCTATGAACCAGATTTGATTAGGGAGCTTAAGGTAAAGGAACCCTTAGGAGGCAGTGATCATAATATGATAGAATTCACCCTGCAGCTTGAGAGGGAGAAGCTAAAATCGGATATATTGATATTACAGTTGAGTGAAGGTAACTACAGAGGCAGGAGAGAGGAGCTGGCCAAAGTTGATTGGAAGGGGACCCTAGCAAGGATGATGGTAGAGCAGCAATGGCAGGAGTTTCTGGGAGTAATTCGGAAAATGCAGGATCAGTTCATCCCAAAGGAGACTCCTAAAGGCAGGATGAGGCAACTGTGGCTGATAAGGGAAGTCAAATACAGCATAAAAGCAAAAGAGAAGGCATACAATATAACAAAAATTAGTGGGACACTAGAGGATTGGGAAGCTTTTAAAAACCAACAGAAGGCAACTAAAAAATCAATAAGAGGAGAAAAGATGAAGTATGAAGGTAAGCTAGCCAATATAATAAAAGAGGATCCCAAAAGTTTTTTCAGATATATAAAGAGTAAAAGAGAGGCAAGAGTGGACATCAGACCGCTGGAAAATGACGCTGGAGAGATAGTAAAGGGGAACAAAGAAATGGCGGATGAACTGAATAAGTATTTTGTGTCAGTCTTCATTGTGGAAGACACCAGCAACACGTCAGAAATTCGAGAGAGTTGGGACAGAAGTGAATGTAGTCGCTATTACTAAGGAGAAGGTGTTTGGGAAACTGAAAAGTCTAAAGGCAGATAAGTCACCTGGACTGGATGGATTATACACCGGAGTTCTGAAAGAGGTAGCTGAAGAGATCGTAGAGGCATTAATAGTGATCTTTCAAGAATCACTAGAGTCAGGAATGGTTCCAGAGGACTGGAAAATCACAAATATCACTCCACTCTTTAAGAAGGGAGGGAGGCAAAAGACAGGAAACTATAGGCCAGTTAACCTGACTTCAGTGGTTGGTAAGATGTTAGAGCCCATTATTAAGGATGAGGTTTCGGGGTACTTGGAAGGTCATGATAAAATAGGCTGAAGTCAGCATGGTTTCCTAAAGGGGAGATCTTGCCTGACAAATCTGCTGGAATTCTTTGAGGAAATAACAGGCAGGATAGACAAAGGAGAATCGGTGGATATTGTTTACTTGGATCTTCAGAAGGCCTTTGACAAGGTGCTGCACAAGGCTGCTAAACAAGATAGGAGCCCAGGGTATTACAGGAAAGATACCAACATGGATAGAAGATTGGCTGACTGGCAGAAAGCAAAGAGTGGGAATAAAGGGGACCTTTTCTGTTTGGTTGGCAGTGACTAGTGGTGTTCCTCAGGGGTCAGTGTTGGGTCCACTACTTTTCATGTTATATGTTAATGATCTGGATGAGGGAATTGGTGGCTTTGTGGCCAAGTTTGCAGATGATACGAAGATAGGTGGAGGGGCAAGTAGTGTTGAGGAAGCAAGGAGTCTGCAGAAGGACTTGGATAGGTTGGGAGAATGGGCAAAGAAGTGGCAGATGGAATATAGCATAGGGAAGTGTATGGTCGTGCACTTTGGTAGAAGGAATAAAAGCGTATACCATTTTCTATACAGGGAGCAAATTCAGAAATCGGAGGTGCAAAGGGACTTGGGAGTCGCAGTGCAGGATTCCCTAAAGGTTAACTTGCAGGCTGAGTCAGTAGTAAGGAAGGCAAATGTAATGTTAGCATTCATTTCAAGAGGAACAGAATATAAAAGCAAGGATGTACTGCTGAGGTTTTAGAAGGCATGGTCAGACCACATTTGGAGTATTGTGAGCAGTTTTGGGCCCCATATCTAAGGATCCAGAGGAGGTTTACAAGCATGATCCCGAGAATGAAAGGTTTAATGTATGAGGACCATTTGAATGGCTCTGGGCCTGTACTCACTGGACTTTAGAAGGATGAGGAGCAATCTCATTGAAACCTAACAAATATTGAAAGGCCTGGATAGAGTGGACGTGGAGAGGATGTTTCCAGTAGTGGGAGAGTCTAGGACCAGAGGGCACAGCCTCAGAATAGAAGGACGTCCCTTTAGAACAGAGATGAAGAGGAATTTCCCTAGCCAGAGGGTGGTGAATCCATGGAATTCATTGCTACAGACAGATGTGGAGGCCAAGTCATTGGGTGTATTTAAAGCGGAGGTTGATAGTTTCTTGATTGGTAAGGACGTCAAAGGTTACAGGGAGAAGGCAGAGAATGGGGTTGAGAGGGAAAAATAAATCAGCCATGATCAAATGGCAGAGCAGACTCGAAGGGCTGAATGCCCTAATTCTGCTCCTATGTCTTATGGTCTAAAAGCTCTCAGTTCTTAGACTCTCCTACTAATGGAAACATCCTCTCCACGTCCACTCTGTCCAGCCTTTTCAATATCCAGTAGGTTTCAATGAGATCTCTCCTCATCCATTTACCAAAAGGTAAAGCCTTTTATTCCTGGGAACATTCTTGTGAATCTCCTCTAGACCCTCTCCAGGGCCAGCACATCTTTCCTTCGATATGGGGCCCAAAATTGCTCACAATATTTCAAAGGTGGTATGACCAATGCATTATAAAGCCTCATCAGTACATTCTTGCTTCCAACCTTGTGTTTCTGATGATGATTGAGGCAAGTGTGGTCCCATTCTGATGGCAATAACTATGGTTAGAGAATTGCCCATCTGAGTGTACAATATCCTACATACTTTGGGAGCAGTGACAATCTTTGATGGGG